>NC_079189.1:69229518-69829518 GCF_029499605.1 Hyla sarda | reverse complement strand
GACGACCACTTGGGAAATCTTTGCCTAGGACAATTATGCAAGTAGGCAAGGAAAGAGGGTCTGGGTGAAAGCAGGGATACACTACAGTGACCCCCCGACTTATGATGGCCCCGACATATGATCATTTCAACATATAATGGCCTCTCAGAGCCCATTGTATGTTGAAGGCAGCATCGACATATGATGCTGCTATGTGTCGGGTCCATCGTACAAACAGCTATCTGAGAGCCCTGACAACTTAAGCATGTGACAGATAGTTGTTTAATGTCCCCGTGTGCCCCGTTCTGCCTCCTGTTACTCACATGCTGTCCTCCTAACTCATACAAGCTTCCACTGTGAGCTCCGTGTAAGCCCCGCCCCCCAGTGCAGCCATAGCCAATAGCCTGGAGCATTTTGCGGCAGGCATCCAATGAGCTGCTGGCTGCCCTCCCCTTCCTTTCCTATGGAGCTGTAGTCGGCAGGATGGTAATGAAGGACATTCTGTCCCCCCTGAAGGTATTTAAAGAACTGTACAGTACTGTAGGTGATGTCACACAATACATATACACTATACACCCCATTCATCAATGTTTCCCTATCAGTGTGCCTCCAGCTGTTGCAAAACTCCCAGCATGCCCAGACAGTCAATGGCTGTACATGCATGCTGGGAGTTGTAGTTGTGCAACAGCTGGAGGCACCCTGATTTGTTAAACACTCCCCATACACTCCACATACAATGGTCATCCCAGAACCAAATTCCCATAGAGATATGTATTCAACACACAATGGTTCCGAGGCCCCAGAACCAATTACCATTTTTACATAGACATATGTACTCGACATATGATGGTTTCAACATATGATGGTTCTCCTGGAACCAATTAATATCATATGTTGAGGGACCACTGTACTCCCTGCCTTACACGACAGCTGGATTGTGCAAGTTTAGTGAAACCAACAAAAAGTAAGCTTCTTTGCAAATAAATATATATCCTATGTGTTCTTTCTTTACTGAAACAGGTCATCAGGTGTTTTTTTTTTTTTTCTTTTTTTTTTAATAGTCAGAAACAGAAATGTTTTTTAAAAAGCTGTATTAACCTGCTGATCACCTCACACTGTCATACTAATATTTAGCTATATCCTGCTGATCAAAACTTGGCCCCATCTTGACAAAAGCAAATGCCCCCCTTGGTCAATTACTGGCCAGGAACCCAATTAACTTCCAAATGGCATGCAATATAGTAGCTGTGGCATTGTGCCTCCTGAAGAGGTTGTTTTGGGCTAATGGAGAATGTTCAGCAGTAAACAGAGATGGCTCCAAGTCCGCCTACTCCACTCCAGCCTACAGCCAATTAAGCCTAGATAGGAACCCCTAGGTGGTACTCTTTTAGAGTCTTCAGAGCTTAATTTAAGGTTAATCACAAACAGTCCTAGGCGCATAGGAGCTGCAGGCAGGAGGAAATCCAGGTTTGGATGAGGCATGTGATGTGTGATATTGGGTACCAGGCTCGGGAAGACTTGGAACCCTGTAAAGTAGAGTTTAGTCAGAGCTCAGACAAGAAGGATTTCGTTTTTACAATGTGCACAGTGTTGCTGATATATTTAGGATGAAAAATGTAACTGTATGATGCCAGTTTAGACATTCTACTGGGAAAATTGTCTCATACACAGGAGATGGCAATTCTAGTGACTAAGTGAGCCCCAAGTTGTCAAACATAGCATACAGTAATAGTAGCATGTGATGGTAGTAACTAGACATGAGCAATTTTTTAAAAAATTCAATTTGACCGATTTGCCAAATTTTCCCCCAAAAATTGTTTCAGTCCGAATTTATTTGTGGCGAATCGCTATTAAAAATGGCTATTTTTGGCCTACAGAGAGCCTCAATAGGGGTGTAGAACATTTTGCCTTGCTGTAACACGCAGAGGGTGTGTACTGGGTTAGTGAAATAATACTGTTATTCAGTATGACATGCAGATCAGAGGCGTTGCTATTAGAAACACTGTCACAGAGCGTCACAATGACAGTGCAAGGAGGTGGCATCAGTATGAGGAGACCATATAGTGGCTGAATAACACAGCGTTGAGGTGGCGGCAGCATGAGGAGACCATATAGTGGCTAATGACACAGCCTGGAGTGGGCGGCAGCATTAAGAGACCATATGGTGTCTTAATGACTCAGCCTAGAGTTGGTGGCAGCATGAGGAGACCATATAGTGGCTGAATGACACAGCGCAGAGGTAATGGCATCATGAGGAGACCATATAGTGGCTGAATTACACAGCGTGGAGGTGGCGGCAGAATGAAGACACTATATCGTGGCTGAAGGACACAGCATGGAGGTTTTGGCAGCATGAGGAGGCCACATAGTGGCTGAATGACACAGTGTGGAGGTGTTGGCAGCATCAGGAGACCATATAGTGGCTGAAGGACATAGCGTGGAGGTGTTGGCAGCATGAGGAGACCTTATAGTGGCTTATTGACACAGGGTGGAGGTGGTGGCAGCATGAGGAGAACATATAGTGCCTGAATGACACAGCATGGAGGTGGCGGCAGCATGAGGACACCATATAGTGGCTGAATAACACATCGTGGAGGTGGCTCCAGCATGAGGAGACCATAAAGTGGCCAAATGACACAGCGTGATGATGGCGGCAGCATGAGGAGACCATATAGTGCCTGAATGACACAGCAAGAAGGTGGAGGAAGCATGGGGAGACAATATAGTGGCTGAATGACACAGTATGGAGGTGGCAGCATCATGAGGAGAACATATAGTGGCTAAATGACACAGTTTGGAGTTGGCGGCAGCATGAGCAGAACATATAGTGGCTGAATGACACAGTCTGGAGTTTGTGTCAGCATGAGCAGAACATATAGTGGCTGAATGACACAACAACAGCATGGAGGTGGCGGCAGCATGAGGAGACCATATAGTGGCTGAATGGCACAGCTTGGAGTAGGTGGCAGCATGAGGAGACCATATAGTGGATGAATGACCCAGTGTGGAGGTGGCGACAGCCTGAGGAGATCAAATAGTGCCTGAATGATACAGCGTGGAGGTGGCGGCAGCATGAGGAGACCATTTAGTGGCTGAATGACACAGCGTGGAGGTGGCGGCAGCATGAGGAGAACATATAGCGGCTGAATGACACAGCCTGGAGTAGGCGACTGCATGAGGAGACCATATAGTGGCTTAATGACCCAACGTGTGGGTGGCAGCAGCATGAGGAGACCATATAATGCCTGAATGACACAGCGCGGAGGTGGCGGCAGCATGAGGAGACAATGTAGTGGCTAATGACACAGCCTGGAGTTGGCGGCAGCATTAAGAGACCATATAGTGCCAGAATGACACAGCCTGGAGTTGGCGGCATAATGAGAAGACCATATAGTGCCTGAATAACCCAGCAAGGAGGTAGCGGAAGCCATAGGGTAGCTGAATGACACAGTGCGGAGGTGGCGGCAGCATGAGGAGACAATATTGTGGCTAATGACACAGCCTGGAGTTGGCGGCAGCATTAAAAGACCATATAGTGGCTGAATGACACAGCCTGGAGTTGGTGGCAGCATGAGGAGACCATATAGTGGCTAAATGACCCTGCGTGAAGGTCGCAGCAGCATGAGGAGACCATATAGTGGCTGAATGACACAGCGTGGAGGTGGCGGCATCATGAGGAGACGATGTAGTGGCTAATGACACAGCCTGGAGTTGGCGGCATAATGAGAAGATCATATAGTGCCTGAATAACCCAGCAAGGAGGTGGCGGAAGCATGAGGAGACCATATAGTGGCTGAATGACACAGTGCGGAGGTGGCGGCAGCATGAGGAGACAATATTGTGGCTAATGCCACAGCCTGGAGTTGGTGGCAGAATTAAGAGAGCATATAGTGGTTGAATGACACAGCCGGGAGTTGGCGGCATCATTAGGAGACCTTATAGTGTCTGAATGACCCAGTGTGGAGGTGGCGGCAGCATTAGGAGACCATATAGTGGCTGAATTACACAGCGTGGAAGTTGCGGCAGCATGAGAAGACTATATTGTGGCTAACGACACAGCCTGGAGTTGGCGGCAGCATTAAGAGACAATAGAGTGGCTGAATGACACAGCCTGGAGTTGGCGGCAGCATGAGGAGACTATATAGTGGCTGAATGACACAGCGTGAAGGTGTAGGAAGCATAAGGAGACCATATAGTGCCCGAATTACACAGCTTGGAGGTGGTGGCAGCATGAGGAGACCATATAGTGGCTGAATGACACAGCGTGGAGGTGGCGGCAGCATGAGGAGAACATATAGTGGTTGTATGACACAGCTTGGAGGTGGTGGCAGCATGAGGAGACCATATAGTGGCTGAATGACACAGCGTGGAGGTGGCGGAAGCATGAGGAGACCATATTGTGGCTGAATGACACAGCCTGAAGGTGACAGCAGCATGAGGAGAACATATGGTGGCAGTATGAGACAGCTTGGAGCTGGCATCAGCATGAGGAGAACATATGGAAGTGGAATGAGGTGGCAGCAGCATCAGGAGTTCTGAAAGTGACTTGGTGACAGAGTGGTGCGGTGCGTGTCAATGCCATTACCCGGTGACGAAGGTGGGTGAAAAAAGGAGAACTTGGCAATAGATGTGTGGCATCAGGCGGCTGGCAGGATCAGAATAGTAGCTGAGGCAGGTAAGCAGAAGAAAACGGTCTCTATTGTAAAAGTGTTAGTGTTCACAAGTAAGTATTGAGGATATGCATTATGTAAAACTTAAGTTTTAATAATCTGCTTAAAATAAAATATATGGACACAAAATTATGTTTTAAATCAAACAAAAGGAAAGGTGTGCAAAAAAACATTATGTGCCAATGGGCCACCTACACCACCAAGTATTGATATAAATCAAAGACGTCTAAAAGGTCGAAGGGAACAACGTATTGTCTATTGTAGCAGGTGGGGGTAAAAACTTCCCCTGTAAGGCCCTACTCTTGCCCTATTATTTCCCCAGTTGGCAAGGGTTACTCACCCTTAAGAGGTCGTCCCCACACAGGAAACTCTCTCTATTTCCACCTAAAAATCCTGGGAAATGGCAGTGTTTGTAAGGGGGAATAGGGAGAGGTTCCTGTGTGGAGCTGTCCTTTTTAGGGCGAGTAACACTTGCCAAGAAGGGAATTAATAATGCGAGAGTAGGGCCTTACAGGGGAAGTTTTTACCCCCACCGGTTACAATGGAACATATGTTGTTCCCTTCCACCTTATAGAGGTCTTTGAATCACATCAATACATGTTTTTTGCACTCCTTTCCTTTTGTGTGATTAAAAAAAAAAAAAAAATTGGGTTCATATATTTTATCCTAAGAATATTATTAAAAGATAAGTTTTACGTAATGCATATCCTCAATACTTACTTGAGGCCTGATGCGGAGGAATGTCTGTAACTGGGGAGCAGCACCTTAAATATGTTTAGCACTATCCATATTTGTGAAGTGTTGATGTGGCACCATGGTCAATCTACTCTTATGCATCAGGCTGATCCATGCCTGATTCATCTTCACAAAGGTCAGTCTCTCCACATTTTTCGTGGAGTTCTCCTTGGGGTTACTATGGCCCACGCCGCACTAAACACTCGCTCTGATGGCACACTACTGGCCAGGCAGGACAACTTTTCCAAGACAATTTCTGCTAGTTGCAGGCACAAATAAAGTTTTGCATCCTTGAAGTCCAGCGGATCTTCAAGGTGTGTTTGCATGGTCATGTCAAGACATGCCACCACCAGCTGGTTCAGGTCCTGCTCAAAGTCTACCACCTGCTGATGAGTTGCTTCACTATGCCTTGTGAAGAAAGTAGTCATCAGCGACTGTTGATGGAGCTGGTACTGCTCCTGCCACCCCAGTGGAACGTGAGCACATAGGGCCCTGTGAGTCAGACCTGCGAGAAGATGGAAGATGGCTCCGACAGGCATCAGCCTACTGACTACGTAGGATGTCTCTGTAGTTGGTCAGTTTGTCCTCCCTATTAGTGGGTGTAAAAAAAAAGGCCCCTATTTTGTGCCGGTAGCGAGGGACCAATAATGTGGAGAGCCAGAAGTCATCCCGCTGCCGAATGGTGACAATTCGACGGTCACTACGCAAGCTAGTGAGCATGCATCGTGCCATTTGTGCAAGTGACTTCGATGGACTCCCTGCCTCCATCTCCACTGCATACTGCCATGGTGTGTCTGCGTCCTTTGTCTCGCAATCCTCATAACCCTCTAGTTCCTTTAGCTGCTATTGCTCCTCCTCTCCTGTCAGATGAGTAGAAAAACCGCCCATTTCACTAAACCTAAACTGTGCTCCACTGTGCCCCGCCTCCTCCTTCTCCTTCTTCATTTCAGTCCCCACAGGGCTCATGTGGCCGTGAGATTTAGGCAGAGATTTAGGCACCACATCTCCATTGCCCTGACCAGCCATTGTTTCTAACACGTGTTGTAGTAGATTAAGCAGTGGAATTACATCATTCATTCCGTTATCCTGGCGACTGAGTAATAATGTGGCTTCCGGAAAGGGCCTGAGCAAACGGCAGGTGTCACGTATGAGCTGCCACTGGTTGACATTGAAGTTGCACAGGGGAGTCCCCCTATCTGCTTGGATCATCAAGAAATTGGTGATGGCTTTTATCTGTTCGTATAGTCAATCCAACATATGGAGGGGGGAATTTCAATGTGTGTAAACGTCACAAATCTGAATATTTTGGGGATACCATTCTGACACTGCAGCTCAAGGAGGATGTGCTTTGTGGTGTACGAGTGGCTGAAGTGCATGCAAAGTTTCCTTCCCATTGTTAGGATGTATTGCAGATGGGGGAACACTTCAGGAACCACTTGACAACCATATTGAACACGTGTGCCATGCAGGCTGCATGTCTCAGACTTCCTTGTCGCAGTGCAGACATGATGTTCTTCCCGTTGTCGGTCACTATGATTCCCATTTCCAGCTTCCGTGGAGTATAGCCATTATTCGATTTCTTGATGAACGACTTTTAGCAGTACCCCCCCCCCCCCATGTGACTCCATTCGCCATGGTAAACCATGTGAAGAACAGCATGACACCGCAGTGCCCTGTACACATGGTATGCTGGAGGGGCACTGAGAATTGTCCGTGCATTGAAGGCTGAGGACATGGTGGAGGATGAGGAGGCGGAGTCACACACTATCACAGGACCAATGGCTTGAGAACGTGGAGGCGGAAGCGGTGTGACCTTTCCTAGTTGCTGTTGTGGCTGTGCACCCAGTGGGCCGTAAAGGACATGTATTGTCCCTAACCATAGTTACAGCTCCACATGTCGGCGCTGTCGTGCACTTTGTTTCACACCGATAGGCACGAGGACTGGCCCAACTTTTGTTCCACAAAATTGTGCAGGGCTGGTACTGCCTTCTTCACAAAGAGATGACAGCTTGGGACTCTCCACCTCGGCTCGGCACAAGCCATCAGTTCTCTGAAAGGTGCAGAGTCCACCACTTGAAAAGGGAGGGACTGCAACACCAGCAACTTGGACAGGAGCATATTCAGCTTCTGCGCTGTTGGTTGAGTGGGCGCATATTGTTGTCTCTTGGACATGGCTTCACCGATGGTGGAATAACTGACTCGAATCAGGAGGAGCAGGAGCATGTGGAGCGACAGAAGATAGGTATGAAACACAGTTCCCTTCGGCTGAGGTGGTGGAGCCTTGGCTGGCTGAAACAGGGAGCAGCGGGCCACTGGGTAATTCAGCAGGCTGGACCACCACATCGGAGCCACGATTCTTCCAGGCTGCTTTATGGTGACGGTGCATATGTTGACGCAGGGCCGGGGTGCCAACATTGGGACCCTGGCCACGCTTTACCTTCTGCTGACACATCTTACATGTGGCCAGGTTAACATCCTCCAGATGCTTCATGAAAAACTGCCGCACCGCCCAGTAGCGAATTTTCCCACCAACAGTCCTCACAGATTGACTGCTACTACTGCCGACTTCACAACCCCTGTTCCACTACCTCCCAGGAAGGTAGGCTGCCGCAAAGCAGGTGGTCTACCCCAGGCACATTTGGCTTCAGACTTTCCACTTCTGCAACTATGCTGACTGCCAACCATGTTACCACCTTGCTGGCTCAGCTGCTACCTCACGGGCAACCTGCAACTCTTTTCTCCTGATGATGATGAAGCCCCTTCTGCACCCTGCTCCCACTGGAGATTGGCTTCTTCATCATCGAGTTGTGTCTGCATGTCACTGATGTCCTCCTCAGGTTCCTCAACAGTGTCAGCTTCAGGAGCCTGAACGCTCACAACACCACCTCCCACGCCACTCTTCTCATCACTACTTGCCCGCCTAGCAGTGAAAGCTGCGAATGTCTCCTCCACTTCTTGGCTGGGCAGTAGCTGCTGACTGTCCTCTAGATTGTCCTCACTAAATAGTGGAGCTTAACCTACAGCATAAGATACTTCTGTGGGGAAGGGAACAGCATAGAACAGAGGCAACGGGCAACTGAGAGTTGTGTCTGAGGAACCCACCAACTGTTGACTGGGGGTAACAGATGTCAATTGTGATGAAGTGGATGACCATGTTAACCAATTGATGACTTCAGATGGGATGTTGGTCGAGACCTGACCGCTAGCTGATATCGGGACAAAATGGTGCACCACTTAGATGTACGTATGTGATATGCACTTATGAGGGAAGGACAATGCACTCCAGTATGCTTAACCCCTTAAGGACAAATAACGTTCTCATACGTCTCCATTTCCGAGTCCTTAAGGACACATGACGTTTGAGAACGTCATGTGCTTTACCGGCCCACCGCAGCCATCTGGAGCGGAGCCGGTGCCCGATGCCTGCTGAAATCTTTCAACAGGCATCGGGGCATATCGCCCAGGGGGGTCATGATGACCCCCCCATGTCGGCGATGGCCACAGATCGCTGGACAATTCAGTCCAGCGATCTGCGGCGGATTCCGGGTCAATCGGGTCTCCAGTTACCCGGTGACCCGGAATTACTGGCTGATCAGCCATTGCCAGCAGGAGTGAGGTGGCACTGGTGCCACCTCACGATCGCCCTGATTCATCGGCCGGATTCCCGGCCGACCAGTCAGGGCACCTGCTGAGGGTGTCACTCCCGCAACCCGCTCCGCCCCTCTTCTGGAGGACGTGAGCGGGTGAGGGAAGAAGACCCCGGGTGCTGGGGTCCCCGATCCCCGGCATCCCTGTTGGGATCAGGGCCCTAGGAGCGACGGCGGTGGCGGCGAGGTACTGAGCTGCAGCGGGGATCGTTGGTGGTGAGTGACAGCCTCCTGCTGTTGCTTAGCAACAAAAAGAGCATGCTGGGAGCTGTAGTTATGCAACAGCAGGAGGCAGACCACCACAACTCCCAGCATTCCCTTATGGGCATGCTGGGAATTATAGTTTTGCAACAGCTGGAGGCACATTTTTTCTATGGAAAAGTGTACCTTCAGCTGTTGTATAACTACAACTCCCAGCTTGCACAATCAGCTAAAGTGCATGCTGGGAGTTGTAGTGGTGCCTCTGCTGGTTGCATAACTACAACTCCCAGCATGCCCATTGGCTGTCGGTGACTGCTAAGAGTTGTAGTTTTGCAACAGCTGAAGACACACTGAGTTAAGTAACAAACCAGTGTGTCTCCAGCTGTTGCATAACTACAATCCCCAGCATCCCCAGCCAAAGTAGTATGCCTCCAGCTGTTGCATAACTACAAGACCCAGCATGCCCTTCCGCTGTCCGTACATGCTGGGGGTTTTGAAACAGCTGAAGGCACACTGTTGCAAAACACTGAGTTTGTTACCAAACTCGGTGTTTCACAACCAGTGTGCCTCCAGCTGTTGCAAAACTACAACTCCCAGCATGCACTGATAGACCGTACATGCTGGGAGTTGTAGTTTTGCAACAGCTGGATGTTTCTCCCCCCCAATGTGAACGTACAGGGTACACTCACATGGGCGGAGGTTTACAGTAAGTATCCGGCTGCAAGTTTCGCTCAAACTGCCAGCGAGAAACAACTGTGAACCCCCACCCGTGAGACTACACTACACTAACACAAAATAAAATAAAAAGTAAAAAACACTACATATACACATACCCCTACACAGCCCTCCTCCCCTCCCCAATAAAAATGAAAAACGTCTGGTACGCCACTGCTTCCAAAATGGAGCCTCCAGCTGTTGCAAAACAACTACTCCCAGTATTGCCAGATAGCCACTGACTGTCTAGGCATGCTGGGAATTTTACAACAGCTGGAGGCACCCTGTTTGGGAATCACTGGCGTAGAATACCCCTATGTCCACCCCTATGCAAGTCCCAAATTTAGGCCTCAAATGCGCATGGCGCTCTCACTTTGGAGCCTTGTCGTATTTCAAGGCAACAGTTTAGGGTCACATATAGGGTATCGCTGTACTCGGGACAAATTGTGTTACAAATTTTGGGTGGTATTTTCTGCTATTACCCTTTTTAAAAATGTAAAATTTTTGGGAAAACAAGCATTTTAGGTCAAAAAAAATTTTTTTTTTACATATACAAAAGTCGTGAAACACCTGTAGGGTATTTAGGTTCACATTACCCCTTATTATGTTCCCCGAGGGGTCTAGTTTCCAAAATGGTATGCCATGTGTTTTTTTTTTTTTTGCTGTTCTGGCACCATAGGGGCTTCCTAAATGCGGCATGCCCCCAGAGCAAAATTTGCTTTCAAAAAGCCAAATGTGACTCCTTCTCTTCTGAGACCTGTAGTGTGCCAGCAGAGCACTTTTCACCCCCATATGGGGTGTTTTCTGAATCGGGAGAAATTGGGGTTCAAATTGTGGGGGGTATTTTCTGCTATTACCCTTTTTAAAAATGTAAACATTTTTGGAAACCAAGCATTTTAGGTAAAAAAAAAATTTTTTTTACATATGCAAAAGTCGTGAATCACCTGTGGGGTATTAAGGTTCACTTTACCCCTTGTTACATTCCCCAAGGGGTCTAGTTTCCAAAATGGTATGCCATGTGTTTTTTTTTTTTTTTTGCTGTCCTGGCACCATAGGGGCTTCCTAAAGGTGACATGCCCCCCAAAAACCATTTGTCGCTCCTTCCCTTCTGAGCCCTCTACTGCGCCCGCCGAACACTTTACATAGACATATGAGGTATGTGCTTACTCGAGAGAAATTGGGTTTCAAATACAAGTAAACATTTTCTCCTTTTTACCCCTTGCAAAAATTCAAACATTGGGTCTACAAGAACACGCGAGTGTAAAAAATGAAGATTTTGAATTTTCTCCTTCACTTTGCTGCTATTCCTGTGAAACACCTAAAGGGTAAATACACTTACTGAATGTCATTTTGAATACTTTGGGGGTGTAGTTTTTATAGTGGGGTCTTTTATGGGGTATTTCTAATATGAAGACCCTTCAAATCCACTTCAAATCTGAACTGGTCCCTGAAAAATAGTGAGTTTGAAAATTTTGTGAAAAATTTCAAAATTGCTGCTGAACTTTGATGCCCTCTGGTTTCTTCCAAAAGTAAAAACTCATAAATTTTATGATGAAAACATAAAGTAGACATATTGTATATGTGAACCAAAAAAAAATATATTTTGAATATCCATTTTCCTTACAAGCAGAGAGCTTCAAAGTCAGAAAAATGCAAAATTTTCATTTTTTTCATCAAATTTGGGGATTTTTCACCAAGAAAGGATGCAAGTTACCATAAAATTTTACCACTAAGTTAAAGTAGAATATGTCACGAAAAAACAATCTCGGAATCAGCATGATAACTAAAAGCATTCCAGAGTTATTAATTTTTAAAGTGACAGTGGTCAGATTTGCAAAAAAACGCTCTGGTCCTTAAGGTGTAAAATGGCCTGGTCCTTAAGGGGTTAAAACAGTATTTGTCTACAACACCAGCAGGTGTGTACTTTTGCTTGGCCTTTCACAGTATATAGGCCCTAAAGACTTTAACAGGAACAAATTGGTACCCCACTTAGATGTACAAATGTGGTATGCACTCATGAGGGGAGGTCAATGCCCTCCAAAACGCTTAAAATAGTATTTGTCTACAACACCAGCAGGTGTGTACTTTTGCCTGGCCTTTCACAGTATATAGACTCCTAAGACTTTAACAGGAACAAAATGGTACACCGCATAGATGTACGCACAGGTTAAACTTAATAGAGGACAATATGCTTTTAGTGCTCTGCTCAGCCTAACTGGCTGACTACTATTAGCTTTTCAGTTGTTGTACACACCAGTGCAGCAGAACACAATCGCTGTGTACTACACCTAAAATTGCACTTTCTCTCTGTAATGGCTGGTGGTGTGGATTCGCTGTACCTGAGTGGATGATGGCATGAGCCGCACCAGTGAACGGAGTCTACGGAGCCGCTGGTTTTCACTAGAGCCCGCTACTAAGCGGGATGGACTTGCTACGGTAGGCGGCTCCCAGGTCGCTATCCCCGGCACTCCACAAAGGCAGCCGAGGTGAAGTGTGGCACAGAAGGATGAGACGTTCTCTGAGTCAGGGACAGGCAGGTAGGTCAGGGCAGGCAGCAAGGAACAGTGGTAAGGAAACGTAGCACGAGAACTGGCACACGGAATAGCTAATACAACAGGGAACATTTTCTATAAGGCAACATGGCTAAAAGATCCGTCAAGGGAACAGGAGGAAGTGCGGGGTTAAATAGGGTCAGTTCCTGACAAGCATCAATCAATGGTGCACGGGCCCTTTAAATCCCTGAGAATCTGTGCGCGCGCACCCTAGGTGGCGAGTATGCACGCGCCGGCTAGCAGGGACAACAGAGAAAGTAGGAAGACGGTGGGGCAGGTGAGTAGAAAAGGACCGTGCACTTTTGTATTGCAGCATGAGAAGCGCAGTGTCACGATTTGGCTACGGGTTGTGGATCCGCTGTGTCAGCGAGGGATTGGCGTGGACCGTGCTAGTGGACCGGTTCTAAGAGGCTACTGGTTTTTACCAGAGCCCGCCGCAAAGTGGGATGGTCTTGCTGCGGCAGTAGCAACCAGGTCGTATCCACTAGCAACGGCTCAACCTCGCTGACTGCTGAGAAGGCGTGGGACAGAATGGACTAGGCAGGGGCAAGGTCAGACGTAGCAGAAGGTCGGGGGCAGGCGGCAAGGTTCGTAGTCAGGATGGATAGCAGAAGTTCAGGTAACACAGGCTTTGGACACACTAAACGCTTTCACTGGCACAAGGCAACAAGATCCGGCAAGGGAGTGCAAGGGAGGAGATCAGATATAGCCAGGGAGCAGGTGGAAGCCAATTAAGCTAATTGGGCCAGGCACCAATCATTGGTGCACTGGCCCTTTAAGTCTCAGAGAGCTGGCCCTAGAGAGCGGAGCCGCGCGCGCCAGCACATGACAGCAGGGGACCGGGACGGGTAAGTGACCTGGGATGCGATTCGCGAGCGGGCGCGTCCCGCTGCGCGAATCGCATCCCCGACGGCCATGAAAGTGCAGCGCTCCCGGTCAGCGGGACTGACCGGGGCGCTGCAGGGAGAGAGACGCCGTGAGCGCTCCGGGGAGGAGCGGGGACCCGGAGCGCTAGGCGTAACACGCAGTACAGTCTGTGCGGGGAATCGGGCAGAGCGCCCACGGCTATTCGTAACATTTACCCCCTCCCTTAGATCTCCTCCTTTTTTTGGCCACAGGAGCCTACATACAAGATCCCTGTCCAAAATGTTAATTTGTTCATCGGATTCCCAAGATCTCTCATCTGGCCAGAACCCCTTCCAATCATCCAGAAATAACCATCTCCCTCTGACAGTCTTGGTGGCCAGAAACTCCTTCACCTCAAACACATCATAATCACCGGTCATTGGTGAAGGAGAAACGTCCCTCTGGGAAAAACGGTTAAGAACTAGAGGCTTGAGGAGGGAGACATGGAAGGAGTTTGGGATGCGTAGGGAAGTAGGCAGTCAAGTTTGTAAGACACCGGAATAATATGGTGCAGGATTTTGTAGAGACCAAGGAACCGAGGACCTAGTTTATAACTGGGGATCTTTAAACAAACATATTTGGCAGACAGCCAGACTTTATCTCCAGGAGAGAAAATCGGAGTTGGTCTTCTTCTCTTATAGGACTGAGTGTTTATCAGGGTAGAGGCATGTTCTAAGGATCTGCAAGTCCTGCCAAATCGCCATAAAATCTTGGACCTAAACATCCACGGGTGGTGCCCCAGAAGGAGTAGGTAGAGGAAGAGGAGGGCGAGGATGGTAGCCATAGACAATAAAGAATGGTGAATTTCTAGTAGCCTCAGAATCTCTGTGATTATAAGAAAACTCCGCCCAAGGGAGTAGGTTGGCCCAATAGTCCTGTCGTGTACAAACAAAGTGACGGAGGTAGGCGCCCATAATTTGAATCACCCTCTCTACCTGGCCATTGGTCTGTGGGAGGAAAAGTCCAACCTGAGAACAATGAGCCCGCCAAAACTTGGAAACAAACGGGACCCCTCGGTCAGAGACAATATGTAACGGTAATCCGTGTAAACAGAAAATATGCCGGAAGAATTGATGCACCAGCTGTGGAGCAGAGGGAAGTCTAGGCAAAGGAACAAAATGGGACATTTTGGAGAAACAATCTGTGACAACCCAGATGACCGTGTTATTAGAGGAGGGTAGTAGATCAGTGATGAAGCCAATGGCAATGTGTGTCCAAGGGCACTCCGGAATGGGCAGAGGATGTAGTAGACCCGCAGGTCTTGTCACGGACACAGATAACACAGGAAAGGACAAAATCTGAAACATCTCGCTCCAAATTTGGCCACCAATAATGTCGGGAGATGAGCTGAGTTGACTTTCCTATTCCCGGATGCCCAGCCAATAAAGTGTCCCCAATTCAACACCTTAATTCATGGTGGGATGGCACAAAAGACTTTCCTGGTGGAGCTTGCTGTAGGTAGAGAGGAGCAACTGAGATCAAATGTTCAGGAGGCACAATGTGCCGAGTCCAGACCCACCACATCAGAAGCCTTGGAGAGAGCATTGGCTTCAATGTTCTTATCCTCGGGCCGAAAGTGAATAAGAAAATTGAATCTGGAGAAGAAAAGAGGCAACCTGGCCTGCCAGGGATTCAGATGCTGAGCGGACTGAAAATACAAAAGATCTTTATAATCCATGTAGATACTGACTGGATAAGTAGATCCTTCCAGTAGATTCTTCCAGGGCAAGCTTAATGGCCAAAAGTTCACGGTCTCCAATTGAATAATTCCTCTTGGCATGGTTTTACCCCTGGAATTCTTTTGGGTCAGTATTGCTCCGGCTCCTACAGAAGATGCATGTACTTCGAGGGAGAAGGGTTTTTCTGGATCAGGTCTCGACAAAACTGGAGCAGAGGCAAATGCCGATTTCAATTCAGCCTGTCTTTCGCAGAAGACGTCTGCAAAGTCCTGGTATGGAACGGGCAAACCCGGCATAGATGAAGGAGGTAGAGAATACTTAGGCTGAGGTGACACTAGACAGCGGTTTTGGGAGACAGGTCCCCAGCGAATGACTTCAGCAGTTTGCCAGTCGGAACCGGGCGCGACATTGAAGCCAGGGAAGACCGAGGAGAAGCTTCGAAGTACAATGAGGAAGGACATAGAACTTGATCTTCTCTTTGTGTAAAGCACCCGCTTGTAACAAAAGTGGTTTAGTGCGGAAGTGCACCGCATAGTTCAAGCATTCATATGTATAAAGGCTTGACGAGCCGTGTTACAGAAAGACAGTGCTTGTGGACCAGAGAAGCGTTGATAACATTTCCTGCAGAACCAGAATCCAGGAAGGCAGAGGCGTAGAATGAAGCTCCTGCAGAGGTGAATAATAAAACTGGCAATCGAGGAGAGGGAGAATTCACACCTAGAGATGCCTCTCCCACGTGGCCTAGGTGCATGCATTTCCCGAAGGTGGTGGCCGTAGAGGACAATTTCTGAGGAAATGTTCTGTGCTGGCACAATACAGGCACAAGGTCTATTTATGTCAGCGGGACCTCTCTTGTTGGGACAAGTGGGCACGGTCCACCGGCATAGCCTCTCCGGCAGGAGGCAATGTTAGTGGATGAGGTGGCCGGTGGAACACTGGCGCCAATAGGAGAAAACTACGTGTCCGAACTGGTTAACGTTCTTGACAAAGTTCCTCCTGCCTTAAGGCAAAATGCACATCGATGCGAGTGGACAAGAGAATGAGCTCACTCAGAGAAGATGGAGGATCTCGTCCTTAACTCTACTGCAATGTCCCTTTTTAAAGGTAGCACACAGAGCCTCATCATTCCAGGCCAATTCGGAGGCTAGAGTGCGGAACTGGACCGTGTAGTCACCAGCAGTAGAGTCCCCTTGATGGAGGTTCAGAAGTGCGGTTTAGGTCGAAGAGGCCCATGCAGGCTCTTCAAAGGCACTGCTGAATTCTGAAAGGAAGGCTTGCAGATTGGAGGACACTGGATAATTTCTGTCCCAGAGAGGTGTGGTCCAGGCCAGGGCTTTCCCGGAAAGAAGACTGACCATGATGGACTTAGGCGGCTCCTAGGTCACTACCCCCGGCACGACTCGTCCACAAAGGCAGCCGAGGTGGTGCATGGCACAGAAGGAGGAGATGCACTCATAGTCGGGGACAGGCAGGTAGGTCAGGGCCGGCGGCAAGGAACAGTGGTCAGGAAACGTAGCACGAGAACTGGTATATGGAATAGCTGATACAACAGGGAACGCTTTCTCTAAGGAAAAAGGGCTCAGAGATCTGGCAGGGAACAAAAGGAAGTGCAGAGTTAAATTGGGTCAGTTCCTGACAAGCACCAATCAATGGTGCACGGGCCCTTTAAATCTCTGAGATCCGGCACGTACGCGCCCTAGGAGGTGGGTATGCAAGCTCTGGCTAGCAGGGAGAAGGGAGGAAGCAGGAAGACGGTGGGGCCGGTGAAAAGCAGCGGACCGCGCACTTTCACATTGCATCATGCGAAGCGCAGTACAGTTCATGTGGGGAGTCGGGGAGGGAGAGTGCCCATGGCCAGCGGCGCTACTCGTAACACTCTCTCAATCTCCCTCCCTTCCCTATCAGTGCTTCTAGACTGGTTTTGGGCTTGAGGTGAATCGCTGCTGTAAAAATGATTTTCTGTGCAACACACACTGCTGTCTGTCCCTCTCTCTCTCTGCAATAAAAGGCATAAGTGACTGGCCGCAAGATGGCTGCCGATTATATAGGGCTGTGATATCACAGGGGTGAGTGGCTGCTTATAGGCTGCATGCTGCAAGTGATTCAGGGTTATCCCGCCAACCCTTGTTCCTGCCTTCCCAGGATTCCTTCCCCCATGTCCTCACATGGGGCATTTTAGATACCCTGGAGCCTGGACCGCACTAAATGGAGTTTAATGAAGTGATTTGCGTGATTGAATAGCGGCGATATTCGCAATTGTTGAAAATCAATCTTTTTCTGAAATTCGTAACAAATTCAGATTCCTCAGATTTGAATCGCTCATCCCTAATATTAACATAGAAAGTGCAGTATTTTTATAATACTTGTGGCTAAAAGCCATGTTTTATATTAAAAAGTGTCTCACAATCTACAAATGGTTTGGGACACTGGTACAGAAATTAGGCAAAACATGCAGAGTACAGTTATATATGTCATAGAATAATTTGTTTTAACCACTGTGCAAGGAATAATAACCAGAAAGAAATTGTATAATTACATATATTGAGGCATTCATGTCAGATCCTGCAACTTAGGTCATGAGGCTCAGGTCTCTACAAGATCACATGTAGACACACCTAATTTCCATGTGCCATTTGACAAAGAAATATACAAAACCAAAGGCACATGAGAGCACCTGTGTAGGTTAGGTTATGGTCACAATATTATTTTCACTCCGTAATAAGGAATTAATAAGACATTTCTCTTTTCCAACAAGCACTGTATAATTTTTATTTTTCTGAAAGACTTTCTTTTTCAAATCAAGTAGTCTTTATTGACAATTTACATATCTTTTCTTCCAAAACAAAAACAAAGAAAATAAAACAATCCATCCCACCCAGCATATTGCATCATACATTAAATACACACTTCAGATAATACAGCTGAAAAGGATAAGAAGCACATACAATGCACATTATTGATATAAATGAGCATTTCTTATAAATTGGTTACAAAATAAATCACCAGTACTGAAGAATTATCAAGTATACAAATATACCAAGGAAATGGTTGCCCAAACTTGCACCTATCTAATATTACTTTTGGCTTCATAAAGGCATACTTCCATCTGAATATTTGTGGTATATCCACAGGATAGACCATAAAGGTCTCATCGGCCATAAATATTTGGCTGCTGGAAGTGGTCAGGAGGCTGAAAACAGTATTGCACTGCTACACAACTCCCATTTACATCTCTGCAAGTTATGTAAAATAGTATTCCCATCAGGATATTTAGGGTATGTCTACAGAATAGACCATAAAGGTCTGAAAGATATGGATTCAAGAGGATGGATTTGCATCTATCTTGATATCAAGGGCCCCATGCCAAGTTTTGACTGCTGGAAGTGGTCAGGGGGCTGAGAACGGCTCAGTCAACAGCTGCGTATAGTAAAGTCTACAAAACTGCCATTGAGTTGCGTAAACAGTGTTGCACCACTACACAACTCCCATTAACCTCTATGGGAGTTAAGTAAACTGTGTAATCAGACAATTTAGCTGTTATCAGTTTCCTGACCCCCTTTAGTATTTACAATAGGCCAGAGGGGCCTGGTGGGCCTATAATCTCTAAAGAGTTGCGGATCCCTGAGTTGGTACCTGCATCATCTCATGCCATCAATTTTCTAGATGGTAAGAGTAGTACAACAAATGTGACTTCTTGAAGGGGGCACATTCTTTTTTACAGGTCTGTGGTTATGATCGGTCAGGAAAAATTTATACAAGTAAGGATCAAAAGTTTGGGCACCCCAGGTAAAAATTTGTATTAATGTGCATAAAGAAGCCAAGGAAAGATGGAATGATCTCCAAAAGGCATCAAATTACAGATTAGACATTCTTATAATATGTCAACAAAAGTTAGATTTTATTTCCATCAATTACACTTTCAAAATAGCAAAAAACAAAAAGAAATGGTGTTTGCAAAAGTTTGGGCACCCTGCAGAGTTAATATCTTGTACTTCCTACAAGCTTGTAAACACTTTTTGTAGCCTGTCAAGAGTATTTCAATTTTTGTTTGAGGTATCTTTGCCTATTCTTCCTTACAAAAGTCTTCCAGTTCTTTGAGATTTCTGGGCTGTCTGTCACACACTGCTCTTTTAAGGTCTATCCATAGATTTTCAATTATGTTGAGGTCAGGAGATTGTGAAGGCCATGGCAAAACCTTCAGTTTATGCCTCTTGATGTAATCCCCTGTGGATTTTGAGCTGTGTTTAGGATCATTATCCATTTGTAGAAGCCATCCTCTCTTTAACTTCAGCTTTTTCACAGATGGCATCAAGTTAGCATCCCAAATTTCCTGACATTTTATTGAATACATTTTTCCTTCTACTTGTGAGATGTTCACAGGCTGCAATACAACCCCAAAGCATAATTGATCCACCCCTAAGCTTAACAGTTGGACAGAGGTTCTTTTCATTAAATTCTGTTCCCCTTCTTCTCCAAATGTACATTTGCTTATTCCAGCCAAAAACTTCAATTTTAACCTCATCAGTTTCCAAAATGCATCAGGCTTGTCTATATGTTGCATTTGCAAGGTTCAAATGCTGATTTTTTTGGTGAGGACGTAGAAGAGGTTTTCTTCTGATGACTCTTCCATGAAGACCATATTTGTACAAGTATCTCTTTATAGTGGAATAGTGTACCACAACTCCAGTGTCTGCCAGATCTTTCTGGAGGGATTGTGCAGTCAAATGTGGGTTTTGGATTGTTTTTCTCACAATCCCGTGAGCTGTTCTTTCTGATATTTTTCTTGGTCTTCCAGATCTTGCTTTAACTTCCACTGTTCCTGATGACTGCCATTTCTTAATTACATTCCGAACAGAGGATATTGACATCTGAAAACATTTTGCTATCTTCTTATAGCCTTATCTAGCTTTGTGAGCATCAACTATTTTCAGTTTTAGATTTCTAGACAACTGCTTAGACGAATTTATGGTGCTGATTGTTGGGGCAAGGTCAGATGAGTCTGGGCATTTAAAACCTTCCCAGATGATGATTGAGAACAATCCATGACACTGGCAGGTCTCAGCTTTGCAAAGGGGGCAGTGCATGCTATAAATTCTGCAGGGTGCGCAAACATTTGCAGACGCCATTTTTTTGTTTTCTGTTATTTTGAAAGTGTAAATGATGGAAATAAAATCTAACTTTTGCTGACATATTATAAGAATGTATAATCTGTAATTTGATGCCTTTTGGAGATTTTTCCATCTTTCCTTGGCTTCTTTATGCACATTAAAAAAAAAATTCTACCTTGGGTGCCCAAACTTTTGATCCCCACTGTAAAACATTACAAATCTTCTGTGTTTCTGGGTAAACAACTGTGTCCTGTTGACATGTTACAGATCCATCAAGTGCACATTTTATTGAGGCTTGTTGGCGTTAAAAGACGTTCTACTTGCCCCGAGCTGCGCAGAACATTAATGAACCTAAAGTGGGAAAAATAGCTGCGACTCTGTCAGGATGAGTCCTGTAGGGAAGACATTACTGTTTAACAATGAGGACTTTTCGTGCACAAATGTCCCTTAAATAAGTTATGTCCTGTTTCTTCAAACTATTACAGAGCAACCACCTGCATGCGCTCATATACAAAGCTAGTCTGCCTTGCCATATGTAATCTCCTCCAGTGTTTCATTTAGCAATCTGTTTCAGATGCACAAGGGAGCCAAGAAATTATGTATTGCTCATTTTCTAGAGTCATCAATGATGACAATTCCGGTGTCAAGAGACTCATTTTATACTGCAGATGTTTTTTAACAAATAGAACATAAATCATGGGTTTTCCAGCTTTACGTGTTGATGCTTGAGAGATAATGGAAACTATTGATAAATATAATTTGATTTTCTATTGGATATATGTTGAACACGTGGACTCGAGAGCTTTTTCACTTCATGCTTCTAATTTTGAGGTTGATGACAGAAGTCGCTTGACGCTCTGTTGAGGAATTTGATGTACTGGGAAAAAAAACACAATAAAAAAATATAACATTTTTAAGGCACTTAAAAACTCCTTTTTATGTTAATGCATTTGACAGTATTTTAGTGCAGGAAACATACACACTCACACACACACACACACACACACACATATATATATATATATATATATATATATATATATATATATTTTTTTTTTTTTTTTTCTTTTTTTTTTTAAATGTGTGTGCAAACATTCCCAGACATGTAAATATCTAGTGATCATTTCTTCAATTAGGCAGCCATGGAAGAAGCACGAATAAGGGGACTTCAGCTACATTCTTAAACAACATCTGTTGCATTCCTCACAATGACTTCCAGTTATTTGTATCTTTGTTCTGTTCCGCGACTAACATTTGCATTTTAATGAATATGAATATAAAGTGATTTAAATGTTGTTATCTTTGTGCCTTTTTAGCTTCATTGTTTCACTCAAGAAAAAAAATATCTAGATAATTATGTTCTCTCATCTTTTTTATATATACAGTAGTCTCAAACACCATATATACATACACTCTAGATATTGGCTTCCAACAATTGGTTGATGTAGATATATAATAGATTGCTACAGCTGTTTGCACATGGAAATAGAGATGAAAACATCATAGACATCCTAAATGGTGGTGGCAGATTTTCATGGATAGCAGACTTTAGACTTATAGTTAAAACAATTCCCAAATAAAGTAAAACATTTTGGTTAAGCTAGCCATGTAGCTTAAAGGGTTATCCTGGCTATAAAATTGTCATATTGGATTCAGGGTGCTTTCAAAATAAAATAGAAAGCATACTGACTTGCCTTGATCTCCTAAAGCTGCTATTCCAATGGTGCAGGGTCCTCTGATGTGCCGTTTCTTCAGGGCATGCCTATTTAACCAGTGACTGTTCCCAAGGTGACTCACCTCAGCCAGGCACTTCCTGCAGAAAATACATGTCAAAGGAAATGGGGAACAGTTGTAAGTAGCAAGGACATAGCAGCTGCAGGGAATAAGGGTAGGTGATAGTGTTGCTCGCGAATATTCGCAATGCAAATTTTGTTCGCGAATTCGCGAATAATCGCGAATATAGCACTATATATTCGTAATTACAAATATTCGTTTTTTTTTTTTTCACAGTACACATCACAGTGATCACCCCTCTCTGCTTCCAGCTTGTGCGGTGTAAAGATGGCTCTAATATTACTGTGTGAGACTGGCGTGCGAATTTTCGCATATGCGAAAATTAGCATATGCAAATTTTCGCATATGCTAATTTTCGCATTTGCGAATATTCGCATACGCAAAAATAAACTGTGAATATTATGAATATGCGAATTTAGGGAATATATGGCGAATATTTGTCCATATATTCGCGAAATATCGCAAATTCGAATGTGGCCTATGCTGCTCAACACTAGTAGGTGAGTAGGCTTTCTTTTTTTATTTTAAAAGCACCCTAAGTCCAATATATAAAAAATTAAAAAAAAATTGTGGTTAAAATAACCATTTAATTCTTAAGGAAGCACCTGTGTGACTTGTCTGGGGCAAAAGACGTTTCTTCTAATCCTGTTGAGTGGATGAAACTAATCTCATTTTATACATGGTGGGACCATTTGTGCCATCAGCAGCCAACAGTCACTGTCATTAGCAATTACCACATTTAGGAGGTTGTCTTAAAGATGCCATGCCTGACAGTCCATAGATCGGCACACCTGCAACAGGATTGTGGCATCTGTACAATAGTTATGGCAGCTGTAGGCTTTATGAAAGCCTCCGTGCCCCCCGGTGTATACTTTCTAGTGCAGACTGTCTGGCTGGGAGAGGGCTCCCTAGTAAGCAGTGTACTGTTTAATAGGGATGAGCAAATCGAATCTGACGATTCCGAATTCATTACGAATTTCATGTAAAATTTCATTAGTGAGAAATGTGAATATTGCCGCGATTCGATCGCGCAAATAGCTTCATTAAACTCCATTTAGTGCAGTCCAGGCTCCAGGGGCCAGGCATCTAAAATGGCGGATCCACATGTGAGAACATGGGGCAAGAAATCCTGGGAAGGTGGGAACAAGGGTCGGTGGAATGACCCTGAATCACACGCAGCATGCAGCCTATCAGCAGCCAGCCACCCCTGTGATGTCACAGCCCTATATAATTGGCAGCCATCTTGCAGCCACTCATATCAGCATTCTATTGGTGAGAGAGAGAGGGACAGAGAGCAGTGTGTTGCACAGAAAAGCTTTTTACAGCAGCGATACACCTCACGCCCAAATCCAGCCTAGGAGCACTGATAGGGAAGGGAGAGAGATTAAGAGAGAAAGTGCAATTGCGGGTGTATTACAGCAGCGATTCACCTCAAGCCCAAATCCAGCCTAGAAGCACAGATAGGGAAGGGTGAGAGATTGAGAGAGAAAGTTCAATTGTCGGTGTATTACAGCAGTGATTCACCTCAAGCCCAAATCCAGCCTAGAAGCACTGATAGGGAAGGGAGAGAGATTGAGAGAGAAAGTGCAATTGCGGGTGTATTACAGCAGTGATTCACCTCAAGCCCAAATCCAGCCTAGAAGAACTGATAGGGAAGGGAGAGAGATTGAGAGAGAAAGTGCAATTGCTGGTGTATTACAGCAGCGATTCACCTCAAGCCCAAACCCAGCCTAGAAGCACTGACAAGGGAATGGAGTGAGACTGAAAGAGAAAGTGCAATTTTGAGTGTAGTACACAGCGACTGTGTGCTGCAGCACTGGTGTGTACAACAACTGAAAAGCTAATAGTAGCCAGCCAGTTAGGGTCAGCAGAGCACTTAAAGCGTATTGTCCTCTATTAAGTGTAAAATGTGCGTACATTTAAATGGTGTATCATTTTGTTCCTGTTAAAGTCTCAAGGGCAAAGTTACTGTAAAAGGCCAGCCAAAAGTACACACCTGCTGGTGTTGTAGACAAATTGTTTTAAGCGTACTGGAGTGCATTGTACTCCCCTCATAAGTGCATACCACATACATACATCTAAGTGGTGTACCATTTTGGACCTGTTAAAGCCTTAAGGGTCTAGATACTATCAAAGGCCAGACAAAAGTATACACCTGCTGGTGTTGTAGGCAAATACTGTTTTAAGCATGATGGAGTGCATTGTACTCCCCTCATAAGTGCATACTACATAAGTACATCTAAGTGGTGTACCATTTTGTACCTGTTAAAGTCTTAAGGGCCTAGATACTGTGAAAGGACAGCCAAAAGTACACACCTGCTGGTGTTGTAGACAAATACTGTTTTAAGCATAGTGGAGCGCATTGTACTCCCCTCATAAGTGCACACCACATACATACATCTAAGTAGTGTATCATTTTGTTCCTGTTAAAGTCTTAAGGGCCTAGATACTGTGAAAGGCCAGCCAAAAGCACACACCAGATGGTATTGTACACAAATACTGTTTTAAGCGTACTGGAGCGCATTGTACTCCCCTCAAAAGTGCATACCACATACATCTAAGTGGGGTACCATTCTGTTCCTGTTAAAGTCTCAAGGGCCTAGATACTGTGAAAGGCCGAGCAAAATTACGCACCTGCTGGAGTTGTAGACAAATACTGTTTTAAGTGTAGTGGAGCGCATTGTACTCCCCTCATGAGTGCATACCACATACGTACATCTAAGTATTACACCATTTTGTTCTTGTTAAAGTCTTAAGGGCCTAGATACTGTGAAAGGCAAGCCAAAAGTACTCACCTGCTGGTGTTGTAGAAAAATACTGTTTTAAGCGTAGTGGAGCCTTTTGTACTCCCCTCATTTTTCAGGCAGATAAGTACCAGGATGTGCACAGAGGAGTTTCAAAGGCCTAAATTCATCAGGCAGAGATTGCAGCAGACTAGGGGCGAGTGGCAGAAGGAGTCGCAGCGAGTGGCTTGAGCTCCTGGCATCAGCTAGCGGCCATGTCTCAACCAGCAACCCATCTGCCGTCATCAATTGGTTAACACGGTCATCCACTTCATCACAAGTGACATCTGACAACCCCAGTCAACAGTCGGTGGTATCCTCAGACACAACCCTCCGTTGGCATGGCCCGGAAGCAGTCCCTGTCCTCCCTTTGCCTCTGTCCTATGCTGTCCCCTCCTCCACAGAAGTATCTAATGCTGTGGGTTCAGCTCCACTATTTAGTGGACGATCTACTAGAGTACAGGCAGCAGCTTCTGCCCAGCCAAGAAGAGGAGGAGACATCTGCCGCTTCCTTCGCTAGTCGGGAAAGTAGTGATGAGGAGAGTGGCGTGGGAGGTGGTGTTGCCAGGGTTCAGGCTCCTGAAGCAGACACTAAACACAACTCGATGTTGATGAAGCCGATCACAATTGGGAGCTGGGTGCAGAAGGGGCTTCATCATCATCATCAGGAGAAGAGAGTTCCAGTTTGCCCACGAGGCAGCAGCAGAGGCTGCTAGGTGGTAGCATGGTTGGCAGTCAGCATTGAGGCAGAAGCGGAAAGTCTGGAGCCAAATGTGCCTGGAGTAGACCACCTGCTTCGTGGCAGCCTACCTTCCTGGGAGGTAGTGGAACAGGGGTTCCTGGGGTGGGTGGCAGTAGCAGTCAATCAGTGCAGACTGTTTGAAGGAAAATCAGCTACTCGGTGTTGTGGCAGTTTTTCATCAATCATCCGGAGGATCTTAACCTGGCCACATGAAAGATTTGTCGGCAGAAGGCGAAGCGGGGCCAATGTCCCAATATTAGCACCACGGTCCTGCGCCAACAAATGCAGCATCACCATAAAGCGGCCTGGGAGAACAACGGCTCCAATGTGGTGGTCCAACCTGCTGCATCACCCCGTGGCACGCTGCTCCCTGTTTCAGCCAGCCAAGGCGCCACCAGAAATCCATTGGTGAAGCCATGTCCAAGAGACAACAGTATGTGCCCACTTCCAGCAGTGCAGAAGCTGAATGTGCTCCTGTCCAAGTTGCTGGTGCTGCAGTCCCTCCCTTTTCAAGTGGTGGACTCTGCACCTTTCAGAGAACTGATGGCTTGTGCCGAGCCGAGGTGGAGACTCCCACGCCGTCATTTCTTTGGGAAGAAGGCTGTATCAGCCCTGCACAATTTTGTGGAACAGAAGGTGGGCCAGTTCGTGAAGCTGTCGGTGTCTAGCAAAGTGCATGGTATCGCCGTTGTGTGGAGCTGTAACTACAGTCAGGGACAATACATGTCCTTTACGGCCCACTGGGTGAATGTGGTTCTTGCACAGTCACAACAGCAACTTGGACTGGTTACGCTGCTTCCGCCTCCGCACTCTCAGGCCGTTGGTCCTGTGACAGTGTACAACTCCGCCTCCTCATCCTTCACCTTGTCCTCAGCCTCCACTGCACGGACAAGTGTCAGTGCCTCTCCAGCATACCATGTGTGCAGGGCATGGCTGTGTCACACTGTTCTTCACATGGTTTGCCTTGGCGAACGGAGTCACACAGGGGAGGAACTGCTAAAAGTCACGAAAACTCCCCGAAAACTGAAAATGAGAACCATGGTGACTGACAACGGGAAGAACATCTTGTCTGCGCTGCAACAAGGAAGCCTGAGCCATGAGCCCTGCATGGCACACAAGTTCAATCTGGTTGTCAAGCGGTTCCTGAAGTGTTCCCCCCATCTGCAAGACATCCTAACAATGAGAAGGAAACTTTGCATGCACTTCAGCCACTCGTACACCGCAAAGCACACCCTCCTTGAGCTGCAGCGTCAGAATTGTAACCTCCAACATAATCTGATTTGGAACGTTTCCGCACTTTGGAATTCCACCCTCCATATGTTGGACCGACTATACAAACAGAGAAAAGCCATCACCGATTTCTTGATGATCCGAGCGGATAGGGGGGCTTCCCTGTGTAACTTCAGTGTCAACCAGTGGTAGCTCATATGTTACACCTGCCATTTGCTCAGGCCCTTTGAGGAAGCCACCTTATCAATTAGTCGCCAGGATTATGGGATAAACAACGTCATTCCACTGCTTCATTTATTACAACACATGTTGGAAATGATGGCTGGTCAGGGCACTGGAGACGTGGCATCTACATCTCACAGCCACATGAACCCTGTGGGGGCTGAACTGAAGGAGGAAGAGGACAGGGAAGGGGCACAGTGGAGCACAGTTTAGGTTTTGCAAGATGGACAGTTTTTCTAGTCATCTGACAGGAGAGGAGGAGCAGGAGCAGCTAGAGGAGCTAGAGGATTATGAGGAAGGCAGGACAAAGGACCCAGACACACTGTGGCAGTATGCAGTGGAGAAGGACGTAGGGAGTCCCTCCGAGTCACTTGCACATATGGCACAATGCATGCTCACTTGCTTGCGTAGTAACCACCGAATTGTCACCATTCTGCAGCCACTTGCTTGCGTAGTAACCACCGAATTGTCACCATTCTGCAGCGGGATGACTTCTGACTCTCCACCTTGTAGGACCCTCACTACCGGCACAAATGGGGGCTTTTTTTTACACCCACTGAGAGAGAGGACAAACTGACCTACAACAGAGACATCCTACATAGTCAGTTCACTGATCCCTATCGGCTCCATCGTCCCTCCTCTCGGAGGTCTGACTTGGGGGAACTTTTGCGCTCACCTTCCACTGCCATGGCTGCTGGGGAGGGGTGGGGTGGCAGGAGCAGTACCAGCTCAATCAGCAGCAGCCTGAGTCTACAGTTGCTGATGAGTAGCTTTCTTAACCTGCATAGTGAAGCAACTCATCATCAGCAGGTAGACCTGGAGAAGGACCTGAACCATCAGGTGGTGGCATACCTTGACATGACCATGCCAACATACCTTGAAGATCCGCTGGACTTTTGGGCAGCCAAACTTGATTTGTGCCGGCAAATAGAGTTTGCCCTGGAAAAGCTGTCCTGCCTGGCCAGTAGTGTACCATCAGAGTGGGTGTTTAGTACGGCAGGGGGCCATAGTAACCCAAAGGAGAACTCATCTGTCCACAAAAAATGTGGAGAGACTGACCTTTGTGAAGATGAATCAGGCATAGATCAGCCAGGATTTCCAACCAGGAAATGCCTGATTCATCATAGTAGATTGACCATTGTACCACATCAAAACTTCACAAATATGGATAGTCAAAACATATTTAAGGTACAGCTCCCCAGTTACAGAAATTCGTCTGCATTAGACTACAAGTATTAAGTATATGCATTAGCTAAAACTTAACTTTTCATAGGATAAAATATATGGACCCCAATTTTTTTTATATGTA
Organism: Hyla sarda; assembly: GCF_029499605.1. NCBI lineage: Eukaryota > Metazoa > Chordata > Amphibia > Anura > Hylidae > Hyla > Hyla sarda. Next base: position 69,801,247 of record NC_079189.1, on the reverse strand, counting down.
AGAAAAGGAAAGGTGTGCAAAAAACACCATGTGCCACCTACACCACCAAGTATTGATGTGATGCAAAGACCTTTAAAAGGTCGAAGGGAACAACATATGGTCCATTGCAACCGGTGGGGGTAAATACTTTCCCTGTAAGGCCCTACTCTTGCATTATTAATTCCCTTCTTGGCAAGTGTTACTTGCCCTAAAAAGGGCAGCTCCACACAGGAACCTCTCCATATTTCCAGCTACATACACTGCTATTTTTTTTTACCCCCACCTGCTACAATTGACAATACGTTATTCCCTTCCACCATTTCGAGGAAAGTGTTACCTGTATCAAAAAGGGAAGCCCCACACAGGAACCTCTCCCTATTTCCACCTAAAAACCCTGGGAAATGGCAGTGTTTGCATGTGAAAATAGGGAGAGGTTCTTGTGTGGGGCTGCCCTTTTTAGGGCGAGTAACACTTGCCAAGAAGGGAATCAATAATGCGAGACTAGGGCCTTACAGAGGAAGTTTTTACACCCACCAGATACAATGGACCATACGTTGTTCCCTTCCACCTTTTAGAGGTCTTTGCATCACATCAATACTTGATGGTGTAGGTGGCAGATGTTTTTTTCACACCTTTCCTTTTGTTTGATATAAAAAAAAAATGTAGGTACATATATTTTATCCTAACAATATTATTTAAAGTTAAGTTTTACGTAATGCATATTCTCAATACTTACTTGTGCACACTCACATTTTTTACAAAAGAGACCGTTTTCATACTGAATAACAGAATTATTTCACTAACCCAGCACACACCCTATGCGTGTTACAGCAATACAAAGGGTTGTACACCCCTATTGAGGCTCTCTGTAGCCCAGAATTTTGTTTAACCCTTTATATCTGGCTCAGAATACCTACCATCAACTAATTTGTCCTTCCATACTTATTGCAAGCTGCTCCTAGACAGAAGAGTAGGCCTTGGCAGGGAGATGTATGCCGCATCAATATACAGTGACACTATAAAGCTAAGGTCAGCTCGGTGGGAACAAAGAAGTGGTACTTGAGACACACATAAAGGAGGGCTCTGAAAATTGGTCCAGAACAAGAAAGAAATCCACCTGGAATATGGTGGAAGTCCAGGGGTGTGAGACCTGTGCATTAAACATGAACCGGAGTAGAGTGTTACAGAAGTGTTATATTTGGTTCACTTAAGGTGAACATTTTAGATATCGAGCCACCTTGTGTGTATTGAAACCACCAAGATTCTGTGGCTTATTTAAGGATTGTAAAAATAAGGATTGTAAAAATAACTTACAGGATCTGTAACCATTAGAGATGAGCGAACTTACAGTAAATTTGATTCGTCACGAACTTCTCAGCTCGGCGGTTGCTGACTTTTCCTGCATAAATCAGTTCAGCTTTCCGGTGCTCCGGTGGGCTGGAAAAGGTGGATACAGTCCTAGGAAAGAGTTTCACTGACCAGTCACTGTAGTTACTGACAGTAAACTACCACTGGCTATGACCCTGAGTGCCATACTATTATGACTCCAAAATCAGCCTCTGACATCACAGTAATAGGCATCTGTAAAGTGGTGCCTGGGAAGGCAGGAAAGTAGGATCTGAGGCATAAGAGCATAAGCTGAGAGATATCCACCTGGAATTTAGTGAAAGGTATATGGGCAGTTGAGGCCTGTGTGAAGTAACAGAGTCCTGAGGCATTGCTCCTATGGACTAAGCAGGAAACTTAGGTAGAGTGTTGAATGTATTAAGAATAATCTTTAACCCCTTAAGGACATGCGTCGTAAATGTATGGTACTGCAGCAAGTAACTTAGCGCACAGCGCCGTACATTTATGAAGCAGCTATGACGCAAGCGCATGAGCTCTGCTCCCTTCATGCACTGCAGCTTTCAGCAGTTGTGGATCTGCCAGTAATGGCGGACATCAGTGACTGCGCTTATGTATACCATTAACTCCTCAGATGCCGTGATCTATACAGATCACGGCATCTGTGGAAGTGCGGTACTTTAAATGGTTGATCTGATCGCCCACGACACTGCCTCGGGATTAGATCAGCCAAGATGGCGGACGGAGGTCCACTCTCCTGGGGTCAACTGCTCTGATCTGCCTTCCAGCAGACCAGAGCAGAAGATTGCCGATAATACTGATCAGCGCTATGCCTATGCATAGCACTGTACAGTATTAGCAATCTAATTCTTGCTATAGATAGTCCCCTATAGGAATTAAGGTAAAAAAAAAGTTTATAAAAAGGAAAAAAAAAAGGAAAAAGCTCCTCCCCATTAAAGATTTAAATCCCCCTTTTCCCCCATTTTAATAAAAAAAAGCATAAAAAAAATTATAAATAATACACATATTTGGTAGCGCCGAATGTGTTAATGTCCGGACTATAAAAATATAATGTTAATGATCCCATACGGTGAATGGCATAAACAGAAAAATAAAAAGTCCAAAATTGCTGCTTTTTGGTCACATCACACTGCAATTTATTTCTATAAAAAGCGATCAAAAAGTCACATATATGCAAAAAATGGTATTAAAAAAATCTACAGATCATGGTGCAAAAAATTTGCCCTGACAAATCACTGTATATGGAAAAATTTGAATGTTAGAGGTGGTCAAAATAGGGCATTTATAAACGTACTGAATTTGTAAAAAAAAAAGGTTGATATTTTTAAAAAGTATAATTTTAATTGTATTGAGAAAAAATAAACTCCTGGGCCAAAGCCCAGAGTCACTAACTCCCCTCATTGATATAACCCCTAAAATATAACTTTTATTGGCCCATATTAAAATAGAATAAACAAAAACCCCAAGTGTGCTTAAAAATTATGCCACAGTAGTGCAGGAACAAATATATATTCAGTATAACAGCAAGGAGCCCCTTGTCTGTTTTATGTATAGAATATAAGGCACTGCAGTACACCAGTAACAAGCACTACTGCGGCGTGCAGTTAAAATATCACTGTACAGCCACCCTCAACATTTTTGTTACAGCATTGTCAAGAGGATAGCGTGGCTGTTGCTACAGCGAAACATGTTAGAGGACTCCTCACCCTCCTTTTTGGGTAGTCAAGAAAACATGTAAATTTTACCATAAAGTATACAGCGTGAAAACTAACCTCCCCCCCCCCCCCCCCTAAATTAGCTAAGTTGTGATTTTTGTTTACATTTCCTTCCCCAAAAAATAATTTTTTGGGGTTTACTATACATTTTAGGGTATAATGAGTGATTTCATTACAAAGTACAATTGCTTGCACAAAAAACAAGCCATCATATAGGTATGTGAATGGAAATATAAAAGAGTTATGGATTTTAGATTGTGAGGAGGAAAAAACGAAAACGCAAAAATAAAATTGTCTGTGTCCTTAAGGCCAAAATGGGCTGTGTCATTAAGGGGTTAAGAACAGTGCTACCTTGTGTGCATTGAAACCTTTGAGCCTTATTTCATTGTTGTTAAAATAAAGTGTATTGGGCTCCTTAAAGAGTCTACAGCCGATAATCTAACTGGTGTTATCCAGTTTTTATTAACTTTTTACTATTGTGCCTGTGATCTTAAAGTGGTATTCTGGGCAAAAACATTCTATCCCCTATCGAAAGGATAAGATGTTTGATCGCGGGCGGCCCGCCGCTGGGATCCCCCGCGATCTCCTGGCAGCACCCGCATTCTATGCAGGAGCTGCATCTCCAGTTTCGGAAACCTCCGGGTTTCCAGGGCTGGGGACGTGATGTCACGCCACGCCCCCTCCATTCATGTCTATGGGAGGGGGCGTGATGACCGTCACACCCGCTCCCATAGACATGAATGGAGGGGTCACGGCGTGACGTCACGTCCCCAGTCCCGGAAACCCGGTGGTTTCTGAATCTGGAGACGCAGCTCCCGCATAGAATGCGGGTGCTGCAGGGAGAATGCTGGGGGTCCCAGCGGCGGGCCCCCCGCCATCAGACATCTTATCCCCTATCCTTTGGATAGGGGATAAAATGTTTTTGGCCGGAATACCCCTTTAAGTTATGTCTTAAGTGCTTCACTTCCCATCCATGTCTGGGGTGTATCACCCCCTTTTTTGTGTGATTTCATGGTCCTTTCAGATTTAGCATTCCATCTCTGTCTCGATGACTGTTGTCTTCCACCTTTCTCAGGATCCTGTTCGGCTCAAGACAGCAGCTGATCACAGGGACGGTGGCACATACAGCTGCACTGCACATGTCATCGGGAGGCCGGCTTGTCAAGAAGAAGCCAAGCCCCCAGTGATCAGCCGTTTAAATCAAACAGGATCCTGAGAAAGGCTTGAGACAACAGTCATTCACCGACTGGAGGAATGCTGAACTTGGGGAGACCATGAAATGACAAAAAGGGGTTGATCCACCCCACACATGTAAGGCAAAGAAAGAACTTAAGACATAATTTGCCATCAGAGGTTAATAAAACCTAGATAACCCCTTTAGGAAGATAGCAAATAAATTTGAACTTAATCTAAATATACTGCCCCTAAACATTTATCTTCTACCCTAGTTAGTGTACATGCTATCTGCTGTAGCACTTGACATTATCACTAGCAATGTTGATGAATGCCACATCTTTATCTCCAAAATCAGCTTTTTCAACACCTAATAGGATAACAAAATCTAAATTTTAATATCCCATCATATACAATGTACCTTGTATAATGGCCCCGATAACCAGCACCAATAATTAGGCTAAAGTTCCTCTGCAAATCTCACATTTTGTTCCGCTACATCTATGTTTACCGGGTTAAACACCTCAGACGTGAGATATGAATTATCTGAACAATACTTATTTTCCAAACTGAATTAAGAAATATAATGAAATCAACAAACCAAGATGCGCCGGAACTGTAATTATATTTCATCGTAGATTTGTAAACAATTGCCTTTTTAGAAGCAATCTCCAGTCTAACTACACATAACTGCTGAGCCAGTATCAAGGGCAATAATATTAGCTGTTTCTATAGTGACATAATGCCTTGTTAATAATGTTTCAGCTTAATCTATAAACGTTTAACAGAGTCTATGATGTTAGACTTGCCAAGATGTAGTCCATAATGTACATTACTGCACATTAAAAAGAGCAGACACTATTATAATAATTTACCATACAGTATATCTCTCAAGCCAATCCCTAGCCAAAGAACACTGAAGACGAGTGTAATTGTGCGACCTAGTGGACAATCCGAAATAATGACAAATACCCAAGATGCCTTGTAAAACCACCTACCTTCCGTAGCTAAATAATAAATTAACTCCCATAGTGTTTTGCAGGGACAAGATAATTACTTCCAGGAGTAATGTTATGCTAGTCAAACAATAAAGAATAAGAATGCTGCATAAGAAGAAACCCTGGATAGAAAAAAACAAGACATTCATCTATAGGAAATACTCTGTTCAGCCTCACGCCATGCATTATTAGTATTATTTCGATAATTATTATTATAGTGATAGCATCTCCTGTAGAGATGTCCAGGCTTAGCATTACAAGCTGGGAATTTATAGCACTAACATAAATTACAGTACATAATGTATAATGGACAGTAGAGCGTTCCCTCCCTTCCCAAGGAGCATAAAGGTAAATGTATATACACTGCTCAAAAAACATAAAGGGAACACTCAAACAACACAATGTAACTCCAAGTCAATCACATTTCTGTGAAATCACGCTGTCCACTCAGGAAGCAACACTGATTGACAATCAATGTCACATGCTGTTGTGCAAATGGAACAGATAACAGGTGGAAATTATAGGCAATTAGCTAGACACCCCCAATAAAGGAGTGGTTCTTCAGGTGATGACCACAGACCACTTCTCAGTTCCTATGCTTCTTGGCTGATGTTTTGGTCACTTTTGAATGATGGCGGTGCTTTCACTCTAGTGGTAGCATGAAACGGAGTCTACAACCCACTCAAGTGGCTCAGGTAGTGCAGGATGGCACATCAATGCGAGCTGTGGCAAGAAGGTTTGCTGTGTCTGTCAGTGTAGTGTCCAGAGCATGGAGGTGCCACCAGGAGACAGGCAAGTACATCAGAAGACGTGGAGGAGGCCGTAGGAGGGCAACAATCCAGCAGCAGGACCACTATCTCCACCTTTGTGCAAGGAGGAGCAGGAGGAGCACTGCCAGAGCACTGCCTGAGCCCTCCAGCAGGCCACAAATGTGCATGTGTCCACTCAAGCAGTCAGAAACAGACTCCATGAGGGTGGTATGAGGGCTCGACGTCCACAGGTGGGGGTTGTGCTTACAACCCAATACCACGCAGGATGTTTGTCATTTGAAAGAGAACACCAAGATTGGCAAATTTGCCACTGGTGCCCTGTGCTCTTCACAGATGAAAGCAGGTTCAGCAAATATGACAGAAGTGACAGAGTCTGGAGACGCTGTGGAGAAATTTCTGCTGCATGTAACATCCTCCAGCATGAACGGTTTGGCGGTTGGTCAGTAATAGTGTGGGGTGGGATTTCTAACCATTTGAGCCTCAAAATTAAGCCCAAAAATGTTGTGTGAGCATAGCTGGAGCTGAGACGACCATATCAGGAATCTATACTATTAGCATATGCGTGTGCACGGGGTGTGCACACGAAAAGATATTTTGGGACACAAGGATGTCCCTGTTACCTTTCTGCCACCAGGTGTTAACTTTAAAAATGCAGGGGCCGCCGGGAGGTAGCGCACGCAGGGACGTCACTGACATCCCGTGCGTGCGCCAATAGGAATGGAGGAGCGGCGCATTGAGGAGGATGCGCACACATGGTAAGTTGAACATCATCTTCGGTGTTCCGACCACCGCTCCTCCAGGAACTATATTGCTCCTAATGTGGGGGAAACTATACTGCACCAAATGTGGGGAACTCTACTGCACCTAATGTGAGGGAACTTGTACTGCCTACCTAATATGGGGGAACATGTACTGCCAACCTAATGTGGAGGAAACTATCGTATATACTTGAGTATAAGCCGAGTTTTTCAGCACGATTTTTCGTGCTGAAAACACCCCCCTCGGCTTATACTCGAGTGAACTCCCCGCCCTCAGTAGTCTTCAACCTGCGGACCTCCAGATGTTTCAAAACTACAACTCCCAGGGAGTTGTAGTTTTGAAACATCTGGAGGTCCACATGTTGAAGACCACTGCGGCCTTCAACATCATCCAGCCCCCCCCCCCCTCACCTGCTTTAGTTCTGTACTCACCTCCGCTCGGCGGGACGTTAGGGTGCGCTGGTCCGGGCCATCTGTGCTGCAGGGACTGTCCGATGGCTGCCCGGGCTTGCTGGGAGTTGTAGTTTTGAAACATCTGGAGGTCCGCAGGTTGAAGACCACTGTATCAGACATTGACAAGCGGTGATGATGAAGGGGTGGGGGGGCTGATGACATGTGGTGATGATGAAGGGGGGGTGTGATGATGACAAGGGGATGATGAAGGGGGAGTGTGGGATGATGACAAGGGGATGATGAAGGGGGGGGTGGGATGATGACAAGGGGATGATGAAGGGGGGGTGGGATGATAAGGGGATGATGAAGGGGGGGTGGGATAATGACAAGGGGATCATGAAGGGGGGTGTGGGATGATAAGGGGATGATGAAGGGGGGTGTGGGATGATAAGGGGATGATGACAGGCGGTGATGATGAAGGGGGGAAGATGACAAGGTGATGATGATGAGGTTGTTAATGACGGGGGTCTGGATGATGACAGGGGGGATAATGTATTTCCCACCCTAGGCTTATAGTCGAGTCAATAACTTTTCCTGGGTTTTTGGGGTGAAATTAGGGGCCTCTGCTTATATTCGGGTCGGCTTATACTCGAGTATATACGGTATACTGCACCTAATGTGGGGGAACTATACTGCACCTAATGTGGGGGAACTATACTAACTATGAGGGGAATTTATCATTGTATATAGAGCTTTTTTTTTAAGAGGTTTTTTGAAATTTTCCCCCCAAAAATGGCCATGTCTACGGTTAAGTTTACCATAGAGCACTTTGTACTGTAGAATAAAATTTATTAACTGCGTTTTTTTTAACGCAAAAAAATGCGCAAAAATTTTTTTCTCACAAATATACACCACCTCGGAGGACACGTACCAAAGTGTCTATTTTGGGACAGTAAGGACTGCTACTCCCATCATGAACAGACTCTGCTGATGATGGGAGTTGTAGTCCAGGGGCTGAGGTGCAGATCGCAGCAGGTCATTATCCAGAGACCCACTGCAATCCGCATTTATTAACTGTAAAAGCCGGCGGCACATGCGGCTACACTGCGCTGCATCCTGGCTCCAGGCTCCTGTATACACTGTCATAATTCATAATCCTCGCCGCCGGGAGCTCTGATTGGTGAAAAGCTATTAACCAATCAGAGCTCCCGTCTCCCGGTGGGGATTATGAATGATAAGAACTGCATATGGGAGCTGGATGCAGATCACAGCGGATCTCCGGAGAATGATCTGCTGCGATCTGCCCCTCTGCCCTTGGACTACTACTCCTATCATGGGACAGAGTTTGTCCCATGATGGGAGTAGTTGTAGTAGCGCGGCATTGCTGAGGGATGGCACTTGCACATCCCCCGACTGCGGGACTTTATAGGACTACGACTCCCATCATAGACAGACTATGACCATGATGGGAGTTGTAGTCCAGGGGCTGAGGTGCAGATTGCACCGGGTCATTCTGCAGAGACCCGCTGCAATCCGCATTTAAATTAACAAGCCGGCGGTACATGCGGCTACATCAAGCTCCCCACCGGCTTCTATATACACTGTCATAATTCATAATCCCCACCTGGAGACAGGAGCTCTGATTGGTCAATAGCTATTCACCAATCAGAGCTCCAGTGTTCTGGCGGCGAGGATTATGAATTATGAAGTGTAAATAGAAGCCGGCGGGCAGTGCAGTGTAGACGCATGTACCGCCAGTTTGTATAGTAAATAAATGTGGATCGCAGCGGATCTCTGCAGAATGATCTGCTGCGATCAGCATTTAAGTTAATTATCTGGCGGTTCATGCGGCTACATCGCGCTGCCCGCCAGCTTCTATATACACTGTCATAATTCATAATCCCCGCCGCCAGAACACAGGAGTTCAGGAGCTCTGATTAGCTCTGAATTGCTATTGACCAATCAGAGCTCCCGTCTCCCGGCGGGGATTATGAATTATGACAGTGTATATAGAAGCCGGCAGGGAGAGCGATGTAGCCGCATGTACCGCCAGCTTGTTAACTTAAATGTGGATCGAAGCGGGTCTCTGCAGAATGACCGGATGCAATCTGCACCTCAGCCCCTGGACTGCAACTCCCATCATTGGTAGAGTCTGTCCATGATGGGAGTAGTTGTCCTAAAAGTCCCGCAGCTGGGAGATGTGCAAGTGCCATCCCTCAGCAGTGTGCGGTACTACAAATACTACCATCATGATGGGAGTTGTAGTTTAGCAACAATTGGAAGCTCCCTGTTTAGGAACATGCCGCATTATGTGCGCTCTTCCCAGGGGAGAGCGCAAAAAATTTACTAACCCATATTTTTTTATTTTATTTTCTTCTCATTTCAGATACATGAATGCTTAGGACTACGTCAGATTCGATGGACTGCGATGATGACCAGCGTTTTTTTTATTTCAATAAAATGGTTAATGAGGGGTGTGGGGGAGTGTTTTTTTTACCGGGAAGAGCCAGTACCAACAGGCCCGGAGGGTCAAAAATAGCGTTCCTAGGCGTTAACAGGCTGATGTTATTTAGGCTGGGGAGAGTCAGTCACAATGGTCCTCGCCCATCCTGGTAACGTCAGGCTGTTTCTGCTTGGTTGGTATCTGGCGAATACTGAAAATAGTGGGAACCCTATGTGTTTTGTTTTTTTTATAAATAAATAAAATAAAAAGTGTGTGGTTCCCTAATTTTTTCAGCCAAGCAGCAACAGCCTGACGTTACCAGGGTGGGCGAGGACCATTGTTACTGGCCCTTTCCAGTCTAAATAATGCAAGCCTGCTACCTCTTAGGCCCAGGAGTGCCAGGAACCCCTGTGGCAGTGGGTACCGGGGTAATAATTGGGGGTTAGCGCTAGCTGTTTTGGAGGCTAACGCTAAGCCCCAGCTTAGTAATGGATTCTGTCTACAAGACGCCTTCCACTACCAAGCCTTAAAATTCAATTATAAAAAAACACAACACATTGAAAAAATTATTTTATTTTAAAAAACACTCCCCCACAGCCCTCGTTAACCCTTTAATTGACATTTGAAAAAAATGATGTTCATCATCGCAATCCACCAAATCTGAAATAGTCCTCCAAATTCATGTATCTAAATTTTGAAGAAAAAAAAACAACAAAAAGTTTAGTCAATTTTTTTGTTTCCACACACCAGCAAAAATGCAAGAAAAAAAAAAAAAACAAGAAAAACTGACAAAATGCAGGAAAAAGCTGAAGCTGGGACAGTTTTTCTGGCCTTTTTTGCTGATGGACAAAAAACCTCAATATAATCCTGACCTCAAAGCAATAGAACAAAATCCCTAGGTCAACTTTTCCTGTGAGGTAGAGGAGTGCACGCTAGAGCGAGGGGGCGTTTCTATATTTGCAAAAAATGTATCAAAGGACGTGCACAGCCTTTGTAAATTCTGAGCAAGAGTGTAAATTAGACAAGCAATGTAAAGGGGTAGATCTGTGTCTACAATAGACACCTAATGATAAATCTCCCCCTATGTGTATGTATGTGTGTGTGTGTGTGTATACAATGCAAGAGGCTGCGCACGCCTAGGACTATTAGAGTAACAAGCAACTTCTAAAAACATCACTGGCTCACTGGAGGCAACCAGCATAGCCATACACTATGGACACTCTATTGTTTTTAATAGGAAATGATACTTCATTTTTCCTGTGGGGCACTGCAAGAAAATGGAACATTTGCTGATAGGTTCATCTACACATAACAGTTTATTGCTGAGGCTAACAGCAGCAGAACACAGAATGATCAGCATATTGTCTAACAAAAGTATTGTTTTTCTTTTTGGTTGTTTTTTTATGAATTCCCCACTTTGTGCAATATTTATCCTAAAATATATGTGATTCTGTGGTAGGTAAAAAGTACTGACATTGTTGTGATTCCTCCTCCTTCTCTGTTGGCCTGTGGTCTAAAAATGCCCACAATGGCCACCAGGATTGTACATAAATTCTCCAGATTAAAATCAGCAAGCTTTTTTTTGAAGTTTCCTTTGATTTTAATAGGAAAAATCAGCCAGATCTATGGTTAAACAAGTTCTTTATTGGAGGTGCTGAAAAATCGATGTTATTGGGAAAAAGCACACTATTTCCTATAAAAATCAATGAAAGCAGGTTTTCATGTGGAAAAGACATTGATTTAAACACTGAATAGGCATGAAATAAACATTCAAATAGAATTGGTGCAAAAGTTTGCTGAATAAATGCAGAGGCATACCCAGTGCCTCTTGCACCCCTGACAATGTGCTACATCAACAGTAGCTAGAGAGGTAGCCAGGTAGCCAGGTAGGTAGCTAGGTAGATAAGTAGGAAGGTAAGTAGGCAAGTAGCTATATGTATCTAGGTAGCTAAGTACAGTGGGGATCAAACGTTTGGGCACCACAGGTAAAAATGTGTATTAATGTGCATAAAGAAGCCAAGGAATGATGGAAAAATCTTCAAAAGGCATCAAATTACAGATTCGATATTGTTATAATATGTCAACAAAAGTTAGATTTTATTTACATCATTTACACTTTCAAAATAATAGAAAACAAAAAAATGGCGTCTGCAAAAGTTTGGGCACCCTGCATAATTTATAGCATGCACTGTCCCTTTGCAAAGCTGAGACCTGCCAATGTCATGGATTGTTCTCAATCATCATCTGGGAAGACCAGGTGATGTCAATCTCAAAGGTTTTAAATTCCCAGACTCATCTGACCTTGCCCCAACAATCAGCACCATGGGTTCTTCTAAGCAGTTGTCTAGAAATCTGAAACTGAAAATAGTTGATGCTCACAAAGCTGGAGAAGGCTATAAAAAGATAGCAAAACATTTTCAGATGTCAATATCCTCTGTTAGGAATATAATTAAGAAATGGCAGTCATCAGGAACAGTGAAAGTTAAAGCAAGATCTGGAAGACCAAGAAAAATATCAGACAAAACAGTTCGCAGGATTGTGAGAAAAACAATTCAAAACCCATGTTTGACTGCACAATCCCTCCAGAAAGATCTGACAGACACTGGAGTCATGGTACACTATTACACTATAAATAGATATTTGTACAAATATGGTCTACTTGGAAGAGTCATCAGAAGAAAACCTCTTCTACGTCCTCACCACAAAAATCAGCGTTTGGACTTTGCAAATGAACATATAGACAAGCATGATGCATTTTGGAAACAAGTTCTGTGGAATGATGAGGTTAAAATTGAACTTTTTGGCCGGAATGAGCAAAGGTACGTTTGGAGAAGAAGGGGAACAAAATTTAATGAAAAGAACCTCTGTCCAACAGTTAAGCATGGGGGGGGGGATCAATCATGCTTTGGGGTTGTATTGCAGCCAGTGGCAATGGGAACTTCCCACGAGTAGAAGGAAAAATGGATTCAATAACATTTCTGTCAATTTTGGATGCTAACTTGAAAAAGCTGAAGTTAAAGAGAGGATAGCTTCTACAAATGGATAATAATCCTAAACACACCTCGAAGGCCATGGCAAAACCTTCAGTTTACGCCTCTTGATGTAATCACATCAAGAGGCGTAAACTGAAGGTTTTGCCATGGCCTTCACAATCTCCTGACCTCAACATAATTGAAAATCTATGGATAGACCTTAAAAGAGCAGTGTGTGACAGACAGCCCAGAAATCTCAAAGAACTGGAAGACTTTTGTAAGGAAGAATGGGCAAAGATACCTCAAACAAGAATTGAAAGACTCTTGGCTGGCTAAATAAAAGCATTTACAAGCTGCGATACTTGCCAAAGGGGGCAGTACAAGATATTAACTCTTCAGGGTGCCCAAACTTTAGCAGATGCCATTTTTTTATTTTCTGTTATTTTGAAAGTGTGAATGATGGAAATAAAATCTAACTTTTGTTGACATATTATAAGAATGTCTAGTCTGTAATTTGATGCCTTTTTGAGATTATTCCATCTTTCCTTGGCTTCTTTATGCACGTTAATACAAATTTTTACTTGGGGTGCCCAAACTTTTGATCCCCACTGTAGCTATGTAAGTAGATAGTTTGTCAGACAACTCCTTGACCCCCCCCCCCTCCCCATGCAAGGATGAATTAAAAAAAACTCATCCTTACTTCTGTTCAACACAGAGTAATCTCCAGAACAGTGGACATGGTTTTTGTTTCTCTACAGTACAGGTGACGTTGACATCATTGTGTCTACATTGTGTGGGGGCGAAGGTCATGGTTTCCTCTCAGTGTAGGCTACAGGTCCTGTGGCTTACACTGAAAGGCAGCTTTCAAGTATATGTTTGTAAGCACATACAGCTAAAAGTAGTGTTTGCTTGCCTGGGGATCCAGGGAAAGTGTTTGGGATCCTGCGGGTCCCTTCTCTGGGCCATGTGAAGCCCCACATGTAGCCAGGTGGTGGTGTGCCGATGCTTTGGCAGCCTGAGGGACGTATATATCCTAACATTTTTCCCATTTTAGTGCGGAATCTACATCTTTTGAGGATATATGCCACTGATTCGGCTTTGTAAATCTTCCCCTTTGCTTCTGCTTTGTAGTGGTTTCCATCTTTTTGACCACTAAAAGATAATGGCCCACATTTATCATTGTAGGTGTAAGTGGAGCATTTTTTTACACCTATTTTGTGTGCTGGTAATGTGTAGGAGCACCAAATTTATGAAATGGTTAAAGAGCATTTGATTAATTTTGTGCAGGTAACATTTTCAGAAATTTCTCTCTTCACATACACCAAAAAGCTACACCAAGTCTGGGCTGGTGTAGTTTTAGAGACTTTTCATTGGTTTTGCGCCTTTTTTGCTCCTTTTCACAAAAAGGCACAGTTGATAAAACCCTTCTATATCATGTGTATTGCCAAAATCAGTGGATTGCAACTCAAAAAAAGCATAAATGTGTAAACCAAAAGGCGCAAAAAAACACCCAAAATCCTGCTTGCTCCTCTTTTTGCCCCTTTTTAGACACAAAAACAGTCTAAAGACAATGATAAATGTGGGCCAATAAACTACATTTTTATCTTTCTACTTTTTCCAAGATAGCTTACTACATCTATTTTTTATTCATTTGCAAGCTATCCCAGTTACTGCTTCTGTTTCCTCCTTGGGCATAGTAATACCTTTATGTAAGTATTGTGTTTGCCACTAGTTTGAGTAATTACTTTCCAGTAATTTACCAATTTTCCCAATGCAATCTGTTCTTGGTTTTGCTCCTCTTGCTTCTGGCTTGCCACTTCCAATGGCCAAGTATAGTAGAACAGGGTATAAATGTAGAGAGAGCATAAGCAAACACTTGCTTGATACATACTGCCATGACTAAAAGCTATTAATAGCTTGAAACACATTGGCATTTCACTTTTCCTTTATTGCACTATTTTTCTTTCTTTTGTCTGTATTTTAGCACATATTTATTACATGTTAAGTTTTATTCTGCTATTTTTTGTTCTGGGAGCTGGATGCCACTCTTCTTTTCAAGTTGTCTATGAATGTAGAGGCATTGTACTGCTGAAATGTACGCTTTCAGCTTTAATGTAAGGGTGTAACATGTATGGTATCAACAAACTAAAGCATATGCAGAAATATAGAATCACTTCCCCTCCCCTTCATCCATGTGTATCCCTGCCCTTCATTCCTTGGTTAAGCTTTAAGTGTACCTATCATATCACAGAAAAAAAAAATAAGTTATATGTTAATCAGTACCTCATCCTGCTCTTGTACATTTAACTTTTATGTGTCTAGCTTCTGTATTTCTTTTAATCTCAGCTTATATCAGATCACACTGAATTTTCATCTTCTCACAGGCAGGGGGCGTGTCCCTCTCTTGTCCGCACTGTACATGACTAAACTTCCTCCCTCACTGTGTGTCACTGAGCTGTTAGCTGTCCTCCTCATGTAATCTCTTTAATACTGTGCTGGCACATTGTAACAAGCCCCCTTTCCATCTGCTTACTACTGGGGAACATGTAGCTGTATAAGGCTGAACATGCTGTCACACTCCTGCTCCTTCTCCTCCATGCTATGGACGTAGTTGTGCACTGAATCCTTCTCCTCTCACTCGATGCTGCAGAGAGCTGGGGAGGTGTGTGTGGGTGTAGCCTCCTTTCAGCCAATCACAGCAGCTCACACACTGCCAGCTCTCCCCAGATCTCTATGTTCGGAGATCTTCACACAGGGAGCCCACACAGGCTTGTAAAGCCTCCCCCCCCCCCACTTCCTGCATTCCCGAATGAGATGCTGCTGTTGCTAACATTGGAAAGACCATAGTAACAGGTGTGGGACATTTTATGAGGACCTCTAGTGGCCACTTTTATAGGAGCAGTTTTCTAAGAGAAATGAAATAGTATTAGAGATATTCGGGTAGAAAACAGACATGGTGCACATCTACAATCTTGTATAATGATCTGATTGCTTCTCAGCATAATATCAAAAACTAACAGGTTGTTAGTATATATTTTTGATCAAAAAGTACAAGCCCACTCGCCACGTCAAGGCCACCTATTTAGAGTGGGTCCCTAACGTCCTTAGCATAAAATGGCGTAGCACTGGGCGGCAACCACCACCGCCGCGACACCAGTGCCCACGGGGGGGAACGACCCACTGACAGAGCGGCCCCAATGCCACTCAAACCAGTCTATGGGTCACACCTCCCCGCAGACACGGCGCCACGGCAGCAACGGACGCCGCACAGCACCACACCAGTGTGAACAAGGTGTAATAGCTCACTTACCAAGCTCTCCCAGTCAGACTGGGAGGCTGCTAGGAAAGAAATGGCCCTTGTGTAGCTAACTACTACTTATATAGGGTTGGGCTAAGGGGGTGGGGAAGAGTGCAGACACATGTTCAAACAAAAAAAAAGGAGGGGATATTATGCTGAGAAGCAATTGGATCAGTGTGCAAGATGGTAGATGTGCACCATGTCTGTTTTCTACTTGAGTACACATTGTGTTTTCTATCCCCTCTTTTTTTTTTAACATTGTTGTCTGCACTCTTCCCCACCCCCTCAGCCCAACCCTATATAAGTAGTAGTTAGCTACACATGGGCCTTTTCTTTCCTGGCAGCCTCCCAGTTTGACTGGGAGAGCATAGTAAGTGTGCTATAACATCCTGTTCACACTGGTGTGGTGCTGTGCGGCGTCTGTTGCTGCCGTGGTGCTGTGTCTGCGGGGAGGTGCGACCCATGGACTGGTTTGAGTGGCGTTGGGGCCGCTCTGCCAGTGGGTCGTTCCCCCTGTGGGCCCTGGTGTCGCGGTGGTGGTGGTTGCCGCCCAGTGCTACGCCATTTTATGCTAGGGACGTTAGGGACCCACTCTAAATAGGTGGCCTTGACGTGGCGAGTGGGCTTTGTACTTTTTGATCAAAACGTATATACTAACAACCTGTTAGTTTTTGAAATTATGCTGAGAAGCAATTGGATCATTGTGCAAGATTGTAGATGTGCACCATGTCTGTTTTCTACTTGAGTACACATAGTATTAGAGATATACTTATTTTCTATGGCTCTATTGTTTTCAAAAATATATTATAGTTTTGGTGATAGTGGCCATTTAATGGACATGTGTCTTTTTTCAACTGTACTAAATAAGTAAAAATGTATAGCGAATACAATCAATGTATAGCCCCTACTTCAGTTTTAGAAACTCAAAAATAAGTGAAGACGCAACCAAAATTACAAAAAAAAAAGCATTGCAATTTTTTATATTTACAAATAGAATCCATAAACATTACAAGAAGCTGGTGCTAATAGAAATAAACACATCCTCTAATTTCAGGAAACTATACGCCTATTCTATCAGGAACAGCAAAATTTAGCAAACATGTCCTCAGATTTCTACACTCCTAATGTTATAACGCTTTCCTGTCTACACAAATATGTTTTAAAACTGCTTGTTATGAACATTAATGTATCACGTTCCATTCATGATTAGATTATTTGACTTCTGATTCATTTCTGCCTTACAGATCGCTAAATAATTTCCCAATAAAAGCATCACAACTGCATTAACTTTTTCTGTTTTGTAACAATTGGATAAGGATGTTTATGCAAGAAAGTCATAAACAGATGTGGCAAATGTGTCAGATACACAAAGGCCGCTATTTGTCATTGTAGGTGTAAGTGAAGCATTTTTCTACACCTTTATTAAATGGTCACAGAGCATTTGATATATTTTGTGTAGCTACACATTTTCTGAAATTTCTCTCTTCACATACACCAAAAAGCTAAGCTAAGTCTGGGCTGGTGTAGTTTTAGAGACTTTGCAATGGCTTTGCGCCTTTTCACAAAAAGGCTCAGTTCATAAAACCCTTCTATATCATGTGTATTTCCAAAATAGGTGGATTACAACTCAAAATCAGCAGAAATGTGTAAACCAAAAGGTTCAAAAAATGCACAAATAAACCCATCTTGTGCTTTTTTTCGCCTTTTGTAGACACAAAAAACAGTTTAAAGACAATGATAAATGTCAGCCAAAGTGTTTACTACACTGCTATATACAATACTACTATTATGCTGTCATCTAATTTCAAATAGGTAAAAAATTATGTCTTACAAGTACATAGGATGCTTAGAGCCTTTTTTTTTTTTTTGCTTACTCCATGCACACAAAGAGTCGCATGTGCACCTAAGCACTTTTTTTGGCCACTTTTGTGGGTATGCAGAAAGTACCACACAGCCTTACCTAGGCAACTTTCAGTTTTCCCTAAGCATTCAAAATGTGCAAATCCCCTACAAAAAATCACAATCCTAAACCAGGTCAGACCTGGCTTACTAAACTGCCTGTAGAGAGCACTTTTAAAAAAGTCCCACAAAAAGTTGCAGCTGAGACTTTTTGTGCTAAAAGCTCTGCTGTAGTTTTGGAACAGCTAGCCTTCAGCTGTTGCTTAACTTCAACTCCCATTATGGAAATTGTAGTTTTGAAGCAGGGTGCCTCCAGCTGTTGCTAAACTGGAGGCCCGTTGTTGCTAAATTACAACTCCCATACAGAGAACTGGAGGGGGATCAACCTAAGTACTAAAATCAGTGGACAATTGTACAATGTATATCCAAGAAAAGCAACCACTGAATAAATAGCGCACACCACCTATATGCAATTAGTACACACAAATTTTATTAGATATCACAATAACATGTATCACATACATTTAAAAACATTTAAAACGCTCCCTCAGAGCCACAACACAATCCCAGGATAGGGCCATGAACCCACACTCCGGAGAAAAACCCCATCCTGCATTAAATATTAGAATATAGTGCGGCTCCAATAAGACCTGCTACATAGTAGTCACATCATGTAAGTAATCCTACCAAGTAGAGATGAGCGAACTTTCAGTAAAGTTGATTCGTCACGAACTTCTCGGCTCGGCAGTTGATGACTTATCCTGCATAAATTAGTTCAGCTTTCAGGCGCTCCAGTGGGCTAGAAAAGGTGGATACAGTCCTAGGAAAGAGTCTCCTAGGACTGTATCCACCTTTTCCAGCCCACGGGAGCACCTGAAAGCTGAACTAATTTATGCAGGATAAGTTATCAACTGCCGAGCCGAGAAGTTTATGATGAATCGGATTTACTGTAAGTTCGCTCATCTCTACTACCAAGCATAAATATCCAATTCAATACCGAGATGCACAATATAAATGATTAGATAATATTTATACAAAGTATAGTGCTAAAAATGGTAAGGATGTACAATAATCAAATGCAATGAGTACGATATCTAAATAGCAAACCAGATGGAGCCAGATGACACAGATGGTTGGAGCCAGGATGGGGCCATGAACCCCACGCGTTCTGTTACAAGTCACTTCTTCAGGGGTGTCACTTGCGACAGAAGTTGGATATTTATACTTGGTAGGATTACTTATATGATGTGACTACTATGTAGCAGGTCTTATTGGAGTCGCACTTTATTCTAATATTTATTGCAGGATGGGGTCTTTCTCAGGAGTGGGGGTTCATGGCCCTACCTTGGGATTGTGTTGTGGCTCTGAGTGAGCGTTTTAAATGTTTATTAATGCATGTGATACATGTTATTGTGATATCTAATAAAAGTTGTGTGTACTAATTGCATATAGGTGGTGTGCACTATTTATTCAGTGGTTGCTTTTCTTGGTTAGACAAATTACAACTCCCATCATTTCCAGACAGCCAAAGGCTGGCTGAAAATGATGGGGGTGTAGTATAGCAACAGCTGTAGGCTTCCTGTTTGGAAATGCTGCTTTATGGGCATTCTTCCCAGTGAAGAGCGCCTTCATTTTCATGTTTTTTTTTATTATCGGAATTGATGACCCTTATTTTTTTTTGTTTTATATTAAAAAAATGATTAACAAGTGCATGTTGATGAGTGTTTATTGGAATAAAAGTTTTAATTTACTTTACAGGCTTAGTAGTGGAAGCTGTCTAATAGACGGAGACCATTACTATTTATAGGTTTTTGCTTATGTGTACAAAAAAATTGTATTTTAAAGTGATTTACAGTTTTTGCTTATGTGAGCCAAATGTATCAACCCTCTCATGAATATGTCACACAAAAGCAAAATTATGTAAAATTGTGTTGTAAAGCAATCAATTAGTGCTTGACTGCACTATAGATAGCAAGAACATCATTGCAATAATTTATTGATGCATGGATGTTTAAATACCATAATTTGGATGCTATCAATAAAGTTTTTGCTAAGAAGTATTAAGTATCTAGTTGAATAAATCCCGTCTATAATAATATTACTGATGCAGGACATATTCTAGATATAAAACAAGTCAATTAGTCAGTTTTCATGCCATGGATGTCTGTGACAATAGTAATTATTAACAACAGTGCCCTTTGGGCTAAATTAGTTAGACTATGGAATTGACTTTGACACTCCGATATATTTATGTCAACAGTAAAAGGGAAGAAAATTGCTATTTTCAAAGAATAACTTAACCAAAATCTCAAAAATGCTTATTTTCTGTGAAGCATAATTATTATTAGCCGCACAATGTCTGTCAGATTCTTGTTTTATTTTTCTAAACTTTGAACTTTGTTCAGACAGTTTACACAGGATATTGTTTTAAGATTTGTATGTAGAATGTAAAGGCGTTGTCAGGCCTGGACAAACTTTTTAAAGGTTGTTGGTTTTCCAAGCAAAAACTTATCACCGATAGAAGAGGTACAGGCTGTGCCTAATAGAGGGGTGACCTTACGGATGGTCACTCTTTATCAAATCAATATGCTCCATTTAGGCATTTAAAGGAGTAGTCCGGGGGGGGGGGGGGGGGACTCAAGTAAATGTAATTTACAGATTTGTAAATGACATCTATGTAAAAAATCTCAAAACTTCCAGTACTCATCAGCTGCTGTATGCTCCAGAGGAAGTTAAATAGTTCTTTCCAGTCTAAACACAGTGCTCTCTGCTGCCACCTCTGTCCTTGTAAGAAACTATCCAGAGCATGAGCAAATCCCTAAACATCTTTTGCTCCCCTCAGTTCCTAGCATGGACAGAGGTGTCGGTATCGAGCGCTGTGTTCAGACTGGAAAGAACTATACAACTTCCTCTGTAGTATACAGCTTACAAATCTGTAAAACTTTCTGGTGGAAATTCATTATAAAAAGTACCCCTTTAACAAAATGTTATCTAAAAGAAAATTTTACATATACCTAACGTGAATAAATAGTGTTTTAGTGTACTGTTAAAATGAAAACACAATTTTTCAGAATTTAATTGAATATCTCACTTTTACGCTGGGTTATGATATTTAAAATTGAAGAGTACAGGCAAGAGGCTGCACTACTGAGAGAACCTGATAACGTCCTATCCTGTTCCTTCAGGTGCTGTGTTATCTTGGTGACTGTTCAACTCACAAAGCACAACAATAGTAAACTGTATTCATACTATCTGGCATGCAAGCAGAAGTAAAGAATGCCGAACTAATGGATCTTGTAGATATCTTAATTGTTTCACATCACTAGTGGTGCTTCCTCTGGCTTGAACAGCTATAATGTTTTGTGTATTTATGTGTGAACAATAATGTGGATGGTGATTTCAATCCAGCATTGCAGTGGTTTCCACAGTGGTTTTATTATATACCAGAGTCTACTCTTAGGGTGGATTACCTGCAGATTACCTGCGGATTTTCCACAGAGTATTTGCTGCGGAAAATCTGCAGCGGATTTTGTTACCATTGACTTAAATGGGTCCAAAGGAAAATCTGCAAATCTGCCTCTGTTGCTCTTTTCTCCTGACCTATTGAAGTCAATGGTAGCAAAATCCACAGGTAATCTGCCCGTGTAAACGGGCCCTTAATGAATACCTCTAGATTTCATTAACCTCTAACAATTGTTATTAGGCATTTTGCAGAATTGTAAATTTTTTTTAAATATTATTTTATATATATTTTCTTCATTCCCTTTATTTATTAAAAATAGACACACACATTTTTAACATTATCCACCATTTTTCCCATTTTACATTTTCCATCCCACCCCTATATAAAGCAAAAAAAAAAAAAAAAACTCAAACCTTTTAAAACCAATTTACCTGCTGTAACAGCTTTGCCATTTTCTGCATGCCTCCTGAATTAGCTTATTTTTTCTCCTTCTCTTTCAATTTCTTTTGCATTCTTTAGAATTTGGAATATTTGGTTCCAATAATTTTCTCAACACTTTTACTCTTGCTTAAAAGAAAAATATGTTCACTATAGCATTCCTATCACCTGACTCGGTGACATGCATTCCAAAGATTGCTGTTGTTGCAACAAATGGTATCTAAATGCAAAAAACTGGCTTAAAGACTATCTGTCACCAAATAAAACTTTTAACATAGTGTTTCTTGTGTAATTAGCAGAAGTAGTTAGAAAACATAGCCTGAGTTAATTTAGAGGTGTTTATTTGGTGACAGGTACTTTTAAAACTTTCTATGGCATTTTGACAATGTGGTTACTCCTTAGGAAATGACCATGGGTAACCTCAGCCATTTCTTTCTCACTCTATTTTATAGACTACACTGTATTACTATTATACTATACTAGTATAATGAAACTGTCCGTTTTAGCGTATACTTGCCACATGATTTTAGTTTATCCTTGATATACAGCAGTACTGAGAATATGTTATGGCTTTTTTAGTTACATGTTACAGGGAACATGGAAACTACCTCTACTAGGCAGCACTAGAGAGTTGACTCTTTTTCTTCTTGAGAATAGCTACTTTGCATACTGTTTCCCAGGAAGCATTGCAGGGTCATCTTAGCGGTTTTCTTAAGGAGACTCATCACTTCCCAGACTCATTTTTATGTTACAAGTAGCTGAGTACTCAGCATTGCCTGGTTTTTCCTTCCTAATCCTTGCTGGGGAGGAAAATCAAACAGAGGAGGACCTCCTATCCCGTCCTCATATTCAGTCCTCATATCTCAACCTCATATCCCATCCTCCTATCCCGTCCTCATATCCTGACCTCATATCGCGACCTCATGTCCCATCCTCACATCCTTTCCTCATATATCGTCCTTATATCCCATCCTCATATCCCCACCTCATATCCCATCCTTATGTCCCATACTCATATCCTGTCTTCAGGTGGGACTGATTTATGATGAAGATATTGTAAGCTGAAAATAGAAGGGAACATGGCTTTGTGGGACTGGGTGTGATTTGCAAGCCAAACCGATGCACTAAAAGGGTAGATAATAAAAGGGGTGGGGCTTAAAATGTGGGCATGTCTTTGTGAGATGGGGTGTGGCTTGCAAGTCATACTGACACATTCACCAGGAGATGCAGAGCGGAGCTTGTGGATTAAGGTACTGGAAGTCCCATATACTTAAATGGGACTTGAAACAAAAAAACATTTTTCATATAAGGGTTTATGTAAGGGTTAAAGGGGTTATCCAGGAAAAAAACTTTTTTTTTATGTGTCAACTGGCTCCAGAAAGTTAAACAGATTTGTAAATTACTTCTATTAAAAATTCTTATATAAGTAATATGTGATCAGGTATTGAAATATCTCCAGCCTTACGGAAGTTATGTGAGAACATAACAAAAACCTGACCCTCACAAATGGGGGTAGTTAAGGGTTAAATTAACGATCCTATATTTTAAGTGGACATATAAGTAACATGTGACCAAGTATTATCGAAATATGTCCAGCCGTTTGGAAGTTATTCAGTAACATATATTTCCCATAGAATTGTATGGGTCTTTAAACAAAAACCCCGACCCTGGCAAATGGAGGTGAGTAAGGGTTAAATTACCTATCCTATGTTTGTTTTTGACATATAAGTAACATGTGTGCCAAGTTTCATGTTAATATCTTTAGCCGTTTGGACATGATGCTAGAACATACACACATACATACAGACACCTGTCACGATGCCGGCTGGCAGGTAGTGGATCCTCTGTGCCAGAGAGGGATTGGCGTGGACCGTGCTAGTGGACCGGTTCTAAGCCACTACTGGTTTTCACCAGAGCCCGCCGCAAAGCGGGATGGTCTAGCTGCGGCGGTAGTGACCAGGTCGTATCCACTAGCAACGGCTCACCTCTCTGGCTGCTGAAGATACTGAAGATAGGCGAGGTACAAGGGAGTAGGCAGTAGCAAGGTCGGACGTAGCAGATGGTCGGGGGCAGGCGGCAAGGTTCGTAGTCAGGGGAGATAGCAAAGGTACTGGTACACAGGCTATTTAACACACAAGGAACGCTTTCACTGGCACTAAGGCAACAAGATCCGGCAAGGGAGTGCAAGGGAAGAGACTAGATATAGCCAGGGAACAGGTGGGAACCAATTAAGCTAATTGGACCAGGCACCAATCATTGGTGCACTGGCCCTTTAAGTCTCAGGGAGCTGGCGCGCGCGCGCCCTAGAGAGCGGAGCCGCGCGCGCCAGCACATGATCGCAGGAGACGGGAACGGGTAAGTGACCTGGGATGCGACTCGCGAGCGGGCGCGTCCCGCTGTGCGAATCGCATCCCCAACGGCCATGGCAGAGCAGCGCTCCCGGTCAGCGCTGACCGGGGAGCTGCAGGGAGAAGGACGCCGTGAGCGCTCCGGGGAGGAGCGGGGACCCGGAGCGCTAGGCGTAACAGTACCCCCCCCCTTAGGTCTCCCCTTCTCTTTATCGGGTAACTGCCTCCCCTGGGATGAGGACACCGGGAAAGGATGGAGGGATTCCTCAACGGCAGGCAGAACCGCAGGAGTAGGAATGGGGAGAGAGGGCAGAGGGCGAGACCTGGCACGGGGCAGTGTGACACCAGGACGAGGGCCATGAGGGGACACAGAAGCTTGCCTGATGGAACTGGGAGGGGGGGAGGGGCATTTCCTGTGGCAGGCAGAGTCCTTAAAGACCTTAGGGGGACCGAATACAGGAGGAACCACAGAGTTACGGCAAGGGTTATTGGGAACCGGTTTTAGACAGTTCTTGGCACAAGAGGACCCCCAACTCTTGATCTCCCCAGTGGACCAATCCAGGATTGGGGAATGAAGTTGAAGCCAGGGAAGTCCAAGGAGAATTTCCGAGGTGCAATTGGGGAGGACCAAAAGTTCAATCCTCTCGTGATGAGATCCGATGCTCATAAGAAGGGGCTCCGTGCGGAAACGTATGGTACAGTCCAATCTGGCTCCGTTGACCGCGGAAATGTGGAGTGGCTTGACAAGACGGGTCACCGGAATACGGAATTTATTCACAAAGGACTCCCGAATAAAATTCCCAGAAGCTCCAGAGTCCAGGCAGGCCACGGCTGAGAGGGGAGAGCTGGCTGAAGTGGAAATCCGAACAGGTACCGTGAGACGTGGAGAAGCCGACTTGGCATCAAGAGACGCCACACCCACGAGAGCTGAGTGCGAGCGTGCGTTTCCCAGACGTGGAGGACGGATTGGGCAATCCACCAAAAAATGTTCAGTACTGGCACAGTACAGGCAAAGATTCTCTTCCTTACGGCGATTCCTCTCTTCCAGGGTCAGGCGAGACCGATCCACTTGCATGGCCTCCTCGGCGGGAGGCCTAGGCGCAGATTGCAGTGGAGACTGTGGGAGAGGTGGCCAGAGATCTAAGTCTTTTTCCTGGCGGAGCTCTTGATGCCTCTCAGAAAAACGCATGTCAATGCGAGTGGCTAGATGAATGAGTTCATGCAGATTAGCAGGAGTCTCTCGTGCGGCCAGAACATCTTTAATGTTGCTGGATAGGCCTTTTTTGAAGGTCGCGCAGAGGGCCTCATTATTCCAGGACAATTCTGAAGCAAGAGTACGGAATTGTACGGCATACTCGCCAACGGAAGAATTACCCTGGACCAGGTTCAACAGGGCAGTCTCAGCAGAAGAGGCTCGGGCAGGTTCCTCAAAGACACTTCGGATTTCCGAGAAGAAGGAGTGTACAGAGGCAGTGACGGGGTCATTGCGGTCCCAGAGCGGTGTGGCCCATGACAGGGCTTTTCCGGACAGAAGGCTGACTACGAAAGCCACCTTAGACCTTTCAGTGGGAAACAGGTCCGACATCATCTCCAGATGCAGGGAACATTGGGAAAGAAAGCCACGGCAAAACTTAGAGTCCCCATTAAATTTGTCCGGCAAAGACAGGCGGAGGCTAGGAGTGGCCACTCGCTGCGGAAGGGGTGCAGGAGCTGGCGGAGGAGATGGTTGTTGCTGCTGTAGCTGAGACTGAACTTGCTGTAGCTGCGACTGTTGCTGCTGTTGCTGTGACTGGAGCTGCTGTAGCTGCGACTGGAGTTGCTGTGTCATGGAGGTCAAGTACGACAGCTGGTGCTCTTGTCGGGCGACCAATGTAGGGAGGTCGGCGGCAGCTGGCAGAGGAACTTCAGCGGGATCCATGGCCGGATCTACTGTCACGATGCCGGCTGGCAGGTAGTGGATCCTCTGTGCCAGAGAGGGATTGGCGTGGACCGTGCTAGTGGACCGGTTCTAAGCCACTACTGGTTTTCACCAGAGCCCGCCGCAAAGCGGGATGGTCTAGCTGCGGCGGTAGTGACCAGGTCGTATCCACTAGCAACGGCTCACCTCTCTGGCTGCTGAAGATACTGAAGATAGGCGAGGTACAAGGGAGTAGGCAGTAGCAAGGTCGGACGTAGCAGATGGTCGGGGGCAGGCGGCAAGGTTCGTAGTCAGGGGAGATAGCAAAGGTACTGGTACACAGGCTATTTAACACACAAGGAACGCTTTCACTGGCACTAAGGCAACAAGATCCGGCAAGGGAGTGCAAGGGAAGAGACTAGATATAGCCAGGGAACAGGTGGGAACCAATTAAGCTAATTGGACCAGGCACCAATCATTGGTGCACTGGCCCTTTAAGTCTCAGGGAGCTGGCGCGCGCGCGCCCTAGAGAGCGGAGCCGCGCGCGCCAGCACATGATCGCAGGAGACGGGAACGGGTAAGTGACCTGGGATGCGACTCGCGAGCGGGCGCGTCCCGCTGTGCGAATCGCATCCCCAACGGCCATGGCAGAGCAGCGCTCCCGGTCAGCGCTGACCGGGGAGCTGCAGGGAGAAGGACGCCGTGAGCGCTCCGGGGAGGAGCGGGGACCCGGAGCGCTAGGCGTAACAACACCCTCATTGGCCCTCATTTACTAAGAGTGGAGTGTAGGTTTCTTTGTTGGTTTTAATTCCCTACAATTTATTTTCCACGGTATTTACTAAGGTTTCCCTACATTTTCCACTTTCCCTACATTTTGCTTTTTTTACACATGCTCTGATCTGTGGGGTTTTCCTCAGCTCAAATCCATCACATTTTATGTGGAAACCTTAGTAAATATGTTTTTGTGAAAATTTGGGGAACATGCCTCTTTTCGGAGACCATTGTCACGATGCCGGCTGGCAGGTAGTGGACCCTCTGTGCCAGAGAGGGATTGGCGTGGACCGTGCTAGTGGACCGGTTCTAAGCCACTACTGGTTTTCACCAGAGCCCGCCGCAAAGCGGGATGGTCTTGCTGCGGCGGTAGTGACCAGGTCGTATCCACTAGCAACGGCTCACCTCTCTGGCTGCTGAAGATAGGCGCGGTACAAGGGAGTAGGCAGAAGCAAGGTCGGACGTAGCAGAAGGTCGGGGCAGGCAGCAAGGATCGTAGTCAGGGGCAACGGCAGAAGGTCTGGAAACACAGGCAAGGAACACACAAGGAACGCTTTCACTGGCACTAAGGCAACAAGATCCGGCAAGGGAGTGCAAGGGAAGTGAGGTAATATAGGGAAGTGCACAGGTGAAAACCCTAATTGGAACCACTGCGCCAATCAGCGGCGCAGTGGCCCTTTAAATCGCAGAGACCCGGCGCGCGCGCGCCCTAGGGAGCGGGGCCGCGCGCGCCGGGACAGAACAGACGGGGAGCGAGTCAGGTAGGGGAGCCGGGGTGCGCATCGCGAGCGGGCGCTACCCGTATCGCGAATCGCATCCCGGCTGGCAGCAGGATCGCAGCGCCCCGGGTCAGAGGACGTGACCGGAGCGCTGCAGCGGAGGGAGTGAAGCGAGCGCTCCGGGGAGGAGCGGGGACCCGGAGCGCTCGGCGTAACAGTACCCCCCCCCTTGGGTCTCCCCCTCTTCTTGGAGCCTGAGAACCTGAGGAGCAGACTTTTGTCAAGGATGTTGTCCTCAGGTTCCCAGGATCTCTCTTCAGGACCACAACCCTCCCAGTCTACTAAAAAAAAATTTTTCCCTCTGACCTTTTTGGCAGCCAAAATTTCCTTGACCGAGAAGACGTCCGAGGAGCCGGAAACAGGAGTGGGAGGAACAGATTTGGGAGAAAAACGGTTGAGGATGAGTGGTTTGAGAAGAGAGACGTGAAAGGCATTAGGGATACGAAGAGAAGGAGGAAGAAGAAGTTTATAAGAGACAGGATTAATTTGACACAAAATTTTGAAAGGACCAAGATAGCGTGGTCCCAACTTGTAGCTAGGGACACGGAAGCGGACATATTTAGCGGAGAGCCATACCTTGTCTCCAGGGGAAAAAACGGGGGGAGCTCTTCTTTTCTTATCCGCGAACCTCTTCATGCGTGAAGAAGCCTGTAAGAGAGAATTTTGGGTCTCTCTCCATATAATGGAAAGGTCACGAGAAATTTCATCCACAGCGGGCAGACCAGAGGGCAAGGGGGTAGGGAGGGGGGGAAGAGGGTGACGGCCGTACACCACGAAAAATGGGGATTTGGAGGAAGATTCAGAGACCCTGAAGTTATACGAAAATTCGGCCCATGGAAGGAGATCTGCCCAGTCATCCTGGCGGGAGGAAACAAAATGTCGCAAATAATCACCCAGGATCTGGTTAATTCTTTCTACTTGTCCATTGGACTGGGGATGATATGCAGAGGAAAAATTTAATTTAATCTTGAGTTGTTTACAGAGAGCCCTCCAGAATTTAGACACGAATTGGACCCCTCTATCCGAGACAATCTGCGTAGGCAACCCGTGAAGACGAAAAATGTGTACAAAAAATTGTTTAGCCAACTGAGGCGCAGAAGGAAGACCAGGAAGAGGGATGAAATGTGCCATTTTGGAGAATCGATCAACGACCACCCAAATAACGGTGTTGCCACGGGAAGGGGGTAAATCAGTAATAAAATCCATACCAATCAGAGACCAAGGCTGTTCGGGGACAGGCAGAGGATGAAGAAAACCAGCGGGCTTCTGGCGAGGAGTCTTATCCCGGGCACAGATAGTGCAGGCTCGCACAAAGTCCCCAACATCCGTCTCCAGAGTCGGCCACCAATAGAAGCGGGAGATGAGTTGCACAGATTTCTTGATGCCCGCATGACCTGCGAGATGGGAGGAGTGACCCCATTTGAGGATTCCGAGGCGTTGGCGTGGAGAAACAAAGGTCTTTCCTGGAGGAGTCTGCCTGATGGAGGCAGGAGAAGTGGAGATCAGGCAGTCAGGTGGAATGATGTGTTGCGGAGGGAGATCAACTTCTGAGGCATCCGAGG
Source organism: Hyla sarda (assembly GCF_029499605.1). Classification (NCBI taxonomy): domain Eukaryota; kingdom Metazoa; phylum Chordata; class Amphibia; order Anura; family Hylidae; genus Hyla; species Hyla sarda. The sequence continues at coordinate 69,772,226 of NC_079189.1, read as the reverse complement.
AACGAGAGAGAGCATCGGCCCTAATGTTCTTATCGGCAGGACGAAAGTGAATCTCAAAATTAAATCGGGCAAAGAACAGAGACCACCGGGCCTGGCGAGGATTCAGCCGTTGGGCCGACTGGAGGTAGGAGAGGTTCTTGTGGTCGGTGTAGATAATAACAGGAAATCTTGATCCCTCCAGCAGATGCCTCCATTCCTCAAGTGCTAATTTAATGGCTAGAAGCTCTCGATCCCCGATGGAGTAGTTCCTCTCCGCTGGAGAGAAGGTCCTAGAGAAAAAACCACAAGTGACAGCATGCCCGGAAGGATTTTTTTGTAGAAGAACAGCTCCAGCTCCTACTGAGGAGGCATCAACCTCCAATAGGAAGGGTTTGGAAGGGTCAGGTCTGGAGAGCACGGGAGCCGAAGAAAAGGCAGACTTGAGTCGTTTAAAGGAGTCTTCTGCTTGAGGAGGCCAGGACTTGGGATCAGCATTTTTCTTGGTTAAAGCCACGATAGGAGCCACAATGGTAGAAAAATGTGGAATAAATTGCCTGTAATAATTGGCGAACCCCAAAAAGCGTTGGATAGCACGGAGTCCGGAGGGGCGTGGCCAATTTAAGACGGCAGAGAGTTTGTCTGGATCCATCTGTAGTCCCTGGCCAGAGACCAAATATCCTAGAAAAGGAAGAGATTGGCATTCAAACAGACATTTCTCAATTTTGGCATAGAGTTGGTTGTCACGAAGTCTCTGAAGAACCATACGGACATGCTGGCGGTGTTCTTCTAGATTGGCAGAAAAAATTAGGATATCGTCCAGATATACCACAACACAGGAGTATAACAGATCACGAAAAATTTCATTGACAAAGTCTTGGAAGACGGCAGGGGCATTGCACAGTCCAAAGGGCATGACCAGATACTCAAAGTGTCCATCTCTGGTGTTAAATGCCGTTTTCCACTCGTCCCCCTCTCTGATGCGGATGAGGTTATAGGCGCCTCTTAAGTCCAATTTAGTGAAGATGTGGGCACCTTGGAGGCGATCAAAGAGTTCAGAGATGAGGGGTAAGGGGTAGCGGTTCTTAACCGTGATTTTATTAAGACCGCGGTAGTCAATGCAAGGACGTAGGGAGCCATCTTTTTTGGACACAAAGAAAAATCCGGCTCCGGCAGGAGAGGAGGATTTACGGATAAAGCCCTTTTTTAGATTCTCCTGGACGTATTCGGACATGGCAAGAGTCTCTGGGGCAGAGAGAGGATAAATTCTGCCCCGGGGTGGAGTAGTACCCGGGAGGAGGTCGATAGGGCAATCATAAGGCCTGTGAGGAGGTAGAGTCTCAGCTTGTTTTTTGCAGAAAACATCCGCGAAGTCCATATAGGCCTTAGGGAGACCGGTTACTGGAGGAACCACAGAGTTACGGCAAGGGTTACTGGGAACCGGTTTTAGACAGTTCTTGGAACAAGAGGACCCCCAACTCTTGATCTCCCCAGTGGACCAATCCAGGGTTGGGGAATGAAGTTGAAGCCAGGGAAGTCCAAGGAGAATCTCCGAGGTGCAATTGGGGAGGACCAAAAGTTCAATCCTCTCATGATGAGATCCGATGCTCATAAGAAGGGGCTCCGTGCGGAAACGTATGGTACAGTCCAATCTTTCATTATTTACACAATTGATGTAGAGGGGTCTGGCGAGACTGGTCACTGGGATGTTGAACCTGTTGACGAGAGAGGCCAAAATAAAATTTCCTGCAGATCCAGAGTCCAAGAAGGCCACTGTAGAGAAGGAGAAGGCAGAGGCAGACATCCGCACAGGCACAGTAAGACGTGGAGAAGCAGAGTAGACATCAAGGACTGTCTCACCTTTGTGCGGAGTCAGCGTACGTCTTTCCAGGCGGGGAGGACGGATAGGACAATCCCTCAGGAAGTGTTCGGTACTAGCACAGTACAGGCAGAGGTTCTCCATACGGCGTCGTGTCCTCTCTTGAGGTGTCAGGCGAGACCGGTCGACCTGCATAGCCTCCACGGCGGGAGGCACAGGAACAGATTGCAGGGGACCAGAGGAGAGAGGAGCCGAGGAGACGAAACGCCTCGTGCGAACAGAGTCCATATCTTGGCGGAGTTCCTGACGCCTTTCAGAAAAACGCATGTCAATGCGAGTGGCTAGGTGAATAAGTTCATGTAGATTAGCAGGAATTTCTCGTGCGGCCAGAACATCTTTAATGTTGCTGGATAGGCCTTTTTTGAAGGTCGCGCAGAGGGCCTCATTATTCCAGGACAATTCTGAAGCAAGTGTACGGAATTGTACGGCATACTCGCCAACGGAAGAATTACCCTGGACCAGGTTCAACAGGGCAGTCTCAGCAGAAGAGGCTCGGGCAGGTTCCTCAAAGACACTTCGGATTTCCGAGAAGAAGGAGTGTACAGAGGCAGTGACGGGGTCATTGCGGTCCCAGAGCGGTGTGGCCCATGACAGGGCTTTTCCGGACAGAAGACTGACTACGAAAGCCACCTTAGACCTTTCAGTGGGAAACAGGTCCGACATCATCTCCAGATGCAGGGAACATTGGGAAAGAAAGCCACGGCAAAACTTAGAGTCCCCATCAAATTTATCCGGCAAGGATAAGCGTATCCCAGGAGCGGCCACTCGCTGCGGAGGAGGTGCAGGAGCTGGCGGAGGAGATGACTGCTGAAGCTGTGGTAGCAACTGTTGTAGCATAACGGTCAGTTGAGACAGCTGTTGGCCTTGTTGCGCTATCTGTTGTGACTGCTGGGCGACCACCGTGGTGAGGTCAGCGACAACTGGCAGAGGAACTTCAGCGGGATCCATGGCCGGATCTACTGTCACGATGCCGGCTGGCAGGTAGTGGACCCTCTGTGCCAGAGAGGGATTGGCGTGGACCGTGCTAGTGGACCGGTTCTAAGCCACTACTGGTTTTCACCAGAGCCCGCCGCAAAGCGGGATGGTCTTGCTGCGGCGGTAGTGACCAGGTCGTATCCACTAGCAACGGCTCACCTCTCTGGCTGCTGAAGATAGGCGCGGTACAAGGGAGTAGGCAGAAGCAAGGTCGGACGTAGCAGAAGGTCGGGGCAGGCAGCAAGGATCGTAGTCAGGGGCAACGGCAGAAGGTCTGGAAACACAGGCAAGGAACACACAAGGAACGCTTTCACTGGCACTAAGGCAACAAGATCCGGCAAGGGAGTGCAAGGGAAGTGAGGTAATATAGGGAAGTGCACAGGTGAAAACCCTAATTGGAACCACTGCGCCAATCAGCGGCGCAGTGGCCCTTTAAATCGCAGAGACCCGGCGCGCGCGCGCCCTAGGGAGCGGGGCCGCGCGCGCCGGGACAGAACAGACGGGGAGCGAGTCAGGTAGGGGAGCCGGGGTGCGCATCGCGAGCGGGCGCTACCCGTATCGCGAATCGCATCCCGGCTGGCAGCAGGATCGCAGCGCCCCGGGTCAGAGGACGTGACCGGAGCGCTGCAGCGGAGGGAGTGAAGCGAGCGCTCCGGGGAGGAGCGGGGACCCGGAGCGCTCGGCGTAACAACCATGCCCCCTTTCCCTGGCGGCCACGCACCTTTTCCGGGTTTCCATAGCAAAATGGAGAGTTAGTCAGGGTTTTTTCAATTCTGGCGCAAATTCTGACGCAAAATCTGCCTCAGACAGAATTTCTGGCACAATGCGACAGAATCTAGCATACAACCCGACAGAACATGTGGGGTTTGCAATAGTAAATGAGGGCCATTGAGTTTAATATATATAGATAAAGACATTTATCTGCCTCAGAAAAATATAAAAATGTAGCCTACTTTCAAATTGAGACACAAATTTTATTTTTAAATTCTAATTTGTCTAATAATATGTCTTTCTTTTTTTGTAAATATATCGGATAAATATGTCTCGCTGTAGCCATCAGAGAATATTGACGTGAGGCACTGGCGGTCAGCAGATTGTTGACTACCTTGGTTAGGGTAGTTTTGTTAGGGCAGAGTGGTTGGGATAAAATTCAAATAAAAGGTGGTTAAAGAGTAAGCAGGATGAGAGGTGGGAGGATAGCTCAAGGTAGACATCTTGTTCAAGAAATTATGAGACAAGCGATATGGGGTAGTAGTTGGACAAAGAGGATGGGTCGAGAGATGACAGTTTACGGATTGGTGTGGTGGTTGCATATTTGAATGATGAAGGAAAGATGCCTGTGTTTAGTGATAGACGGAAGAGATAGATTAGGGCTGGAATAAAAACCGTAGTAAGATTGGGGATAAGGTGGTGAGGTGCAATGTGGTGAGAGTGTATATTGTATATTTAATAATGTTGGAGTAGCCAGTTATGGGGGAAGAGCACTGTGTGGGTGAGAAGATGGGCTATGATGACTGCAGGTTAAAGCTTTCTCGGATGGTTTTGATCTTTTATCTGAACCATGTGTCTTTTCTTATATCAGTTGCATGCAATGTTTATATGGTTGGTATACTCCAATGTGTACAGAATGGATTTTTCATAGCATTTTTCAATTCAGTCAGAACTGACTGTTTCCATTGTCTTTACAACTCAAGTCCATTTACAACTTGAGTCCAAATACAATCATATGCTAACATATCTTGTATTTGACCACTCCTATAATATACAGTAGCTACTGATTCTGAATATTATTATAGTATGTAGCATAGAAATATGCTTTGTCATTATTTAAGAAAACTGTATAAGAATAGTTTATAGTTCCCCAATAAGTATAATTAGTATAACCAAAACAATAAGCATGGTACATACCACTATTGTCATATAAGCGTCATATACTTTCTCTGTGGGGACAGTGAGATATATAGTGGTTGTATTTTAGCGTGTAAAGCATTCTGTCAATTGATGTAATGACACGTGAACTTAATGTGTTTATGCAGCGACTGTTTATTTCATTATGAGGGGGCAGATACTTTCAATGTAGTAACACATTTTCATGGTTAGAGTGATTTATTTGAGCAATTTACAGGGTTCATGTATTTGCACTGGATCATTAATTACTATGATTTTTTATGCTTGCTATTTCAATATGAAATCAATATCGGCTTGTAACTATACATTTTTATATCACTATAGAAAATGTAAACAATTCATGCTACTAAATTATCTTCTGGTGCTTTATAGTTTTGTGTTAATTAATAAAGTCATCAAAATTATTATCTTTATAAATGCACATGCACAGCTAGAATATTATGCCTCGACATCACTTATGCGTAATAAGATATATATAATGCATACAATTCTGGTCTATATACTATCTATAGAATATTTATTAAAAGAATTATGGAAATATATTAAATACATTATTGTGGAAAGCAGGCTACTGTTAAAGGTGTTATCCAGCATTTAAAAACGTATTCCCTATCCACTGGAGAGGGATGAGTGTCTGTCATGAATCCTTTGACACTGGGAGACCCAGGGTCACTAATGCCCTTATTTTATTACCACCCCTAAAACTTAACTTTTATTATATCAAAAGTGAAAAATAAACAGTGAGTAACACACTATTATAATCACAGGCCTTCATTCCACAGTAATGCTATCTACTAAAGCACATTAGTTTATATGAGCATAAATAGCAGATTATAAAAAAAATTACAAATAAAGATGTATGGATATATGTAATAGCTGTATTTGGTGTGAGATACATGTGGAGGTATATATGATAATTACAACCATTTATGATATATGGGTACCATAAATACTCCCATATTTGTATGTCTTTTTTTCAGGTGAGTATCTATATTTATTTTAATTTCCTTTTCTTTATGCTTTCTCTTTTCTTGTTTCCATATACTTTATCTTTTCTTTTTGTTAGTGACTTGACCAATTCATTTATTCCTATTTCTCTAAAGGTGGGTCTGAAGGGCCTAAGAAGATTTAGAAAACCACTGGCAAGTGCTATAAACTCACAAATCTGAACATGTAAGTCTTAAACCCGTCATATAGCCTTCAATTCAAAAATGCTGCATATGAAAACCCCTCATTTAGGCCTCTAGGTGAGAGACTCATCAATCTGTGAATCCACTTTTCACAGATTGATTAGCCTCTCACCTTAAGGCCTAAATGAGGCATTTTCATATGCAGCATTTTTTAATTGAAGGCTATATGATGGGTTTAATACTTACATGTTTGGATTTGTGAGTTTATAGCACCTACCAGTGCTTTTCTTAGCGCCACATTAACAGTGCCATAAATATTTATAAAACCCCATCTGAGCCAGGGAACACATATATGTTAATACACAAATGTTTGTTTGCAATGAAGCTACACACACACAAATACAGTTGTATGCAAATGTATCAGCACCCCTGACAATTTTGATGATTTTAATTTATAAATAATTGAGTGTTTAGATTTGCAGGTATGCAAATACACATTAGGACAAGCCAGCTTCATTTTGGAAGAAGGTGCTGTGAATGGATGAAACGAAGTTGAAGTTATTTGGTCATAACAAGGGGCAGTACAATTTGGTGGAGGTTCCACCATACTGTGGGGCTGTATAGGCAGTGGCAGTACTGAGATTCTTGTTAAAGTAGAGAGTTTCATGGATTCCACTCAATATCAGCAGATACTTAAGGATAATCAATCACAAAGTTGAAATAACACTGATGCATGGCCATCCCAGTCCCCAGACCTGAATATCATTGAAAATATGTTGTGTGATGTGAGACAGATGCTGTCCTTGCTCGGCAACCATCAAACCTAACTCAACTGTTGATGGAAGGAGAAATGGTCCAAAATGCCATCATTCAGAATCCAGACCCTCGTTAGAGGCTATAGAAAGCATCTAGAGGGCATTATTTCTGCTGAAGGAGGCTTAACTAAATATTGATGGGATATTTCTGCTGTGGTACCCAACTTTATGCACCTGTCTACTTTTGTTTTAATGAATATTGCACATTTAATGTTCATCCAATAAACCTCATTTCACTACTGAATTACTGTGTCTTTCAGATATTTGATACTTCAAAATTAAATTGTGGATCCAAACACCCAATTATTTAGGGTACCAAGAGCAGTACGTGCCAGTTTATTCAATCTTGTACTATTTATATACATTATTGCTAATAGTTCTAACACCTTCCTTTTTCCAAGTCCACTCCATTCTCTTGTTATTAGTGTAATTTGGGGTCTTCAATGCTCATTTCTCAAATTTAAGAGTGCTTAGACTCAGGCTCAGGCTCTGCTGAGCAGTATTATTGCAACCCATGAACTATCAAGGGTGTTGTCCCATTGTTTTTAATGGGACATAAACCTAAAAACTTTCCCTGTTAAGAACTAAATGATGGAGACTGCCCAGTTGACAGTCTATTGGGTGCCAGAAAAATGGCACCAATAACTAGTGAATGGGGCCCTAGAGAGGAAAAAAAAAGCAGGTTGATCAGTGTAGTGGAAAATATCAGTCATATATCTTGTTTAATGGCAATAAGGGAAAATTACTTCTTTATCTTTACCTTCCTTTTCCATTTTGACTGGTGTAAAACATGCCCGTATAAGTAAAAGTGAACAAATATTTTGAGATCATGTAGGTAAGAGGACAACAAAGGACAAGGACAATGGAGGAAAGACAAGTTCATGTCAACACAATCATTTTTCCATTGTAAAGTGGAAATGTCCTATGAACAGCGGCAATGTTAAAAGGATCCATTATTACTGTATATGTATATTTTTTTCCACTTTGTGTCCTTTTATCTTCTATTCTTATAACAAAGCATCTACAATTATTCTCATGTGCAGCCATTTGTTTTTGTCTTAGTTTGTTCCCTGCCAATTGAAAAAGGTTTTTTACTGCGGTCATTCCAAAATGTCACCGGCTCTATCGGCCAAGCAAACACATCTGCAATGGAGATGAACATTGCACGTAATACCCGGCATTAATGTCACAATGCACTTTATAGAAATACAAATGACTGCAAATTTGAACAAAGTGAATAATTCACCAATCTCTTCTGTTAAAATCCACAATAAAAGAACAAGCTTTTCTAATTTACAGAATCTCCGACTTTTTTGTGTTGTTCCTTAACAATGTGCTCAGTTTATAAAGATTTATTATTCTTGAAAAAAAAGTGCTAGCATCTCCATCCCAAGTCTATTCACAGGGATTTGCATTTGAATACCCAACTAATTGTTAAAAATTAACAATTAGAAGAACAATATGTAGAAGAAAATACTGGCATTGGAGACTGGCTCCTGAGACTATGGGATGCATTCAGGAGTTATTTATGTAATTGAATTGAAAAAGGACAAAAGAATACAATTCTGCATGTTCTGGCAGTCACACAAATGCATTACAAGAAATGACTGCTGCTACCTCGTCTTCTTCAAACTCTTTCTCAGCTCCTAAGTTTCTTTCAATATGGCAGAATATTCTTACTGTTTTGCAATGTTTTAAGATATAAAACATAAAGAACACAAGTTTAAGAAATAATAGTAACACATTTCTTAATTTAAGGGGATTAAGGAGACCTGTGCCCATTTAAGGAGCCTAGTACATTGTTCTATTTTTTTTGTGAACAGGGCTTCATCAATGATCGAACAATTGCACATACAAAACTTCTCTTATTGTCATTCACACATCCCTTACTGTATGGTGAGATGTGCGGCTGACAAATAAGGATTTTTTTAACCTGTTTAAAAGGTATGACCGGGCATTTGTTCGGTCATCGGCCGATCACTGGACCTGTCGCACAGTTTAGTACCGGCATATTGGGAAAATAATAATCCACTTATACAGGCTGTCAAGGCTTCCTGTATTCTTGGAGCACTAAACAGACAACACGGAGACAGGTTAGAACCCTCTGGCCTCACATGAGCTGATTGGAACTACTTTTTCTACTTTTCTACTTTTTGATGCCGCGATCAACTAAAGATGCAGCAACTAAAGGGTTAGTGCTGGACATTAATGCTGAGCACTCTTCATACAGCAGGAGCAGGCACAGGGCGTACATGCACACCCTTCATCCTTAAATGGGCACTGTCAAATACAAAAACTTTTGATATGTTGTAAAGCATGTATAACCAATAGGTTTTGTTATTGCTTTCAATATACTGTTATTGCTTTGTTATTATACTGAAAAAGCCAGTCAAACAACTGCCCCCCCCACCCCCACCTGCTTGGACACATACTAGTCCTGCTGTGTCCATGCATCATCACCAATGTCATGAACACACTTCCTTGATTGACAGTTGTGAGCGCAGGGCTCACAGCTGGAATAAAAAATCCTCTCACTGTCAGCTTGTGTCCCGCTACTGTCAATGAGGACAAGATGGGAGTTGTAGTTTTGCTAATGCTAGGGGAGATGTGAGCAGACAGCATACTGAGGGAGGGGGCGGAGACCTGCACAGTGAGGCCATGCCCCTCCCTTTTATAGGAATTCAGACTAATGATCTAAAATAAAAGTGTTATAAAAAATTTGATGTACATGGTCAGGATTAGGTATTGAGTGATATATTAAAAAAATGTTTTTTTTTGTTGGATCTGACGGGTACGCTTTAAGGAGTCAAGGCTAAATATGTTGCAACATGCAGTATTCTTCTAGTGTGCTACCCCTTATTTCCATAAAAATGCCCTGCACATCCCAGATTTAGCTAAAGAGCTAGTTTAAATTGTAGCTGAAATCTATGGAAGCATGAAGTGCGGCGCACGGTCAGCCTCTGCAGTGCCTGATTTATTTAGAAGCATGCGCCATTTTTTAAATTAAGTAAATTAAAAAGCCAGCGGGTGAATGTGTGAATGTGAAAATGCCAGTCTTCAAAAATTCCCCTTTTAACTTTTTTCCTGTAATATCTAATGCCTTATGTCTTACAGAGTGATCTCTAATGTACAGTTTTATTTAAAAAAAAAATTGAATATATATACCTTTTAATTTAACTAATAGTTTCTTGACACAAATGTCCCATAACATTTTTCTCTTTTTTTTTTCTTTGTAGCAAAGTTACAAAGTGGTAAATATTATTACTGAAAAATAACTAAAAAGCAAAGTAAACATAAACATAACTGCTAACATTCTCCCATTAAGGGACATTAGAACAGCTGAAAGAATCTTACCCAACAAAAGACAAATGACAGACGATTCTCTAGTAATTTCTACTGAAGTCTGCATGTAAAATACTTCTGTGCTGACTGATGAAGTAGAGAATGAAGATATAAACTGCTTGTATCTCCGTTCATGTAAAGAAATAAATTACAAGGAAGCAAATGACAGCTTTGTCAATATGCAAAGTTTGTTCATCTATTCTGCAAACTTTGCATTCAGATCTCAAAACCAACGAAAACCTCTGTTTTAAAGTGTGCCTGTCACCAAACTAAACTTTTAATATATAGTTCATATCTAATTATGACAAGGTATGATCAGTCAAGATGTGTGTACTAGGCACTGCCCACGCCACAAGGGGGCCTGAGGAAACACAGACGGGTGTGAAAAACACCAACGGGCATGAAACAGCCACCGCCGTCCAGGTGAGAAGTCCCTGCAATCTGCTCTGCCAACGGGGAGATACTCTGGACTTTGTTTCACAATATATTGTCAGCACTTCTATAAATAAAGTAAGCAGAAGCATTGGATATACCTGGTGAGTGCATCCTTTGCTATTTACTTGCTGTTAAAATTCTCAACCTTTATATGTGTTTAATGTGATTGAAAAAATGGCTACTAGGAAGCTCTGTTCTGTTCCTTATGCAAGTCAAACAGTTAGTTTGGTCTCCCCCTGGCCTGGCAGGAGACCAAACTCAGGAAGTGCGTGCATGGTATGGCGATACACAGCTCTCGCAGGATTCAGTGATGTTGCGTCTGCTAGGAAACGCCAACTTTCTCCTGCTGGGAGCTCACACGATTTGAGCAAGGGGAAAGGTATGATACAGAGCTTTTTAAAGCTCGAAAAAAAAATTAAGGGAGGAGGGATGTTAGGAGTAATTAGGGAATATATTCTGTTAGCTTAGAAAATATGGGTTAATGACAGGTACTCTTTAATGCTAAAGCTTTAATGTGGCTTTTGGTTAGGAGGCCCGATGAAGCACAAATGCGCAAAATAACCGGTTGCAGCCTCTGAGCGCACTGAACGTTTCCGCAGTTCCAGTCCGGCGATGATATCCATTTAGGAGCAGCTATTGCTGTATCTGGTGGTGAGTGCGCATAATGGGGGAGATTTATCAAAACCTGTGCAGAGAAAAAGTTGCCCATAGTAATCAATCAGATCACTTCTTTCATGTTTCAGAGGCCTTGTTTAAAATGAAAGAGGCAATCTGATTGGTTGCTATGGGCAACTCAGCAACTTTTCCTCTGGACAGGTTTTGATAAATCTCCCCCAATATTCTTTTTTTCTTGCTACATACGTCTATTGAAGTTGTGCTTTATACTTTTGTTCCAGCACCTCTATCCAGCTTAGGGTGGGTTCACACTACGTTTTGTCCCATACGGGAGCGCATACGGCAGGAGGGAGCTAAAAGCTCGCGCTCCCGTATGTAACCGTATGCGCTCCCGTATGCCATTCACTTCAATGAGCCGACCGGAGTGAAACGTTCGGTCCGGTCGGCTCATTTTTGCGCCGTATGCGCTTTTACAACCGGACCTAAAACCGTGGTTGACCCATCATTTGAAAATATTTTTAAAAACCTCTTTGGGTTTTGCTAGAAGACCCTTCAAAGTCGTGATAAGGTGATATTAGACTTCACTTCTGTTATTGAGCTCCCCCCATGGTGCACAGCTGCAGTATTTCTCATTATCTCCATTTTAGGGTTGGAACCAGAGCTGAGTTGTTCACCAGTAGCATACACGCAGGCACCTCCATTATTTCTCTGATGATTTATAGAGATGTGCGAATTTTTGAAAATGTTGATTTGGCCGATTCGCCGAATAAAAAAAATTATAATCGATTCGATCCAAATAAATTATTGCCGAATTTTTATTAGTAATGTATTTTAATAATGTATTTAATAAAGTGTGTGTGTGTGTGTTTCACTTTTTTTCTCTATTTTTTATTTTATTTTGTTAGGTAGTACTACTACTACCAGCATGGAACAGACTGTTCCACCATGGGAGTAGTAGTACCTGTGCTAATAGACAGATTGCCCTGGGTGTCACTCCTGACACCCGCTGCGATCGTCCTGTATAATGTATAGATATGGGCAGCTTTCTCGCATCTAGATAGGACAATCGCATCGGGTGTCAGGAGTGATACCTGCTGTGATCTGTCCTTAACTGCAAGTACTACTGCTCCCAACATGGAGCAGACTCTGCTCCATGCTGGGAGCTGTAGTACCTGCATTAATAGACAAATTGCAGTGGGTGTCACTTCTGACACCTGATGCGACCGTCCTGTATTATGTATAGATGCGGGCGGGTGGCCGCTCTTCTCTGATCTCACTGAAGTATGAGTATATGCCGTATATTTACCTATTATTCATATTTCCCGCATAGTGCTGTGAGTTTCTGCAACCATCTGGCCAATCATAGCTCTCTGTGGGAAATATGAATAAGTGATATGAATACTATTCACATCACTGGCCAGCCGGAGTATAGTGCAGGAGAAAGCCGCTCCATCTCTGCAATAGATAGGATGATCTCATCGGGTGTCAGGAGTGATACCTGCTGTGAAACACACATACACACACACTTTATTAAACCCAATATTAAAATTAGAGATGAGCGAATTTGCAGTAAATTCGATTTGTCACGAACTTCTCGGCTCGGCAGTTGATGACTTATCCTGCATAAATTAGTTCAGCTTTCAGGTGCTCCCGTGGGCTGGAAAAGGTGGATACAGTCCTAGGAGACTCTTTCCTAGGACTGTATCCACCTTTTCCAGCCCACCGGAGCACCTGAAAGCTGAACTAATTTATGCAGGATAAGTCATCAACTGCCGAGCCGAGAAGTTCGTGACGAATCGAATTTACTGTAAATTCGCTCATCTCTAATTAAAATGCATTGCTAATAACATTAAAAACAATAATAATTATAACAAATGTATTATTTTTAGATTTAAATGGCCCCTTTCTACATTTTTGTTATTGCCGGCTACATTTTTAGGTCCCTGCCTGCCCACATAAATTGATTTCTGTTTAAAAATTATCATTTTTTAGGTAGTACTACTACTCCCAGCATGGAACACATTGTTCCATCATGGGAGTAATAGTTCCTGTACTAATAGACAGATCACCCCTGGTGTCACTCCCGACACCCGATGCGACTGTCCATAATATAGCAGAGATGCCGGGCACTCTATACAGCGCTTGCATCTCTGCACTATACTCTGGGCCAGCCAGTGATGTGAATAGAAATTCACATCACTCATTCATATTTTCCGCCCAGAGTGGGGATTGGCCGGATGGTGTCAGCCAATCCACGCTCTCAGCGGGAAATATAAATGGTGAGTGGCTGGCTGGAGTACAGAGCAGACATGTGAGCGCAGAAGAAAGCTGCTCCGTATCTCAGGGATGAAGGGTGATTGCAGCGGGTGTCAGGAGTGACACCCGCTGTGATCTGTCCTTAACTGCAGGTACTACTGCTCCCAGCATGGAGCAGAGTGTGCTTCATGTTCGGAGCAGTAGTACCTGCAGTTAAGGACAGATCACAGCGGATGCCACTTCTGACACCTGCTGTGATCCTCCTTTATAATGTTATGGATGTGGGTGGCCGGCCACTCTTCTATGATCCCCTGCACCGACCTATATACACACCTATTCATATTTCCCACAGAGAGTAGTCTGGAACCATCTAGCCAATCACAGCTCTCTGCAGGAAATATGAATTGGTGTATATTTGGCAGTGCAGGGGACCAAAGAAGAGCGGCCGGCTGCATCTATACATTATACAGGAGGATCGCAACAGGTGTCAGAAGTGACATGGGCGATCTGTTAATTAGTACACAGTGTGTTCCATGATGGGAGCAATAGCACTACCTAAAAAAATTTAAAAAAAAAGTGAAAAACACACACACTACTACATTTTTATTAAAGTTCATATTTTCTCTGTTATTGCCTCCTAAACGGACCATTCTAATAAGGGATGCAAAATGATGCAAAGGGATGCCATTTAGTAGCATCCATTTGCATCACTTTTTCATCCGTTGGACTCAGCCGTCGGCAGACTCCCGCAGCCGAGACTCCTACTACTCCCATCATGGACCAGACTTCTTTCCATGATGGGATTCCCTGCCTGCGGGAGTCTGCCGGCGGCTGGGGAGGCTACATTAGTGTTTGTACTACTACCTCCATCATGGAACAGACTCTATTCCATGATGGAGGTTGTAGTACAGGGGCTGATGCAATCAGAAGTTAGTAAACAATGGAGCGGGCGGCATGCTCCACTCCCCTGCAATGTTCAATGTATTTTTACTTTCATTTTTAAATTTCCCGCTGGGAGCCCTGAATGGCCGGTATGGAGGAGCCATGCAGGGCTCCCAACAGGATTTTTAAGCTTACAGTGTGCCTAATTACTGTATAATCACATTTCCCCTTCAGTATATTCATTTTATTCCCCCCATATGTATATATATGATTCCCCTTCTGCCTGTTGCCTGGTCATCTTCTCATCTTTTAGCACTGCCACAGCTCACAGCAGGGACATGCCATTCCATCTCCCTATCTGACAGAAAGGAGCAGTGGAGCATGGAGGGACCTGTCCCCCCTGTGTGCTGTTATAGAGCTCCATTCCCCACCGCCAGTACCTGACCTGTACCTCCAATGCGCTGCCTTATTCATATATTCCCCACCGCCGCCCTACATGTCCCTGCTGCTGCCATGCTCCAAGCATAATCAGAGCGCACAGCGGGGACATGTCAGTCTATTCCCCACTGCTCATCTCTGTACCTGACGGAGATGAGCAGTGGGGAATAGACTGACATGTCCCCGCTGTGTGCTCTGACTAAAAATGTAGCCGACAATAATAAAAATGTAGTGTGTGTGTTTTTCACTTATTTAAAAAATGTTTTATGTAGTACTACTCCCAGCATGGAACACACTGTTCTAATATGGAAGTAGTAGTACCTGTACTAATTGACAGATCGCCAGTGTCACTTCTGACACCCATTGCGATCCTCCTGTATAATGTATAGATGTGGCCGGCTGCTCTTCTATGGTCCCCTGCACTGCCGTATATATATATATATATATATATATATATATATATATATATATATGCACCTATTCATATTTCCTGCAGAGAACTGTGATTGGCCAGATGGTTCCAGCCACTCACAGCTCTCTGCGGGAAATATGAATAATAGGTATATATATGGCATATACTCATACTACAGTGGGACCAGAGAAGAGCGTCCGGCCGCCCGCATCTATACATAATACAGGACAATCGCATTGGGTGTCAGAAGTGACACTCGCTGTGATATGTCTATTAATGCAGGTACTACAGTTCCCAGCATGGAGCAGAGTGTGCTCCATGTTGGGAGCAGTAGTACTTGCACTTAATGACAGATCACAGCAAGTGTCACTCCTGACACCCACTGCGATCATCCTATCTATCACATTATACAGGGCGATCACAGGGGTATTGCTAATGAAGAAATTTGTTATTTAGAATTGAGTCAAAGTTCGGATTCGGTCCGAATCAAATTTTTCATGAAATTCAAAATGAAAATTTGACTTCGTCAGATTCGATTCGCTCATCTCTAATGATTTACACAGAACAGCACTATAGATGGAATGTGGAGAGAGCAGGGATTACTAATATGCTGGGTTTGTTTCTATGAGCAGACATGCAAGAAACAGCAGCTGCACTGAAGGGGTTATAGTGAGCACTGCTGATGCTGAAAAGCTAAAGAAACGGGGAGTTTATACTGCAGCACTGTGGATATAGAGGAGTAGATCCGCTATTATTTACACAGGGCACAGCTGCCCACAAGTTTATGGTGGGCGAGGGAAGAGAGAAAAGTCTTGATTTACCTTTTTGGATTACATCAGCAGGCAGACTGGCTCAGCTTGCAGGCACAAAGCCCAGGCTTTCTCAAACTCCCTCCCTCTCCTGCACATAAAATATGGCATAAACCCACCACACTTCCTGTGTTTTGTCCTGGTTCTCTCTGTTACTAGATACAGAAATCCCCTGACAACAGGTAACAGATTGCAAAGAAGGAGGACACCTAGTGGCAAAGACTTTAGGGCTGTTTTTCTGGGGCAATGACTCATTTTTGGTAAATGGAAAACTTTGCTAAATATGTGGTTGTTTTAAACAATTAAAACAACGCTGAGCATATATTTTCTTAAAATTACATACAACATACAATGCCACAGATAATGCCAATGTGTGGTTGTTTTGATACCTCTAATAGAGTGGTATAGAGCTGCAGTGCACATACCAGGTCAGGGATCTGGTTTTCTCCATCCCTGAGGTCAGACCCCTAATTATTTTATTTACAAGTTTCATTTTTTGAATGGAACTCCTCAATAAGGGACCAGATCCTGTCCTTGGTGTCCATTGCCAGGGGCAATCCCCAGCATAAAAATGCATACGATGGAGGATGCCTGCAGCGGACTACAAGTGCCACAATAGAATCCTACACCAGATTAGAATAATACAGTGCCACTTGAGAAACCTTGGCATTGGTGTGTGGGCTCAGGTATGTCCTTCATACAAGGATATACTGGCGAATGTCTCAATTTCAACATCAGTGTTGAGGGTTAGCCAATGTCATTGTTTACATCTACCACAGTAGTGCACCTAAATTCCTATATAATTGTTACACATCCACACCGTTTATCTGGTGTAGGATTCTATTGTGGCACTTGTAGTCCACTGCAGGCATCCTCCATTGTATGCATTCTTATGCTGGGGATTGCCCCTGGCAATGGACCACAAGGGCAGGATCTGCTCCCCCAGTATAAATGCACAACTGCATTTGGGGTTGAGCACCTCCAGCCATTTGAGACCACGTCTTTGTTGTTGTTTAAACTTTATACTTGGAGGTCTGTAAACTCCATATATAATGTGCCTTTAACATCTTCCAGGCAGCATTAAGGAGCACCTGTGAGGCCGGCAACTATATTAGTTAACTTAGGTGGGGCTTTTAGTCTGCCTCCCTCCTCCCATTGTATGTGTGCTCAGCCACACTGGAGGGTACCGGGAGGAGGCTGTGAGTCGGCCTAATGCTGCCGTAATTGCCCACTGGCCCCTGGTTTTGCTTATCATGCATAGGTAGGTTTAGTGTTAGGTCCCGTGCCACTTGAGAAACCTTGGCGTTGGTGTGCGTGCTCAGGTATGTTCTTCATATAAGGATATACTGGCGAATGTCTCAATTTTAACATCATTGTTGAGGGTTAGCCAATGTCATTGTATACATCTACCACAGTAGTGCACCTAAATTCCTGTATAACTCCTCAATAAGACCACTTTATAATTGCTGTTTATATAGATTTGTAAATTACTTCTATTTAAAAATCTTAACCCTTCGAGTACCAGAATAGAGTACACAATCCTCAGTTGCAGCCACAAAGCTCTCCACAGTGCTGCACCTCCCTACATCTCCTCTTTCATCTCTATTATCCTACATGTGTTTTCTGCTCTGCTAATGATCTCACACTAACATTTTCTATAATCCGAATCTCTCACTCCCTTCTCCAAGACTTTGCTCGTACTGCACCAGTTCTCTAGAATTCTATACCACGATCCCTCAGACTTAATCTTAACATCCACAGTTTTAAATGTTCCCTAAAGACACATCTCTTCAAGCAGGCCCACAACATTCCTAATTGGCTTCCACTACTCCCACTTTGCTTTCCTATTTATAAAACATGGCTGGACCATTGTATCAGTAAAGCACTCATGTCTTTTGCCTCAACTCCACACCTCGTAGTCTGTAAGCTCTCACGAGCAGGGCCCTCACTTCTTCTGTTTGAATATTTAGTGTGTAATATTGTTATGTCTGTTACTTGTCTTTATTTGTACCCCAAAATTGTAAAGTGCTACAGAATCTGTTGGCTCTATATAAATAAAATTATTATTATTATTATTATTATTATTACTTATCAGGTGATGTATACTACAGAGGGAGTTGTATAGTTTTTTCCAGTCAAACCACAGTGCTCTCTGCTGACACCTCTGTTTATTTCAGAATCTGTCCAGAGCAGGAGCAAATCCCTATAGAAAACAGTCCTTGACATGGACAGAGGTGTCAGCAGAGAGCACTGTGGTCAATCTGGAAAAAACTACACAACTTCCTCTGGAGCATACAGCATATAAGTACTTATAGGAATGAGCTTTTTATAGAGAAGTAATTTATGAATCAGTATAACTTTGTAGTACCACTTGATTTGAATTTTTTCCCACTGGTAAAAAGAACAAACTTGTATTAAACAAATTAAAAAAAATACAAGGCATATAATATTAATGGTGGCTCATTTTATAAGAGAACTGCTGTTCCCTTACCAGTAAGTGTTACATATTGACTTCATGGTGAGAAGGAAAATAAAACATGGTCAGATGCCAATTTTATCTCGAGTTTACCAATCAATTTTGATAACATTCTCATTGGCAAAAACCCAGCTCTTTTAATAAGGTCACCCATCAACAACACATAGGTGGAAAATAAGTCAGTCCTATCAAGATATTATCCTGTTCAATGGTACTTGAGTAAACAAGTCAGAATATATAGGAAAAATCTCTTACTTTCTTTTGTATTTAGGGCTCTTTTTAAGACATCTACACCTTTATTGTTTCGCCGAGTGATAACATCACTCTTTCTCCATTGCCTGCCTAATATATTCATGTTTCCCTATCTTTTCCCATGCTTCTATTGTCTAATCATACAATCAAAATAGGCCTTTTTATAGTTTGGCAAGCAGAGAAAGATCAGTTTAAACATTATCTAATTTGCAAACCAGGAGCTAAAAAGCGGAATGAGTAATTGGAAATTCATATTCACACTCCATTGTCTGGACTCCTGAAATTTAAGCAGACAATACTGAAAGACGCAGCAGTTCTACATTCTCAGACTGCTGAAACAGAACGTAAATTGTGCCAGCTGATTGTGAGGGAAATTAATGCCTTTCTGTTCCTCCAAAAAGTTTCAAGAACAGACCGGTCAGCCAGATTTATTTGAACAGTAGTTAAAGGGGTACTCCGGAAGGAAAACAAGTTTTTAAATCAACTGGTGCCAGAAAGTTATATAGGTTTGTTAATTACTTCTATTAAAACATCAGCTGCTGTATGCTCCAGAGGAAGTTGTGTAGTTCTTTCTAGACTGACCACAGTGCTCTCTGATGCCACCTCTGTCTATGTCAGCAAACTGTCCAGAGAAGGAGAAAATCCCCATAGCAAACAACTCCTGCTCTTGACAGTTCTGAAATGGACAGAGGCGTCAACAGAGAGCACTGGGGTTAGACTGAAAATAACTACACAACTTCCTCTGGAGCATACAGCATCTGATAAGTACTGGAAAGATTAAGATATTTAAATAGAAACAATTTAAAAATCCGTTTAACTTTCTGGCACCTGTTAATTTGAAAAGAAAAAAAAAAACATTTCTACCAAGGTATCCCTTTAATCAATACATGGACTATTACAATAGCTTAGGTTGCAACAGACCAAGGTGCAGACGTGCTACTTAGATCAGAGTTTCTTGATCTTCCGGGTGCCGCCTGCTGTTGCAAAACTACTAATCTCAGCATGTCTCGACAGTCAAGGGTTGTCTAGGCATGCTTTGAGGTGTAGTTTTGCAACAGCTGGAAACACTAAGGTAGACCAGTGGCTTAGCTATAGAGGTTGCTAGTGTTGAGTGGCATAGGCCATATTCGAATTTGCGAATATTCGTGAATATATGGACGAATATTCGTCATATATTCGCTAAATTTGCATATTCATAATATTCACAGTTTTTTTCGCATATGCGTAAATTTGCATATGCGAAAATTAGTATATACGAAAATTTGCATATGTGAAAATTTATGAACTTTATAGCAAGTATACCAGTGTAACTTGATAGAAGCAGCAGAAGGGAGGGAGCAACATTCGCGAATATTCACATATGGGAATATTCACATATGCTAATATTCACCCGGCGGTCTCACACAGTAGTATTAGAGCCTTCCTTGGACCACACAAGCTGGAAACAGAGAGGGATGATCACTGTGATGTGTACTGTGAAAAAAAAAATATTCGTAATTTCTAATATATAGTGCTATATTCGCGAATATTCGCGAATATGCGATATTCGCCAATAAAATTCAAATTGCGAATATTCGCAGGGCCCCCCTGTCCACTAAGCTATATGCAGTATGCAGTACTGCACCATATGCAGAGCAGTAGGCCCATCGCAGCCTGCCCTTTTCTTTATATTATTTTCATGCTGGCCGGGCCCATTTAAGTCAGTGCCAGGCCGGTGAGGTCAGGGGCTGCTGGGAGTGGAAAATCAGAATCTCCAGCAACTCACTGGCAGGGGATTCAATTTCAGAAACTTAACTGGGGTCTGTGAGCCAATGTATATGTGCTGGCGGCCACTTGCCGAGCAGGGGCGTCGCAGCTGTGTGTGGCTGTAGTGAATCATGATTCTTGGTGCATGGTGTAGCACAGCGAATGGCGGTACAGTATATATGGGGGCACAGTAAGGTGGCACTGGCACAGGAATCCTGCCTATGGTGTCAGTGCCACAATGTATAGAAAGGGTTCAGTGTGGTGGTAGTTTTATATTTAGTGGTGTGTGCCAGTATTATTTTCTGGGGGTACAGTGGGTGGCAGTATTATATTCAAAGGGTTATGTGTGATAGTATTATATTCAGAGGATACAGTGTGTGGTAGTACTATATTCAGGGGTACAGTGTGTGGCAGTATTATTTTCAGAGGGTACAGTGTGTGGCAGTATTATTTTTGGGGGGTACAGTGTGTGGCAGTATTATATCCAAGGGTACAATGTCAGGCAGTATTATATTCAGAGGGTTCAGTGTGGTAGTATTATATTCGGAGGCTACAGTGTGTGGTAGTACTATATTCAGGGGCACATTGTGTGGCAGTATTATATTCTGAGGGTTCAGTGTGGTAATATTAAATTCAGAGAATACAGTGTGTGGCAGTATTATGTTCAGAGGGTTCAGTGTGGTAGTATTATATTCAGAAGGTTCAGTGTGTGGCAGGGTGATATTCAAGGGCACAGTGTGTGGCAGTATTACATTCAGGGGTACAGTGTGTGGCAGTATTATATTCAGGGGTACAATGTGTGGCAGTATTATATTCAGGGGTACAGTGTGTGGCAGTATTATATTTAGAGAGCGTAGTGTGTGGCAGTATTATATTCAGGGGTACAGTGTGTGGCAGTATTATATTCAGGGGGTATAGTGTGTGGCAATATTATATTTAGAGGGTTCGTTGTGGTAGTATTATATTTAGGGGCACAGTGTGTGGCAGTATTATATTCAGAGGGTTCAATAATAATAATAATAATTTTATTTATATAGCGCCTACAGATTCCGCAACGCTTACAATTCAATGTGGTAGCATTATATTCAGGGGTACAGTGTGTGGCAGTATTATATTCAAAGGGTTCAGTGTGGTAGTATTGTATTCAGAGGTACAGTGTATGGTAGTATTCTATTCAGGGGTACAATGTGTGTCAGAATTATATTCAGGGGTACAGTGTATGGCAATATTATTGTTACGCCGAGCGCTCCGGGTCCCCGCTCCTCCCCGGAGCGCTCGCTACACTCTCGCTACTGCAGCGCTCCGGTCAGATCCACTGACCCGGTGCGCTGCGATACCGCCTCCAGCCGGGATGCGATTCGCGATGCGGGTGGCGCCCGCTCGCGATGCGCACCCCGGCTCCCGTACCTGACTCGCTCTCCGTCGGTCCTGTCCCGGCGCGCGCGGCCCCGCTCCCTAGGGCGCGCGCGCGCCGGGTCTCTGCGATTTAAAGGGCCACTGCGCCGCTGATTGGCGCAAGTGGTTCTAATCAGTGTGTTCACCTGTGCACTCCCTATGTATACCTCACTTCCCCTGCACTCCCTCGTCGGATCTTGTTGCCATTGTGCCAGTGAAAGCGTTTCCTTGTGTGTTCCTAGCCTGTGTTCCAGACCTCCTGCCGTTGCCCCTGACTACGATCCTTGCTGCCTGCCCCGACCTTCTGCTACGTCCGACCTTGCTTCTGCCTACTCCCTTGTACCGCGCCTATCTTCAGCAGTCAGAGAGGTTGAGCCGTTGCTAGTGGATACGACCTGGTCACTACCGCCGCAGCAAGACCATCCCGCTTTGCGGCGGGCTCTGGTGAAAACCAGTAGTGACTTAGAACCGGTCCACTAGCACGGTCCACGCCAATCCCTCTCTGGCACAGAGGATCCACCTCCTGCCAGCCGGCATCGTGACAGTAGATCCGGCCATGGATCCCGCTGAAGTCCCTCTGCCAGTTGTCGCCGACCTCACCACGGTGGTCGCCCAGCAGTCACAACAGATAGCGCAACAAGGCCACCAGCTGTCTCAACTGACCGTGATGCTACAGCAGCTACTACCACAGATTCAGCAATCATCTCCTCCACCAGCTCCTGCACCTCCTCCGCAGCGAGTGGCCGCTTCAGGCCTACGACTATCCTTGCCGGATAAATTTGATGGGGACTCTAAATTTTGCCGTGGCTTTCTTTCTCAATGTTCCCTGCACTTGGAGATGATGTCGGACCAGTTTCCTACTGAAAGGTCTAAGGTGGCTTTCGTAGTCAGCCTTCTATCTGGAAAAGCTCTGTCATGGGCCACACCGCTCTGGGACCGCAATGACCCCGTCACTGCCTCTGTACACTCCTTCTTCTCGGAAATTCGAAGTGTCTTTGAGGAACCTGCCCGAGCCTCTTCTGCTGAGACTGCCCTGTTGAACCTGGTCCAGGGTAATTCTTCCGTTGGCGAGTACGTCGTACAATTCCGTACTCTTGCTTCTGAACTATCCTGGAATAATGAGGCCCTCTGCGCGACCTTTAAAAAAGGCCTATCCAGCAACATTAAAGATGTTCTGGCCGCACGAGAAATCCCTGCTAACCTACATGAACTCATTCATCTAGCCACTCGCATTGACATGCGTTTTTCCGAAAGGCGTCAGGAGCTCCGCCAGGATATGGACTTTGTTCGCACGAGGCGTTTTTTCTCCCCGGCTCCTCTCTCCTCTGGTCCCCTGCAATCCGTTCCTGTGCCTCCCGCCGTGGAGGCTATGCAGGTCGACCGGTCTCGCCTGACACCTCAAGAGAGGACACGACGCCGCATGGAGAATCTCTGCCTGTACTGTGCCGGTACCGAACACTTCCTGAAGGATTGTCCTATCCGTCCCCCCCGCCTGGAAAGACGTACGCTGACTCCGCACAAGGGTGAGACAGTCCTTGATGTCAACTCTGCTTCTCCACGTCTTACTGTGCCTGTGCGGATATCTGCCTCTACCTTCTCCTTCTCTACTATGGCCATCTTGGATTCCGGATCTGCAGGAAATTTTATTTTAGCCTCTCTCATCAACAGGTTCAACATCCCAGTGACCAGTCTCGCCAGACCCCTCTACATCAATTGTGTTAACAATGAAAGATTGGACTGTACCATACGTTTCCGCACGGAGCCCCTCCTAATGTGCATCGGACCTCATCACGAGAAAATTGAGTTTTTGGTCCTCCCCAATTGCACTTCCGAAATTCTCCTCGGACTGCCCTGGCTTCAACACCATTCCCCAACCCTGGATTGGTCCACTGGGGAGATCAAGAGTTGGGGTTCCTCTTGTTTCAAGGACTGCCTTAAACCGGTTCCCAGTTCTCCTTGCCGTGACCCTGTGGTTCCCCCTGTAACCGGTCTCCCTAAGGCCTATATGGACTTTGCGGATGTTTTTTGCAAAAAACAAGCTGAGACTCTACCTCCTCACAGGCCTTATGACTGTCCTATTGACCTCCTCCCGGGCACTACTCCACCCCGGGGCAGAATTTATCCTCTCTCTGCCCCAGAGACTCTTGCTATGTCTGAGTACATCCAGGAGAATTTAAAAAAGGGCTTTATCCGCAAATCCTCCTCTCCTGCCGGAGCCGGATTTTTCTTTGTGTCCAAAAAAGATGGCTCCCTACGTCCTTGCATTGACTACCGCGGTCTTAATAAAATCACGGTAAAGAACCGCTACCCCCTACCTCTCATCTCTGAACTCTTTGATCGCCTCCAAGGTGCCCACATCTTTACCAAACTGGACTTAAGAGGTGCTTATAATCTCATCCGCATCAGAGAGGGGGATGAATGGAAAACGGCATTTAACACTAGAGATGGACACTTTGAGTATCTGGTCATGCCCTTTGGCCTGTGCAACGCCCCTGCCGTCTTCCAAGACTTTGTTAATGAAATTTTTCGTGATCTCTTATATTTCTGTGTTGTTGTGTATCTGGACGATATCCTGATTTTTTCTGCCAACCTAGAAGAACACTGCCAGCATGTCCGCATGGTTCTTCAGAGACTTCGTGACAATCAACTTTATGCCAAAATGGAGAAATGTCTGTTTGAATGTCAATCTCTTCCTTTCCTAGCATACTTGGTCTCTGGCCAGGGACTACAAATGGATCCAGACAAACTCTCTGCCGTCTTAGATTGGCCACGCCCCTCCGGACTCCGTGCTATCCAACGTTTTTTGGGGTTCGCCAATTATTACAGACAATTTATTTCACATTTTTCTACCATTGTGGCTCCTATCGTGGCTTTAACCAAAAAGAATGCCAATCCTAAGTCATGGCCTCCTCAAGCGGAAGACGCCTTTAAACAGCTCAAGTCTGCCTTTTCTTCGGCTCCCGTGCTCTCCAGACCTGACCCATCTAAACCCTTCCTATTGGAGGTTGATGCCTCCTCAGTAGGAGCTGGAGCGGTCCTTCTACAAAAAAATTCTTCCGGGCATGCTGTTACTTGTGGTTTTTTTTCTAGGACCTTATCTCCGGCGGAGAGGAACTACTCCATCGGGGATCGAGAGCTACTAGCCATTAAATTAGCACTTGAGGAATGGAGGCATCTGCTGGAGGGATCAAGATTTCCAGTTATTATTTACACCGATCACAAGAACCTCTTCTATCTCCAGTCTGCCCAACGGCTGAATCCTCGCCAGGCCAGGTGGTCTCTGTTCTTTGCCCGATTTAATTTTGAAATTCACTTTCGGCCTGCCGATAAGAACATTAGGGCCGATGCTCTCTCTCGTTCCTCGGATGCTTCGGAAATAGAGCTCTCTCCGCAACACATCATTCCTCCTGACTGCCTGATCTCCACTTCTCCAGCCTCCATCAGGCAAACTCCTCCAGGGAAGGCCTTCGTCTCTCCACGCCAACGCCTCGGAATCCTCAAATGGGGTCACTCCTCCCATCTCGCAGGTCATGCGGGCATCAAGAAATCCGTGCAACTCATCTCTCGTTTCTATTGGTGGCCGACTCTGGAGACGGATGTTGTGGATTTTGTGCGAGCCTGCACTGTCTGTGCCCGGGATAAGACTCCTCGCCAGAAGCCCGCTGGTCTTCTTCATCCTCTGCCTGTCCCCGAACAGCCTTGGTCTCTGATTGGTATGGACTTTATTACAGACTTACCCCCATCCCGTGGCAACACTGTTGTTTGGGTGGTCGTTGATCGATTCTCCAAGATGGCACATTTCATCCCTCTTCCTGGTCTTCCTTCAGCGCCTCAGTTGGCAAAACAATTTTTTGTACACATTTTTCGTCTTCACGGGTTGCCCACGCAGATCGTCTCGGACAGAGGCGTCCAATTCGTGTCAAAATTCTGGAGGGCTCTCTGTAAACAACTCAAGATTAAATTAAACTTTTCTTCTGCCTATCATCCTCAATCCAATGGGCAAGTAGAAAGAATTAACCAGGTCCTGGGTGATTATTTACGGCATTTTGTTTCCTCCCGCCAGGATGACTGGGCAGATCTTCTACCATGGGCCGAATTCTCGTATAACTTCAGAGTCTCTGAATCTTCCTCCAAATCCCCATTTTTCGTGGTGTACGGCCGTCACCCTCTTCCCCCCCTCCCTACTCCCTTGCCCTCTGGTTTGCCCGCTGTGGATGAAATATCTCGTGATCTTTCCACCATATGGAAAGAAACCCAAAATTCTCTCTTACAGGCTTCATCACGCATGAAGAAGTTTGCTGATAAGAAAAGAAGAGCTCCCCCCATTTTTTCTCCTGGAGACAAGGTATGGCTCTCCGCTAAATATGTCCGCTTCCGTGTCCCTAGCTACAAATTGGGACCACGCTATCT
Organism: Hyla sarda; assembly: GCF_029499605.1. NCBI lineage: Eukaryota > Metazoa > Chordata > Amphibia > Anura > Hylidae > Hyla > Hyla sarda. The sequence goes on along the minus strand of NC_079189.1, from coordinate 69,746,075 downwards.
TGGTCCTTTCAAAATTTTGTGCCAGATTAATCCTGTCTCTTACAAACTTCTTCTTCCTCCTTCTCTTCGTATTCCTAATGCCTTTCACGTTTCTCTTCTTAAACCACTCATCATCAACCGTTTCTCTCCCAAACTTGTTTCTCCCACTCCTGTTTCCGGCTCCTCGGACATCTTCTCCGTAAAGGAGATACTGGCCTCCAAGAAGGTCAGAGGGAAAACTTTTTTTTTGGTCGATTGGGAGGGTTGTGGTCCTGAAGAGAGATCCTGGGAACCTGAGGACAATATTCTAGACAAAAGTCTGCTCCTCAGGTTCTCAGGCTCTAAGAAGAGGGGGAGACCCAAGGGGGGGGGTACTGTTACGCCGAGCGCTCCGGGTCCCCGCTCCTCCCCGGAGCGCTCGTTACACTCTCGCTACTGCAGCGCTCCGGTCAGATCCACTGACCCGGTGCGCTGCGATACCGCCTCCAGCCGGGATGCGATTCGCGATGCGGGTGGCGCCCGCTCGCGATGCGCACCCCGGCTCCCGTACCTGACTCGCTCTCCGTCGGTCCTGTCCCGGCGCGCGCGGCCCCGCTCCCTAGGGCGCACGCGCGCCGGGTCTCTGCGATTTAAAGGGCCACTGCGCCGCTGATTGGCGCAAGTGGTTCTAATCAGTGTGTTCACCTGTGCACTCCCTATGTATACCTCACTTCCCCTGCACTCCCTCGCCGGATCTTGTTGCCATTGTGCCAGTGAAAGCGTTTCCTTGTGTGTTCCTAGCCTGTGTTCCAGACCTCCTGCCGTTGCCCCTGACTACGATCCTTGCTGCCTGCCCCGACCTTCTGCTACGTCCGACCTTGCTTCTGCCTACTCCCTTGTACCGCGCCTATCTTCAGCAGTCAGAGAGGTTGAGCCGTTGCTAGTGGATACGACCTGGTCACTACCGCCGCAGCAAGACCATCCCGCTTTGCGGCGGGCTCTGGTGAAAACCAGTAGTGACTTAGAACCGGTCCACTAGCACGGTCCACGCCAATCCCTCTCTGGCACAGAGGATCCACCTCCTGCCAGCCGGCATCGTGACAATTATATTCAGGGGACGCAATGTGTGCCTAATATATTCAGGGGTACAGTGTGCGGTAGTATTATATTCAGGTGGCACAGTATCTGTGATTATTGTATTTATACAGAAGATGAGGATCTATTGACAAAGTGAGGAACCAATGATGTACGTGAGTCAGACACTGATGAGAGGAGATGTAGCTGGAAGAAATCACTGCAGTCTCAACCAGATGAAGAAATAAAAATAAGGAAAGACAATAAAGAAGATATCACTCAGGTCACTGTGTATTATGTGTGACTGTCCCATCAGCTGTAGTCATGATGGATGAAACAGTACCTCAATCTGTGGCTCTCCAGCTGTTACAAAACTACAACTCCCTGAGACTTTCCAGAAATGATGGGAGTTGTAGCTTTGCAACAGCTGGAAAGCCACATTAACCTACATGATCAGTGGGGGTCCAGCCCTTTCACGCGGTTGGGGATGGGGGACCCGGGGAGGAGAGGGGGGTCCAGGGCAATTTTTTGCATCTGGGCCCAGTGATTTCTAACTACGCCCCGGACGTAGACATTACCGCAGTGCCCAAACTTTCATAGTCAGAGCATGACCTTCAACCAGGGCAGTAAACTTTTGTTAGGAGTGACCTATCTGTCAAAATAAGTGCCATGGCATTGCCTCTGCACATCCTGACATAGTAACATCCACTCATTTAAAGCATAAATGCTGGGTTCACACAGTGTGTCAGTGTTTTAAGCCAAAACCAGGAGTTGGCCCAAAACACAAAAACATGCAATTCATTTCATTGTAGTTTTTTTTTGTTTTTTTTTCTGTGTTTTGAACCCTTGCCTGGTTTTGGCTTAAAGGGGCATTCCATGAATTTCTTTTATTTGACTATGCTACAGGGGCTGTAAAGTTAGTGTAGTTCATAATATAGTGTATGTATGTGTGTGTGACAGTTTTCTCCCCAATATTTATTTTTAACAGCATACAAAATGACTGTTGTCTCAAATATTTCCCAGGTTGCAATGCAGCCGAGACCTGACTTACTAGTCAGCTGATGACAGGGAGCCTGTCTGCTTCAGTGGTGGGAGAGAGCTCAATCTGCAACTAATGCAACAGCTGTAGCATGTAGGCACCCTGATTGAAAGCCACAGGTCTTTTGAATGGATGCACCTCATTTCTGTTTCAATGGGTCGGGTGGCTGATGTGTGGGAGGGAGGAAAATTGAATTATGGGATTTGTAGGCAAGATAAGAAAACTCAAACAGGAAATACCAGTTCACAAAAGGCCGGCCACAGTATTATGGTAATCTCACAACATAGCCATTTAGCCCCAAGACAAGCGCAGATCCTTTCTTAGCCTGTCCGTAACTGTCTGCCAGGTGCAAACTAAAATCACCTTATGGTGGATAACCCCTTTAACATACTAACCAAAATAAACTCCAAAATGAGGACCTAAATGCTAGGGGTCAACCCAGCAATAGTGACAGTATGCAATAAAATATACTGGTGCCAGAAAGTTACACAGATTTGTAAATTACTTCTATTTAAAATCGTAATCCTTCCAGTACTTATCAGCTGCTGTATACTACAGAGGAAGTTCTTTTGTTTTTGAATTTCCTTTCTGTGTGACCACAGTGCTCTCTACTGACACCTCTGTCCATGTCAGGAACTTTCCAGAGCAGAATAGGTTTGCTATGGGGATTTGCTCCAACTCTGGACAGTTCCTGACATGGACAGAGGTGTCAGCAGAGAGCACTGTGGTCACACAGAAAGGAAATTGTGTGGATCATACAGCAGCTAATAAGTACTGGAAGATTTTTAATAGAAGTAATTAAAAAATCTGTATAACTTTCTGGCACCAGTTGATTCAAAAAAAAAAAAATGATATCTCGCGGACTACCTCTTTAAGTTATATGACCACCCTTGGTAACAATGTAATATAACATGCATAATAAAATTCTGTAAACCCCTATTTTAGATGGATGCATAGGTACAATGATATATGCTCATAAAAAAAACATGGATCAGATATAAAGAATAAGAACACCCTGAATACCAGATATCATAGGAAATGTCTTTACAAGCAATGGCACTGTGTTTATAGCACTGGGGTCAAGCAACATCTGAATCTATATCTCTTTTTATGTTTGCTCCTTATAAGATTGGTCCTGATCGGACATAGTCATAATAGAACAGGTCTAAAGATGTGATACAAAAACAGTAAAAGTTCTTAAGCCCTGAATGACCACAATCCATCTTTTTTTTTTTGGGCAGAGCAGAAGTCTGGTCTCCTGCGCTAAATATTGAGGAAACTTGGCTGTTGCATTACAACAGGATTCTTGCTCTAACCCACAGGAGCATGAAAAAAACCTTTTTACATTTTTGATTACAGCATTTTGGGCATTTGTTCCCCTATTAGCATCTGGTTGACATCATAACTGGGACATGGCAAGAGAAGACCTAATGAAGGCCCCCAGGTATACAGTGTATATAGTATATCACCCTGTCATTTCCTTTGTTTTCCAGACAGTAGAAGCAGTAGAATGATATATATATATATATATATATATATATATATATATATATATATAATGTTTTTGCATCAATTAATTCTGAAACTATAATTAAAGTGATGCTGGCATCAATCTTAATTAGCTATGATTTCTAGAAGTTTCCTTGCAGGGGTATTTCCTCTATAAGTGGTAAAGAATGACTCTTGACTCTGAGTCAAGAGTTTGCCAATGTTGTACATCCTCTATTGATACTGACACGTCAGCTATACCTTTCTGGTGATCACGACAAAATGTAGGCGAGAAAACATTTCTATTTAATGTTTCGCTAGAACGAGACGGAAAAGAAAAAAAAAGACAGCACTCTCTTAGGGAGTACAGTGGGACCCAAGTGCAAACCTAAATGAGCACAAAAATATTGAAGAGGAAATCACTAGGATGGATAACACTGATCATGAGAACAGTCTGTACACAGGGCGGGTTGTTTTTGATCACCTGAGTGTCAACATGGTTCAAAACAAACAAGAAGTAGACTTTCCAGCTGCTCATACACCTTCAATATCTGTTGGACAAATTCTTGTTTGATCACCTCTGCTCCTCCCCAAACACATAGCAATAACGCTTGGCTTGGAGTAGTGTGCATGTGTTTTGACAGAAGAGAAGGGAGTAATGTGCAACCAAAAACTTCTAGTGGCTGCTCATTTTTATGGAGAACAAAAAGATGGGTGTTTAACAATATGCCTCATAGGACTTTTGCCCTAGATAATTTTTCTGACATAGACTCGAGAATCCCCTATATATAAACAAAATAGTCGGTTGGAACAGTCAAAATAGAACAGTTTGGCCAAATTTTCTCTAATTTGTTTTAGGAGTGTTGATAATCAAAGACACTGGTACCTTTCAGCTCATAATTAACTTTTTTTTTTTGGGGGGGGGGACAATAATTCCCTTAATTTAATTTCTTTTTCTTTAAGCTATGCCTTTTTTTTGTGTAATAATATAGAATATGGCCATTGAAAAAAATTCCCCAGTATTTTCTGTATACATTTTTTCCCAAAATGTTGCTCTTAAAGGGGTATTACGACATTTGTGGTTCTTTGAATGGCAGAAAAAGTTAGTCCAGTTACTAATATACTGTACTTCGCTTACCAGAGTTTGGTGGTTGGTATCAAATATCTTTGTCTATCTTTTTCCCTGAAAGTTAATTTTTTGCAGACTAAAAAATGAGTGTTGACCTTTCTCGGTTTGCTGTGCAGCCAGACATTGCAATTCATATACACTTGCATAGCGGGGGCAGGGGGTGACGTCACACAGGGGCGGAGTCATGACGCCATGATACTCCGGCCCCGTGGTTGCCACCCGGATGTTTGAGAGCTGGCACCGTGGCGTGCATCTCAAAAAGGTGGGTGGCGAATACAAGATTGCGGGGGTCCCCAGCGGCGGGACCCCCGTGGTGAGACATGTTATCCCCTATCCTTTCGATAGGGGATAAGATGTCTCAGGGTCGGAGGACCCCTTTAAATATTAATGTTTAAGGTTTATTAACATTTTTGATTGATGCAGAGCACCTTTTCAATAATAAAATGCTTTAAAAACTTGCCTAATAATTGTGCTAACAGTGTATAAAGGCTGTAATTTACTGTTTACCTTATGTAGAGTTAAGACCTAAAGAATCTGGGTTTTTATGACATGGCAATTTAGGTTATGTGAGTGCCCACTGTAAGAAATTGATAAAATGATTGATATATATATATATATATATATATATATATATATATATATATATATATATATATATACTTTTCAGCCACTTTTATAGAATTTAAAAAAAATTGCATGAAACTGATGATTATATAAATCAAACAAAAATAGGTGAAGAGAGAGTTTTGCAAAAAGGTTACCTGGGCAATTTAGTTGAAACAGCATTCAATGAGAATTTTTGTCCCAGTCTGATGGTTTGGTAGAGAAAAAAAAATTGTTAGAAAAGTAACTTTGTAAAAATGTCCAATTTTGGGAAAAAATCTATATGGAAAACATTTGAAAATAAAACATCAGTGCATCTTTATATATTGAGCTTATTCTACATATATTAATCTGCAATAGGGGAAAATGTGATAAAATATATGATTGTCCCCAGCAGTCTGATGAAAAATATATTGGATAAAAGTAACTAATCCCTTTTTCAAAGTCACATGTCATTATATGGTAACTCATAATATCTGGATGGCAATAGAATATGATATCTCTGATAAATATAAAATGACAACATTTTTTAACACCCTAAGGACAAAGGGCATACCTGTACGCCCTTGTCTCACTCCCCTTCTATGGGGCTGACCCCGCATCATAGCAAGGTGGTCTTGACGGCTATCAGATATCGGAACCCGTGGCTAATGACGGGCATCACCACGGTAGGGGATGTCCGGTATTAGCCACGGTTTCCGGGTACCGGACATCCCCTACCGTGGTGATGCCCGTCATTAACCCCTTAGACACAGCAATCAAAGTTGATCACGGCATCTAAAATAAAAATAAAAAAACAGTCCCGGCAGCTCAGTGGAGGTGATTGAGACTACCGCAGTTAAACCACGGTGTCCCGATCAGCTTAAAGGACGGCAGGAGGGCCCTTACCTGCCTTCACAACGTCTGATCCTTTCTAGGATGCTCCAGCCATGCTCTGCAGGCTGGAGCAATCGAGCACCGATAACACTGATCAATGCTATGCTATGGAATTGAACAGTGTATGCAATCAGAAGATTGCATGTCATAGACGCCTATAGGGTCTATAACATTTTAAGATGGTTAAAATACATTTAAAAAAAGTTAGTAAATGTGAATTAACCCTTTCCCTAATAAAAGTTTGAATCACCCCCCCTTTTCCCATATAAAAAAATGTAAACAAAAATAAAAATAAACATATGTGGTATCGACGTATGCGTAAATGTCCATAATATAAAATATGACATTCATTAAACAGCATGGTCAATGGCATTTACATAAAGAAATATCAAATTCCAAAATTGCATATATTTGGTCACTTTATATACCCTAAAATTTTTTTATAAAAAGCGATCAAAAAGTCCCTTCAAAACAAAAAATGGTGCCAAAGACTTCATATCACGGCACAAAAAAAATGCCTTCATACAGCACCGTATACATAATTTATTTTTTATTTTTACAGTGGTCAGTTTACAATTTTAAACATAATAATTTTGATGCATGTAGTTATCGTTTTTTTTCAAGTAGTAAAATAAAATAAAATCTATATAAATTAGGTATTCTTGAAACTGTATGGACCTACAGAATAAAGATAAGGTATCATTTTTACTGAAAAGTGTACTGCGTAGAAACAGAAGCCCCCAAAAGTTACAAAATGGCATTTTTATTTTTCAATTCTGTCCTTAATTTTTTTTTCTGGTTTTGCCATAGATTTTGTGGTGAAAGGATTTATGGTATTACAAAATAAAATTGGTGGCACAAAGAACAAGCCCTCATATGGGTCTGTAGGTGGAAAATGGAAAGTGTTATGATTTTTAGAAGATGAGGAGGAAAAAAAAAAAATGAAAAAATGAAAAGTAGCCTGGTCCTTAAAGCCTACTTTCATCTCCCCCAAATAATAAAAAACTGTTATGTGTTACCCAGTACCTCACCCGGATCATTTTTTTGTGTTTAGCCCCTATATTTCTAATAAAAAACAACTTACATCAGTTGCAGTCTGGATTCTCATCTTCTCTCAGGCAGGGGGCTGTCCCTCTTCTGCCCTCACTCTACATGACTGAACTTTCTCCCTTACTGTGTGTCACTGAGTCTTAGGGGGAAGCCTGGCAGTCAGCCAATCACTGCAGGCTGCTCTGTAACCCTTTCCTCTCTGGATCTCCTCATCCTCTGATCCTCTTACATATTGCATGGCTGGCTGGGATTTATAGTCCCCTACACACAATTTCTTATGCGATATGAAAGAGCAGCAGAGGGTAATATATATATATATATATATATATATATATATATATATATATATATAAAATCTGCTCCTCTTACATTTTGCATAATGGGACTACAAATCCCAGCCAGTCGTTCAGTGACTGGGATAGCGGTGTGTGTGTGTATGTGTATATATATATATATATATATATATATATATTAACCTCTGCTCCTCTTACATATTGCATGACTGGCTGGGATTTGTAGTCCCCTACACACAATATTTTATGCAATATGAAAGAGGAGCAGAGGATAGTGTATACAATCCTCTGCTCCTCTTACATATTGCATAATGAGACTACAAATAACAGCCAGTCATATGCTCTCACTGGGATAGAGCTATAGCCCCAGGCACTACCGGATGAGAAGCTACAGCACGGCACCTGGGGTGAGGTGGAAATTTGCGCCCTGTGCAGACTTGTGTCTGCTCCTCCCCTCAGTCCTCCGAAGATTTCCGAAGCTAGAGCTGGGTGGAGGGCAGAGCGAAGGCAGATGAGGGGGAGAGAGGAGGTACACATCCCACTCATCTCCCCTACGCTGCCTTCGGAGGACACTAGCATACACACACACATAACATGGACTACTTATTATTCCCCAGCCCCTGCAGTCTATAAATCCCCAGCCGGTGCACTTTGTCATCCTCCCATTCAGTAAACACAGGCAGAGCTCAGTGAGGAGATGAGGGGATGAGTACGTCCTCTCTCCCCTGCTCTGTGTTCTTTCTCCCGTACAGATCTGCATCCTCCGAAGGTAGAGCAGGAGGAGGGGCGATGAGCAGGGCGTGTACCTCCTCCCTCCCCCTGCTCTACCTTCGCTCTACCCTCCCACCCAGCTCTAGCTTCAGAAATCTTTGGAGAGCTGAGGGGATGAGCGGACGCAAGTCTGCATGGGGCACAAATTTCCACCTCACACCAGGAGTGCAGAGCCTTCTAAAGCCTGCCCTCACTTACTGTATTCCCACTGGCCAGGAGTGTTGCCACCATTGGTTTCCACATAGTGACGGCCAGAGGTTTGCGTGGGACTCTTTTGTGAGGACCCCCTACTGGCCACTTTTATACAAGCAATTTGTAAGCTAAATTAATGAAAAAAATTATTGAATGTATCTAGAAATATATTTACTTTATAGCGATCTATTGAATTGAACATAAACATTTTTTTGTGATAGTGGCCATTTAAGGGGTTAATTGTGGCTCTGCATAAATAATATTCAGTGGTTAGCCTAATATTATGTGCAGTAGGCACCCTTGTACTCCTAAAACAAATCTGATCAACTAATCCTGTAAGCAGCATGGTAGAACCTCCATGGATTACAATAGATTTTTCCATCACATCTTAGAAATTTTGAGGTCAAGTCAACATCTAACCACTTGTCGTGTCGTGTTCCTCAAATCATTATTCTTTTTGCAGTGTAATAGGAAAGTTATCCTGCTGAAAAATACCGCCACCCTTAGAGAATATCATTGCCATGAAGGGGTAAAACTTGGTCTGTTAAATGTTACAATCCACAGGAATGCCAGGATCCAAGGCTTCCCAGCAGAACATCACCCAGAGCATTACATGCAACATGACTTCTTCCCATAGTACATCCTGGTGTCATCTTTTTTCTAGGTAATTGACACATCCAAAGTCGTCTGCCAATATAATGTAAAACTAACAGGGATTTATACAGTCAGGTCACTATCTTTCATTGCTCCATTGGCAAGTTATGATGCTCACATACCCATTGCAGGCACTTTCAACAGTATGCAGGAGTCAGAATAGGAATCATCCCTTGGTTGTGGCTATACAGTAGTATACATAGCAAGAAATGATGCCCTGTGTGTTCTGGCACCTTGCTATCATAGCCAGCATAATGTTTTTCAATTTCACTTTCAATTTTCCACCTACAGTCCCATGTGAGGGCTTGTTTTTATGTGCCACCAATTTTACTTTGTAATAGCATCAATCATTTCACCATAAAATCTATGGCAAAACCAGAAAAAAATATATTTGTGGAACAAAATAAAAAATAAAAACAAACAGCCATTTTGTAACTCTTGGGGGCTTCCGATTCTAGGCAGTGCAAGTTTCTGTAAAAATAATTTTGTTTTGATGGGACTTTCTGATCGCTTTTTATACATTTTTTTAGGGTATACAAAGTGACTGAAAATATGCAATTTTGGACTTTATTATAATTTTTTACGTACACGCCATTGACTGTGCAGTTCAATTAACATTATATTTTTATAGTTCGGACATTTACACACGCAACAATACCACATATGTTTATTTTTATTATGTTAGCATATTTTCTATATGGAATTTGGGAAAAGGGGGGTGATTCAAACCTTTAAAGGGGTACTCCAGTGCTTAGACATCTTATCCCCTATCCAAAGGATAGGGGATAAGATGCCTGATCGCGGGAATCCCGCTGCTGGGGACCCCGTGATCTTGCACGCGGCACCCCGTTTGTAATCAGTCCCCGGAGCGTGTTCACTCCGGGTCTGATTACCGGCGACCACAGGGCCGACGGCGTGTGACGTCACGCCTCCGCCCCCGTGTGACGTCGCGCTCCGACCCTCAATGCAAGCCTACGGGAGGGGGCGTGATAGCTGTATTGAGGGGCAGAGCGTGAGGTCACAAGGGGGCGGAGGCGTGATGTCACACGCTGCCGGCCCCGTGATCGACAGTAATCAGACCCGGAGCAAACACGCTCCGGGGACTGATTACAAACGGGGTGCCGCGTGCAAGATCATGGGGTCCCCAGCGGCGGGACTCCCGGGATAAGATGTCTAAGCACCGGAGAACCCCTTTAATATGGAAGGGGTTAAGGGGTCTTTTTTTTTTCTTTACTTTTATTCAACTTTTTTTTTTTTTTTTTTTTATAGTTTTAGTCTCCTTAGGGGACTTTTAGGAGGAATCAGTAGATTCCTCATACAGATCAATGTAGTTCCATAGAACTACATTGATATGTGTGCTCTGGGCTTGATTGATGAAGCCTGGATCAGCCAGGCTCTATCAATAACGGAGCTCCAGCGCTGGAGGAGAGGTAAGCTCTTCGGCTACCTCAGAAGTCCACCCCACTGGACCACCAGGGACTGGTTAACCCATTAAGGACGCAGGGCGTAAATGTACGTCCTGGTGAGGTGGTACTTAACACACCAGGACGAACATTTACATATTAAGCATAACCGCGAGCATCAGAGTGATGCCCGGATCATGCGCGGCAGGTCCCGGCTGCTGATTGCAGCCAGGGACCCGCCCGTAATGGTGGACATCCGCGATCCCGCTGATGTCCGCCATTAACCCCTCAGATGCTGTGATCGCGGTCACTAAAATGGATGATCGGATCACCGGCAACACTGCCGCGGTGATCCGATCATCCAGCATGGCATATGGAGGTCCCCTAACCTGGCTCCGCTGCCTTCCCGGCGTCTTCTGCTCTGATCTGCCTTCCCGCAGACCAGAGCAGAAGATGACCGATAATGCTCATCAGTGCTATGTTGTATACATAGCACTGAACAGTATTAGCAATCAAGTGATTGTTATAAATAGTCCCCTATGGGGACTATTAAAGTGTAAAAATAAAAGTAAAAAAAGTTTTTTTAAAAAGTGAAAAACCCCCTCCCCCAAATAAAAACTTAAATTGTCCCATTTTCCCTATTTCACCCCCAAAAAGTGTTTAAATTTTTTTTATATACATATTTGGTATTGCCGCATGCGTAAATATCTGAAATATTAAAATAAAATTTTAATGATACCGTATGGTGAATGGCGTGGACGTAAAAATATAAAAAGTACAAAATAGATGCTTTTTTATAACATTTTATTACCCCAAAAATTAATAATAAATGGATTAAAAGTTCTATATAAGCAAATAATGTATCAATAGAAAGTACAGATCACGGTACAAAAAATAGCCCTCATACTGCCGCTTATACAGAAAAATGAAAAAGTTATAGGTCTTCAAAATGTACTAATTTGGTTAAAAAGTTTGTGATTTTTTTTAAGCGCAACAGTAATAGAAAAGTATGTTATCATGGGTATCATTTTAATCGTGTTGACCCAAATAATAAATAACATATGTCATTTTTACCGTAAATTGTACAGCTTGAAAACAAAACCTTCCAAAATTAGCAAAATTGCTGTTTTCTTTTTAATTTCCCCACACAAATAGTATTTTTTTTGTTTGTGCCATACATTTTATGGTAAAGTGAGTGATGGCATTAAAACGGACAACTGGTCGCACAAAAAACAAGCCCTCATACTAGTCTGTGGATGAAAATATAAAAGAGTTATGATTTTTTGAAGGCGAGGAGCAAAAAACAAAAACGTAAACATTTTATTGTCTGCGTCCTTAAGGCCCAAATGGGCTGCGTCCTTAAGGGGTTAAAGGTTCCTCTAGATGCCACTGTTAGCTTTGACAGCAGCGATCTATAGGGTTAATAGCCGGCCATGGTGATCGCATGTCGGCTGTTAACGGCAGCCCCCAGCCACAGGAATGGTGCGGGCTCGAGTCTGGAGCCTGCCCCATACACTGGTTGCTGTCTCAGGAAGAGCCGGCTCGTCCTTAGATGGCAATAAGTTTAATAGTGTTTATTGGTGATGCTGTGGCTGGACTGACTCCCTGTGATGCGATAGCGGGGAACAAATCAATTGTCATGCCAACCCAAGGCCTGTACTGCCACCATGACTGCTGTGACCTAGCTATTGTAGCAATAGAGTGCCCATCCGAACTGATCAATGCTATACAATAGCATAACATTGATCAATATAAACAATCCAAACTTGTGCCTTTTATTAATCTTTTCTTGCTTTGTTTTTTTTTGTTTATTTCGTGAATCATTGAGGTTGACTATAAAAGAGCTTGGTTTTTGGTCGTGAACAGGGTTTTAGTACTCTAGGTTGGAAGTATTTTTAATTACTTAAAATTATATTTATTACTTAAAATGATTTGAAGAAAACTGAGTTTCTGACTATTCAATAGAGATGTTAGTAATTTAACTTGTAGATTTTATATTTTATGTTTAGTACAATAATCCAAGGTTGTAAAAGCACACCCATTTCACTTGCTGGTATTATATATCATGATCTGTGTGTTCACTTTGTACCTGATGAAGACTCCTGTTCTGACTTGAAACATGTACTTCTATTAAAATTTCCACAGAATATCCGATTGATTGTTGAATGTTCCTTTTCAAAGTTTTGGGTTAGGCAGCATTCCAATGTAAGAATTGACTTCTTGTTCTGCCCTTTCTATATAATGATTTTACAGTTCATGTGACGAACAGGCTTAACTTCTCATTAGTTAGTAAGGATAGAATAACAAGGTCTTCTTTAAGTACAACAGTAAGACAGAATGGCACTTAGAGGCGTTGTTCCATCCAACTTTACCTTTCCTGTATATAGGTGTGAAATGTTGCTTGTGGGGAAACCCTTTAAGGAGCCATTATATACACTTGCTTCGGGAGATTGAATAGTACAGGATTATAGAAAATCTATATATTAAAGCAAAATGACATTAACATATAAATTAAGAGGACAAGGTATGGTGTAAAAAATATGCTTTTACTGGAGATAGCCGGGTAAGACATTGCCAGACACCTCGGAAAGCAGCTTATCTCCATGGAGGACAAAATTGTTAGGTGTTTAAATTTAACATGTTCAACCTAGAGTCAAAAAGCTTCCCTTACAGCCAGTTATCATTGAAATCAATGAGTTCAGATAACTTTTCTCTTATATGTATTGAAAACTTTATTTTGGAGTACTGACTTACCAAGATATTGTTTTTATATGTATTCCGGTGATTCATTTCTATAAAAAAGAGTTACTGAATTTTAATACATTTTTTTTAATCTATGGAATCGCTCTTTTTTCCTTCCCTTAAAAATGGTAAAACTAAGTTTGTGTTTTATGTTCCCCAAAAAAACACTAATAAATATGGAAAATCACAAGGCCCTATACAGCTTTCTTAAAAATGACAGCTTTTCGCTAGTATCAAAAAAGGTGTAAATGTTAAACAATAAATTATTTATCTTTCAAAAAAGGGCCATTAGAATATGCAATTCCTAGCCCCCATAAGACTACATTAACAAGAAAATAAAAAAAGGGTCTTAGAACGCATTGGTTAACCCCTTAAGGACCCAGCCATTTTACACCTTAGGACCCGGCAATTTTTTGCACATCTGACCACTGTCACTTTAAACATTAATAACTCTGGAATGCTTTTAGTTATCATTCTGATTCCGAGATTGTTTTTTCGTGACATATTCTACTTTAACATAGCGGTAACATTTTTTGTTAACTTGCATCCTTTCTTGATGAAAAATCCCCAAATTTGTTGAAAAAATTGAAAATTTTGCATTTTTCTAACTTTGAAGCTCTCTGCTTGTAAGGAAAATGGATATTCCAAATAATTTTTTTTTATTCACATATACAATATGTCTACTTTATGTTTGCATCATAAAATTGACGTGTTTTTACTTTTGGAAGACACCAGAGGGCTTCAAAGTTCAGCAGCAATTTTCAAATTTTTCACAAAATTTCCCAAATCACAATTTTTCAGGGACCAATTCAGGTTTGAAGTGGATTTGAAGAGTCTTCATCTTAGAAATACCCCACAAATGACCCCATTATAAAAACTGCACCCCCCAAAGTATTCAAAATGACATTCAGTCATCATTTTAACCCTTTAGGTGTTTCACAGAAATAGCAGCAAAGGGAAGGAGAAAATTCACAATCTTCATTTTTTACACTCGCATGTTCTTGTAGACCCAATTTTTGAATTTTTACAAGGGGTAAAAGGAGAAAATGTTTACTTTTATTTGTAGCCCAATTTCTCTCGAGTAAGCACATACCTCATATGTCTATGTAAAGTGTTCGGCGGGCACAGTAGAGGGCTCAGAAGGGAAGGAGCGACAAGGGGATTTTGGAGAGTACGTTTTTCTGAAATGGTTTTTGGGGGGCATTTTGCATTTAGGAAGCCCCTAGGGTGCCAGAACAGGAAAAAAAAAACATATGGCATACCATTGTGGAAACTAGACCCCTTGAGGAACGTAGCAAGGAATAAAGTGAGCCTTAATACCCCACAGGTGTTTCACGACTTTTGCATATGTAAAAAAATTTGTAAAACATTTCAATAAAATGTGTGTTTCCCCCCAAATTTCACATTTTTGCAAGGGTTAATAGCAGAAAATACCAAAATTTGTAACCACATCTCTTCTGAGTATGTAGGTACACCAAAAGTTGACCTGAAGTGCACTACGGGCGAACTACAATGCTCAGAAGAGAAGGAGTCATATTTGGCTTTTTGAGAGCAAATTTTGCTCGGGGGCATGTCACATTTAGGAAGCCCCTATGGTGCCAGGACAGCAAAAAATAACCACATGCCATACCATTTTGGAAACTATACCCCTTGAGGTACGTAACAAGGAATAAAGTGAGCCTTAATACCCCAGAGTGGTTTCTCGACTTTTGCATACGTAAAAAAAAATTTCCTTTTCACTAAAATGTGTGTTTCCCCCTCAAATTTCAAATTTTTGCAAGGGTTAATAGCAGAAAATACCCCCAAAATTTGTAACCCCATCTCTTCTGAGTATGGAGGTACCCCATAAGTTGACCTGAAGCGCACTACGGGCGAACTACAATGCTCAGAAGAGAAGGAGTCATAGTTGGCTTTTTGAGAGCAAATTTTGATAGGGGGGCATGTCGCATTTAGGAAGCCCCTATGGTGCCCGAACAGCAAAATAACCCCCAAAATGGCATACCATTTTGGAAACTAGACCCCTTGAGGAACGTAACAAGGGGTACAGTGAGCATTTACCCCCCACTGGTGTCTGTCAGATCTTTGGAACAGTGGGCTGTACAAAATTTTTAATTTTCACAGCCCACTATTCCAAAGATCTGTCAGACACCAGTGGGGTGTAAATTCTTACTGCACCCCTCATTACATTCCATAAGGGGTGTAGTTTCCGAAATGGGGTCACATGTGGGGTTTTGTTTTTTTTGCGTTTGTCAAAACCGCTGTAACAATCAGCCACCCCTTTGCAAATCACCTCAAATGTACTATGGTGCACTCTCCCTTCTGGGCCTTATTGTGCGCCCCCAGAGCACTTTGCACCCACATATGGGGTATCTCCGTAGTCGGGAGAAATTGCATTACAAATTTTGGGGGGCTTTTTTCTCTTTTACCTCTTGTCAAAATGAAAAGTATAGGGCAACACCAGCCTGTTAGTGTAAAAAAATTATTTTTTTACACTAACATGCTGGTGTAGACCCCCAACTTCACCTTTTCATAAGGGGTGAAAGGAGAAAAAGCCCCCCAAAATTTGTAAGGCAATTTCTCCCGAGTACGGCGATACCCCATATGTGGCCCTAAACTGTTGCCTTGAAATACGACAGGGCTCCAAAGTGAGAGTGCCATGTGCATTTGAGGCCTGAATTAGGGATTTGCATAGGGGTGGACATAGCGGTATTCTACGCCAGTGATACTTTTTATTTTATTTTGTGTTAGTGTGGTGTAGTGTAGTGTTTTTAGGGTACAGTCACACGGGCGGGGGATTACAGCGAGTTTCCCGCTGCGAGTTTGAGCTGCCGCTCAAAATTTGCTGCATCGCAAACTTGCAGCCTGATACTCACTGTAAGCCCCTGCCCATGTGAATGTACCCTGCACATTCACAGGGGGGGGACCTCCAGCTGTTGCAAAACTACAACTCCCAGCATGCACAGTCTATTAGTGCATGCTGGTAGTTATAGTTTTGCAACAGCTGGAGGCACACGGGTTGGGAAACACTGAGTTAGGAAACAGACAATGTTTCCCAACCAGTGTGCCTCCAGTTGTTGCAAAACTACTCCCAAACATTCTCAGGCATGCTGAAAGTAGTAGTTCGGCAACATCTTTAGAGCCAGATGTTGCCGAACTACAACTCCCAGCATGCTTGGAGTTGTAGTTTGCAACATCTGGAGGACTACAGTTTGCAGACCACTTATACAGTGGTTCCCAATCTGTGCCCTTCCAGATGTTGCAAAACTACAACTCCCAGTATGCCAAAACTGTCCAGCCATGCTGGGAGTTGTAGTTCTGCAACATCTGAAGGGCCAGATGTTACAGAACTACAACTCCCAGCATGCCCGGACAGTAAGGGCATTCTGAGGATGTGTAGTTTTGCAACATCTGGAAGGGCACAGTGGTCCCAAAACTGGGGACCTCCAGATGTTGCAAAACTGCAATTCCCAGCATGCCCAGATGCCAAGGGCTGTCTGGGCATGCTGGGAGTTGTAGTATACAGGGTTCCAATACAGCAATGCATGTCGCTTTACGGCGACGTGCATTGCTGTAAAGGGCCCGACCGCGGCTGAAGATCCACTCACCTGTAGCCGCCATCATCTTCATCGTGGGGATCCTGGTCTTCAGGGACGAGATAAGTACCGGGGCCGGGCCCCAGCACTCCCCCGTCCCCCGCCACGTCCTCCGGTCTTCCTCCCGTTCTATCTGGACATCCAGGGGCCGGGCAGGGCGGGAGGAACTAACTTCCCCCTCCCCCTGCGATTGGTCGGTTAACTAACCAACGGATCGCAGGGCATAGGAGGAGGTGGCAGGCTTGCCACCTCGTTCCTATACTTTAGCATAGTCCTGGCTGTCTGTGACACCCGGGATCATGCAAAATTACCGGGCGGTCGGGTCCCAGAGACGGGCGATTTCCCTTGCGATTTGCGGCGATCACCAACATGGGGGGCCTACATGGCCCCCCTCGGCATTTGCCCTGGATCCCTGCTGAAGGATTTCAGCAGGGATCTGCTTCTGATCTCCGCCGGGTGAGCGGCGAAGACCAGGAAAAGACCATGACGTATGCATACGTCATGGGTCCTTAAGACCCAGGGTGTGATGACGTATGCATACGTCATGGGTCCTTAAGGGGTTACAAATATGGCTGGAGGTCCTAAATAGTGGGAGATTAGGAGGTTAACACTGATAGATAGCTGTAAGTGTGAGAAAATATATAGTACCTTTTATATATCTGTTTGTGCTTCCAGAACATAGAAAAAATATTTTTGTTCTCTGGAGTCAAAGAGGTGTTCCCAAACCTCTGAAGTGCTGAGGACTGAAATACTTGCTGCTCCCCAACCCATCCCTGTCCCTGATTGGTTGATAGGCAGCTGAAACTTGAGCCCTGATTACAAATCACACACCTGAGCACAATTTGTAGGCAAGGCACAGGAACTAATTTGGAAACAGGGCTCGGCTTCCAGCAGACTGTCAATCAAGCAGGGATGGGAGGGGGAAAGGGAGACATTCCAGCACTCAGCAATTTAGGGGCTTCAGGATAATATTTCAATTTCTTAGAAGCACAGACAAATGTATGAAAGGTATCATGTGACTATGTGTCCTAACAGTGTCAGGAGTTAGGTTTTTATAAGTATTTTGTTCCCGGTTTTCATTTCAAATTCCACTCAAATGCGACAGTTACCTAATTTGCACGGAATTTGAAATGTGAATCGGGACTGAGACACTTATAAAAATCTACCTCACCTATGTATACATTTACATGACCTGAGGAAGAGAAGGAACAGTTGTTGTCTGTCTGCTAAGCAAAGGTATCACTAGTTTTTATCTTTAACAAATGATTTTTATGACTACATTTGCCTTTGGCTAGGGCCTCCACAAAGTATCCTGCTTTCCCAACTGCTCTCACACAGGCACTGGTTCCATGGGAGTTGATATTTTGCACATATCAAATACTGATAACACACTTAGGGCTGATATACAAATACCGGTTGGTTCAGAGATAGTGGCAAAATGGATGCCAGCGGACAAATAACTGTTGCCATATAAAATAAAGGGTATGGAGCTAAAGGGACAAAATAGACTATGAATGACCCCAAAGGTTTGAGAAAAATCAAATTGACATTTTATCACTAAGGCTAACGCTACTAAATCTATGTGTTGCACTGTTTGGATTGTGCTGCATTGCACCTAAAGTTACTAAAGGGAATCACAAGTGTCCGAAACTTCAACACAATAGTCCAAGAAATACATCTTGCATGATTTTCTTGTGACTGCTGGGTCATTGTCACCAGCACTTTTTGGTTGAACTACAACCCCATTTACTAACCTTAGGTGTGATGCAGAGTAAGCCACACAGTTCAACACAGTCGCGCAACCCTCGCCATGGCCAAAATCTCTGCGTAGCCCCAACCTAAATTCAATGGGGGAGATTTATCAAAACCTGTCCAGAGGAAAAGTTGCCCAGTTGCCCATAGCAACCAATCAGATCGCTTCTTTCATTTTGCAGAGGCCTTGTTAAAAATGAAAGAAGCGAGCTGATTGGTTGCTATGGGCAACTGGGCAACTTTTCCTCTGGACAGGTTTTGATAAATCTCCCCCAATATGTACTATTTGTTGGTTAATGTTATGCTACAATCAATTAGGACAATCAGACTCACAAAAGCAACACAAAATGTCTAAGGAAATTGGTATTTAAGTTGTAACTCTAATAACGCTTTTGTGGCAGGATAGCTGTTAAAACTCCTGCAATTTTATAGCCCAAGACTTTTGCATTCAGAATAATTGTTACACATCCACACCATCTATCTGGTGCAGGATTCTATTGTGGCACTTGTAGTCCGCTGCAGGCATCCTCCATTGTATGCATTTTTATGCTGGGGATCGCCCCTAGCAACAGACTACAAGGGCAGGATCTGCTCCCCCAGTATAAATGCACAAACGCATTTGGGGTTGAGCACCTCCAGCCATTTGAGATCACGTTTTTTGTTGTTTGTTTAAATTTTATACGTTGAGGTGTGTAAACTCCATATGTTAATGCGCCTTGAATATCTTTCAGGCAGCATTAGGGTAGCATCTGTGAGGACATGCACCTATATTAGCCAACTTAGGTGGGGCTTGCAGCTTGCCTCTCTCCTCCCATTGTTTGTGTGTGCTTGTAGCCACGCTGGAGGGTACCTGGGAGGACGCTGTGAGTCGACCGAATGCTGCCGTAATTGCCCACTGGCCCCTGTTTTGCTTATCACGCACAGGTAGGTTTAGTGTTAGGTCCCGCGCCATTTGAGAAACCTTGGCATTGGTGTGCGGGCTCTGGTATGTCCTTCATACAAGGATGTACTGGCGAATATCTCAATTTTAACATCAGTGTTGAGGGATAGCCAATGTCATTGTATACATCTACCACAGTAGTGCACCCATATTCCTGTATTTTATTATTAGAATATGGACTATTCCAGGACTTTTTTTTTACTTGAATTTGTTACTGGGGACTTGTAGTTGGAGGGAGGGAACTCCAACAGGAAATAGCCATTTCACAAAAAGTAAGAAGCATTATGATGAACTCACAACACAACCATTTAGTCCCATGACAAGCATGGATCCTTCCTAAGCATGTCCATTACTATCTGGCAGGTATGTTCTAAAATCAGCGCATAGTGGATGACCCCTTTAATTAACCCCTAAATCCAGTTGATCTGCTGCAATTGTTTCATTGATCACATGATGCTTCAATCAATGGTCTTGTACGCAGAGATCACTGAGGCCAGTGCTAGGCTGTAGGTAGTGATGAGCGGCATTGGCCATATTCGAATTCATGATATTTTGCGCATATATAGACAAATATTCATCTTATATTGGCGGATTTTGCATATTCGTTATATTCGCATATTCACATATGTGAATATTTGCATATTCGCGTATATGAGGAAGAAAACAGTGAGGGGGTGGGCAACTTTACTATTGGTTGCTAGGGATGTTGTTGATAACCTCTGACAAGTGTATTTGCATAATTCTAATTGGCCCACAAGTGAAAAGAAGGAATATGCAAATATTCACATGTGCGAATATGCGCATATGCAGAAAAAGTGAATAGTCGTAATTTCAAATATATAGCGAATATATTTGCAATATTCGTTAATTCACGAATTTGGGATATTCGGGATAAAAATTTGAAATGCAAATACTCGGGCCCAACACTAGCTGTAGGGTCATTTAAACAATGTCTCTGGAGTCCATACAGATTCGGAGGTGAATGCTGGGGTAGCCAAAAATTTAAGGGCTAGAAAATATTTTTCTAAAAATCACAGAAAATCCCTCTACAGCTAACCCTGTGTGCCTCCAGCTGTTGCAAAACTGGAACTCCCAGCATGCCCAGACAGCCAGCTGGAGGCATACTGGTTGAGTAACACTGAGCTAACCTGTTAAATGAATGCACATTTGTAAATTCAATACATATATTATAAAAATTAAAATGCTAAATATAAGACTTAAAGTTGTTACAGTGTAGCCAATCTTGATGTTAGTTGTTTCCTCCTTCTTATATAAAAGAAAAATAGTTATATATTGGGAGAAATGATTCACTTGCTGCTGGCATCTCAGGACTATGTTCAATTATTTCTCGTGTCAAGCATACACTACTGTTTGAACACTGTTTATGGTTTACATAAAAGAATTGACAAAACAATCGTATTTGCTTTCATGTTACATTCTATCCACAGCTCGGAATCTCTGCACACTTCTTAGTATGCCAAGACACTCGGAATATCTTATATCTCCCTCCCAGATTCAGAACATCTCTACTGCCAAAACAGAAAGAGCTCCAGGCTTAATTAAGCAAGATAATCCACAATTACATCAGCTCTGGTGCATTTGTGGCCTCTTCTCCGCTGCCAGAGTCTCGACAGGAATACCCACGTGACCATGAAATGTTTCACTCTTACATGCTTAATCAAAGGATCATGTAAAATCCTACAAGCTTACATGTGCATTCCTTTGTGATCATGTTAGACATTATATTATCTCTTTTGGTATGTCCATAAATAAAGCATGCGGGCCCTTTGCCCATTGCGTTATAAGAGTTCAAGACTTGCGTAATTTAATTTAGGTAAGAGTGGACTAAGGTGCAAATGTAAAGCATAGATAGATAGATATTTGCAATTGTTGTACATACAGAAGACAGGTAAAAAAGGGTAAGACACAGCAATAAATAAATAATATAGTCACTAATAATAATAATAATAACTCTTTACTGATATAAGACACACAGATTCTGCAGTGCTGTACACTCAAATCGGTCCCTGTCCCCACTGGGGCTCACAAACTAAACATTTTAGTATGTTTTGAAGTGTTGGAGGAAACCCACGCAAACACGGAGAGAACATACTAACTCTTTGTAGATGTTGTCCTTGGTAGGATTTGAAGCCAGGATCCCAGTGCTAACCACTGAGCCACTGTGCTGCACTTAAAATATTTGTGACATTATATACCCTTACGAGACCAAGAACCAGGATGATAGCAGGAAATGTAGCAGGAAAAAAGTAATGAACAATTTTTCTCATTTAAAGGGTTTATCCAATATTAGGTGACTTTAGTACTTACCTGCCAGACAGTAATGGCTATGCTTCACAAGGATTTATGCTTATGTTGGTGGTAAATGGCCATGCCTTGAGTCTCCCATAATGCTGCTGCTTTGTTTATGTGAACTGGTTATTTCCTGTTTGTGTTCCCTCCGTCTAACTACAATTCTCAGGATCCTTTGTTTCTAGACAGGAGGGGACTTATCTCCCTCCTACACATCAGCCATCCCACCTTCATAGGAAAGAAGAAGAGAGTCGCGGATGACAGTATGAATAGAGAGAGGGGATGGATGCACGCTCAATCTAAAGAAGGGAGAGAGGGCATCTGGAGAAAAATCCAGGTTATCTAATAACGGAGTAAGTGAGCCATCACAATGAAAAAACAAACTGTTCAAAGATGAGTGAAAGATGACGTGAACATAGAAATGGGGGTAGTGGATCCTTAACCTGTTAAGGATGCATTGCGTACAGGTACAACCCCATTCCCAAGTCCTTGAGGATGCAGGGCATACCTGTACGCCCTGGTCCTGTTACCAGGGTTTAAAGCGTGCTCACAAGATGAGCATGCTTTAAACCTTGGGGGTCTTGACTGTTAGCAGCAGCCGGGACCCAGGGTTAATGCCGGCCATCACCAATTTGGCAGATGACCGACATTAACCCTTTAGATGCTGTGACTAAAGTTGATTACGGCATCTAAAATTAAAATGGGAAAACATCCTGGCAGCTTAGTGGAGCTGATCTGGACCATCGTGATAAAATTGCGATGTCTCGATCAGCTGAGAGGATGGCAGGAGGGCCCTTACCTGCTTCCTTGCCATCAGATTGATAATCTGCTGCTTTCAGCCAGCCATGCAGGCTGGAGTAGCAGAACAGATAGCACCGATCTATGCTATGGAATAGCATTGAATAGTGTATGCAATCAAAAGATTGCATAATATATCCCTCTATGTAAATAAAAAGTTAATAAATGTGAAGAAGTCTCTCCCCTAATAAAAATTTAAATCAACCCATTTCCCATTTTTTAAATAATGTAATAAAAAAATAAACATAATCATATGTGGTACCGCTGTGTGCGTAAATGTCCAAAACCAATTAAATATAAGATTAGCTAAACCGCACGGACGATGGCGTACAAGAAAAAAATAACAAAGTCCAAAAATTTGCATTTTTGGTCACTTTATATGAAAAAAAAATGTATAAGAAGCTATCAAAAAGTCCCATCAAAACAAAAATGGTACAGATAAAAACTACATACCACGGCGCAAAAAATTAGCTCTCATATAGCCCTGTATGCTGAATAATAAAAAGTTATAGCGATCAGAAGATGACAATTTTAAATATACTAATTTTGATGCATGTAGTTATAATTTTCTTTAAAGTAGTAAAATTTAAAAAAAACTACAGAAATTGGGTATACTTGCAACCATATGGACCTACAGAATAAAGATAGGGTGTCATTTATACCGAAATGTGCACTGCATAGAAACGGAAGCTCCAAAAAGTTACAAGATGGCATATTCTTTTTCTTTAAAATTAGCACAGGGCCCCTTCCTTTCTGGCAGCCTCCCAGTCTGACTGGGTGCACATGGTAGGTGAGCTTTTACACCTTGTTCACACTGGTGTGGTGCTGTGCGGCGTTCGTTGCTGCTGTGGCACTGTGTCTATGGGGAGGCATGGCCCTGGGACTGGTCTGAGTGGCATTGGGGCTGCTGTGCTAGGGGATTGTTCCCCCTGTGGGCACTGGTGTTGCGGCGGTGGTGGTCGCTGCCTAGTGCTACGTTATTTTATGCTAGGGACATTAGGGACCCACTCTAAATAGGTGGCCTTGACGTGGAAAGTGGGCTTGTACTTTTTGATCAAAATGTATACTAATAACCTGTTAGTTTTTGAATTTATGGTGAGAAGCAAGTAGATAAAAATACAAATTGTGGATGTGCGACCATGTCTTCTTTATTTGAATTCACATTGTGTTTTCTATTTCCCTCTTTTTTTGTTGTTTTTACTCGGTCTGCACTCTACTCCTCCCCCTCAGCCCAGCCCTATATAACTTAGCAGGAAGCTGCACAGGGCCCCTTCCTTTCTGGCAGCCTCCCAGTCTGACTAGGAGCACAAGGTAAGTGAGCTTTTACCCCTTGTTCACACTGGTGTGGTGCTGTGCAGTGTCCGTTTCTCCGTGGCGTGTCTATTGGGAGGCGTGGCACTGGGACTGGTCTGAGTGGCATTGGGGCTGCTCTGTCAGTGGGTCCTTCCCCCCTGTGGGCACTGGTGTTGCGGCAGTACTGGTCACCGCCCAGTGCTACGCCATTTTATGCTAGGGACGTTAGGGACCCACTCTAAATAGGTGGCCTTGACGTGGTGAGTGGGCTTGTACTTTTTGATTAAAATGTATACTAACAACCTGTTAGTTTTTGAATTTATGCTGAGAAGCAAGTAGATCAATACAGTAGGTAATACAAATTGTAGATGTGCAACCATGTCTATTTTCTCTATTTGAATTTGAATTTTTTATTTTACCCCACAAATAAGTTTTTTTAAATGTTTTGCCACAGATTATGTTATTAAATAAGTGATGTCATTGGTGCACCCAGTGTTCTTTTAGAGTGTCAGGTTCAGCACCGAAGGCTCGTGATGTCATGGCCACACCTTCAATGTCGTCACACCCCCTCTCATAGACTTGAATTTAGAGGGCATGGCCATGACGCCACGAGCGTAGTGTGGCTGTGACATCACAAACCTTTGCCCCGCATCGCCAGTGATCTGGCACGGAGCGAAGTTCACTCCGTGCACCGGATGTCTGGGGTGCCATAGCCAAAATTGCGGGGGTCCCCAGCAGCAGGACCCTTGCGATCAGCCATATTATCTCCTATCCTTTTGATAGGGGATATGATGTCTAGGGGCGTACCCCTTTCAGGTTAAAATGCGGTTAAAATGCGGTGAGTGCTTAAGGGGTTAAGGGCTAAAATTAGTTTGTAGTCCAAAGAAAAAGATGTGATAGGAACTTTAACCAAGGAGGATTCCAGTTGGACCCAAATCTTTGTGGAAGGGTAGTAAAATCATTCAAAAGGCAGGATAATTCAGAAGACACATAATACAATGTGCAGTCAGGGGGGCCTAAGCCTCCTTGATCTTTCTGTCTGATCAGTATCCTTCTGGCTACTCAAATCCCAGAATACTTTTAATATATTTCCAAATGTCCTATTGACCTTACATTTTCACCAGATGTTGGTAACAATCCATGCATACAAAGAAACCAAAATTAATAAGCTCAAAAATTAAGTTATGTGTAATAATATGAACTAACACAGGGAAAAAGTACTATACACATGAAGAAAGGGAGGTGCAATAAGGCATGGAAAGCCAAGACAACAGCTGAAATCTATTAGTGCTTTTTGGAGCATTTAACTTTACCATGGCCTGTGTATTGTGTGTAGAATAGTATTGCAACCTTACTTTTACCTTTTTTTATTCCAGCTTTATTCACAACAAAAAATGCCACCAACAGTCAGATAAGCGTGGCTTAGCTATACCCCACGGCCACTATGCCTATCCCTGTAAGGCAGCGCTAGGACCACTGTGTGATTGACACGCAGGTCCCAGCGCATGCGCACCTTATCTCCATTACAGTGCCCGTTCTCCTCTCCTTTTTTCACTATGTGCCAGAGACACGTTGGTACCATTCAGTAGCTTCCTTGTTTCCTGCCTCTAGCATTGCACAGGCGCAGGGCTGTCTGATACTGAAGAAGAGGAGAACGGGCACTGTAATGGACATAAGGGGCCCATGGGACCTGTGTGTCAATCCCAAAGTGGCCCTATCGCTGACTTACAGGGGATAGGTGGGGGCAAATTGTCACGCCTATCTGACGTTTTTTGTGGTAGTTAATTTATATGCCCCAAACTTCATGACAGTTGTGCTTTAAAAAGCAATCAAGACCCTTGTCAGTGCAAATTAATATCAGCCTGTTCAATCCCAACTGATGGCTATAAAAAGATCTCATTGCCAAGGTGTCATAAAAGACACATTTCATGATGGGTAAAAGCAAAGAGCTGTCTCAAGACCTTCACAACCTAATTATTGCAAAACATAACAATGAGGTTAATTGCAGGTGCATTTCTAAGCTTCTGAATGTTCCACTGAGCACTGTTGGCTTCATAATACAGAAGTAGAAAGACAATAATTTCACCATAAATTTTTCTCAACCAAGTGCTCCTCACAAGATTTGTGACAGAGGAGTGAAAAGAATAATCAGGAAAGTTGTCCAGGAGCCAAGGACACTTATGGGGAGCTTCAAAAAGACCTGTAATGAGCAGCTACTGTTGTCTCAAAGTAACAGTATTTAGGGAAAAAAATGGTGATATGGTAAATACTTTTTTTTTTACTCGCTATAACCTTTTATACTGGTTTTCTATGGGACATAAAATAAGCTATCCACAAAGAGAACAAGATGATTCTGTGGAGGATCAAGGCTCTATCATAATGGGCACCAAAGATCTAGAAAAATAGACCCATTGAAAGTGACTCTGAAGCAAATTATTTGCCACTAAGGTCTATTTATTAAGAAAGGATTTATCAAAGAAGCACTCTGAGAATTATTTTTATTTATTTATTTATTTATTTACAAAAATAGATTGCAGCATATTACTATTCGATAATAAGACAGATGTTCTTGTGTGGGCTTTGCGCTTACCCCTTTTAATTTACATGGCATGTATGAGTTGGATGATGCCAGCATAGCTCAACCAATAGACAACCAAAGTGTGCAATGGATGCCAGGGGTCACTAAGATTCAAAGTGGTGCCAATCCTCTTCAAAAGTAGCAATCGTAGACCAACTGAAAGTAGAATGGTAGAGGTGAACTTACCAGGATAGAGATAGAGATTACTTTTTTTTTTTTTTAGAACAAAACCGGGTACAGAAATTGGGTGCTTATATGTTAACCACTTATTGACTGATGCTGTTTATTTCTGTTATGGGGCAAATAAAGGTGAAGGGAAAGGGATCTGGACCTGAGCCCACTCATACATGGAGGGCAGTAGTTTCAGAACTGGAGCAGACAGTTATGCTATATTCTTCTGCAGAATTTTCATTTTTTTTATACCTGATTTCGGAATACCTCATTAAGAAACATGTAACCACCTGAAAAAATATAAAACTAGAAAATGCTCTTGAACTGTGGTAAGATAAGAATGTTATAGAATAAATGTTAAAGAAAGCAAAAACAACAGTATTTCAGCTATTATGGGACAAGGCTGCTCTTTTAACCACACTCCACAGATGTGAATATTCTGATGTATAATGAGAGCCCAAGGCTTAGACTTTTCAAGAGACACAAAGATAATTTAGATTGAACTTTCAAATACCCTACAGGTTCAGGTTTGAACCTTACGTAATCCCTCAGAGACTCTTTTGCTCATGAAAATTTTTTTTTCTCCCTCGCTCTCTCTCTCTCTGTATATATATATATATATATATATATATATATATATATATATATATATATTATATATGTATATATATATATGGAAATAGAGAGAATACATACTGTTTGTCTATGTATACATATATATATATATATATATATATATATATATATATATGTAGGGAGAGAATACATTATGTTTATATAGATATCTATATGTTTTGTATATATATATGTATATATATATATATATAGAGAGAGAGAGAGAGAGAGAGAGAGAGAAAGAGAGAGAGAGAGTGAGAGAGAGAGAGAGAGAGAGAGAGAGAGAGAGAGAGAGAGAGAGAATATGATACAGAGTAAATGACATACCTATAGTTACTCCTCTGTATGTAGCTCCAATGCGATTCCAATAGAAGTCTATGGGATTCTATTGTAACTGAATTCATATGAAGACACACAGTGGTTTTTCTCTGTTGTATTCAATGGGATTTTATTATTAATGCATGTTCCATAGGATAGTGTATTGCACAGGCTTTCTCCTCTGGAAGCATTATTACTGGGAAATATTATCTATATAATACAACTCCATACAGAGGTACTATAACACTGGAGAGTAAGTGCCTGTGGATCCATAGTGTGAAGCTGTGGAGATTCTGATGTGTCTGTTAGGCACAGAGATAGATAACAGTCAAGCATATGTTAAAAAATGTATCCTGGAAGGCGAGAGCAGACTATAACTCAACAGATGATAATGTGGTAGCCCAGCACAAGCTAGTCCAGCCAATCCTGATCAGGGTAGTTGATCAATAGAAGATGTGCTTCATGCATAATGTCTCTCAGATATTGAATGGTCATGCAAAGTGTATTCTTCAATATAAATGTATTTTCTATCTTACACCATAATGCATACACTGAGTTTTACAGAGGATTAATTTTCTTTCATTGCATGGTATTTCAAGTATAGCTGAATAGCTGATTTGGTCACATGTTGACTCCTAGCCAACAGCTGCAGGAGCCAGTCCCAACTCCACCTCTTCAGCCTTTCCTGGGAAAAGAGGTGGACCTAAGTAAGTAAGGAAGAGCCTAGCACTGGATTTTGCCAGAAGCACATGTGCCTAAGCTAGTTCCAGTCAAGTACCACATGTACCCAGAAGTCACTGTCCAAAACTAGTGATGAGCGGCATTGGCCAGATTCGAATTTGTGATATTTCATGAATATATGGACGGATATTCATCCTATATTTGCGAATTTCACGTATTCGTTATATTCGTTGTGTATTCGCATATTTGTTGCATATTCGCATATTTGTGAAAGCGCGTATTACAACATTACTATTGGTTGCTAGGGATGTTGATAACCTCTGACAAGTGTATTTGCATAATTCTCATTGGCCCACAAGCTAAAAGAAGGAATATGCGAAATATTCATGCTCCACAGTCTCACAGAGTAACTAGAATTGGAACATTCTTTAGACCACAAGCTGGAAGCAGGGAGGGATGATGATTACTGTGATGTGTTCTGTGAAAAAAAATATTTGTAATTTCAAATATATAGTGAATATATTCGCAATATTCGCGAATTGGCAATTTTGCGATATTCACA
The DNA here is from genome assembly GCF_029499605.1 of Hyla sarda. Classification (NCBI taxonomy): domain Eukaryota; kingdom Metazoa; phylum Chordata; class Amphibia; order Anura; family Hylidae; genus Hyla; species Hyla sarda. Next base: position 69,717,192 of record NC_079189.1, on the reverse strand, counting down.
ATAAAAATTTGAAATGCAAATATTCACGCCTAACACTATCCAAAACTCTAGTTCCAGTCCATTTTCTCCTTCATCTTAAAATGAGTAAGATAAGAGTATTGTCCAGAACAGATAACTTCTACAAGGGCTATTCTGCATTTCACTGAATCAAGTATTTCTAGTATTCAATGTACCTGGTAGAGAAGGGTCAGTGACCTAATCATTATTCTTCTCACTCCTAAGCTGGTACTGCTCAAAAGCTGTATTTCAAGAGACTGTGTAATTTCTGAAATTGTGAAAAGAATTCAGTAGTTACACAGAATCCTGGCTTCAGAGGTCTCATTCCTGGGTTATGTATGTGTGAAAACTTGTATTATAAAAGGTGTGTGAGACACAGAAGGGACATTGGGTTAACACCACTCAGCTATGGGAAATAACCATTAGGGACAACAACCTTCATTATAACAAACAAATCATTTCCCCCTCATGGTTTCCACAATAATTTTTCATTTTAATTTGAAAATAATGAAACATGATAAATGTGTTGTGTCACCAAAATGTGGGTTTATTCTTCCAGGTGATATTCAGAAATATTAACAAAACTAAAATAAAGAAAATTAAGAAGAAAAGGAATCAGTTAAAGGGGTACTCCGGTGGAAAACTTTTTTTTTTTAATTAACTGGTGCCAGAAAGTTAAACAGATTTGTCAATTATTTCTATAAAAAAAAATCTTAAACCTTCCAGTACTTATTAGCTGCTGAATACTACAGTGGAAATTCTTTTCCGTTTGAAACACAGAGCTGTCTGCTGACATCATGAGCACAGTGCTCTCTGCTGACATCTGTCAATTTTAGGAACTGTCCAGAGCAGCATATGTTTTCTATGGGGATTTTTTCCTACTCTGGACAGTTCCTAAAATGGACAGAGATGTCAGCAGAGAGCATTGTGGTCATGATGTCAGTAGAGAGCTCTGTGTTTAAAAAAATAATTTCCACTGTAGTATTCAGCAGCCAATAAGTACTGGAAGGATTAATATTTTTTAATAGAAGTAATTTACCAATCTGTTTAACTTTCTTGCACCAGTTGATTAAAAAAAAAAAAGATTTTTCACTGAAGTACCCCTTTAACAAAATAAAGAGGAAAAAACATTGGGGGGGGGGGGGGGGGGTATTTATGAAAAGTGAAGTAGGTGAACGTCTTTTTACTCCATTAATTCATGTAGTGGAAACTGTGTACCTGCACCTAATTTATCACATGGTGCAGGGTATGTGATAAATCTGGTACTGTTCACATTTCTTACATCAGTATCCACTTTGTATGGTGTTTTTGTGTGACTTTTTGTGCGACTTTTTAATCTGTGCAACAATTATGCGACTTTTTAATAACGCTGTCCACAGTTAGTTTGTAAGTGCTTTTTTATTTGGTGGTGATTAACGCTCGTTTTAGTGGGTTGTGCATTTTCATGAATCCCTGACCACTGCAAAAAATCATCCAAAAACACGTCTACCATAGCAACAAACCAAAACACAGGTAAAGTCGCAAAAAACACACTGCACCAAAATATTGAGACAAATTTACCCAAGAGAACCAGGGTAAAATGCTTCATAAATATCCCCCCCCCCCCCCCCTATTATTCAGTGTTAGGGCTTTAAAGGAGTTGTCCAGTTCATAAAACCTATTCTTATAATCCTGAACATTAAATTCTAAATTATTTCAGTTTACAGAATGGGCCCAATGTAATGCTACAGGATCTAGTCATGAAAAATCCTATTCTTCTGCTTATGTGACGTTTTTACTTTTCAAGATGACCTAAAATGATCTACCGGATCCGCAACATCCAAAGACATGATTCTGCAAATTAATATTTCTATTTACAGTTGAGTGATTGCTTTAGTTATATTTATATAACTGTGTTATATTTGTTATGTATTGTTCCTTGGCCACGTTGTTTTCTTTGGCCAATCTTTCCTTTGTTGTAAATTTCTCCCAAAAAAAAAAATCCAATAAAAATCATTTAAACCAATGTAATGCTTCATTTCCCCTGTGGTGGCATTGCAGAGGAATTTATAACTTACTGCAAGATTTCCACACCTATTCCAGTTGATCAGTAGGAGACAATTTGTGATCATCTTATTGTCAAGAACTCTTCTAACAAGTAGGAATTGTCAAAGTGGAGAAACCCCTTTAGGAATACTGGAGAGTAAAAAATAAAAATAAATGTGAAATATATGTCTTATCATAGGTTCAATCCAAACCACTGCTTTATAAGGGTTAACCCCTTCACGACGAGCGACGTACATGTACGGTGCCGCGAAGTGTCACTTGGCACGCGGCGACGTACATGTACGTTGCGGAGTTCCGGGAGCGCCGCGTCGCCGGGAGCGGTGATCGGACCGGGATGACTGCTGTTATCTAACAGCAGGCATCCCGGCACATCGCCGAGGGGGGTCCTGAGACCCCCCCATGACCGCGATGCGCGCAAATCGCAGGTCAATTCAGACCTGCGATCTGCACGATTCCGGGTCATACGGGTCACTGGTGACACGGTGACCCGGATAATAAGAGCGATCGTAGGTGTCCGAGACACCCTCCATCCCCCTAAAGGGATAGGAGTTTGGTGGCAGGGGTTCCACCCCTCCTATCCCTGTTATTGGTCGGCCGAGCGACCGACCGATAGCAGACCGGGGGAGGGGGGGTTAAAGTTCGGTTCCCCCGCTTTGCCCACCTATCGGTGTCCGGGCAAAACGGGGGTACCGTCCAGGGAGGGTCGGTGCCGAAGGTCCCTACCTGGATCCCGGATCGCGATCCTCCATGCGGGGATCCCCCACGTGCGGCGGCGGCGGCGGCTTCCGGGTCCTGCTAGGTGAGTTGTTGCCTAGCAACATCCGGAGGGCCACAGTTTACAGTGGTCTCTAAACCTTGGCCCTCCAGATGTTGCAAAACTACAACTCCCAGCATGCCCAGACAGCTGTTTGCTGTGTGGGCATGCTGGGACTTGTAGTTTTGCAATATTTAGAGGGGTTCAGGTTGTAGATCACTAAGTGGTCTCAAACTGTAGCCCTCCAGATGTTGCAAAACTACAACTCTCAGCATGCACAGACAGCAGTTTGCTGTCTGGGCATGCTGAGAGTTGTAGTTTTGCATCATCTGGAGGGCCACAGTTTTGAGACCACTGGACAGTGATTTACAACTTGAACCCCTCTAAATCTTGCAAAACTACAACTCCCAGCATTCAGGAACAGCATAAGGCTGTCTTGGCATGCTGGAAGTTGTACTTGCGTGCCTCCAGACATTGCATAACTACATCTCCCAGCATGCCCTTCCGCAATCAGTACATGCTGGGAGTTGCAGTTTTGCAACAGCTGGAGGCACACTGGTTGGAAAATACTGAGTTAGGTCATAGAACCTAACTCAAGGTTTTCCAGCCAGTGTGCCTCCAGCTGTTGCAAAACTACAACTCCCAGCATGCATGGTCTGTCAGTGCATGCTGGGAGTTGTAGTTTTGACCCCCCTCCCGTGTGAATGTACAGGCTACATTCACACTGGCGGCAGATTACAGTGAGTTCCCCGCTGCAAATTTGAGCTGCGGCAAATTTTACGCCGCAGCTCAAACTCCTAGCGGGAGACTCAGTGTAATCTGCCGCCAGTGTGAATGTAACCTAAAAACACTACACTAACATAAAATAAAGAGTAAAACACTACATATACACACGTACACTGCCCCCCCCCCCACCCCCCTTCTCCAATAAAAATGAAAAACGTATTGTATGGCAGTGTTTCTAAGATGGAGCCTCCAGCTGTTGCAAAACAAAAACTCCCAGCATTTCTGGACAGCAATTGACTGTCCAAGCATCCTGGGAGTTTATCAACAGCTGGAGGCACCCTGTTTGGGAATCACTGGCATAGAATACCCCTATGTCCACCCCTATGCAAGTCCCTAATTCAGGCCTCAAATGCGCATAGCGCTCTCTCACTTTGGAGCCCTGTCGTATTTCAAGGCAACAGAATAGGGTCACATATGGGGTATCGTCGTACTCGGAAGAAATTGCCTAACAAATTTTGGGGGGCTTTTTCTCCTTTTACCCCTTATGAAAAGGAACAGTTGGGGTCTACACCAGCATGTTAGTGTAAAAAAATAAAAAATTTTACACTAACATGCTGGTGTTGCCCTATACTTTTCATTTTCACAAGAGGTAAAAGGGAAAAACGCCCCCTAAAATTTGTAACACAATTTCTCCCGAGTACGGAGATACCCCATATGTGGGCGCAAAGTGCTCTGGGGGCGCATAACAAGGCCCAGAAGGGAGAGTGCGCCATGCACATTTGAGGTGATTTGCACAGAGGTGGCTGATTGTTACAGCGGTTCTGACAAACGCAAAAAAAAAAACACACCCACATGTGACCCCATTTTGAAAACTACACCCCTCACGGATTGTAATAAGGGGTGCAGTGAGAATTTACACCACACAGGTGTCTGATGGATCTTTGGAACAGTGGTCCGTGAAAATGAAAAATTTTGCACAGCCCACTGTTCCAAAGATCTGTCATACACCAGTGGGGGGTAAATGCTCACTGTACCCCTCATTACATTCTGTGAGGGGTCTAGTTTCCAAAATGGTATGCCATGTTGGGGTTATTTTGCTGTTCTGGCACCATAGGGGCTTCCTAAATGCGACATGCCCCCCGAGCAAAATTTGCTCTCAAAAAGCCAAATATGACGCCTTCCCTTCTGAGCATTGTAGTTCGCCCGTAGTGCACTTCAGGTCCACTTATGGGGTACCTCCATACTCAGAAGAGATGGGGTTACAAATTTTGGGGGGTCTTTTCTGCTATTAACCCTTGCAAAAATTTGAAATTTGGGGGGAAACCCACATTTTAGTGAATTTTTTTATTTTTTTTTTACATATGCAAAAGTCGGGAAACACCTGTGGGGTATTAAGGCTCACTTTATCCCTTGTTACGTTCCTCAAGGGGTCTAGTTTCCAAAATGGTATGACATGTGTTTTTTTTTTGCTGTTCTGGCACCATAGGGGCTTCCTAAATGCAACATGCCCCCCGAGCAAAATTTGCTCTCAAAAAGCCAAATATGACTCCTTCTCTTCTGAGCATTGTAGTTTGTCCGCAGTGCACTTCAAATCCACTTATGGGGTACCTCCATACTCAGAAGAGATGGGGTTACAAATTTTTGGGGGTCTTTTCTGGTATTAACCATTTAAAAAATGTGAAATTTGGGGGAAAACCAACATTTTAGTGAATTTTTTTTTTTTTTTTTTTTTTACATATGCAAAAGTCGTGAAACACCTGTGGGGTATTAAGGCTCACTTTATTCCTTGTTATGTTCCTCAAGGGGTCTAGTTTCCAAAATGGTATGCCATGTGTTTTTTTTTGCTGTTCTGGCACCATAGGGGCTTCCTAAAGGTGACATGCCCCCCAAAAACCATTTCAGAAAAACGTACTCTCTAAAATCCCCTTGTCGCTCCTTCGCTTCTGAGCCCTCGACTGCGCCCGCCGAACACTTTACATAGACATATGAGGTATGTGCTTACTCGAGAGAAATTGGGCTACAAATATAAGTATACATTTTCTCCTTTTACCCCTTGTAAAAATTCAAAAATTGGGTCTACAAGAACATGCGAGTGTAAAAAATGAAGATTTTGAATTTTCTCCTTCACTTTGCTGCTTTTTCTGTGAAACACCTAAAGGGTTAAAACATTTACTGAAAGTCATTTTGAATACTTTGGGGGGTGCAGTTTTTATAATGGGGTCATTTATGGGGTATTTCTAATATGAAGACCCTTCAAATCCACTTTAAAACTGAACTGGTCCCTGAAAAATTGCGAGTTTGAAAATTTTGTGAAAAATTGGAAAATTGCTGCTGAACTTTGAAGCCCTCTGGTGTCTTCCAAAAGTAAAAACTCGTCAATTTTATGATGCAAACATAAAGTAGACATATTGTATATGTGAATCCGCAAAAATTTTTTGGGGAATATCCATTTTCCTTACAAGCAGAGAGCTTCAAAGTTAGAAAAATGCACATTTTTTTATTTTTTCATCAAATTTTGGGATTTTTCACTAAGAAAGGATGCAAGATACCACAAAAATTTACCACTATGTTAAAGTAGAATATGTCACGAAAAAACAATCTCAGAATCAGAATGATAACTAAAAACATTCCAGAGTTATTAATGTTTAAAGTGACAGTGGTCAGATTTGCAAAAAAGGGCTTCGTCCTAGAGGTGAAAATGGGCTCCGTCCTTAAAGGGTTAAAGGGGTATTCCAGGAAAAAACTTTTTTTTATATATCAACTGGTTCCAGAAAGTTAAACAGATTTGTAAATTACTTCTATTAAAAAATCTTAATCATTTCAGTATTTATGAGCTTCTGAAGTTAAGGTTGTTCTTTTCTGTCTAAGTAATCTCTGATGACAAGTGTCTCGGGAAACGCCCAGTTTAGAAGCAAATTCCCATAGCAAAGCTCTTCTAAACTGGGTGGTTCCTGAGACACGTGTCATCAGAGATTACTTAGACAGAAAAGAACAACCTAAACTTCAGAAGCTCATAAGTACTGAAAGGATTAACATTTTTAATAGAAGTGATTTACAAATCCGTTTAACTTTCTGGAGCCAGTTGATATATATAAAAAAGTTTTTTTTCCTGGATAACCCCTTTAATGTCGTCCAAATCCCTTTCGTTAAAGTTATTTGCCGATTTGGTTGAGTTCACAGTAACCTGTGTTATTTCATTAGGTAAAAACGAACGAAAACAATTAAAATCACCCAGCTCTATGTGGTCAATGAAGCAGGGTAAAGTCAATGTAATTGAGGCCACATCATGTACCCATTACATTTCTCCAAATTACAGATCAGACCAACTATCCACACAAAAAAGCCTGCATACAACATGTTTACTGTTACGCCGAGCGCTCCGGGTCCCCGCTCCTCCCCGGAGCGCTCGCTTCACTCCCTCCGCTGCAGCGCTCCGGTCACGTCCTCTGACCCGGGGCGCTGCGATCCTGCTGCCAGCCGGGATGCGATTCGCGATGCGGGTAGCGCCCGCTCGCGATGCGCACCCCGGCTCCCCTACCTGACTCGCTCCCCGTCTGTTCTGTCCCGGCGCGCGCGGCCCCGCTCCCTAGGGCGCGCGCGCGCCGGGTCTCTGCGATTTAAAGGGCCACTGCGCCGCTGATTGGCGCAGTGGTTCCAATTAGGGTTTTCACCTGTGCACTTCCCTATATTACCTCACTTCCCTTGCACTCCCTTGCCGGATCTTGTTGCCTTAGTGCCAGTGAAAGCGTTCCTTGTGTGTTCCTTGCCTGTGTTTCCAGACCTTCTGCCGTTGCCCCTGACTACGATCCTTGCTGCCTGCCCCGACCTTCTGCTACGTCCGACCTTGCTTCTGCCTACTCCCTTGTACCGCGCCTATCTTCAGCAGCCAGAGAGGTGAGCCGTTGCTAGTGGATACGACCTGGTCACTACCGCCGCAGCAAGACCATCCCGCTTTGCGGCGGGCTCTGGTGAAAACCAGTAGTGGCTTAGAACCGGTCCACTAGCACGGTCCACGCCAATCCCTCTCTGGCACAGAGGGTCCACTACCTGCCAGCCGGCATCGTGACAGTAGATCCGGCCATGGATCCCGCTGAAGTTCCTCTGCCAGTTGTCGCTGACCTCACCACGGTGGTCGCCCAGCAGTCACAACAGATAGCGCAACAAGGCCAACAGCTGTCTCAACTGACCGTTATGCTACAACAGTTGCTACCACAGCTTCAGCAGTCATCTCCTCCGCCAGCTCCTGCACCTCCTCCGCAGCGAGTGGCCGCTCCTGGGATACGCTTATCCTTGCCGGATAAATTTGATGGGGACTCTAAGTTTTGCCGTGGCTTTCTTTCCCAATGTTCCCTGCATCTGGAGATGATGTCGGACCTGTTTCCCACTGAAAGGTCTAAGGTGGCTTTCGTAGTCAGTCTTCTGTCCGGAAAAGCCCTGTCATGGGCCACACCGCTCTGGGACCGCAATGACCCCGTCACTGCCTCTGTACACTCCTTCTTCTCGGAAATCCGAAGTGTCTTTGAGGAACCTGCCCGAGCCTCTTCTGCTGAGACTGCCCTGTTGAACCTGGTCCAGGGTAATTCTTCCGTTGGCGAGTATGCCGTACAATTCCGTACACTTGCTTCAGAATTGTCCTGGAATAATGAGGCCCTCTGCGCGACCTTCAAAAAAGGCCTATCCAGCAACATTAAAGATGTTCTGGCCGCACGAGAAATTCCTGCTAATCTACATGAACTTATTCACCTAGCCACTCGCATTGACATGCGTTTTTCTGAAAGGCGTCAGGAACTCCGCCAAGATATGGACTCTGTTCGCACGAGGCGTTTCGTCTCCTCGGCTCCTCTCTCCTCTGGTCCCCTGCAATCTGTTCCTGTGCCTCCCGCCGTGGAGGCTATGCAGGTCGACCGGTCTCGCCTGACACCTCAAGAGAGGACACGACGCCGTATGGAGAACCTCTGCCTGTACTGTGCTAGTACCGAACACTTCCTGAGGGATTGTCCTATCCGTCCTCCCCGCCTGGAAAGACGTACGCTGACTCCGCACAAAGGTGAGACAGTCCTTGATGTCTACTCTGCTTCTCCACGTCTTACTGTGCCTGTGCGGATGTCTGCCTCTGCCTTCTCCTTCTCTACAGTGGCCTTCTTGGACTCTGGATCTGCAGGAAATTTTATTTTGGCCTCTCTCGTCAACAGGTTCAACATCCCAGTGACCAGTCTCGCCAGACCCCTCTACATCAATTGTGTAAATAATGAAAGATTGGACTGTACCATACGTTTCCGCACGGAGCCCCTTCTTATGAGCATCGGATCTCATCATGAGAGGATTGAACTTTTGGTCCTCCCCAATTGCACCTCGGAGATTCTCCTTGGACTTCCCTGGCTTCAACTTCATTCCCCAACCCTGGATTGGTCCACTGGGGAGATCAAGAGTTGGGGGTCCTCTTGTTCCAAGAACTGTCTAAAACCGGTTCCCAGTAACCCTTGCCGTAACTCTGTGGTTCCTCCAGTAACCGGTCTCCCTAAGGCCTATATGGACTTCGCGGATGTTTTCTGCAAAAAACAAGCTGAGACTCTACCTCCTCACAGGCCTTATGATTGCCCTATCGACCTCCTCCCGGGTACTACTCCACCCCGGGGCAGAATTTATCCTCTCTCTGCCCCAGAGACTCTTGCCATGTCCGAATACGTCCAGGAGAATCTAAAAAAGGGCTTTATCCGTAAATCCTCCTCTCCTGCCGGAGCCGGATTTTTCTTTGTGTCCAAAAAAGATGGCTCCCTACGTCCTTGCATTGACTACCGCGGTCTTAATAAAATCACGGTTAAGAACCGCTACCCCTTACCCCTCATCTCTGAACTCTTTGATCGCCTCCAAGGTGCCCACATCTTCACTAAATTGGACTTAAGAGGCGCCTATAACCTCATCCGCATCAGAGAGGGGGACGAGTGGAAAACGGCATTTAACACCAGAGATGGACACTTTGAGTATCTGGTCATGCCCTTTGGACTGTGCAATGCCCCTGCCGTCTTCCAAGACTTTGTCAATGAAATTTTTCGTGATCTGTTATACTCCTGTGTTGTGGTATATCTGGACGATATCCTAATTTTTTCTGCCAATCTAGAAGAACACCGCCAGCATGTCCGTATGGTTCTTCAGAGACTTCGTGACAACCAACTCTATGCCAAAATTGAGAAATGTCTGTTTGAATGCCAATCTCTTCCTTTTCTAGGATATTTGGTCTCTGGCCAGGGACTACAGATGGATCCAGACAAACTCTCTGCCGTCTTAAATTGGCCACGCCCCTCCGGACTCCGTGCTATCCAACGCTTTTTGGGGTTCGCCAATTATTACAGGCAATTTATTCCACATTTTTCTACCATTGTGGCTCCTATCGTGGCTTTAACCAAGAAAAATGCTGATCCCAAGTCCTGGCCTCCTCAAGCAGAAGACTCCTTTAAACGACTCAAGTCTGCCTTTTCTTCGGCTCCCGTGCTCTCCAGACCTGACCCTTCCAAACCCTTCCTATTGGAGGTTGATGCCTCCTCAGTAGGAGCTGGAGCTGTTCTTCTACAAAAAAATCCTTCCGGGCATGCTGTCACTTGTGGTTTTTTCTCTAGGACCTTCTCTCCAGCGGAGAGGAACTACTCCATCGGGGATCGAGAGCTTCTAGCCATTAAATTAGCACTTGAGGAATGGAGGCATCTGCTGGAGGGATCAAGATTTCCTGTTATTATCTACACCGACCACAAGAACCTCTCCTACCTCCAGTCGGCCCAACGGCTGAATCCTCGCCAGGCCCGGTGGTCTCTGTTCTTTGCCCGATTTAATTTTGAGATTCACTTTCGTCCTGCCGATAAGAACATTAGGGCCGATGCTCTCTCTCGTTCCTCGGATGCCTCAGAAGTTGATCTCCCTCCGCAACACATCATTCCACCTGACTGCCTGATCTCCACTTCTCCTGCCTCCATCAGGCAGACTCCTCCAGGAAAGACCTTTGTTTCTCCACGCCAACGCCTCGGAATCCTCAAATGGGGTCACTCCTCCCATCTCGCAGGTCATGCGGGCATCAAGAAATCTGTGCAACTCATCTCCCGCTTCTATTGGTGGCCGACTCTGGAGACGGATGTTGGGGACTTTGTGCGAGCCTGCACTATCTGTGCCCGGGATAAGACTCCTCGCCAGAAGCCCGCTGGTTTTCTTCATCCTCTGCCTGTCCCCGAACAGCCTTGGTCTCTGATTGGTATGGATTTTATTACTGATTTACCCCCTTCCCGTGGCAACACCGTTATTTGGGTGGTCGTTGATCGATTCTCCAAAATGGCACATTTCATCCCTCTTCCTGGTCTTCCTTCTGCGCCTCAGTTGGCTAAACAATTTTTTGTACACATTTTTCGTCTTCACGGGTTGCCTACGCAGATTGTCTCGGATAGAGGGGTCCAATTCGTGTCTAAATTCTGGAGGGCTCTCTGTAAACAACTCAAGATTAAATTAAATTTTTCCTCTGCATATCATCCCCAGTCTAATGGACAAGTAGAAAGAATTAACCAGATCCTGGGTGATTATTTGCGACATTTTGTTTCCTCCCGCCAGGATGACTGGGCAGATCTCCTTCCATGGGCCGAATTTTCGTATAACTTCAGGGTCTCTGAATCTTCCTCCAAATCCCCATTTTTCGTGGTGTACGGCCGTCACCCTCTTCCCCCCCTCCCTACCCCCTTGCCCTCTGGTCTGCCCGCTGTGGATGAAATTTCTCGTGACCTTTCCATTATATGGAGAGAGACCCAAAATTCTCTCTTACAGGCTTCTTCACGCATGAAGAGGTTCGCGGATAAGAAAAGAAGAGCTCCCCCCGTTTTTTCCCCTGGAGACAAGGTATGGCTCTCCGCTAAATATGTCCGCTTCCGTGTCCCTAGCTACAAGTTGGGACCACGCTATCTTGGTCCTTTCAAAATTTTGTGTCAAATTAATCCTGTCTCTTATAAACTTCTTCTTCCTCCTTCTCTTCGTATCCCTAATGCCTTTCACGTCTCTCTTCTCAAACCACTCATCCTCAACCGTTTTTCTCCCAAATCTGTTCCTCCCACTCCTGTTTCCGGCTCCTCGGACGTCTTCTCGGTCAAGGAAATTTTGGCTGCCAAAAAGGTCAGAGGGAAAAATTTTTTTTTAGTAGACTGGGAGGGTTGTGGTCCTGAAGAGAGATCCTGGGAACCTGAGGACAACATCCTTGACAAAAGTCTGCTCCTCAGGTTCTCAGGCTCCAAGAAGAGGGGGAGACCCAAGGGGGGGGGTACTGTTACGCCGAGCGCTCCGGGTCCCCGCTCCTCCCCGGAGCGCTCGCTTCACTCCCTCCGCTGCAGCGCTCCGGTCACGTCCTCTGACCCGGGGCGCTGCGATCCTGCTGCCAGCCGGGATGCGATTCGCGATGCGGGTAGCGCCCGCTCGCGATGCGCACCCCGGCTCCCCTACCTGACTCGCTCCCCGTCTGTTCTGTCCCGGCGCGCGCGGCCCCGCTCCCTAGGGCGCGCGCGCGCCGGGTCTCTGCGATTTAAAGGGCCACTGCGCCGCTGATTGGCGCAGTGGTTCCAATTAGGGTTTTCACCTGTGCACTTCCCTATATTACCTCACTTCCCTTGCACTCCCTTGCCGGATCTTGTTGCCTTAGTGCCAGTGAAAGCGTTCCTTGTGTGTTCCTTGCCTGTGTTTCCAGACCTTCTGCCGTTGCCCCTGACTACGATCCTTGCTGCCTGCCCCGACCTTCTGCTACGTCCGACCTTGCTTCTGCCTACTCCCTTGTACCGCGCCTATCTTCAGCAGCCAGAGAGGTGAGCCGTTGCTAGTGGATACGACCTGGTCACTACCGCCGCAGCAAGACCATCCCGCTTTGCGGCGGGCTCTGGTGAAAACCAGTAGTGGCTTAGAACCGGTCCACTAGCACGGTCCACGCCAATCCCTCTCTGGCACAGAGGGTCCACTACCTGCCAGCCGGCATCGTGACATTTACCTGAAATTCTTGCTTGCTGACCTATTAAAAATATAATTGTCTTTGACAACTACACACCTCTCCAGAAACAATTCCGCCACTAGAATTTTGTGCAACATCCTAAATTGGCAGCAAGGTTAATGTAAATGTATTCTTGTGTCTGAAATTGGCAGGCGGGATAATATAGATTTAATTTGTTCCAAGAAGACATATTCAGAATGGAATTCTTTCACATTCTCTGTGTCAGACAGTATAATATTCCACACTTTCTTCAAGCATAATTCATTTTTTCCTCTTCTGCCCATATAGTGAGATTTTACCTCTGGATAAATAAGCAAACAGAATAGTATAAAAGGCCAACGCACAACTATTTGCTTGGGAAAAACACAAATGATTACATATAAGAAAACTTCTAATAATGTAAAGGAATATGTAAAATGTATATGGTCATCAATGAACTGACCAATACAGAATTGAAAGGGGAACTCCTTAAAGGGGAATTCCGGTACCTAACAACTTATCCCCACTTGTGTATCTCTGGCTCTCCCATAAAGATGCATGGAGGGGGAGTGTCGACCATTGCTTTGTGTAGTGGTCAACACAACTCTGTGTATTAAGAGAGCCAGGGTGCCAGGCAGGAGATTGCGGGGGATCCCAGTGGTCAGCCTCTGACTTATCCCCTATCCTGTGTATAGGGAATACATTTTTAAGTAATAAAGTTTCCCTTTAAGGGTAGGGTCACATGTAGCACATCTGCAGTAGATTTCACTCAAATTTCACTTGCGGATTATGTTGCTACCTATTGAAGTCAATGGGTTGCGCTTGTGAATTTTCTGCAACGGAAATTCCCCTTGCAGAATTTTGCTGCAGAAAATCCACAATCGGAATTTCAGCAGTGGGAAGCCTGCTGTGGATGTACTTTCTGTGACCCTACTCTCAACTGGCAATTCCATCTGTGGCACTCACCTCTTCAGCTTCCTCTCCAAATGTGAGGCGGGATCCCTGCACCTGATTGACAGTTCAAGTAATGTCACTCTGGTGACGTCATTCCAAAACTTGCCAAAACTTTAAGGAGTTATACAGTTATACAGTATCATAAAATATATAGAGGATAAGTGTCTGATCACTGGGACCCCCCGCGATCTTCCATACCACGCCCCGCTCTCCTTATGGAGGTGTGGCCGACAGGTGGCTGAGATATCCCCTCCATGAGATACAGCATTCGGGTATCTCTGCCTCTCCCGTAGAGATGCATGGAGGTGGCATGTCGGACACAGCTTCGTGCCGTGGTCGACTCACTGCATTCATGAAAAGAGCCGGGGCGCCGGGCAGGAGATTAGGTCCCAGCGGTTGGACCCCCAGCAATCTGACACTTATCCCCTATCCTGCGAATAAAATATATATATTTTTTTTATACTGGACTACCTCTTTAGGCGCTTAGAATGCTGATCTATACTAAGCATCGCATGTGTATGGCTACATGTTATTTGCATAGTGCATTTTCAAAGCAAAATGGCACCCGAAGCTTGGAGCTTGGGAAGGGTACTACGTAAAGAGTAAAGTGAGCTTTCCAAGCACCATTCTGCCCAAATGGTCTATGCAAATAGATGCAGATGCCAACTTGCAATGTTAAACGCCATAGTGGTAGCAAAGTGTGCCACACAATTGCTGTAGTACCCTTTACAAGCACCGAGCTGCATACGTTAATCATTTTTTTTCCATTTGTTATCTATTCATGTTTATTATATGTGAATGGAATACCCTTTAAGTTCCCCTTTATATTCTGAAGTTGATCCCATGCTTCGCCTGATGAAATTTCATAGTTCACTATAAAAACTAAGCCAGAAAGTAAACTTTGATGGAGTATCAAGCATTGTCAGATACATATTGTATCATAAAGCATACCCGTGAACTTTAGTGTTTGCATTTCCCGTTGAATCTGATGACATTAACCCCCCCCCCCCCCCCCCTTCCGAAATGACATTTGGATATAATACAGCAAAAAATGAAGTTACACTCTGCTGGTTATTTAACAAGATGAAAGATTCATGAGCTGGCATTTTGCTTAACACGTATCAGCTTTACTATCAGGTATTGATAAGGCCAGGAGATCATATTGGAATTCTGGGAGCATAAAACAAGGTGTATTTAAAGCAATGACAATGAGAACATAACTTACATAGAATCTAAAGCAGTATTTCCCAACCAGTGTGTCTGCAGCTGTTGCAAAACTGCTACTCCCAGCATGCCCAAACAGCCGAAGGTTGTCCGGGAATGCTGGGAGTTGTAGTTTTGCAAAAGAGTAGATTGATAAAATGCCTTCTTTTACATCTGCTTAATTCTTTGCTCAATATTAGCTAATCAGAAAGAAATCAGCCTCTCCCCCACCAGTCCAGTGTGACAATCAAGATTGAACTGTTTACAGAGAGATAAAGTAATGTCAAAATGACATTTGGATATTTGGGGAGAAGAATAAGGTTAATAATTGCTTAGAGCTTAGAAGCAAAACTAGTCAAACTTGCACATGACAAAAAACTATGTACATGTATCTTAAACAAACACACATCACTAATAATTAATAAAGTGGATGGTAATTTATGTTAATTCTGAAGTCTATATAAACCCCTGTGAAATGCTGTAATAAAAGGAAGGAAGAATTTCTGTACTGAACAATGTGTCAGTGTGTTATTCACTTACTTCGATTCACGCAACAAATAGTAATTGATTTGGACGGGTCCTGAAGGAGAGTTCCGTTTCAGTTGGCGCCTGAACAGGGACTCCGAGTACTGGTACCAGAAGGTAGTCGTGAGAGACAAGGCATTAAGCCAGACCAACCAGATACAGATGGGACACAGACGAGCCTGATCAACTCTAAAAGCACGGTAGGACACATTTCTTGTTGTAACCTAGCCAGTACTCTGTCTCCCCTGCTTGGACTGCCTTATGACTTAGCTGACTGGCTTGCGGACAACACACAAGACAGGTAAAAGATCTTGCTCGGAGTCATTTTGCTGAACCTGTCATCTGTTGCCCCGGTATGTGTTGAGTGTGTGTTTTCGAGAAGAGGGCTGGGTAGGTGTGGGTAGGTGCTGGACACCAGTAGTTCAAAAAAGCCACTGCAGTAAAGTGTTTCTTGAACTCGTGTGTATACAGGAAAGTATTACACTAGAAGTTACTCTGCCTATAAGACATTTCCGTCACCTTCCCTGTCATAATCCCAGCCAGAAGGACAGTCTCTGAGAGATTGAGTTCCGGAGAAAGCTAATAATCAACTAATAATCAACAAAAATTAATTGTGCAACAAAATTGAAGAAAACATGTAATTTTGTAAATTTTGGGGGCTTCCATTCCTATGCAGTGCATTTTTCTGTAAAAATAACACCTTATCTTTATTCTGTAGGTCCATACGTTTAAAATGATACCCTACTTATATAGGTTGGATATTGTGGTACTTCGGAAAAAAATCATAACTACATGCAGGAAAATTTATTTGTTAAAAATTCTCATCTTCTAACCCGTATAACTTTTTTATTTTTCTGCGTATGGGCCAGTATGGGGACTCATTTTTTACGCCGTGTTTTGAAGTTTTATCAGTACCATTTTTGTATTGATCAGACTTTTTGATCGCTTTTTATTCACTTTTTCATTATATAAAAAGTGACAAAAAATAAGCTATTTGGGATTTTGGATTTTTTTGCGTGTACGCCATTGATCGTGCAGTTTAATTAATGATATATTCTTATAGTTCGGACATTTCCGCACGCGGCGATACCACATATGTTTATTTTTATTTACACAGTTTTTTTATGGGAAAAGGGGGGAGATTCCAACTTTTATTAGGGAAGGGGTTAAATGACCTTTGTTAACTTTTTTTTTTTTTCACTTTTCTTTTGCAGTGCTATAGCTCCCATAGGGGGCTATAGCACTGCGCACACTGATCTTTTACCCTGATCCCTGCAAAGCCATAGCTTTGCATGGATCAGCGAGATAGGGGCTCGATTTCTCAAGCCTGTAGCTCAGGCTTGGAGCAATCAAACGATGATTGGACACGACGGAGCAAGGTAAGGGAGTCTCCGCTCGCGTCCTAGCTGATCAGGACATCGCGATTTTATTGATGTCCCGATCAGCCCGATTGAGCTGCTGGGAAGTGTTTACTTTCATTTTTAAACACAGTGATCAAATTTGATCCCCGTGTCTAAAGGGTTAATAGCGCGCGGCACAACGATCGGTGCCGCACGCTATTAGCCCAGGGTCCTGGCTATCGTTAGCAGCCGGGACTGACCCGGTGTGATGCGGGGTCACGCTGTGACCCCGTTTTAAACACCGGGACCAGGCGAGGGGCGTACAGGTACGCCCTTCATCCTGAAGGAGTTAAAGTGATTAGCCCAGGTTATCCGAGTAAACGTCACCCAGATAGTTGGAAGAGTTAGTGGTTACTGGTCAGATTTTTCGTTTCAGACACCTTTCCACTCAACTTGTTAGGAGCAGACATTCTCTCCAGACTCCAAGCCTCCATTAAATTTGGCAAAGATGAAACTATATCCATCCCCTCCCCTCTGGAGATTGAGGATGTCTCTGCCCTATGCTCCATCCCGGTCATGTTGGCTCTCCATAAAACTCTCACCTCCACAATCCCATCAGATGTACTTGCCCGTATATCAGTCAGTCTCTCGTCAACTGGTCCTGAAGACATTGGCAAACTTAAGGTCCCACCTGTCATGCCAGGAGCCCCGCTCAAGCCAGGAGCCCCGCTGCCTAGAAAACCCCAGTACCCATTTAAGAATGCCCAATCTGAGGCTATCTCTAAACAAGTCCAGACACTGGTCAGCAATGGGGCTCTCACGCTACGCACCTCCCCCTGCAATACTCCCCTATTCACGGTCAAGAAAAAGACAGCCAAAGGGGAACCTGAGAAGTACAGGGTGGTTCAAGATCTTAGAGCCGTAAATGAAGCCACAGTACTAGACACCCCTATTGTCCCCAATCCCCATACTCTGCTGTCAAGGGTGCCCCCTACTGCAAAGTATTTCACTATTGTTGACCTCAGCAATGCTTTCTTTAGCATACCTTTGGATCCCAGATGGTGGTATTTATTCACCTTCACCCACGAAGGACAGCAGTACACTTGGACTGTTATGCCCCAAGGAGTATGGGTGCACTACTGTGGTAGATGTATACAATGACATTGGCTATCCCTCAACACTGATGTTAAAATTGAGACATTCACCAGCATATCCTCATATGAAGGACATACCAGAGCCCGCACACCAACGCCAAGGTTTCTCAAATGGCACGGGACCTAACGCTAATCCTACCTGTGCGTGATAAGCAAAACAGGGGCCAGTGCGCAATTATGGCAGCATTCAGTCAACTCACAGCCTCCTCCCAGGTACCCTTCAGCGTGACTGAGCACACATACAATGAGAGGAGGGAGGCAAGCTGCAAGCCCCACCTGAGTTGGCTAATGTGAGTTGGAGGTGTGTAAACTCCTGAGCACACATACAATGAGAGGAGGGAGGCAAGCTGCAAGCCCCACCTGAGTTGGCTAATGTGAGTTGGAGGTGTGTAAACTCCATAGTTAATGCGCCTTGAATATCTTCCAGGCAGCATTAGGGTAGCACCTGTGAGGCCATGCACCTATATTAGCCAACTCAGGTGGGGCTTGCAGCTTGCCTCCCTCCTCTCATTGTATGTGTGCTCAGTCACGCTGGAGGGTACCTGGGGGGAGGCTGTGAGTCGACCGAATGCTGCCGTAATTGCCCACTGGCCCCTGTTTTGCTTTGCACCCACAGGTAGGATTAGCGTTAGGTTCCGTGCCATTTTGAGAAACCTTGGAATTGGTGTGCGGGCTCTGGTATGTCCTTCCTATAAGGATATACTGGCAAATGTCTCAATTTTAACATCAGTGTTGAGGGATAGCCAATGTCATTGTATACATCTACCACAGTAGTGCACCCATATTCCTGTATTGTATTATTCAAATTGTTACACATCCACACCGTCTATCTGGTGTAGGATTCTATTGTGGCACTTGTAGTCCACTGCAGGCATCCTCCATTGCATGCATTTTTATGCTGGGGATCGCCCCTAGCAACGGACTACAAGGGCAGGATATGCTCCCCCAGTATAAATGCACAACCGCAGTTGGGGTTGAGCACTTCCAGCCATTTGAGACCACGTTTTTTGTTGTATGCCCCAAGGAGCTCAAAATTCACCAAGCCAGTTTGCTAAAGTCAGGACATCCTATCCACCTGTCAAGAACAGAACCCATCCATGGTACTTCTTATGTGGCATGGCATGCAAATTGGCAGAAGGCCAAACAGTGAATATATACACAGATTCCGCTTATGTGTTTGGTGCCACCCATAATTTTGGATTACTGTGGAAAACCAGAGGATTCCTGACAGCAGCAGGAACACCAGTAAAACACAGCATGGCCATCAAGGATCTGTTGGATGCCTTACTCCTCCCAACTCAAGTGGCAGTCCTGAAAGTGAATGTCCATGGACGACTGAACTCTAGGGAAGCCAAGGGCAACTACCTAGCAGACTCTGCGGGAAAACAAGCAGCCAGAAACTCACAGGAAGTGAAAAGCAGAGTGGAGGACACCCCGATGTTGGCCCTACAGACCCTACCAGTAGATAAATCCCAGTTGAAAGAACTAAAAGAGGCAGCAAGGGGGGGTCCAGAGTCAAGGGTGTGTGTCCAGAGTCAACGGGCATGTCCAGAGGTCGAGTGGGAGTGTCAAAAGGTCAAGGGGGGTGTCTTTGGGCTGGGTTATAGTCAGGGGTGTGTCTTTGAAGGGTTAGGGTTAGGGTTAGGGCTTGGCCAGGCCCCCCAGAGATCAAAGGTCACTGCACAAGAAGTATGTACCCAGCCGTGCTGCATTCGGCACATGGGGCGGCCCACTTGTCAAAAACTCTCATGAATGCCCTAAGTCAAAGTACTACACAGCACCAGGAATTACACCACTAACAGTGCAACCCAGGTCGTATGGAGAAAACACACTTGGCCACACCACAGTACCCGTTTCAAAGGATACAGCTTGACCACATACAAATGGCAAAGAGCAGAAGATTTGAATACGCCCTTGTGGTGGTGGACATGTTCTCAGGGTGGCCGGGAGCCTACCGAACTACCAATATGACAGCCAAGACCACGGCCAAGAAACTCCTCAATGAAATTGTATGCCGGTATGGAGTACCTGAAGTCATAGAAAGTGACCAAGGACCTGCTTTCGCAGCTACGTTGACAAAAGAAATCTGGTCTGCTCTAGGAGTCACTTTATCCTTCCATACCCCCTTTCACCCCCAGAGCAGTGGAAAGGTTGAAAAAATGAATTGCACTCTTAAAACCCGAATGTTGAAAATGTTCCAAGAAAATGGTCTATCTTGGCCTGATAGTCTACCCATTGCCCTCTATAGCTTCAGGTACACCCCTAGAGGAGTGCATTCCCTATCCCCCTATGAGATTTTGTTTGGCACCACCCCGAGTTTAGGGTGTTACTATCCTCAGCAGTTACCAGAACAGTCTGATGCACTAACTAATTATGTGGCCGCATTATCAAGGGTGTTGACTAAAATACATGCCTGAGTGCTTTCTTCTATTCCAGATCCTGAAGCAGTTGCTGGGACTCACAAGCTATTGCCTCATGATTGGGTACTAGTGAAAAAGTTTGTGAGAAAGAATCCTCTTGAGCCCAGATTTGATGGTCCATTCCAAGTTCTGCTGACCATGTCCACTTCAGTCAAGGTGGAAGGGAAGAACACCTGGATCCACGCTTCCCAATGCAAGAAGGTGCCAACGCCAGAAGATGAACAAACCAGTCCAACACAATCATGAAGATAATACATATCCTTTGTCTAGTATGAATGGCACTAGGCGGCCCAGAGAAAGCCATAACTATGAAAAAGAGATGAATACGGTTCTGGTTTAATTCAGTAAATTCCACTGTAGCCTCATATGTTTTTTACTCATGTGCAATGTTAGCTTGCCCAAGGGGAGCCAATCAATAGAAGTGGTATCGTGAAGGATATGGGGAGGGATATGTGTGTGTCACTGGTGGCCCATGGGGAGAAGATTGTAAGTCCTGGTCCGCAGCAGCCTAGAATTCTGGGCCCCCATGGGGTTACAAACCTGAACAGTCCACAGCTACAGACAGCAAGTACAAGGAAGATAGACCTTTGTTTGACCGCATGAAGTTGGTTAAAACAGGGCCCTATATGCAGCTAACACTAACCATTCAGAATCCAGTCCCCAGTGATGCAGGGACTTATGTCCTTGGTTTGTGGTTTAGAGGGACCAACCAAGGTCACCAGAAAAGGTTTGAAATTAAGGATATACATAGCTATGGGGAATGGAGAGACCCTAATGCACCCCTAATCCATTCTATAGAACAACATTTCCAGTCCTACAAGAAAATGGTAGCTATAGAAAATCCCACCTTCGTAGACACCATGGCCATAGATACAGGATATTCAGATGTTAACCTTTGGCTCGAGTGGATGAAGTATACAGCAGGGAAGAGTAATAGTGCCAACTGTTATGTTTATGGTAGCACTAGGCCTCATCCAGGTACAGTCCCATTATATATCCCAGAACAAGCAGACAAATGCTTCCTCAGCCTATATACCAATAGCTCCACAAATCACACAAATTGGGAATGGTGGAAGAAGGAATATCCCATAACCACCAAAACCATTAGACCAGTAGAAGGTATCACCATTAACTATGGGAACTATACTTGCTATTCCATCCCAAGGCAGATTCATGGAAATCTTTACTGATGGTTACTGTTCTTCATGTCGAGTTATAGATAAAACCAAACTACATGGCCAAGTCCAGTCTCTAGGTGATATTTACTGGTTGTGTGGAGATATGAAGCTTAGAACCCGGTTAGAAGGAAACTGGACTGGAGAATGCACATTGACTAAAGTCATTATGCCTGTGCATATATTTAACCATGAACCTATAGAAGAACATGAAACTCACGATAGGAACAGGTGACTAGTCCCTAAAGGCAGCTTTGACCCCATGTGTATATTGAAGCTATTGGAGTCCCAAGGGGGCGGGTCCCAGATGAGTTTAAGCCTAGAAACCAAGTAAAAGCAGGATTTGAATCTTTCCTACTACCCCTAGTCACCATACATAAGAATGTAGACTGGATTAATTATATCTATTACAATCAACAAAGATTTGTAAACTTTTTAATAGAAGGCTTCAAAGGACCGGCTGAACAATTTAGCGCCACATCTACTATGACAAAATAGGATGGCCTTAGATATGATCTTAGCCGAGAAAGGAGGGGTATGTAAAATGTTTGGGGGTACCTGTTGTACATACATCCCAGATAACACAGGACCCAACGGTAAGGTAACCATAGCCATAAAAAGTTAGAAAGCCTTTCATTGGAACTTAAAATAAATTCTGTAGTGTCAGACCCCCGGGACCAATATTTAATAGAATGGGGGCTTGGCAAAAGATGTTAATTCAAATAGGAATAACAATTCTAACAATCCTTATCATCCTTGCATTTATCATCTGTTGTGTGCTGCCATGCCTGAAGAAGATGTGTGAAAAAGCCGTGGACAATGCTACTCCTATGATGACGAACCTCGACTATGAAGACTACCATGATGGATTATACAGCCCATTACAGAAATACCCGAATAAAGAATCATTTTATATGGAAGGGACAGCATCTGAAAATCTATGTACAAAGTTCTGTGGCAAGGGGTGTCTTGCAATAGCCATGACTCCTCTAATGTATAGCAAGAAGAAAAGATTTGGAGAAGTACATAGGACAAATGAGATAGGACTACATGTTAGGGAAAGAATGTAAAAATAGCAATTTTAAGGGGGGAAATTGTAATGGATTTAAAATGCATAATTATATATATATATATATATATATATATATATATATATATATATATATACACACATATATATATATATATATATATATATATATATATATATACTGATAAAATGACTTATTTTACCTCGGCTTAATTATTTGCTAAATTTTAGCTGACCAGACAGAAATCAGCCTCTCCCCCACCAGTGCGTGAGAATTAAGATTGAACTGTTTGAAGAGAGATAAAGTAATGTCAAAATGACATTTGGATATTTGGGGAGAAGAACAAGGTTAATAATTGCTTAACACTTAGAAGAAAAACTTGTGCATGACAAAAAACTATGCACACCTATACTAAACACACACACACGTCAGTAATAATTAACCCCTTAAGGATTCAACTCATTTTGGCCTTTTTTCGTTTTTTCCTCCTTGCCTTCAAAAAATCATAACTCTTTTATATTTTCATCCACAGACTAGTATGAGGGCTTGTAATAATGAGGGTGTTGTAATGCCATCACTCACAGTACCATGAAATGTATGACACAACCAAAAAAATACTATTTGTGTGGGAAAATAAAAAAGAAAACCACAATTTTGCTAATTTTTCGAAGGTTTCGTTTTCACGTCGTACAATTTACGGTAAAAATTACATGTGTTCTTTATTCTTTGGGTCAATATAATTATAATGATACCCATGATTATGTACTTTTCTATTACTGTTGCTCTTAAAAAAAATCTCAAACTTTTTAGCCAAATTAGTACGTTTAAAATGCCTCTATTTTGAAGACCTATAACTTTTTCTTGTTTCTGTATAAGCAGCGGTATGAGGGCTTGTTTTTTGCGCCATGATCTGTACTTTTTATTGATACCATATTTGCATATATAAAACTTTTAATACATTTTTCATCAATTTTTTTAAATAAAATGTTATAAAAAAAAGCAGCAATTTTGGACTTTTCTGTTTTTGTTTACGTTCAACGTTCACACTGTTCACTGTACAGTATCATTAACATTATATTTTAATAGTTTGGATATTTATGCATGCGGTGATACAAAATGTGTTTATTACATTTTTTTTTACACTTTTTGGGGGTGAAATGGGGAAATGGGACAATTTACATTTTTATTGGGGGAGGGGATTTTTCTATTTGTTTTTACTTTTTTTATACTTTCTTTCTTTTATTTTTACACTTTAATAGTGCCTATAGGGGACTATTCATAGCAATCATTTGATTGCAAACACTGTTCAGTGCTATGCATAGGGCATAGCACTGATCAGTGTTATTTGTCATCTTCTGCTCTTGTCTCCTTGATCTCAGACCAGAGCAGAAGACCCATGGAAGGCAGCAGAGGCAGGTGAGGGGACCTCTGTCTGCTTTTCTGGATGATCGGATTGCAGTGGCAGCGCTCATCCATTGCGATCATCCATTTTAGTGACCGCACTGCTGCTAATGCCGTGATCTGTATTGATCACGGCATCTGAGGGGTTAATGGCGGACATCCGCATGATGGCAGATGTTGCCCATTAGCGGTGGGTCCCTGGCGTGCGGTTATTTATTGGACGTAAATGTATGTCCTGGCGCAATAAGTACCACCTCACCAGGAAGTACATTTATGTCCTGCGTCTTTAAGGGGTTAATTAATAATGTGAATAGGGGATAGGTTATGAAGTGCTGGAGTACCTCTGGACATCTTATCTCCTATCCAAAGGTTTTCTGCCCCCAGGCATGCAAAGGATAGGGGATACGATGTCTGATCGTGGGGGTCCCGCCACTAGGGACCCCCGCAATCTTGACTGCGGCACCCCAGACATCTGGTGAACGGAAAGAACTTAGCTCCGTGCCGGATGAGGGGGCATGGCGGCCGTCAAGTCCCCTCCCATAGACTTGCATTGAGGGTGTGTGGCCGTGACGTCACGAGCCTCCGGAACTCCGGTGCTGCACGCGATGCTCTAAATGAATGCCGGATGCAGCAGGGAGATCGCGGGGATCCTAGGACTGGAGTACCCCTTTAGGGCCATTGAATTGTACAATTGATTTAGGCAATTTTCTAATCTGATTATTCAGGTCATTCTCTAAGTCAATATTCCAGTTAATTCCATAGTTTATATGTTTGTATGTTTTATTGAAAAATTTTATAAAAACTACTTTGACATTGAGGTCATTCTCCAATTACAGTTCAACTTTGATACTTTTTGTTCATTAATTAAGATTCTAATATAATCAATGTGTCTAGAGATGAGCGAAGTTACAGTGATTTGATTCATCACAAACTTCTCGGCTCGGCATTTGCTGACTTTAGCCTGCATAATTTATTTCAGCTTTCAGGTGGTCCGGTGGGCTGGAAAAGGTGGATACAGTCCTAGGAGAGTGTCTTCTAGGACTGTATCCACCTTTTCCAGCCCACCAAAGAACATGAAAGCTGAAATAATTTATGCAGGCTAAAGTCAGCAACCGCCGAGCCGAGAAGTTTGTGATGAATCACTGTAACTTCGCTCATCTCTAATTGTGCCCATAAAAACTTTACCAAGTTTTTCAAACATTACTGTATGAAGGGGAAAAGAAAAGTTTACCTTAAAAACTATCCTTTGGTAAACTTAAAAAAAATAAATTCTGCTGAGCGTGACCCGATGAAACTTCTCCATGCAATGGTAAATGTTTAATTACCCCTCAAATAGGACTCATAAAGGCATATACAATCCAAGAGGTGCTATTTTGTTCTCTAATGCATTAGTGTCATCTGTAAAAACATTTGTTATGTAGTCCAGGAATGTAGTCGGGAATCAGTCCTGAGACCTGCTGAGATCATAGGTAATGGCTGGCTGAAGAGTAAAACAACCTATTTCACTCCCCAGTCGGCTGCCTGGCTAAAGGAGTCAAATAGTCGGATTTGATTGACAGCCGAGGAGTAAACTTTAGCTGACTATTACTTACAATTTGCTGGCCTCTGGACGTTTTTAAAATCAACACTATTGCTTTAAGGTACAATTGTAAAAACAAAACTACAATACTATGTTGAATTTCAAGTTTACATGCATCTTCCAATACCAAAAATTCTGCTGTCATAGGGGGAGATTCTCAAAGAATTTTGCACCCCCAAAAAATCGATTTTGCGCCCAAATTTTTGCACATTAAGTATTGACCCCATTTTCAAAGAGCTTTGTGCTGTGGTTTACACTGTTCAGGTCAATTTTGTAAAAGTGGGCGTGTCCACGTATATTGTCTGCTTTACATCATATTCTCAAAGGGGTGAGAGTCCAGTTTACATCAAAAATTTCCCACCAGTTTTTTGATTCTGTGTAGAAATTACAGAAATAGTTGTAGTTTTATTGTTTTTTTGTTTTTTTGGGGGGGAAAAGGTGTTATTTAAGTAATTATTAAAAAAATAAATAATTATTATTGAAAAATTTTATTTAAAAATAATATATATATATATATATATATATATATATATATATATATTATTAAATGTTTTTCTTGGTCACTGCACCTGCACTCACATTTAAACTCAGAAATGTTTTATTTATACAGTTATCGCTTGTCTGGGCACTAGTAACCATGGAATATTTCGTGAGATGTTTCCGCCAGAAATTTTTGGGATGTAAAATTTGGTGCAAAAATCGGCAATTTTGGTGCAAAAATCGGCAATTTTGATGCAAAAAATTTTTATATGGCTGCAACAAAAAAAAATTGGCGTGAAAAAAACAAAAGTGGCGCGAAAATGAATTTTCACATATTTTCAAAGCAGCACAAAAGACCTTTGAAAATGTGAGGAGAAAAAAAAAGTGTGAATAATATCACTAGAACAGAAATTACAGTAGTTTTTGAGAATCTCCCCCTTTAAATCAGTTGATGAAACATGGTCCCTAAAATTGTTTACAGGTAATGAATTAAGAGTCCCTCCCAATAACACATTTCTCACTACGAAAAATGTTAGAAAAATGTTATCCTCACTATATGCAATATGTCTCTTATCCCACAACACATTCCTGTGAGGGATACCATTATACTACCGAGACAGGAACGGCTGCAATTTTACACCAGGGAATCGCTCTTGTGTGTTTTGTGTAATACTATAAGAGCATGGAGGGGGCCTAATACTATATAGGGCTCCAGAAGGGCTTAAATACCATATAAGGGCACAGATGGGCCTAACTAAAGTATGGGCACCAAATAGGTCTAACTGCTATATGGGAGAACAGAGGGTCCTAATTGCTATATGTGGGCACAGAGGGGGCCTAATATTATGTAAGAGCACAAAGGGGCCCAAAGTGGGAACTATTACTGTGTTAGACATAAGAGATGGGGTATTATTGGTCTTTATATAGTGCATTTTATTTATTAGTAGTAGATCATGTGATGTAATGGTAGTGGTAATGATGTGGCAGTATTATAGTTTTATTTGTCCCTTGGTAATATTTGTTATTGGTATTGGTATATTGGTCTCAGCATACAGGATTTGGTCATGGTCAGTAACAGTATGATGGTAATGGGTAATTATAATTTATTTTGAGCTATACAGTATTATCATGCATAGAAAATATCTTACCTATATATAACTAAAAAGTTCAGAAAGCACTTACAGTACATGTGCTGTAAGGCCTGTGATTGGCTACAGTATCCCATGCTTACTGTAACTTTGTCAGGTAGTCCTGAGCAGTGATGGTGCTGGGTCAGGAGCAAACATAGGGGTGAGTATTTTTTGTTTTTTTCCCCTTACCCTCCCTGCTTTTGGATAACTTTGTCAAAAAGGATGGAAAACCCCTTTAAAAACAGTGACACTAAAGGTGTAAAAACTTTATAGTTTGCAACATATTCAGTTTTATATACAGTACTCAAAACTAAGCAAATGTGCCTTTTCTTAAACCAGAAGAACAAGACAAAAACATCTTGATGCAGTGTATAGAACTAAAAGTTTACTTGTGAGACACATAAGAACACAACATGATGGATCTCACTGCTAGTCTCGTACTCAGTACAATGCAGGATTGTGCTGCTTTTTTGTGCTGTTTGTTTATACCTTGTCAGAACAGCGTAAACATGTGAAACAATAAGATGAGTCCACATTAATCATATTTGGGTAGGAAAAGTTTGCAAGTGCTCCCATTCTACTGACCCTGTTTAGTTCACTGCCAAGTGATATATTATGATTTATGCAGTCACTCAGTATGAAGGGGAAAAGAAAAGTTTACCTTAAAAACTATCCTTTGGTAAACTTTGCCTGATTTTCATGTCTCATTGCATGCTCTTCGAACTTCTTACTAAGTACTTAGAACAAATTCCGGTTTTATAAGTACGGTATTATCATAATAACCGGGGCACGTGACTGACTATTTTGGGTGGTTGCTTTAAGTGCAGCTCTGCTATTGAAAATAATTGGAGCCATTAAACATTGTGGCCTAAGGAATGCCTGAGGTTATAGCACTCAAGAGACCTGGCAGGATTGTGCTAACAGTCTAGATTCCCATGCCGAATCTAATCTCCACATTCAAATCTCTGATGGCAGATAGTGCTGAAAACTTTTTTATATTGTAGTTTTAATCTTGGTGATGAGAGTGAGATACACATTTATCACCAAGCAATAGACTATGTGGAAAAAATGAAGATGGCATGGAATCCCCCCACATCCGAAAGAGGCATGTGTGAACATGTTAAAAAAAAATAATTTACACACACATATATATATATATATATATATATATATATATATATATATATATATATAAAGAAACTAAATATGCAGCTCTATCCCCCAAAAAATTAAGGTTTTTCCAGATATTTAACAAAAAGACGCAGCACTCCAGGGATATGCAAACGTTTATTTAATCCATCGTATCAAGTCAGCAAGCAACATTTCTGCTCTCTATGGAGCTTTTTAAGCTTAGGTAACACACATTATTAGTGGAATTAAATACCCAACTCATTGCTCATAAAGTCAATACACAATCAGGTGCTCATAAAGTGAAAACAATCATCTAATAAAGTGCATATATCATGTAAACAAACATTGTCATAAAGTGCAAAATAAAGTGCAAAATATTCAGAGTGAACATCTCAATGTCCACACATATAAATTTATAGTGACAATGATAGATCCGTGTTAAAAGTGCATAAAAACTATAAAAAATGCTTGAAATACATAGTTAGATGTGAACATGTGTTGTAGTAGATGAAACAGTAGAATGACATAATTCATCTTGTAATCCTGGCGACTTACTAATGATGTGGCTTCCTCAAAGGGCCTGAGAAAACGTCAGGAGTCACGTATGAGCTGCCACTGTTGACCTTGAAGTTATACAGGGGAGTCACCCTATCCGCTTGGATCATCTAGAAATCGGTGATGGCTTTTCTCTGTTCGTATAGTTGGTCCAACATATGGAAGGTGGAATTCCAAGATGTGGAAACATCACAAATCTGACTATGTTGGGGGATACCCTTCTGATGCTGCAGCTCAAGAAGGGTGTGCTTTGCGGTGTACGAGTGGCTGAAGTGCATGGCAAGTTTCCTTCCCATTGTTAGGATGACTTGCAGATGGGGGAAAACTTCAGGAACAGCTTGACAACCAGATTGAACACGTGTGCCATGCATGGCGTGTGGCTCAGGCTTCCTTGTCGCAGCGCAGATAAGATGTTCTTCCCGTTGTCGGTAACCATGGTTCCCATTTCTAGATTTTGTGGAGTAAGCCATGATTCGATTTCTTTACGAAAGATCTTTAGAAGTTCCTCCCCTGTGTCACCAAGACAAACCATGTGAAGAACAGCGTTATACCGCCATGCCCTGCACACATGGTTTGCTGGAGGGGCACTGAGACTTGTCCGTGCAGTGGAGGCTGAGGACACCGTGGAGGATGAGGAGGCACACACTGTCACAGGACCAATGGCCTGAGAATGTGGAGGTGGAAGAGGTGTGACCTGTCCAAGTTGCAGTTGTGGCTGTGCAGGAACCACATTTACCCAGTGGGTCGTAAAGGACATGTATTGTCCCTGACGGTAGTTACAGCTTCACACGTTGGTATTTTGCACTTTGGTACACACCGACAGGCTCAAGGACTGGCCCACCTTCTGTTCCCCAAAATTGTGCAGCACTGGTACAGCTCCCTTCGGCTGAGGTGGTGGAGTTTTGTCTGGCTGAAACAGGGAGCGGCGTGCCACTGGGTGATGCAGCAGGCTGGACCACCACATCGGGGCAACGGTTCTCCCAGGCCGCTTTATGGTGGTACAGTATTTGTTGACACAGGGCCATGTTGCCAACATTGGGACTCTGGCCATGCTTCACCTTCAGCCGACACATCTTGCATGTGGCCAGGTTAACATCCTCCGGATGCTTGATGAAACACTGCCACAATGCAGAGTATCTGATTTTCTCACCAACAGTCCGCACTGATTGACTTGTACTGCGGCTTACTCCAGGAACCCCTGTTCCACTACCTCCCAGGAAGTTAGGCTGCTGCAGGTGCAAGTGGTAGGCCGCTGCAGATGGTCTACCCTGGGCATATTTGGCTCCATGCTGACTGCCAACCATGCTACCCCTAGTGATGTCGCAAACACAAAATTTTCGGTTCGCGAACCACGAACGCGAACTTCCGCAAAAGTTTGCGAAAACGTGAACCGGGCAAACCTCCATTGACTTCAATGGGCAGACTAATTTTAAAACCCACAGGGACTCTTTCTGGCCACAATAGTGATTTAAAAGTTGTTTCAAGGGGACTAACACCTGGACTGTGGCGTGCCGGAGTGGGATCCATAGCAAAACTCCAATGGAAAATTACATTGTTGATGCAGAGTCTGGTTTTAATCCATAAAGGGCATAAATCACCTATTATTCCTAAATGGTTTGGAATAACATGCTTTAGCCCCCTTTAGGCAGCACATAGTTTGATTCCCCCCATATTAGGCAGTACATGGTTAGAGCCCCCCTTTAGGCAGCACATAGTGGGATTTGAACCCAAGGCCCCAGTGCTGCAAGTCAGCAGTGCTAACCTCTGAGCCACCATGCTACCCTTACCATGCATATAATTTGCATGGTTGCTAAAATGGACAGATATGTCAGCAGAGAGTACCAGAAAAATTAGGCATGTACACATGGCTCAAAAATTTGGTATTGTTGCAGCGCAGCTGTAGCAGCACCCAGAAAAATTGCGGCAGCATAAAAAGTGCAGCACCAGAGGCCAGAAAAATTAGGCATGTACACATGGCTGAAAAATAAGAACAAGCGCATATCCAAGAGTCCAGAAGATTCTATAATGCAGGATGGAGAAACAGACAAAGAAATTATTTTCTAAATAACATTTTTCATCAAATAAAGAAACAGAGTTCATCCCTCTCTGTATTTTATTTTTGAAAATGTAAGTTTAAAAATCACAGGCAACAAGCGTTCTTTGGTGTAATGGTTAGTACTCTGGAAAACTCAAGTTTAAATTATCAGAAAGTCCAGAAGACTCGATGATGCCGGACAGTGAAAATCACAGAGAAATCCTTTTCAAAATAAAATTTTTCATCAAATCAAAATGAAAGCAGCGGGCAGAAAAATTGCAGCAGCAGAAAAAGTGCAGCACCAGAGGCCAGAAAAATTAGGCAGGTACACATGGCTGAAATATAAGAACAAGTGCATATCCAAGAGCCCAGAAGACTCTATAATGCAGGATGGAGAAACAGACAAAGAAATTATTTTCTAAATAACATTTTTCATCAAATAAAGAAACAGGGTTCTTCCCTCTCTGTATTTTACTTTTGAAAATTTAAGTTAAAAAATCACACGCGACAAGCATTCCTTTGTGTAATGGTTAGTACTCTTGAAAATTCAAGTTTAAATTATCATAAAGTCCAGAAGACTCTATAATGCAGGACGGTGGTGCGGTGTGACTCTCCGCTTTGAGGCAAGTCAACCCCAAGATGGCGTGACACTGCCGTATCCGGGATGTGAAATAGCACCTGTGGAGCAGGTGATGTGGAGCAAGACGCAGCAGAGGAAGAGGACTCGGCCGAGGAGGTTATGGAAAAGGATGGAGTAGGAGGAGTAGAGGAGGTAGCAGCAGGCCTACCTGCAAGTCGTGGCGGTGTCATGAACTCCTCTGCAGATCCACGCATTCCATGCTTGGCAGCCATCACCAGGTTTACCCAATGCGCAGTGTAGGTGATATACCTGCCCTGACCATGCTTTGCAGACCAGGTATCAGTGGTCAGATGGACCCTTACCCCCCTGGTAAGATGGACCATGCCAGACATGCCATAATTTCCTTTTGCACAATGGAGTAAAGGTTGGGGATTGCCTTTTGTGCAAAAAAATTTCTGCCGAGTACCTTCCACTGTGGTGTCCCAATGGCTAAATATTTTTTTAAAGGCCTCAGACTCCACCAGCTTGTATGATAAAAGCTGGCGGGCTAGCAGTTCCGACAAGCCAGCTGTCAGACGTC
Organism: Hyla sarda; assembly: GCF_029499605.1. Lineage (NCBI taxonomy): Eukaryota > Metazoa > Chordata > Amphibia > Anura > Hylidae > Hyla > Hyla sarda. The sequence continues at coordinate 69,685,419 of NC_079189.1, read as the reverse complement.
GGGCTAGGGGGTGACTTTGAGAAATTGTCTTCTTGCGCTCAAACATTTCCGAGTCCTTGACAGACACCTAACTGTGGGCAGATGAGCAGGAACTGCTCAAGGTGAGAGACGAAGAGGCGGATGGTTGAGAGGGGGCAAGGAGGGCAGCAGTGGTTGACCTGGCTGAAGATGCTGGACCAGGAGGAGGATGGAGGCTTTGACTTTGTGTGCTGCTTGTACTGACGTGTTGATCCCATAGGTGTTTGTGATGTGACATCATGTGCCTTCGCAAAGCAATTGTGCCTAGGTGGGTGTTGGACTTCCCACGACTCAGTTTCTTCTGGCACAGGTTGCAAATGGCCTCGCTGTTGTCAGAGGCAGACACACAAAAAAAATGTCACACTGCTGAGCTCTGCGATGACGGCATTCTGGTGGTGGCAACAGCATGCGTTGATTGGCGTCTCATCTGGCTGACCCTGGGTGCCGTTGCATGCTGTCTGACTGTGCCACTAGCTCCTTGCGACGACCTCCCCCTGCTTCCAACTCGTCTCCTCCTCCTCTCTGTCTCCCCATCTGAACTTTCCGATGATGAAGCCCCTTCTTCACCCGGCTCCCAAGTGGGATCGGCTTCATCATCATCATCGAGTTTTGTCTGCATGTCACTGATGGCCTCCTCAGATTCCTTAACAGTGTCTGTCTGAACGCTTGCAACAACACCTCCCACGTCACTCTCCTCATCACTACATGCCCGTCTAGCAGAGGATGTCTCCTCCACTTCTTGGCTGGACAGTAGCTGGTGACTGTCCTCTAGTAGATCGTCCTAACTAAATAGTGGAACTGAACCCACATAAGATACTTCTGTGGGGAAGGGAACAGCATAGGACAGAGGCAATGAGAGGACAGGGACTGCTCCCGGGACATGCCAACTGAGGGTTGTGTCTGAGGAACCCACTGACTGTTGACTGAGTGTGTGAGATGTCACCTGAGATGAAGTGTTAAAGGGGTACTCCGGTGAAAACCTTTTTTCTTTTAAATCAACTGGTGGCTGAAAGTTAAACATATTTGTAAATTATGATGAAAGAACAAATACGGGGCATTCACACTGTGACACTTGGGCGAAGGCTGTCGGATGAAGGTGATCTCAGTTCCAAGTATCCATGGCGGGGAGGCGGGGGGTGTAACGAGGGGAGCCTCAGACGCCGGCCACGGACCGTATCACGCCCACTGGCACGTCGGGCCGTGTCATCACGTTCTCTCCAGGTATTTAACCTTTTTTTTTTTTCTGTAATCAAGACAGGTGAGTAGAAACAAAAGAAATAAGATTAACCCTATATGTTTATATTATATTCACCCAATGTGCTAGGTTAAAACCAGAATAAAGAATCATGCGACATGTAAACATTAAAGAAAAAGATGATGAGTCTAATGGAATTATATTATTTCTATCTAAATTTTATAATAATGCACTAAGCTCCATCTTGTCATTAAGACCTAGGGGCCAATAGCATTCACCCTTAGAATCCATCTTGATTCCTTTGTCAGCAGTGTTTGGTGTTTGTTTTTTCTTTGCATGCAAGTTTCCACTTTTTCAATGGCTGCAAAACGTATGGAATGCAAATCATTTGCATGTTCTGTAGTAATATGATTTATTAAACGTGTTGCACCTTTTTGATAAAAGACCTCATATGTTCTCTTATTCTATGGAAAAGAGGGTGTATAGTTTTCCTTATGTAATATCTTCCACAGGGGCATATTAGACAATAGACCACCATTTTTGTTCTACAAGTAATTAATTGTTTTACTGTTATATTGTATCCTCCAAGATTAATTTTATTTTTCTTCAGATTCTGTGCACAAAAAGAACATGAACCGCAACAACAGTTTCCTGCTTTTTCTTTATTTTCTAACCAAGTTGTTTTGCGGTATATTTTTTTTTCTTTTCTCTTCAAATAATCATGAATTGTGTTGTTACGTTTGTAAGTTATGATAGGTTTATTTTCTGTAAAATCGGCAATGTCCGGATCACTTTGTAGAATATACCAGTTTGAATGTATTGCTTTTCGGATTTTATCATTAAGGGGTGTATTTTTAAAAGAGAAAATAGCTACATTTTTTTCTCCTTTTTCCCTTCGATTGTTTTGAGATAACAATTCATTTCTTAAAACTCATGTTATTTTTTCTTTGGCTTCATCCAAAATTTTTCGGGGGTATCCCCTTGCAACCAATCTTCCTTTTAATTCTTCGGCTTGTTTTTGAAAAGTGGCCTCTTCGGTATTTATCCGTTTTAATCGAACTTATTGACTGTAGGGAATTCCTTCCTTTACTTTTGCTGGGTGGGAGGATTTGTAATGCAGAATTGCGTTTTTTGCAGTGTCCTTTCTGAATCCTGCCATACATATCCTACCATTTTTTATTTCTATGCTGACATCTAAAAATTCTAATTTTTCTCCTCCAAAAACAGATGTAAATAGCATGTTAACATAATTGATGTCGTTTAGGTAGCTGACAAATTCATTGAACTGCGCTGGCGTTCCAGACCAAATTATAGAATATCTTCTACATATTTTAAGATTAACTTTAGGTAGCATAAGAAGGGGTTTAGAGGTGAAAAAATATAATTTTGTTCAAAAATTCCCAAAAATATATTTGCCAGGGAGCATTATATCGGGGACCCCATCAAGGTCCCAGATATTTGTTTGAACCACATTCCATCATTTTGAAAAAAAATTATTATCCAGAATCAAAGGATGTAAATATGGGGTTTGGACGGATTTTCGAGAATTAATTTTTCTGCCGTTTTTTTCACTAATTGTTCCAATCTCCACGCATTTCCTCAAAAAACTTTTAACCCTTTCTAGGATCTTTAAGGTTGGATCTTGTAGAACTTTGTTATAAAACAAACAGTTATTTAGTTGTGAATTAAGCTCATTTTCATAATCCTGTCTCCTCCACACTACAACAAACCCTCCTTTGTCTGTTTTAGATATTTTGATTTCCTTGTTGTTACCTAGCCAATCCAGGGCTTTTCGTTCCTTCCACGTAATGTTCGGTTCTGCTTTGGGATAAATTATAACTTTATCCTCCCTGCTGACTTCTTGTACAAAAACATCAATTGGGCTGCCTGGTATGTTTGGAGGATTGAAATTTGATGGATTACCTCCTCGAAAAAAAAAGCTTTCTTCATTATCCATTCCTTCCGGAGCACATTCCAACCCAGGAGTTTCTTAATTTTCATCCCATAATTCCATCAACTCATTCATTGATTTGTAATCCTCCGGTTCCATCCCCCTTGCTATCCAAAAACCCAATGGGCCGATTTTACATTGTGTTTCCCCTTCAAGTGTTTTTTTTCCCTTTAATCTCCCTGCCCTGTTTTTTCAATCCAGAGAAGTATTTTTTCAGGCTAATTTTTCTTACTACTTTAAATAAGTCCTCCTCAAATGAAGCAAAGTCAAAGTCCTCTTTTAATCCAAAATGTAAACCCTTTTACAAGACTTTTATACAATCAGTTGTTAATGGGACATCTGTTAAATTAATAACTAATGATCCTTTGGAGCTCCTTTCCAGGAGATCCCTTTCCTTTTGTATGTTCTTTTTTGTATTATCTGCTTTTCTCCTCCTTCTTCTTCCCCGTCTGGTCCTGGACCTCTGTGAGGGGTGTAACGGTCCCCCGACGGTTTACTACTAGTCCCTGGATTTTGTTCATCCGGACTAGATTCCGAATCAGTTGTAAAAAAATCTGATGCCTGCGGTTTTTCCTGCGGTATGTTGACGGTTTTACCTTTCTATATCCTCTTCCTCCCTGCAAATTCTTATTCCTATGCCATGAAAAAACTTGCTTGGTCTCAAAATATTTTTTATCTCGCAACAATTTGTCCCTTTTGATTTCTTTAATCGCAATTTGTGACAAAGCAAGTTTTATTTATCCAATTTACCATTAAAATTAGAAAACTGCCTCTCTGTTAACCTGATTTTAAATTCTTGCCTGGCTTTACATAATTCAGTTGTGATTTTTTTCATACTCTTTCTGATTTTGCTCCAAAACCAATTTTTGTAGATTAAATGAGTGTATTAGATGTAGATCATTCCACTTTTGCACAAAATTCGGATTATCAGTGAATTGCGATGGTGGTTTATATGGACGAAATCTCCTGGGTGTACGTGCATTATCCGTATACACTTGCAGCGAACTGATAGTACAAAATAATTTTAGTTCTTTTTCTGCTAAGTTCTGAATTTTGAACTCTAAGGTTTTTGTGCTGATCATTTGAATTTCATCTTTGCGTTCACATGTAGAAAAAAACTCCCCTACGTCCGCTCTTCCCGCACTAAAGGAAGTGCCTTTGGTTCCCTCTGCTGTGTCGCAATACATATTGCTTGCACTATTTTAATGAGCTGAAGAAAATAACTTCCCGATGTATAAAATACTGTGCTCTGTCACCCTGAATAATATGTCAGTAGTATAAAATCAATCTTGATGAAAAGAAATGGGGACGGCACTAGTAATACGATAGTTCAGTCTAATATGAATGTGCTCAATGCACACTACTTGCAGGTGGATATGCAACCTCCACTCTGGAGGTGTAAGTGAGAGGGAAAACTTTGTGTCAGGAGGTGCTTAACATGTATCAAAAGGTAGCGGAGAATGTAACAATCATGATGAAAGAACAAATATGGGGAGTGTCTCAAGAAGTCACCAATCCTCTCTCTAATCTCTAATTGGTGACTCCTTGAGACACTCTTTGGAGGAGAATATCATCACAAAAAAATTATATGTTTATCTAAACAAGGAGTCGCCAATCACTCCAGTCTTTTATACGGTCCCTAAGATACACAAAAACCCGTTGGATCCACCAGGTAGGCCCATAGTGGCCTCGGTGGATTCGGTCCTATCCCCCCTAAGAATACTACTTGAGAAAGCCTGTACACCTCGTTAGCACACAAAAAAGGTGTTGAGGCAACTAAATGGCTGTTGGACACCAGTACTTACACAGATGTGCAGAAAGAATTCTTTCTCCAAATGTTGCGCATTGTATTAGAAGAGAACTATTTTCTCTATGAGGACAGTTTCTTCCTACAGAAACAAGGATCGGCAATGGGGGCGAATGTGGCCCCCCCCATATGCAAATGCCTATATGGCTTACTTTGAAGAGACATATGTCTATACCCATCACCTCTTCCAGGGAAACATCAAAACCTGGAAGAGGTTTATTGATGATGTGTTTTGCATATGGGAGGGGCCACATTTCCAACTTCAGGAGTTCATCGAATACTTGAATGGGGTTAGACCGGAATTAAAATTCACCTTGGTCTGTGATCAGACCCAGGTGAGTTTTCTATATACAATGGTCCAGAAAAACGGTGAGGGAGGCCTGAAAACGGACTTGTTTCGGAAAACCACAGACCGAAACAGTCTGTTGCATTATAGTAGCGCACACCACTTGGCGGTCAAGAAATCTATCCCCAGGGCCCAGAGGCAAAGGATACAGCGAATAGTCACAGACCCAGAAGTAAGGGCCACAAGATTAGCTGAGTTGGAGGAAAGTTCCGCCAGAGGGGCTATCCCGCACATGTTTTAGAGGAGGCCAGGAACCCCACACAAAGAGAGAGAGCAACAGAAAGATTATCTAGAATTCCATTTGTTAGACAGTATCATCCAGTGTTATACAAAATAGATGCCGTAGTGAGAAAACATTGTCTAATACTGTCTACTTCTTACCCAAGTATTCAGGAATTTGTGAGCCCCCCGTTGATTTGTAATAAAAGAGCACCTAACCTGAGAGATAGGCTGGTGTGAGCGGATGTGGGCTCCCAGATTGCTGAAAGAAAGCAAACTGTCTTCAGGACTCAAAAATGATGCACATTTGCATGTCTGCATTGTGCACAATGCAGCAACGTTATAAAAGGGGACACATTGTCCCACCCACATACGGGTGAGAACATTAAATTGTGCTACTTTAGCACCTGTGACACAAAGAATGTCGTCTATGTCATAAAATGTCCATGCGGTCTCCTATACGTTGGAGAGACATCCCAGCGTGTGGGAGACCGCATTAATAGACATAAATCATCTATCCTATGTAAAAACCTGCTGTACCCCATCCCATATCATTTTGAAAAAATGGGACACAATGTGTCCCAATTAAGTTATCAGGTGATTGATCAGGTATTCTGTCCCAGGAGAGGGGGGACATTAAAAACTTATTGCGCAAGAAGGAAGCCTATTGGATCCACAGACTGTCCACCTTGGAACCCAAAGGCCTTAATAGGGATTATGAATTGTCTTCCTTTTTATAAGATGTTACTGGATGTGGTTTTAATTAATAATAATCATTCTACATTATTTTCAGTCACATCGATGACAGGAGTACACCGGATGGAAGCCCAATAAGATCAGTATATTTGGCCATTTAATATAATTGTTATTATAATTTACTGATTTAGGATATAGTTTGATTGATATATGCCTAGCTTCATGTAATCTAAACAAAAGGGAGTCTTTTGTATACAAACAAAAATGGTTACCATGACAATACCGGAAGTGGGTTGGGCTATAACATTTAAATGTGAACACCAACATTGTGATATATGTCAGTCTGAGTAAGGCTTTGGCCGAAACGCATCCACATATGCTGTATGCTGTATACACCTTTATGAATAAATACTTTCACTGAGCAGAAAGAAGTGAGTGCCGGGATTTTCTTCCTATTTCCACATTATCTATAATCCGCATGCACCACGAGGAGCGAGTGCCGACCTACACCTGTTAACTTGTTTTCACAGAATTTAGGCCCTTAAGACTTTAACAGGAACATAATGGTACATCACTTTGATGTACGAATGTGGTATGCACTTATGAGGGGAGTACAATGTGCTCCACTACGCTTAAAACAGTATTTGTCTACAATACCAGCAAGTGTGTACTTTTGGCTGGCCTTTCACAGTATCTAGGCCCTTAAGACTTTAACAGGGAGAAAATGGTACACCACTTAGATGTACGTATGTGGTATGCACTTATGAGGTGAGGACAATGCGTTCTAGTATGCTTAAAACAGTATTTGTCTACAACACCAGCAGATGTATACTTTTCCCTGGCCTCTTACAGTATCTAGGCCCTTAATATTTATCAGGAACAAAATGGTACACCACCTAGATGTACGTATGTGGTATGCACCTATGAGGGGAGTACATTGCGTTCCAGTACGCTTAACACAGTATTTGTCCCACAACAGCAGCAGGTGTGTAATTTTGACTGGCCTTTCACAGTATCTCGGCCAATAAGACTTTAACAGGAACAAAATGGTACACCACTTAGATGTATGTATGTGGTATGCACTTATGAGGTAGGACAATGCGCTCCAGTACGCTTACAACAGTATTTGTCTACAACACCAGCAGGTGGGCACTTTTGCCTGGCCTTTTCACAGTATCAAAGCCCTTAAGACTTTAACAGGAAAAAAATGGTACACCACTTAGACGTTCGTATGTGGTATGCACTTATGAGGGGAGGACAATGCACTCCAGAACACTTAAAACAGTATTTGTCTACAACACGAGCAGGTGTTTACTTTTGCCTGGCCTTTCACAGTATCTAGGCTCTTAAGGCTCTAACAGGAACAAAATGGTACACCACTTAGATGTACGCGCATGTTACACTTAATAGAGAACAATATGCTTTTAGAGCTCTTCTCACCCTTACTGGCTGGCTAATATTAGCTTTTCAGTTGTTGTACACACCAGTGCTGCAGCACACAGTCGCTGTGTACTACACTCAAAATTGTACTTTCTCTTTCAATCTCACTCCCTTCCCTATCAGTATTTCTAGGCTGGATTTGTGCTTCAGGTAAATCGCTGCTGTAAAAATGCTTTTCTGTGCAACACACTGCTGTCTGTCCCTCTCTTTCTCTCTGCAATAAAAGGCTGAAGTGACTGGCCGCAAGATGGCTGCTGATTATATAGGGCTGTGACATCACAGGGGTGGCTGGCTGCTGATAGGCTGAATGCTGCATGTGATTCTGGGTCATCCCACCGAAACTTGTTCCCGCCTTTCCAGGATTTCTTGTCCTATGTCTTCACATGTGGATCCACCATTTTACATGCCCTGGAGCCTGGACCACACTAAATTGAGTTTAATGAAGCAATTTGCACGATCGATATTCGCATTCGTTCCAAATCGAATTCTTCCTGAAATTGGTAACGAATTCGGATTCGTCAGATGTGATTCGCTCATCCCTATACTCTATTATTAAATTTGTGAGGCATCTCTTTTTTTTTTATCAAAGGCATCTTGGTCTATCACACAGCAATGTCTTCTACACGTTTTGTACTTTCATCATGGCCTTTCTGAGTTTAACACTCTCCTCTTGCTATTAGGTATTCAGCTTGATCCTGATTCCCTTCATTTTTCCTGATTCTGGCCAGTGGAGTTATTCTGACTTTTCTAATGACCCAGCAAACTTTGAAATTACACAAGTCTTGATATTTTACCTGAAGTAACTCCAAGAGTGGAATGTGCAGTTCCCTTTATAATTCACATGAAGAAAGGGTTAAATAAGGTTTCATAGGGGTCAAATGTTAAGTTTTGCTGAAATTAATAGGACTGAGCTGCAATACCACAGTCAGGGTCGGCTCTGCCTATAGGCAAAATAGGCAGCTGCCTAGAGTGCCCTCTTGAAGGGGGGCGCTGGTCTGCCTACGGCAAGAATGTTAGATAACCAGCATCTGAATCACTCACTTTGTTACAATGTGTCACCCCAGTAGTAAGCCAATTACATGAGGAAGGGGCTTGTGACAGTGTGTCACCCCAGTAGTAGGGTGCCACATGTCAAAGGGTGGGCCAATGGGTGGAGTCAAGTGGCTGCAAAATTAGCTTTTGCCTAGGCTGACAAAAAATCCTTGCACCAGTCCTGACCACAGTTAACCTTTGGTCAAGAGTGGAGCTGTTTCTTTAAAAAAAATATATATATATTTTTTAAAAAAGCCAACAGTTTATGTGATTTTCAAAGTCTTTTTAGTTATTGTAACACTAGAGATGTTTTCCATGCTATTTTTAAAGTCTTACTATCATAAAAAAAAAAAAATAGTTTGGGTCAGACAAGGTAATATGGGGGGGGGGGGGAAGGTTATCAAAACCTGTGTAGAGGAAGAGTAGTGAAGTTGGCCATTGCAACCAATCTGGTTGCTTCTTTCATCTTTTGATAAATCCCCCCTTGGTGTGCACACCCACTGAGCATTAAAGCAAGCCAGGAGAAGCATTCAGCTGTGCACTTCTCTCCTCCTCTTTCTCCTTTCTACTGGAAGAACCTTTGCTAAAAAGTCTATGGGCTAATCTCCAAATCTTCTGCACTAAGGAGATAGACAGAGATAGAAGCACTGTTGAGTTGAGAGCTTTTCCCCACTTCGTGTTGGGACCTGAACACCTAGAACCCCAACAGATCAAAATTTTCACATGTTTTTATGACATGTCAGAAAAATGGCCATTGATCGAGGGTCGATATTAAACCTCCACCTCCCCACTCTTCCGTCTCTAACAAAAGGTGCTGTCCTCCTACTTTTCTCCTTTTTTTTTAATCACATTTGTGTTGAGAATATCCCTTTCAATATAAAATGTTCAACTCCTTTTGAAGGGTTCTGCACACAGTAAGGGTTCTACACACTCAAGTAGAACATTTAAACCCTCTCCAATTCGGTAGTCATGTTGGATGTAGAGCAGGTGCAGATACTTGAGGTTCTCCTGTCTAGTATTTGTTGGTGCCCCAATATTTTGTACTTCCACCAATATAACATTTATCACCTGGATGAGTGATTACTTGGGTCTGGAATATACCATTAATGGGTTTGTAATTGATTACATTAAATTTTATTTCTGTAAACACTGCTACTCTTGACTATGGGCTCTTTGTGGTATTATAGTTTAGCCCCATCAAAGCTAAAGGGACTGAGCTACAACACCAAACACAGCCTATGGACTAGACTGGTGGGGTTTGAGGGAGAAAAAAAAGTGTGGTTTCATGGGTAGATTACTATTTTTTTTTTTTTTTATAACATCTTTTAATCCCAAAATTAAAGTTACACCATTTTGTTGGACAGAGTAAATCATAAATGGCCCATGCACCAACAACTTTGCTTTTTTGTTGAACAATAAATCATTCAGTCTAATACTTAGCTTATCAACCCTTTAAAGACTACAAAGTTGTATTTGACTCTTAATTATTAGAAATATTTAATACTTTTTTTGTATTTTTCCGCACACAGCACTCAGCCTTTTCAGTAACACCACTGAAGTGAACCTCTTGCCAGCCTCAAATGACTGATCATGTAGAAAAATTATTTGCCCTGAGCTACATACCAAATGTTATTGCTGTTCAGAATATCTCAGGTTCTGCATGGTAACTTTAGCTCACACATTTATGAAAGCAGGTAATGTATTCTTCATGCAGTTGCTTTATTTATTTTTATTTTATTTTTAAGGTTAGCTGTAAATTCATTTTACCATAAATCTTTAAAAATGTTAATGCCGGTCCAAATTGGGCATGAAATTACAATATTTTCATAGTCACTAAGATGGATTCATGACTATCCATATTACCATATTACTATCCATATTACATACTAAAGATGGAACTTAAAAAGCAAACCAATCTGCACTTTTTAATCCCTGTTCTGTATTTTACATTATACAATATTTTTAGAATATTGTAAATGGACAGAACAACTAGAACACCCCTATTTTTTATAAATTTAACTTGAACTCGTTCTCTTGATACACTTCCAATCACTGGTATTGCCTCTTTCTCTTTTTAGTTACATAGTTTGTATTGCTGTTGATGAGCTTTATTTTAGGGGTGTGATATGTCAAACTAGGCAGTTCCAAAAGTAAATGATCAGGGCCAGTGTTCTAAAGTTCTCTTTAAACCATGGGAAAGTTTAACTGGTCCATGTAATTTCCCCTCCGGGCCTGCAATATGCTGATTTGCCTCTAAGGTGTTTAGCCTCGGAGATCACATTGTTAAAAATATTGACAAAGGCCAGCTTAATTGACTACCCCCCGTTCCCCAATTGCCAATATATGTATAATATATGTATAAATATATATACACTGCTCAAAAAAATAAAGGGAACACTAAGATAACACACCCTAGTTCTGAATGAATTAACTAAACATATTAAATACTTTCATCTTTATATACATAGTTAAATGAACTGACAACAAAATCACACAGAAATCAAATTTATCAACCCATGGAGGTCTGGATATGGAGTTACACTCAAAATCAAAGTGGAAAACCACACTACACGCTGATCCAACTTTGATGTAATGTCCTTATAACAAGTCAAAATGAGGCTCAGTAGTGCGTGTTGCCTCCACGTGCCCGTATGACTTTCCTACAATGCCTGGGCATGCTCCTGATGAACTCCTGGACAGTCTGTGGTGCAATGTGACTTTGGCGGATGGAGCGAGACATGATGTCCCAGATGTTCTCAATCGGATTCAGTTCTGGGGAACGAGTGGGCCAGTCCATAGCATTAATCCTTTCCTCTTGCAGGAACTGCTGACACACTCCAGCCACATGAAGTCTAGCATTATCTTGCATTATGAGGAACCCAGGGCCAACCGCACCAGCATATGGTCTCACAAGGGGTCTGAGGACCTCATCTCGGTACCTAATGGCAGTCAGGTGACCTCTGGCAAGCACATGGAGGGCTGTGAGGCCCCCCAAAGAAATGCCACCCCACGCCATTACTGACCCACCACCAAACCGGTCATGCTGAAGGATGTTTGAGGCAGCAGAACATTCTCCACGGCATCTCCAGACTCTGTAACGTCTGTCACATGTGCTCAGTGTGAACCTGCTTTAATCTATGAAGAGCACAAGGTGCCAGTGGCGAATTTACCAATCTTGGTGTTCTCTGGCAAATGCCAAACGTCCTGCATGGTGCTGGGCTGTAAGCACAACCCTCACCTGTGGACATCGGGCCCTCATACCACCCTCATGGAGTCTGTTTCTGATCATTTAAGTGGATGTGTGCACATTTGTGGGCTGCTGGAGGTCATTTTGCAGGGCTCTGGCAGTTCTCCTCCTGCTCCTCCTTGCACATAGGTAGAGGTAACGGTCCTGCTGCTGGGTTGTTGCCCTCCTACGGCCTCCTCCATGTCTCCCGATGTACTGGCCTGTCTCCTGGTAGCGCCTCCATGCTCTGGACACCAAGCTGGCAGACACAGCAAACCTTCTTCCCACATCTTGCACTGATGTACCATCCCGATAAGCTGCACTACCAGAGCCACTTGTGTGGGTTGTACACCGTCTCATACTACCACTAGAGTGAAAGCACCGCCAGCATTCAAAAGTGACAAAAACATCAGCCAGGAAGCATAGGAACTGAGAAGAGGTCTGTGGTCCACCTGCAGAACCTCTCCTTTATTGGGGGTGTCTTGCTAATTGCCTATAATTTCCACCTGTTTTCTGTTCCATTTGCACCACAGCATGTGAAGTTAATTGTCAATCAGTGTTGCTTACTGAGTGGACAGTGTGATTTTACAGAAGTGTAATTGACTTGGAGCTACATCGTGTTGTTTAAGTTTCCCCATTTTTTGAGCAGTATACACTGTATATATATATATATATATATATATATATATATATATATATATATATATATATTCACAGTGTAGGGTCCGTCCCAATGAGGCCACCTTATCGCGGTGGGACGGTCCAAGCTATTTGACCGCCGGCGGAGACAAATTTGCGAGCTAAGTGCCTCACTATTTCATAGTTTCACATTTGCATCTATTACACCATAGCTGTATAGCTCTCCATGTTATAACTGCATATTCATGTTTCACCTATATCCTTGTGCTGGCAGTGTGCTGCTGCATTCTTCTGTTGCTATATATATATATATATATATATATATATATATATAGGTATAGGACCATGGTAAATCAATCAGAGCAATATTTATTGGATAAATGTGGCTCACCTATCAAGTATATCCATGCAACAGTGATTTATTCCATAGTGTATAGAAGAACTGAAGAACTGCAATATTTCAGTAGCCTCTCGCTACCATTTTCAAATCTTTACAAGTCGTCACTGTATATATACAGTCATGGTCGTAAATGTTGGCACCCCAGAAATTTTTCAAGAAAATGAAGTATTTTTTACAGAAAAGGATTGCAGTAACACATGTTTTGTGTTTTGCTAAACACATGTTTATTCCCTTTTTGTTGTCACGATGCCGGCTGGCAGGTAGTGGATCCTCTGTGCCAGAGAGGGATTGGCGTGGACCGTGCTAGTGGATCGGTTCTAAGTCACTACTGGTTTTCTCCAGAGCCCGCCGCAAAGCGGGATGGTCTTGCTGCGGCGGTAGTGACCAGGTCGTATCCACCAGCAACGGCTCAACCTCTCTGACTGCTGAAGATAGGCGCGGTACAAGGGAGTAGACAGAAGCAAGGTCGGACGTAGCAGAAGGTCGGGGCAGGCAGCAAGGATCGTAGTCGGGGGCAACGGCAGGAGGTCTGGAACACAGGCTAGGAACACACAAGGAAACGCTTTCACTGGCACAATGGCAACAAGATCCGGCGAGGGAGTGAAGGGGAAGTGAAGTATAAATAGGGAGTGCACAGGTGAACACACTAATTGGAACCACTGCGCCAATCAGCGGCGCAGTGGCCCTTTAAATCGCAGAGACCCGGCGCGCGCGCGCCCTAGGGAGCGGGGCCGCGCGCGCCGGGACAGGACAGACGGAGAGCGAGTCAGGTACGGGAGCCGGGGTGCGCATCGCGAGCGGGTGCTACCCGCATCGCGAATCGCATCCCGGCTGGAGACGGTATCGCAGCGCACCGGGTCAGTGGAGCTGCCCGGAGCACTGCGGTAGCGAGAGAGAAGCGAGCGCTCCGGGGAGGAGCGGGGACCCGGAGCGCTCGGCGTAACAGTACCCCCCCCCCTTGGGTCTCCCCCTCTTCTTAGAGCCTGAGAACCTGAGGAGCAGACTTTTGTCTAGGATGTTGTCCTCAGGTTCCCAGGATCTCTCTTCAGGTCCACAGCCCTCCCAATCCACCAAAAAGAACTTTTTTCCTCTGATCGTCTTGGAGGCCAGTATCTCTTTCACCGAGAAGACGTCAGAAGAACCGGAGACAGGAGTGGGAGAAACTAACTTGGGAGAGAAACGGTTGATGATGAGTGGTTTAAGAAGAGAGACATGAAAGGCATTAGGAATACGGAGAGAAGGAGGAAGAAGAAGTTTGTAAGAGACAGGATTAATTTGGCACAAGACTTTGAAAGGACCAAGATAGCGTGGACCCAGTTTGTAACTGGGGACACGAAAGCGGACATATTTAGCGGAGAGCCATACCTTGTCTCCGGGAGCAAAAATGGGGGGAGCTCTTCTTTTCTTATCGGCAAACTTTTTCATGCGAGATGAAGCCTGTAAAAGAGAATCTTGGGTCTCTTTCCATATGATGGAAAGATCACGAGTCACTTCATCTACAGCGGGCAAACCAGAGGGCAAGGGAGTAGGGAGGGGGGGAAGAGGGTGACGGCCGTACACCACGAAAAATGGGGATTTGGAGGAAGATTCAGAGACTCTAAAGTTATACGAGAATTCGGCCCATGGTAGAAGAGCTGCCCAATCATCCTGGCGGGAGGAAACAAAATGTCGTAAATAATCACCAAAGACCTGGTTAATTCTTTCCACTTGTCCATTGGATTGAGGATGATATGCAGAAGAAAAGTTTAATTTAATCTTGAGTTGTTTACAGAGAGCCCTCCAGAATTTTGACACGAATTGGACGCCTCTATCCGAGACTATCTGTGTGGGCAACCCGTGAAGACGAAAAATGTGTACAAAAAATTGTTTAGCCAACTGAGGCGCTGAAGGAAGACCAGGAAGAGGGATGAAATGTGCCATCTTGGAGAATCGATCAACGACCACCCAAACAACAGTGTTGCCACGGGATGGGGGTAGGTCTGTAATAAAATCCATACCAATCAGAGACCAAGGCTGTTCGGGGACAGGCAGAGGATGAAGAAAACCAGCGGGCTTCTGGCGAGGAGTCTTATCCCGGGCACAGACAGTGCAGGCTCGCACAAAGTCCACGACATTCGTCTCCAGAGTCGGCCACCAATAGAAGCAAGAGATGAGTTGCACAGATTTCTTGATGCCTACATGACCTGCGAGATGGGAGGAGTGACCCCATTTGAGGATTCCGAGGCGTTGGCGTGGAGAGACGAAGGTCTTTCCTGGAGGAGTTTGCCTGATGGAGGCTGGAGAAGTGGAAATCAGGCAGTCAGGAGGAATGATGTGTTGCGGAGAGAGTTCAACTTCCGAGGCATCCGAGGAACGAGAGAGAGCATCGGCCCTAATGTTCTTATAGGCAGGCCGAAAGTGAATTTCAAAATTAAATCGGGCAAAGAACAGAGACCACCTGGCCTGGCGAGGATTCAGCCGTTGGGCAGACTGGAGATAGGAGAGGTTCTTGTGATCGGTGTAAATAATAACTGGAAATCTTGATCCCTCCAGCAGATGCCTCCATTCCTCAAGTGCTAATTTAATGGCTAGAAGCTCTCGATCCCCGATGGAGTAGTTTCTCTCCGCCGGAGAGAAGGTCCTAGAAAAAAAACCACAAGTAACAGCATGCCCGGAAGAATTTTTTTGTAGAAGGACCGCTCCAGCTCCTACAGAGGAGGCATCAACCTCCAATAGGAAAGGTTTAGAAGGGTCAGGTCTGGAGAGCACGGGAGCCGAAGAAAAGGCAGACTTGAGCCGTTTAAAGGCGTCTTCCGCTTGAGGAGGCCAAGACTTGGGATTGGCATTTTTTTTGGTTAAAGCCACGATAGGAGCCACAACGGTAGAAAAATGTGGAATAAATTGCCTGTAATAATTGGCGAACCCCAAAAAACGTTGGATAGCACGGAGTCCGGAGGGGCGTGGCCAATCTAAGACGGCAGAGAGTTTGTCTGGATCCATTTGTAGTCCCTGGCCAGAGACCAAGTATCCTAGGAAAGGAAGAGATTGGCATTCAAACAGACATTTCTCTATCTTGGCATAAAGTTGATTGTCACGAAGTCTCTGAAGAACCATACGGACATGCTGGCGGTGTTCTTCTAGATTGGCAGAAAAAATCTGGATATCGTCCAGATATACAACAACACAGGAGTATAAGAGATCACGAAAAATTTCATTAACAAAGTCTTGGAAGACGGCAGGGGCGTTGCACAGGCCAAAGGGCATGACCAGATACTCAAAGTGTCCATCTCTAGTGTTAAATGCCGTTTTCCATTCATCCCCCTCTCTGATGCGGATGAGATTATAAGCACCTCTTAAGTCCAGTTTAGTAAAGATGTGGGCACCTTGGAGGCGATCATAGAGTTCAGAGATGAGGGGTAGGGGGTAGCGGTTCTTTACCGTGATTTTATTAAGACAGCGGTAGTCAATGCAAGGACGTAGAGAGCCATCTTTTTTGGACACAAAGAAAAATCCGGCTCCGGCAGGAGAGGAGGATTTACGGATAAAGCCTTTTTTTAAATTTTCCTGGATGTACTCCGACATAGCAAGAGTCTCTGGGGCGGACAGAGGATAGATTCTGCCCCAGGGTGGAGTAGTGCCCGGGAGGAGGTCAATAGGACAATCATAAGGCCTGTGAGGAGGTAGAGTCTCAGCTTGTTTTTTGCAAAAAACATCCGCAAAGTCCATATAGGCCTTAGGGAGACCGGTTACAGGGGGAACCACAGAGTCACGGCAAGGGGTACTGGGAACCGGCTTTAGGCAGTCCTTGAAACAAGAGGGCCCCCAACTCTTGATCTCCCCAGTGGACCAATCCAGGGTTGGGGAATGGAGTTGAAGCCAGGGTAGTCCAAGGAGGATTTCGGAAGTGCAATTGGGGAGGACCAAAAATTCAATCTTCTCGTGATGAGGTCCGATGCACATTAGAAGGGGCTCCGTGCGGAAACGTATGGTACAGTCCAATCTTTCATTGTTTACACAATTGATGTAGAGGGGTCTGGCGAGACTGGTCACTGGGATGTTGAACCTGTTGACGAGAGAGGCCAAAATAAAATTTCCTGCAGATCCGGAATCCAAGAAGGCCATAGTAGAGAAGGATAAGGCAGAGGCAGATATCCGCACAGGCACAGTAAGACGTGGAGAAGAAGAGTAGACATCAAGGACTGTCTCACCTTTGTGCGGAGTCAGCGTACGTCTTTCCAGGCGGGGAGGACGGATAGGACAATCCTTCAGGAAGTGTTCGGTACTGGCACAGTACAGGCAGAGATTCTCCATGCGGCGTCGTGTCCTCTCTTGAGGTGTCAGGCGAGACCGGTCGACCTGCATAGCCTCCACGGCGGGAGGCACAGGAACGGATTGCAGGGGACCAGAGGAGAGAGGAGCCGGGGAGAAAAAACGCCTTGTGCGAACAAAGTCCATATCCTGGCGGAGCTCCTGACGCCTTTCGGAAAAACGCATGTCAATGAGAGTGGCAAGATGGATGAGTTCATGTAGGTTAGCAGGGATTTCTCGTGCGGCCAGAACATCTTTAATGTTGCTGGATAGGCCTTTTTTAAAGGTCGCGCAGAGGGCCTCATTATTCCAGGATAATTCTGAAGCAAGAGTACGGAATTGTACGGCGTACTCGCCAACTGAAGAATTACCCTGGACCAGGTTCAACAGGGCAGTCTCAGCAGAAGAGGCTCGGGCAGGTTCCTCAAAGACACTTCGAATTTCCGAGAAGAAGGAGTGTATAGAGGCAGTGACGGGGTCATTGCGGTCCCAGAGCGGTGTGGCCCATGACAGAGCTTTTCCAGACAGAAGGCTGACTACGAAAGCCACCTTAGACCTTTCAGTAGGAAACTGGTCCGACATCATCTCCAAGTGCAGGGAACATTGGGAAAGAAAGCCACGGCAGAATTTAGAGTCCCCATCAAATTTATCCGGCAAGGATAGTCGTAGACCAGAAGCGGCCACTCGCTGCGGAGGAGGTGCAGGAGCAGGCGGAGGAGATGATTGCTGAAGCTGTGGTAGTAGCTGCTGTAGCATCACGGTCAGTTGAGACAGCTGTTGGCCTTGTTGCGCTATCTGTTGTGACTGCTGGGCGACCACCGTGGTGAGGTCGGCGACAACTGGCAGAGGAACTTCAGCGGGATCCATGGCCGGATCTACTGTCACGATGCCGGCTGGCAGGTAGTGGATCCTCTGTGCCAGAGAGGGATTGGCGTGGACCGTGCTAGTGGATCGGTTCTAAGTCACTACTGGTTTTCTCCAGAGCCCGCCGCAAAGCGGGATGGTCTTGCTGCGGCGGTAGTGACCAGGTCGTATCCACCAGCAACGGCTCAACCTCTCTGACTGCTGAAGATAGGCGCGGTACAAGGGAGTAGACAGAAGCAAGGTCGGACGTAGCAGAAGGTCGGGGCAGGCAGCAAGGATCGTAGTCGGGGGCAACGGCAGGAGGTCTGGAACACAGGCTAGGAACACACAAGGAAACGCTTTCACTGGCACAATGGCAACAAGATCCGGCGAGGGAGTGAAGGGGAAGTGAAGTATAAATAGGGAGTGCACAGGTGAACACACTAATTGGAACCACTGCGCCAATCAGCGGCGCAGTGGCCCTTTAAATCGCAGAGACCTGGCGCGCGCGCGCCCTAGGGAGCGGGGCCGCGCGCGCCGGGACAGGACAGACGGAGAGCGAGTCAGGTACGGGAGCCGGGGTGCGCATCGCGAGCGGGCGCTACCTGCATCGCGAATCGCATCCCGGCTGGAGACGGTATCGCAGCGCACCGGGTCAGTGGAGCTGCCCGGAGCGCTGCGGTAGCGAGAGAGAAGCGAGCGCTCCGGGGAGGAGCGGGGACCCGGAGCGCTCGGCGTAACATTTGTGCATTGAAACTAAACCAAAAAATGGAGGAAAGCTAATTGGACATAATGTCATACCAAATTCCAAAAATGGACAAAATTATTGGCACCCTTAACTTAATATTTGGTTGCACACCCTTTGGAAAAAATAACTGAAATCAGTCGCTTCCCATGACCATCAATAAGCTTCTTACACCTCTCAGCCGGAATGTTGGATCACTCTTCCTTTGCAAACTGCTCCAGGTCTCTCTTATTGGAAGGGTGCCTTTTCCCAACAGCAATTTTAAGATCTCTCCACAGGTGTTCAATGGGATTTAGATCTGGACTCATTGCCGGCCACTTCAGAACTCTCCAGCACTTTGTTGCCATCCATTTCTGGGTGCATTTAGACATATGTTAGGTACTGTGTTCTTTACTTTGTAGGCCTCTTTCTGTTTTCAGTAAACAGTAGAATGATGTGCTTTACCAAAAATCTCTATCTTGGTCTCATCTGTCCACAAGACGTATTCCCATAAGGATTTTGGCTTACTCAAGTTCATTTTGGCAAAATGTAGTCTTGCTTTTTTATGTCTCTGTGTCAGCAGTGGGGTCCTCTTGGGTCTCCTATAGCTATAGCGTTTCATTTTATTTAAATGTCAACGGATAGATCACGCTGACACTGATGCTCCCTTAGCCTGCAGGACAGCTTGAATATTTTTGGAACTTGTTTGGAGCTGCTTTTCCACCATCTGGACTATCCTGCGTTGACACCTTTCATCAATTTAGCTACAGTGCCATGGGTTGCAAACTTCTTGATAATGTTGCGCACTGTGGACAAGGGCAAATCTAGATCTCAATTTTGGTTCTCAAGTTGTAACGCCGAGCGCTCCAGGTCCCGCTCCTCCCCCGGAGCGCTCGCGGCATTCTGTTCTTGCTTACAGAGCCCCGGTCAGACTCGCTGACCGGGAGCGCTGCTCTGTGTCCCCCGGCGAGGATGCGATCCGCGCGGCGGGATGTGCCTGCCCGCGGGTCGCATCCCATTCCACTCACCTGCCCTGTCCTCCTGCTCAGTCCTGGCACGTGCGGCCCCGCTCTCTAGGGCGCGCGCGCGCCGAGTCTCTCAGATTAAAGGGCCAGTGCACCATTAATTGGTGCCTGGCCCAATCAGTTCCAATTACTCCCCACACTATATAATCCCACTTCCCCTTCCTGTCCTTGCCGGATCTTGTTGCCTTGTGCCCTGAGAAAGCGTTTATGTGTGTTCCCTAGCCTGTGTATCCAGACCCCTTGCTGTTGCCCCTGACTACGAACCTTGCCGCCTGCCTTGACCTTCTGCTACGTCTGATCTCACCTTGCCTTGTCCTTGTGTACCGCGCCTGTCTCAGCTGTCAGTGAGGTTGAGTCGCTATCGGGTGAAACGACCTGGAGGTTACCTGCCGCAGCAAGTCCATCCCGCTTTGCAGCGGGCTCTGGTGAAAACCAGTAATCTCTTAGATTCCGTTCCCCTGGTACGGCCCATGCCATCGCCTCACTGACAAAGAGGATCCACTCCAGTGCCCTTCCTGCATACCAGCCCGAATCCTGACACAAGTCCTCAGACAGTTCTCTTCTCCTCTATCTGTTATCTATGCTTAGTGTGGCACACACAGACACACAATGCAAAGACTTCTCTTCTTTTTATACGCTTTCAGGTGTGATTTTTATATTGCCCACACCTGTTACTTGCCCAAGGTGAGTTTAAAGGTGAATCACATGCTTGAAACAATCACATTTTCCAGAATTTTGAAAGAGCACCAATAATTTTGTCCAGCCCATTTTTGGAGTTTGGTGTGACATTATGTCCAATTTGGTTTTTTTCCTCCCTCTTTTGGTTTAGTTCCAATACACACAAAGAGAACAAACATGTGTATAGCAAAACATGTGTTACTGCAAACCTTTTCTGTGAGAAATACTTAATTTCCAACATTTAGAGTATGTGTGTGTATTGGTATCCATGGGGGGGGGGGGGGGGGGTGAAGTTGGCCTGTGTCCATGGGGGATATATTTAAATGTTTGCTTATGTATTCCTCTTTCTAGGTTTTTATTTTATTTTTATTTTTTTGCAATTTTTTTTGCTTATGTGCGACTTATCAACTGGTTTCCGTCTGTTGATAAATTTCTTTCACGCAAGCAATTTCTTTTTTGCATTGGTAGTGGCTTTTTCTGCTCCGTGTCTGAGCTGGAGTAAATTTAGTAGGTTTTTTCATGCGATAAATCTCTGACCACTGCCAGTCAAAAATGACTTTTTTGCTTTGTTAAGCAAGTTTCCTTCACCTCTGCAGCCCCTAGAGGGTTTTAAGACATCAATATGTTTATATATCAAACATATAAAACAATGTATTTTTTAAATAAGCTAAATTAGCAGCATCACATTCTGTAATAAACTTAGAGTGGTCATACAAGCTTTGAAAAAAAGGAGCAAATGTAATTAAAACAAAAAAAATTCTACTCCTCCTCAATTCCCTGGTAGTCCGGTGCAGGCTAGTAGATGTTGAGCTACTAGTATATTGACCATAATACAATTGTTTGGCTGTATTGCAGACCCCTTCTTAAAGGGGTACTCCGGTGAAAACCTTTTTTTCTTTTAAATCAACTGGTGCCAGAAAGTTAAACATATTTGTAAATTACTTCTATTAAAAAATCTTAATCCTTCCTGTACTTATTAGCTGCTGAATACTACAGAGTAAATTCTTTTCTTTTTGGAATTCTCTCTGATGACATCACGAGCACAGTGCTCTTTGCTGACGTCATTACAATAATAATAATAATAACTCTTCATTTATTGTTGTCCTTAGGGGGATTTGAACCCAAGGCCCCAGCACTGCAAGGCAGCAGTGCTAACCACTGAGCCACCATGCTGCCCTTAGCATATTTCTGCTATGCACGGTTGCTAAAATGGACAGAGATGCCAGCAGAGAGCACTGTGCTCGTGATGTCATCAGTGTTCCAAAAAGAAAGGCATTTCCTCTGTAGCATTCAGCAGCTAATAAGTACTGGAAGGATTAAGATTTTTTAATAGAAGTAATGTACAAATATGTTTAACTTTCTGGCACCCATTGATTTAACCTCTTCAGGACACAGGGCGTATGGATACGCCCTGCAATCCGAGTCCTTAAGGACCGAGGGTGTATCCATACACCCGTGGGAAATCCGGTCCCCACCGCTAGCCGGTTGGGGACCGGAGCCGGATGCCTGCTGAAATCATTCAGCAGGCACCCTGGCACATCGCCCAGGGGGGTCCTGAGACCCCCCCATGTCGGCGATCGGAGAAAATTGCATGTCAATTCAGACATGCGATTTTCTCCAATTCCGGGCTGATCGGGTCTCTGGTGACCCGATCACCCGGAAAATAGGGCTGATCGGAGCTGTCAGCAACAGCCCCGATCAGCCTAAAGGATAGGAGTGAGGTCGCAAAGCTGCGATCTACTCCTATTCCCTGGCATTAGTCAGAACGGAGTTCTGACCAATGGCAGTGCAGGACAGGGGGTTGCCATGGCAACCCCCCGTTCTGCCCGCCCCTGGATGTCGAGGGGCTCTGGGAAGAAGATGGAGGCCGTACCTGCAGGAGAAGATGCCTGGGGACCTGGGATCTTCGCTGGATCCTGCTGGATCCTGATGAGGTAGGGAATCGACAGTGTGGGGGGGGGGGGGGGAATTGAAAGTGAAAGTAAATCGATCTTTACTGTGGCAACCACTAGGGGGGCCAAACTGCAACTCCCAGCATGCCTAGACAGCCAAAGGCTGTCTGGGCATGCTGGGAGATGTAGTTTTGCAACATCTGGAGGGTCACAGTTTGGAGACCACTGTTACAGTGGTGCCCAAACAGGAGCCCTCCAGATGTTGCCAAACTACAACTCTCAGCATGCCTCGACTGCCCAGGCATGCTGGGAGTTGTAGTTCTGTAACATCTGTCCCTTCAGATTTAGCAATGTTCATGATATTTTTGAAAATTACTGCTCTACTTTGAAGCCCTCTAATTTTTTCAAAAAGCAAAAGTATGTCCATTTTATGATGCCAACATAAAGTGGACATATTGTGTTTGTGAAGAAAAATTTAATTTATTTTGAATATCCATTTTCCTTACAATTAGAGAGCTTCAAAGTTAGAAAAATTAAAAATTTTCAAAATTTTCATGAAATTTTGGGATTTTTCACCAAAAAAAGGATGCAATTAACGCCGGAAATTTACCACCAAAATAAAATAAAATATGTCACGAAAAAACAATCTCAGAATCAGAATATTCGGTAAAAGCGTTTTCCCGTTATTAATTCGTAAAGTGACGGTGGTCATAATTGCGAAAAAGGGCTCCGTCCTTAAGGGGTTAAAAGAAAAAAGGTTTTCACTGGAGTACCCCTTTAATGAACTAAAACTATGTGTCTCCTTGTACATAGGATAGTACACACAACAGTAAGACTCACCAATAGGACATATACAGCACTTTGGAGCAAACAGAAAATCAAAAACAGATATTTTACACTTCATTAATATCACATCTTACTCACGATAACTTTTGCATCTTCCGGTAGCATTAGCTTTTGAAATAGACTATATGTATTTGTGTTGTACATACATGTGGCTTGTAATTACTCTCGAAGTACTTATACTCTTCTTACAAATATCTCCTTTTCATCACATCTGTCCCTTGACTACTTTAATCTAAAATACTTCTGTCTTATCTTAGAATTTCCATTCCTCTTGTTTTGTGCCAAGATTCCGCACAGTCTGTATTCACAACAAAACTGGAAGCTTACGATTGCAGTTGGTAGCTTTATCTATTTAACCATACCAACATGTTCTTATTATGCTAAGTCCTAAACTGCCTTCTGGTTGCCAAAAATATTTGTCTTAGTAAACATTAGATGTTTATGTTTAATAATCCTGTAGGTAAACCCCATTGACGCAGTCATTCATGTAAATACAGACTCGCAGAACATACATAACTACTGCCCTTCACAAAACCATGCTTGAGCCAAGGGAAAAGTCAAAGGAAAATAAAACTTGGCTTGTACTATGCATCTTTTTACAAATAGAAATTGGTATTTTAACTAAATTCTATTAGCCATAGTTAAAGTTGGAGGGGTTATCATACAATAAAAAATTTAGACCATACGAAATATGACCATAATTTTTTAATAGCATTAAAGGGGTACTCTGCCCCTAGACATCGGATATTGGATAAGATATCTGATCACGAGAGTCCCGTAGCTGGGACCCCCACGATCTCTGGTCAGCACCTGGCATTTGTTTAGAAGGCTGGGTGAAGGAGGCTGTGGTCGTGATGTCACAACACGCCCCCTAAATGCAAGTCTATGGGAGGGGGCGTGGCTGTGATGTCCCGACCCCTGCCACCCGCTCCAAGCATTTGCAACAAAATGTTCCGAACGCTGGGGCATTGGCATACCCCTTTAACCCGTCCAGGACCAAGGGCGTACTGGTACTTAAGGACCAATATTCTAACTGTATGCCCTGGTCCCATTAAAGGGGTTTAAATCGCTCTCACCAGCAGAGAACGGGTTAAACCCCATGGGTTCCGGTTGCTATGGGCAGCCAGGACCCACGGCTAATGCCATGCACTGCTGATACCCAGCATTAACCCTTTAAACGCTGTGATCAAAGTAGATTATGGTGTCTAACATTAAAGTGAAACTGTCCCGGCAGCTCAGCGGAGCTGATCGGGACTATAGCGACATAATTCGGAGGACGAGCAGCAGATCGCTGGTTACACTGATCAATGCTATGCTATAGCATAGCATTGATCAGTATATGCAATCAGAAGCCCCCTGTGGGGGCTAAAAAAAAAGTGTAAAGTAAAGTTAATAAAAGTGAATTAACCCCTTCCCTATTAAAAGTTTAAATCACCCCCATTTCCCTCTTTTTAAAATAATATAATCTAATAAAAATAATCATAATGTCAAAACTATTAAAATATAAGGTTAGCTAAACCGCATGGTCGATGACATACACGTAAAAAAAATGTTTAAAGTCCAAAATTATCCATTTCATAAATTGGGTATCCTTGTAACCGTATAGACCTAGAGATTAAAAATGTGTAATTTTTACTGAAAATTGCACCGTGTAGAAACAGAAGCTCCCAAAAGTTACAAAATGGCAGTTTTTTTCAATTTCCCCCCACAAATATATATATTTTGGTTTTGTGGTAGATTTTGTTATTAAATGATTGATGTCCTTACAAAGTACAATTGGTGGTGCAAAATACAAGGCCTTATATGGGTCTGTAGGTACAAAATTGAAAGCAGTATGATTGTTAGAAGGAGAGGAGGAAAAAACAAAAGTCCAAAAAACTAAAATTGGCCTGGTCCTTAAGGTGAAAATGGGCTTCGTCCTTAAGGGTTTAAAGAGATTATCTGGGGAAAATGTTTTTAAAGATGGCTAAGAGTAGTGTAAAAATAAAAAAGAAGTCTGGACTCTGCAGCTAGTGTTTGGTAAAGAGGAGAATTCCTTGTAGGTTAGTGCATCACAGGAACCAGGAAGAAGTGATGACAAGCAGGGACTTATACTATCCTAATGGCATCTGTGGTGGACCAGAGGAAGTATGTATGACATATTTTTTTTTACACCCCTCACCTATATATAAAAATAAATAAATGTATCCTTGAATAATTTAAAATAAATTATCTGGTGTCTAGATGTTCTTTCATAATTCTCTTATAGCTTGTAGCTCCCCCTGGTGTTGTTAAGATTCCCCTTCGGAATGTCCTCCTGATGTATCCTGTTATGGTAAGATAAAAGTGCCTTTCACTGCACCAATTCTCAAAATCTGCCAGTAGTACCGAGCTACTGAGCATGTGTGACCATCAGCACTAGACAAAAAGGTGGACATTTTATTATGAAAAAAAACAAAAAAAAACCACAAAGGTTATTGTATTCACATATCTTGTGGATATGATATTAATGTGTAAGATGGGGAATAGATCCTTAAAGGGGTACATCACTGAAAACATCTTATCCCCTATCCAAAGGATAGGGGATAAGATGTCTAATCGCGGAAGTCCCCCCATTGGGAACCCCCTACGATCTCTGCTTCGGCACCCCTGTCATTATTCCCAAAAACAAAACAATGTGGTACACCAGGCGCAGGTGCAGTGCATATATGTACTGGGGTTAATGGGGTCCATCGGGTCTCCTCCTGGTGTCTGTCCCTTTACTGGAAAATGGGACTAAAAATACTGCTTGCTAAATTTTATTTGTCCAGTTATTTGAACATATTCTGTGACGAAGACGCACTAAAAATTTCATTTGCTCTAAGCGTTTTATATTTGCTAGGTTAAGGTGTTATTGCTTATGTTGGTTATAAGAAAGAAGCAGACAATGTTGCATTCCATTTGCATTCCATTGATATCCAGACTTCCTATAATAACAAAACCTCAGCAATGTTCTTTCTGCATCTGCTGTAAAATGATCTCAGAGAAACAAACTCCATTAAAAATGCTAATGTAGAACTTCATATCATAATCCAGATGCTGTAAAAAGCTGTAAATCTAGAAATACATTCAAGTCATATTTACTGTAGACAACAATTAATTCCGAGGCTAATAGAATATTATAGGAAGCAAAACCTACAATATTTAATGTAATGCTGCTCATAAGGGTGGATAAATGAACGACGTGTCACTGTTAAAGGAAACCTGTCATGTTGTACATGCTGTCAAATCCATCAGCATCATGTTATAGAGCAGGAGGAGCTGAGCAGAATGATATATAGCTTTGTAGGAAACGATTCAACATAACTTTTAATGTATTTATTTACATTTCTGCTCATTTTGGGCTTAGGAGTCCAGTGACTCCTAGTGTGTCATGAGTAATTGACATAGTTACATAGTTACATAGTTAGTACGGTCGAAAAAAGACATATGTCCATCAAGTTCAACTAGGGAATTGAAGGGTAGGGGTGTGGCGCGATATTGGGGAAGGGAGGGGATTTTATATTTCTTCATAAGCATTAATGTTATTTTGTTCCAGGAATGTATCTAATCCTGTTTTAAAGCTGTAAATTTTTCCTCCTGTGACCAGTTCCTGAGGTAGACTGTTCCATAAGTTCACAGTTCTCATGGTAAAGAAGGCGTGTCGCCCCTTGAGACTAAACTTTTTCTTCTCCAGATGGAGGGAGTGCCCCCTCGTCCTTTGGGGGGGGGGGGGGGTTAACCTGGAACAGTTTTTCTCCATATTTTTTGTATGGGCCATTAATATACTTATATACGTTTATCATATCCCCCCTTAAACGTCTCTTCTCAAGACTAAACAATTGTAACTCCTTTAATGGCTCCTCATAGCTAAGATGTTCCATGCCCCATATTAGTTTAGTCGCGCGTCTCTGCACCCTTTCCAGCTCCACAGTGTCCCTTTTATGGACAGGTGACCAAAACTGAACAGCATATTCCAGGTGAGGCCATACCAATGCTTTATAAAGGGGGAGTATTATGTCCCTGTCCCTTTAGTCCATGCCTCTTTTTATACATGACAATATCCTGCTGGCTTTGGAAGCAGCAGCCTGACATTGCATGCTATTCTGTAGTCTGTGATCTACAAGTACACCCAGATCCTTCTCTACCAGTGACTCTGCCAGTTTAATCCCCCCTAAGACATACGACGCATGCAGGTTATTAGTACCCAGATGCATAACTTTACATTTATCCACATTGAACCTGATTTGCCAAGTGGATGCCCAGAGAATTAGTCTATCCAAGTCATCTTGTAACCTGTACACCTCCTCTATAGACTGTACCGTGCTACAAAGCTTGGTGTCATCTGCAAAGCTAGAAACAGAGCTGTTAATACCATCCTCTATATCATTGATAAATAAATTAAACAACAGCGGTCCCAGTACCGAACCTTGGGGTACACCACTAATTACCGGGGACCAATCAGAGTACGAATCATTGACCACCACTCTCTGGGTACGATCCATGAGCCAGTGTTCAATCCAGTTACAAACTAAAATTTCCAAACCCAAAGACCTATTACTTAAACTGTATTTTTAAAGAATTGTTGGTGATTTTTATTTTCAAAATTTCCATACTACTCTCTATATTTTATATTTATTCTAAAATCTTGCAATTTCCATTCTGGCCACTTGGCCTAAAACTAAGTTGAGACTTCCTGTTCTATACAGATAATTTCCCAGTAATGGTTTTCTTAGAGAAGATGAGGAACATGTTAAAAGGTGACACCAGTAACATAGATAACACTGGACCCACTATCATTCACAGTAGAGATAAGCATCCCTCCTTTCTGTGTACTGTCCTCTGAAAAAGGTCACCATGAATGCCTAGTATCATCTCTAATTCATCTGAATAGGACACGTCCTGTCTTATGTTGTCTATGGTCCATGGGTCCAGCTTAAAAAAAAAAAAAAAAACATATTACTAAATGCTGTAAAAACAGCAAAACAGTTATCTGGTCTATAACATGATACCACATTATCAACACATCCTACTATATGCTTAATATGACAGGTTCACTTTTAAAATCGAAGATTATATAAATTAAATGAAAATTTGGTGGTGGTACAAAAATAGAATGTACAATATACAGCCAACATCCTGTTGCAATGGCTGGGATCAAAAATAATGCAGATCCTGACCACTTAACCCCTTAGATATCATGGCTACTAGGAACCACAAAATGTAGGTGGTTACTAGTGGTCACATGAAGTAGGATTGCTATTTATTATTATTATTATTATTATTATTATTATTATTATCATTATCACTATTATTTATAATAGTAATAATAATCATCATAATAAAATAATGAGCAAATTGCAAGTAAATAGGCAACATACATAATCTACTATAGTTCTCACTAAAACAAAAACATAAAGAAAAAAATTATCAGAAAGTAAACAAAGTAACCTATAAAGTAATTTGCCTTATCTTCAGGTCTTTTATTCACAATGCTTAGTTTCTTTTTAACATTTGTTGATCTTTGCTACAATTCTATGTTTGTTTTGCTGCTCTTCTTATGGAAGCTTCATTATAGAATAATGACAGTCAAAACATTTACATTTTGGCTTACGGCAGTTTCTAAATGGAAAACTAAGACGTAATGTTGTGCACAATTAAAAGTTGAGCTAATTATTGATAATTTAGTCCTGTCATATCTAAAATGGAGTAAAGTGGCTTCTTTGGAATATTGTAGAAGGATCCCAGTATGAAAAATCATGTGAGCCGTGAACAAAATCACTGAAGTAGAGCAATGAAGTACAGTTTGAATAAACAGTGCTAACTTATATATACCTATATGTATGCCTTGTTATCATTTTATGCCATGCTAAGAATGTGAGCCATTTTCCATAATTCGCCTTGAATGAAATTTCTCAAAAATGCAAGTTGTTACATTTAGCATAGGGGGAAAAAAAACTTACATATTAACCAGATAAGAGGCAGAGGATGAAACATTCAGTAGAAGGCAAAGAGAAAAAGGGATATGAGACAATCTTCCCTATAAGTGAGAAAAAAAAACTTTTTGACCCCACATGACCAGGAAATTGGATCAACAATGGAAGAACATTAGGTTCTGGTTATCTTGTTCTGCCACAGTGCAGCACCCATAAAGGGTTGTCATCCAACTCCCATTAGTCTTGAATGGCAGGTCTACTTTCTTTAATATGTAAGATAGTACTAACCACTCCTGACTCCCACTTGATGATCAGTGGCTCTATCTATGAGGTACAGTACCAAATATGTAGGAGCTCCATGGGGTACATTTTTCATTGTTGCTTTGGTAAGCAAGTTCTAGAGTAATTATTATTATATATTTTTTTGCTTTAGTTTTGCTTATGTGCTACATATTTATCATACTAACACAGGGGGCTGATAAATTTGGAGCAGAGCACAAACGTCTCTTTTGAGACTTTTTTGTGACTTTTTACATTTGCTCACTTTTTTTTTAAAGAGGATTGTAACTTTTTTTTCTTACGTGCGACTGATACACTATGCGCTCCTGCCCCACACTGGCCATGAGCGCATGGTCCCCTTACCTTCTGCTGCCAACGGGGCTGCGACTCGCATCGCGAGACGCGCCCGCTTGCGAGCCCCAGTCCGTCATTCTCCGGATGTTTCTCCTGCTTCTGACTCCACCTCTCTGCTCCGGCGCGCATGTCTACCTTGGCTGCAACACCATTCCCCGCAACTGGATTGGAGAGCTGGAGAAATAATTCGCTGGGGACAATCCTGTCAAAAGTTGTTTCTCATCTTTCACCTTTACCTGGCCTGCCGCCACCTTACCAAGATTTCTAGAATGTCTTCTGCAAGAAACAGGCTGAATCTCTGCCTCCACATCGTCCTTATGACTGCCCTATTGATCTTCTTCCATGTACCACTCCTCCTCATGGGAGGATATACCCTCTTTCAGTTCCTGAGACCAAAGCGATGGCTGAGTATATCCAGGAGATTTCTCCAAAAGGGTTTTATCCATAAGTCCACTTCTCCTGGAGCATGTTTCTTCTTTGTAGGGAAGAAGGATGGCTCACTCCGTCCATGCATTGACTACAGGGGACTTAACAAAATCACGGTCAACAACCGTTACCCTCTACCTCTGGTCTCAGAACGTTTTGACTGCCTATGTGGTGCCAAGGTCTTCTCCGAGTTGGACTTACGCGGTGCGTATAATTTCATTCGTATCCGCAAGGGAGAAGAATGGAAAACTGCCTTCAATACTCGTGACGGACATTTTGAGTATCTTGTAATGCCTTTTGGTCTCTCCAATGCTCCAGCTGTATTCCAGGAGTTCGTCAACGATATCTTCCGTGATATTCTCTAGACCTGTGTTGTCGTATACCTAGATGACATTCTGATCTCTTCATTTCATTCCTCTACCAGGTCTTCCTTCTGCTCCACAGCTGGCGAAGTACTTCTTGTCTCATGTCTTTCGTTTACATGGTGTTCCACAGCATATAGTTTCGGATCGAGGGGGTGCAGTATGTTTCTAAATTCTGGCGAGCCCTTTGTAACCTTCTGAACATCAATCTGGACTTCTCCTCGGCCTACCACCCTCAGTCCAACGGTCAGGTGGAGAGGGTTAATCAAATCCTTGAGACTTATTTTCAGCATTTTGTTTCAGCTCGCCAAGATGATTGGGTCGACCTTCTCCCCTAGGCTGAATTCTCATGTAATCTTAAGGATTCCAAGTCCACAAGGTCGTCTCTCTTTTTTGTTGTCTTCGGACTCCATCTCCGTCCTCCTCTTCCTCTCCCAGTCTCCTCCGGTGTGCCTGCTGTTGATGAGCTGGTCCGTGACTTCTCCAACATCTGGCAACAGACCCGACAGTCATTGTCCCAAGCTTCTTCACGCATGAAGACGAAAGCGGATAAAAGTAGAAGACCTCCTCTGTCTTTCTCTCCTGGTGACATGGTATGGCTTTCATCCAAATACATCCACTTCAAGATCCCCTGTTACAAGCTCGGTCCCCACTACCTTGGTCCCTTCCAGATTCTACAAAAGATCAATCCTGTCTCCTACAAACTCTGTCTACCTGCTACATTACGTATTCCCAATTCCTTCCACGTCTCTCTCCTCAAGCCTCTTGTCGTAAACTGGTTCTCTCAGAAGAATTCTGTCCCAACACCTGTCTCCGGCTCATCTGACGTCTACAAAGTTAAACAGATTCTTGCTGCAAAAACTGTGAGAGGTAAACAATTTTTTTTGGGTCGGTTACGGTCCTAAGGAGAGATCTTAGGAACATGAGGAGAATATCCTGGACCGTGAACTTCTCAGGAGTTTTCTCTCTCAGAAAAGGAGGGGGAGACCAAAGGGGGGGGGGGTACTGTTACATGTCGTGAGCGCATGGTCCACTTACCTTCTGCTGCCGACGGGGCTGGGACTCGCATCGCGGGGCGGGATGCACCCGCATGCGAGCCCCAGTCCGTTATTCTCCGGGTGTTTCTCCTGCCTCTGCCTCCACCTCTTCTGAGGCGTGCGTGTCCCCGTCCCTTAGGGCGTGCGCGCACTGTAGCTTTCAGATTTAAAGGGCCAGTACGCTCATTTGTGTAACCACGTGTGGCTTGTTTATAAATTCCTCCACCCTCCTCAGTTTTCAGCCGGATCCTTGTTGCCTTGTGCCCTAGAAAAAGCGTTCCATTGTATTGCCTTGCCGTGTACTAGATCTCCTGCTCTTGTGACTTGATCTTGCTCCTCTGCCGCCTGCCTACAGAACTCCTGCTGTGTCCTGACTACGCTACTGTGCCGCCTGTCCTGACCTACTGCTATCCAGACTATGAGTTGCCTCATCCCTCCTGTGCCTCGCATCTCCTCAGCCTTCAGTGGGGTCGAGCCGTGCCAGGGTAGCGACCTGGGTGTCGCCTGCAGCTGCAAGCCCATCCTGCTTTGCGGCGGGCTCTGGTGAAGACCAGCGGCACCTTAGACACCTTAGACATAAATTTGTGACCACTGCTAAGTAAAAAGATATAACAGATATGCCACATCAAAGAAACATGAGAGGAGTCAGAGATCAGAGCCAATGGGTCAAATATGCCAGAAATACAAGATACAGTACAAACACTACCTAGAAGTATGACCTCTTTTGCAACCAGAGTGTGAGAGCAGACTGCCAGCTAATATAGGAGCCAGAACAGGTGAAAAGCCAACGAGGTCAGCTGACCATCAGAGAACAGGGCACTTCCACAGTAACCAGAATAACAAAATACCTCAGTGCAGATTAACCCTTTGGGTTCTTACAGTAGCCCCCCCCCCCCACCCTTTTAAAATGGGCTACTGGAACTCAACTTGGATAGAGATGGACCATCAATGTCCTCATCTGTATCCTCATCATCCAAATCACACCACTCATTAGTGTCCTCACAGTCATCCTCCAGAATCTCACTACTTCCCTCTGACTGCAAGTCAACAGTACTCTCCACACTCTTACTGCCCATGGTGTCACATGATGCCGATTCAGCCAAGGACTGTGCAAAACAGGCTTTACAATACTCACAGATGTTAAGTTAGATTTTACACCAGATGGAACAATGCCCCCCCCCCAGAAGAACTCTGCCAGGCATAGCTCTCTGAGAGGCATGACATACCTGTGCGCCCAAGTGGCATCCACGATTGCCACTTGGAGGCGGACGCTTGACACAGGAGGCAACAAAGTGTGTATTCTCCCCACAGTAAAAACACAGGCCGTTTAGTTGACGAAATCTACTGCGCACCTCTGGGGTAAGAATTTACCCTATTTGCATTGGCTCCACCTCAGGCACAGGTTGGTTATTATAGACAGGTAAAGAGTTCAGCAAAAGAGTGGAATTGGAGGAAGATGAAAACTCCAGTTTGTACTCACGTAGACGGCTGTCTAAACGGACAGCTAACGTCATGGCTCGGTCAAGGGTGTCAGGAAAGGGGTGAATCAATAGCATATCTTTTAAGGTGTTGGATAATCCCAATCTAAACTGACAAACCAAAGCTGGGGTTTTTCACCTAGAAGCCATGCACCATTTTCTAAAGTCTGCACAATATTCCTCAACAGGTCTGCGACCCTGCTTCAATGTAGGACGCTGAGATTCATCATATGCAGCATGGTCTGGTTCTGCGTACAAGAGACCCAATCCCGCAAATAGTGAATCCACGGAGGTCAATTCAGGGGCTTCGGAACCAAGGGAAAATACCCATTCCTGGGGACCCCCTTGAAAAAGAGAAATAATAATTCCCACTCTCTGGGCCTCAGCGCCAGAAGAGTGAGGTCTCAGACGAAAGTATAACTTGCAACTTTCACAGAAGGTCTTAAACATTTTTAGGTTACCTGAAAAACGATCCGGGAGACTAACTTGTGGCTCCACGGGAGCTGGGTCAGAACCAGATGACACCTGGGTACAGGCAGACTCCAACTCCTGGATTCTAGCTAGTAAACTCTTGATTAACTGCTCCTGATCTTGCAGTCTCTGAGTCATGGTCTGAACTGAATCTGACTGAGACAGAAAGACTCACACTACTAACGTCTTTCAGCTAAATCCTGAACTAGTCAAGCCTTGCATTTGCTCTATCAAAGCAGACATAGCTTTCATAGCAGGAGAATGGCAAATACAGGTATGCGGGCCTGCGAAAATGTAACCTCTGGGCAGGGAAGAGTGAAGCCCTAACCTCAACCGCTACCACTTGGCCTGCCTACTTGCGTACCCGGACCTAGGCAACACAACCACGGTGACAGTCCCTGCCTGAATAAGTGCAAGGAGTCAAACGTCAACAAAATAAACTATAATACAGGCAGAGGTCGGGACACTGTATGGAAACACACACACAAAATAAGCCACAGTCCACACGTCAAATCAGTACCAAGATATAACAGATATGCCAAATTGCAGAAACAGGAGAGGAGTCAGAGAGCGGAGCCAATGGGTAAAATATGCAACAAATACAAGATACAGTTCAAACACTAGCTAGGAGTATGAGCTCTTCCGCAGGCAGGGTGTGACAGCAGAGCTAATATAGGAGCCAGAACAGGTGAAAAGCCAACGAGGTCAGCTGATCATCAGAGAACAGGGTGTTTCCACAGTAACCAGAATAACAAAAGACTTCAGTGCAGATTAACCTATCTGGTCCTTACAATACCACTACTAGAATCATAATCCTGAGCTTGTGATCATATTATAATGTAGATGTATCATGGCTGTTCATCTACAATGCAGTATAGAGGACACATGTAGATGGACCACTCCAGGTGCTGTGCAACCCTTCCATAATCGCAGTCACACTTGTAAAGAGATGTTAATTAATAAAAGTATTTGCAGCATTGAAGAAGCATTCAAGCATTGTTCTAAATATGATGATACTGATCTTTCCTATTGTGTAGAAAATGATTCCAAAAAATCTAAACAATGCGGTATGTTTGCACATAAAATATATATCTTTGACATATTTCACAGTATAAAGCAAACAATTTTAATGCCACTGTCACTAAAAAAAAGCTTTCTGTAGAGTTCAGATCATAAAAATAATTGTTTTGATGGAGAGAGCTACATGTCATTGCTGATGAGCTGATAAACTATGTGTGATACTGGGAGCGAGATCAATGTCATCTATATGCACACATAAATCATATCAAATCCATAATTGGAGGCTTACATTCCGAAAGAAGAGCTGCAGAAACATTGCTGGGCAAATGCATTCCTCCATGTAGTTCTCAAATTGTTGTTCTGAGTGGATGACTATCATTATTTTCCACATTTGCAACTTCCCTCATATAGCATTTGTTTTCTCCAAATCCTCTGCGAACTCTATATTTAACACTGTCATATCCAAAAACTTTTTGTTGTTAATGATAAAAAACAAAAACCTTTTGTAATATGGTTGCAAAAAAAAAGTTTGAATATTTAATCAAGGAAACGGCTCCTGAAAATCCAACCACTAGGGGTCCCCATATCTACTGAAAGGCAATAACATAAAAGGAAAAGAGAGAGGACAGCGCCCTGTGTAATACAGTTGAGGTATTGTTACCCTCACTGTCCCTTTAAATAGGTAGGACTCTCTCCTATTAAGCCTCTTGGCTTTTGTGCATATCACCCAAATCTCGGGGTAGTTATGTCGGTGATCAAGCTGCCGCCTAGTATCCAAGGCGGGAAATCTGCAATCTGAATTATGTACCATGTTTTATTTATTTTAATATAAATAAATACATTTATGCAAAGAAACCTTCTGGATCATCTTTTCAAGCAGTGCCATGTTTCAGTGCCTTTCTTCAGTGCCTTTCTTCAGTGCCTTTCTTCTGGTTTCTTCAATGCCCATACATACTGAGACAATAGTCAGTACTGCAACAGCATCAGGCATGTCTATGAGTCATGGACAAGAGATGTCTCATGGACAAGGCTGTACGAGCAGACACACCAATCACCTCCCACCATCACAATGAGGGACACACCCCCTTTTCCTGAGTGGATTTCTAACAATGTAAGCTAATGAAAAGAGGTATTTTTATAAGAAATATAGGTAATAGAGACAAACTCTTATGTACAGTACATGGTCAGGGTAAGGTACTGAGTTACATATTATTATTTATTTACTTTTTTGTGGGTTTTGACAATTACACTTTAAGCTTCCCTCATCAGTAAGTACCCTACCATGATACTTGTATGAATTTTCATGCCCTTCATATGTCTTGATAAACATATTGAGCTATTTTTTATATAGTCTTTGTCACATATGTTTTATTTAACAAACAAGATTTTTAAATAATTTTTCTTTTTTTTTCTATTTTTGCATTTTTTTTTCATAAAATATTATTATAATGGTTTTATTATTTGACACACTAAGGCTGTGATCACAGAGTGTATTTTCATTATTTTTTAAATTTTTTTTAAACTTCTGTAAAATCATGGAATATTTGTGTTGGTTTTTGCAAAAGGAAAGTGCTCTATGTAGGTCGATGGAAATATGGAAAAGTGGTTGTCTGCGCACACAGTACATATAAAAAGGAGGTGTTTGTTTGTTTTGTTTTTTTATTTGCATCCTTCATATAAGGGATGAGCAAATCGAATCTGACAAATCCGAATTTGTTACAAATTTCAGGAAAAATTAGCTTTGCAACAAATCTGAATATTGCCGTGATTCGATTGCACAAATCGCTTTATTAAACTCCATTTAGTGTGGTCCAGGCTCCAGGGCATCTAAGATGGCAGCTCCACATGTCAAGACTTGGGGCAAGGAACTCTGGGAAGGCGGGAAGATGGGTAGGTGGGATGACATGCAGCATGCAGCCTATCAGCAGCCAGCCACCCCTGTAATGTCACAACCCTTTATAATAGGCAACCATCTTGTGGCCAGTCACATCAGTGTTCTATTGCAGAAAGGGAGGGATGGAGCAATGTGTGTTGCACAGAAAGGCATTTTTACAGCAATGATTCACCTCAAGCCTAAATCCAGCCTAGAAGCACTGATAGGGATGGGAGAGAGATTGAGAGAAAAAATGCAATTGTGGGTGTATTACAGCAGTGATTCACCTCAAGTCCAAATCCGGCCTAGAAGCAGTGAAAGGGAAGGGAGAGAGATTGAGAGAGAAAGTGCAATTTTGGGTGTAGTACAAAGCGACTGTGTGCTGCAGCACTGATGTGTACAATAACTGAAAAGCTAATAGTAGCCAGCCAGTAAGGGTGAGCAGAGCACAACAGCCATAATTACCTGCTA
This sequence comes from Hyla sarda, assembly GCF_029499605.1. Lineage (NCBI taxonomy): Eukaryota > Metazoa > Chordata > Amphibia > Anura > Hylidae > Hyla > Hyla sarda. The sequence continues at coordinate 69,648,451 of NC_079189.1, read as the reverse complement.
ATAGTGCCTAATAGAGATGTTGCGAATTGTTCGCCGGCGAACAGTTCCCGGCTAATTTTGCATGTTCGCGTTCGCATTGCCGGGCGAACATATGTGAAGTTCGAACCACCCCCTATACTTTAAGATTGCAGTAAACTTTGACCCTGTGAGTCAGAGTCAGCAGACACATTACAGCCATTCAGCAGCAGTCCCTCCCTTGCAGACCCTTCTACCTCTTGCACAGACGCCATTTTAGCCTCATTCAGCATGCTGCTGGCTTAGGAAGTGGAGGGTCAGAGAAGCTGCTCCTGCTGTATAGGGAAAGTGATAGCTAGGTTGCTGCTAGGTGGTGTATTCAGGGTCCAGTTTACTTCTAAAGCACTAGTCTAACATCTTCTTTAAGGACAGCACCCAAAAAAGCCCTTTTTAGGGCTAAAAGATATCAGTTCTGGTTGGGAGGGAACCGCTGGTTAAAAGGGGTACTCCAGAATCAAACTTAAGTTCCTTCAAGCAACTAATTACTACTGTATTCAAAGGGCTGAAAGATATCAGTCCGTGTGTCTTGCAACAGCTGGAGGCACCCTGGTTGGGAGGGAACCGCTGGTTAAAAGGGGTACTGCAGTATAAAACTTAAGTTCCTTCAAGCTACTAACTACTTCAGTATTCAAAGGGCTGAAATATATCAGTCCGTGTGTTTTGCAACAGCTGGAGGCACCCTGGTTGGGGACCCCTGCTTAAAAGGGGAAGTCCGCTGGCAAGCTTTATTAATCCATATTAAAAATAGGGAACAACAAAAATCCACGTGAGGTTAAAAACAAAGCTGAAATACCTTTTCTTCATTTGATACCAATCTACTACAGCTTCCGCTCGGAACCTTGACACACCATCCTTCTCCTCCTCTAGCTTAGCTTCGGGCACCTCTCATGTTACCACTTACCCGTCTGCCGCCAACACTAGCACCGCAGCAGCTTTACTTGATCCATCAGAGGAGTTATTTACACATCAGTTTGAAGACATGAGTGATGCGCAACCATTATTGCCAGAGGATGTAGTTAACAGGGATATGTCTCAGTCAGGCAGCATTACACACATGGACGTACGGTGTGATGATGATGTTGTACCCCCTGCTGCTTCCTTTCTTGAGGTGTCAGATAGAGGTGAAGGTTTTGATGATAAAGATGTGTCCGTGGATGCCACGTGGGTGCCCGCTGGAAGAGAAGAAGAGGGGGAAAGTTCAGATGGGGAGACAGAGAGGAGGAGATGAGTTGGAAGCAGGGGGAGGTCGTCACAAGGAGCTAATGGCACAGTCAGACAGCATGCATCGGCACCCAGGGTCAGACAGACGGGACGCCAATCAACGCATGCTGTTGCCACCACCAGAATGCCTTCATTGCAGAGCTCAGAAGTGTGGCATTTTTTTTTTTTTTTGTGTCTGCCTCTGACAACAGCAAGGCCATTTGCAACCTGTTCCAGAAGAAACTGAGTCGTTGGAAGTCCAACACCCACCTAGGCACAACTGCTTTGCAAAGGCACATGATGTCACATCACAAACGCCTATGGGATCAACACGTCAGTACAAGCAGCACACAAAGTCAAAGCCGCCATCCTCCTCCTGGTCCAGCATCTTCAGCCAGGTCAACCACTGCTGCCCTCTTTGCCCCCGCTCAACCATCCGCCTCTCCGTCTCTCGCCTTGATCAGTTCCTGCTCATCTGCCCACAGTCTGGTGTCTGTCAAGGAGATGTTTGAGCGCAAGATGACAATGTCTCAAAGTCACCCCCTAGCCCGGCGTCTGACAGCTGGCTTGTCGGAACTCCTAGCCCACCTGTTTTTACCATACAAGCTGGTGAAGCCTTTAAAAATTTGTAGCCATTGGGACACCGCAGGCAATCCCCAACATTTACTCCTTTGTGCAAAAGGAAATGATGGCATGTCTGGCACACAGTGTAGGGGCAAGGGTCCATCTGACCACTGATACCTGGTTTGCAAAGCATGGTAAGGACAGGTATATAACCTACACTGCACATTGAGTAAAGCTGGTGACGGCTGCCAAGCATGGAATGCATGGCTCTGCAGAGGAGTTGGTGACACCGCCACAACTTGCAGGCAGGCCTGCTGCCACCTCCTCTACTCCTCCTACTCATCCTCTTCCATAACATCCTCGGCCGAGTCCTCTTCCACTGCTGCATCTCCGGCACCCCCCAGCTCCCCAGGTGCTATTCCACATCCCGGATACAGCAGTGTCACGCCATCTTGGGGTTGACTTGCCTCAAAGCGGAAAGTCACACCACACCAGCGCTCCTGTCGGCCCTGAACGCACAGGTGGACCAGTGGCTGACTCCGCACCAACTGGAGATCGGCAAGTTGGTTTGTGACAACCGTACAAATTTGTTGGCGGCATTGAGGTTGGGCAAGATGACACATGTGCCGTGCATGGCACATGTGTGTAATCTGATTGTACAACACTTTGTGCTCAAGTACCCAGGCTTACAGGATGTCCTGAAGCAGTCCAGGAAGGTGTGTGGCCATTTCAGGTGTTCCTACACGGCCATGGTGCACTTGTCAGATATCCAGCGGCGAAACAACATGCCAGTGAGGCGCTTGATTTGCGACAGCCCGACACGTTGGAATTCAACACTCCTAATGTTGGACCGCCTGCTCCAACAAGAAAAAGCCGTCAACAAATATTTGTATGACCGGGGTGCTAGGATATCATCTGCGGAGCTGGGAATTTTTTTGCCACGTTACTGGAGGCTCATGCGCAATGCCTGTAGACTCATGTGTCCTTTTCAGGAGGTGACAAACCTGGTCAGTCGCACCGAAGGCACCATCAGCGACATCATACCGTTTGTTATCTTCCTGGAGCGTGCCTAGCGAAGAGTGCTGGATCAGGCAGTAGATGAGCATGAAGAGGAAGAGTTGTGGACACCATCACTACCAGAAACAGCCTTATCAGCATCGCTTGCTGGACCTGCGGCAACGCTGGAAGAGGATTGTGAGGAAGGGGAGTCAGAGGAGGAATGTGGCTTTGAAGAGGAGGAGGAAGACCAACCACAGCAGGCATCCCAGGGTGCTCCTTGTCACCTATCTGGTTCCCGTGGTGTTGTACGTGGCTGGGGGGAAGAAGATTATACCTTCCCTGACATCACTGAGGATGAGGAACAGGACATGAGTAGCTCGGCATCTGTCCTTGTGCAATGGGGTCTTTCAAGCTGTCGTGCCTGTTGAGGGACCCTCGTATAAAAAGGATGAAGGAGAACGACCTGTACTGGGTGTCCACGCTACCCAAACATAAAAACCGCAGATATCGACACTCTGAGGAGCGATGAACCCCTTGACTACTGGGTGTTCCGGCTTGACCTGTGGCCTGAGCTATCCCAATTTGCGCTCAAACTTCTGGCCTGTCCCACTTCAAGTGTCCTGTCAGAACGGACCTTCGGTGCAGCAGGAGGTGTTGTCACTGAGAAGAGGAGTCGCCTTGGTGAAGATGAATGAGGGATGGATCCCGAAGGGACTGACACTGGGCGATACATTTGACTGAACAAGGCCTGATCAGATGAGCTGCCTTGGCCTAAAAATGGTCCACACGCTGCTGTATTTGAACTCTGAATGCCGGATGACTTGCGTGACTTATCCGCCACCAACTAGGGTTCAAGCCACAATGTTTTAGGTCACTTTCTGCCTGGCCAAACAAACAGAAATTTATCTGGCCGCTGCTACAGCAGCGGCTGCGACAATACCGAATTTTCCAGCCAGGTGTACATGCCTAATTTTTCGTGATTCAGCTACTGCACTTGTGTTGTTATGGTGCTGCAATTTTTCTGGCCGCTGGAACAGCTGTGGCTGCGACAATACCCAATTTTTTTTAATTTTAGAAATTTTAATTTTGCAATAAAACGGTGACAAACAATCATGTACCAGAGCAATTAGCACACAAAGGTACAAAGAAAGTACAACAATAAGTCGCTTAAATTAGAGACATAAATGACTAGTAAACACAAACAGTAATACAAGTGTCCATACCTATTTCTGTCATATACGTAATAATTCTGAAGATTCTGCAATAGGGGTCGCAAACTGCACGACTCATAATAGGACACCAAATTTGAATTCAGTAACAGAACAATAGTTATACAATGTGAAGAAATAGATAACATTAGGAACTGCTATAGGAATGTGTTGCAAGGCAGTCAAGGAAGGCGGATAATATCCGGCTATAACGTACGGAAGAAAGGGAAAGAAAAAAAAAAAGAGAGGGAAATGTAGAGTAGAGAAATGAGGTGAGGAAGATCAAGGAGAGCCTACAAGGTGTAATGCGGACTCTGAATCCAAATATCCCATTGTTTGAGAAACTTTTTGTCAGAGTTGTTCGCTAGTGCGAATGTACGTTCATAAGCACACGTCAAATTAACATATGATAAGACTTCAGACAATGTTGGCACTGAGGATGTCTTCCACTTTCTAGTTAGCAGCAGTTTAGTAGACATAAACATGTGGGCCACAAGTGTTTTAGAATGAGAGGAATAATCAGTCACGTCCACCAGTAGGAGAGTGGTCAAGGGCTTTAGAGGGATATGTAATCCCAACATTTTATCGATCACCATGGACACTCCTCTCCACAGTGACTGTACTTCAGGGCAATCCCACAGCAAGTGGAGCAGCGCTCCAGCACCTCTACAGTTCCTCCAACAGGAGGGAGTGCAATAAGCATTAATTTTGTGTAATCTACTAGGAGTAAAATACCATCTATACACCGATTTCAAAACTGATTCCTGGTGATTGGTACATTTATATAGCTTAGATATGTGTCGGAAGGCTGCTTGCCACTGCTCCATAGAAATACCAACCCCCAAGTCCTTCTTTCACCTCTCCATGAATGTGAAAGAGGTCATCTCCGATTTATCATGTAGAAAGTCGTAGAAGAAGGTAATCCCTCTAGTATAACTCTCGGAGGAGATCAAAAACCTGAGCACTGTCTGTGGAATTTTAACTCTGTCAATCACTCCAGTTTGTAGACAACTCCTAATCTGCAAGCTTTTATAAAATTCCCCATTCGATATATGAAATTTATGTCTAAGCGAAGGAAAGTGAACTGTGTCATTCTCATCCAGAATGTCCTTGATAGTATAGATACCCGCATCTCTCCATGTTCGTAAGTCAATATCCGGTATGTGTACACATAGTAAGGCTAAGGGAATAGATGCTATGGGGCAAGGGAGAGACTGAGAGGAACGGCTAATGCAGGTTCTCCATATTTTATCTGAAATATCTATAGAAGATAGATGAGATTTTGGTGGCTTGATGGTAGAGTCAGAAAGTAAAAGTCTTGCTTTTAACGAACAAAGTGGACTAAAGTGTTGCTCCATTTCTACCCATTTCTTGTCATTCGCTCCCGTCCACAAATGTCTGGCCTGGTCTAGAATACATTCTGTATAATAGTCTTCCATATGGGGTCTACCAAGTCCTCCACAACCCTTCTTATGAGACATAACTGCCCTGGGAACTCTAGGGTGTTTTTGATGCCATATAAAGTCGTCAAGGAGTTGGTTCAAAGATTGGAAATAGGACTTAGGGATAGTTATAGCCATAGTTCGGAAGAGGTACAGGAGTTTAGGAAGAAGAAGCCTCTTAAAGGCTGATAGTCTGCCTAGCCAAGATAAAATATGTTTGTTGTAAGTCGAGATAGAAGAAGCAAAGGAAGATAATAACGGCTGGAAGTTACTCTGAAAGAGACTGGTAGAGGGATGGGTAAGATTAATACCCAAATAGGGGACAGATCGACGCTGCCAGTCTAGAGGGAAGTCAGGTGTAAGATCTGCAATAGGTGCAGGTGACATGCATATTGGCAAAATCTAGGACTTGCTCACATTCAATTTGTAATAGGATAGTGTACAAAAGGAGTCTATAATGTCGAATAAGGCAGTCAGGGAACGTCTGGGATGAGTCAAGGTCAGTATGACGTCGTCAGCAAAAAGGGCCATTTTATGGTCAGTAGTGACAATTTTAATTCCTGAGATATGTGAATACTTGCGTATCGCTTGGGCTGGGGGTTCTATAGTAAGTAAAAAAATGAGGGGCGAAAGGGGGCAACCCTGTCGTGTGCCATTTGACAGAGTGAACCGGCTTGATAGTGCTCCATTTGTAAAAACTCTAGCCACGGGATTGTAGTACAATGCTTGGATCGCTGTGATTATAGGGCCGCTAAACCCAAATGCTCTCAATGTCGAAAATGCATATTGCCAGTTCACTCTGTCAAAGGCTTTCTCCGCGTCCAGGGTGACGAACACGGCAGGGAGGGTAGTATTTTCACAATGCTGCAGTAGATTTATGACTCTACGAGTGTTATCAGGGGCTTGACGTCTCAAAGTTAATCCTACTTGGTCTCCACTAATCAGTCCAGGTAGTAGTGGCCGTAGTCTAGTCGCTAAAATCTTAGCATAGAGTTTTGCGTCCCCATTTAAAAGAGAGATAGGTCTATAGTTGGATGTAGCGTCAGTAGGTTTGCCGGGTTTCGGAATAGTGGGGGGGGGGGGGGGAGGGAACCGGTCGTCATAGCAGAGTTGATTACAGAGAGAAGATGGGGGAGTAAAGTAGGGAGAAAACGTTTGTAGTATTCGTTAGGTAGTCCGTCGGGTCCGGGAGTTTTACCTGTGGACATAGCTTTGACAGCGTCGACTATCTCCTGGGAGGATATGGGATCGTTGAGAGGATAATGAGGCAGAAGAAAGTCTAGGTAGATTCAAGGAAGAAAGAAATGCATCTATTCGGGTTTGGTCAGGTTGAGGACAAGACTGGTCTGTATTTAAGTTATAGAGAATATCGTAATAGTCCCTGAATGCGTTCGCAATGTCTCTGGGTGATTGTAGTACTTGTTGTGTATGTGGGTGTTGAAGCATGGGGATCCTTTGTTTGTAATGGATCGGTTTAAGTTTCCTAGCTAGGAAAGACCCCATTTTATTGTGTTGTGTGTAGTATTTGACATTCGACCTTTTAAGTGTTCTTTCATAAGCAAATAATAACAAACGTCGCAACCGATAACGTTCCTGCTGCAATCGACTTGCAGTATCAGTCGAAAACTGTGCTTTCTGTACCGCCTCTAAAGTAGCTATATTGTTCATACACTCTGTGATCTCAAGGTTTTTTTGCTTTTTAAGGTAAGCACCCAGCTGAATAAAGGAGCCTCGGATTACAGCCTTATGTGTGAGCCACACCGTAGTAGGTGTACCTCAGGAGTAACATTCAGCGCAAAATACTCAGACAGTGCAGTGCTCAGTTGTTCTGAATGAACAGAGTGGGCTATTAGATGAGTATTGGCCCTCCAAACAAAATCACTTTGTTTCTGCACAACATCTGTCAGAGTAATAAAGGTCGGAGCGAGGTCAGACCATGTCCGATATCCAATTGAGGAAAGAGAGAACTTCTCAATAAGGTCCCTATCTACCAAAAGGAGATATATTCTGGATATGTATGATATCTCGGAGAGAAATAGGAGAAGTTGCGCTCCGAGGCGTGCTGTAAACGTCAAATATCGAACAAATCATTATCAGCAAGAACCCCATCTAAATAGAAAGGTCTGCGTGCTAATTGAGCAGGTTGATCTAAGGACGGTGATACCACCGAATTAAAATCACCGCATATGACTAACGCACCTCTGCGTATAGAATTTATCTTTTTGAATAGTGACCTCAGAAAGCGACTCTGACCCCTATTTGGCGTAGACACATTCATCTAAGTATAGGCAACATTGTCTATCAGACACACAAGTATTATGTACCTACTATGTGGATCAAAGATCTGTGTGGTAATCTGTACAGCAAGTGTGTCACGGAAAGCCACTAAGACTCCCCATTTCTTAGATTCATAGGCAGAGCTCACAATAAGAGGATATTTTCTGTGGTGTACACTAGGTGGTTTTTTAGAGTAAATATGAGTTTCCTGTATGCACACAACATCTGCTGAGCTGTTTAACACCTCCCGCCACAGAAAACTTCTCTTATATGGACTATTAAGTCCATTAACATTCATTGACATGACCTGTATACCCATTGTGACCTGTAAGAGGTATAACAGAAAGAAAAAGCAAATTAATGGAACTGATAAAGAGAGAGGGAGATTCTGTACGTTACCAAGGATGCCGGGGGGAACAGGAAGACTGCTGTTTGGACTCGCCTTGCTCAATGCTACAGTAACTCAAAGTCCTAGATTCCTATATAAAAAAAAAAAAATCAACACAGAGGTACAAATTATAAGAAAGTACTTGTAGCAATAATCAGATCCGTGAAGATTATAGGTGAGGGGGGAAAGTTAAAAAAGGTAGAAAGGGATGCAGAGAAGAAGTGTAAAGAGAAAATAAAATATTCCACAAGCGGCAGCCTGTGGTGGGTCGCACTGCCTGGGGGTACGTGGGCTATGGAGAAAAAGCCAGAAAGCAAAACATAAAAGGAAAAGTAAAAGGGTAGAGTAAACCCAAACAATCAAAGGAAAAACAGAGACATATATAGAAGTCGGTCTGCCTCAGCACTCATATTTTAAGCTTTTAGGATGCCAGTCCCTGCTAAAAGCTGTCAAAAAGCAAAACAAGGAGCAGTTCAGTCAGGAGATCGTGTCGGTGAAGGAGTGCAGCGCCCCCTTATCTGGAAGCCCCAATTCTCCAATTGGATAAGACCTTCATCCACAGATAGGAATGCGTGCATCTTATTATTGCGGAGTACCAGAAGCTTGGTTGGAAAGCCCCATCTATAGGCAATGTCCAGTCTGCGATGTTCCATAGTCAGAGGGTGCAAAGCTCTCCGGGCTTGTAATGTCGCAGCCGACAGGTCCACAAATAATTGAATCTCATCATATGGGGCAGGTAACGTTTTGTGCTTCCTGGAGACCTGAAGAAGCAAATCTTTGGTCCTGAAAAAGGTATAACGGGCCAGGACATCTCTTGGAAGGTCCTCTGGTAGATTCTTAGGCTTCTCAATACTATGGGCCCTGTCAATGCTATATTCAAATGAATCTAGATCAGGGAGAAAGTGTCTAGTCAACTCCTTAACGTATTTCACCAGTTGCAAATTCGGCACAGTTTCTGGGATGCCCCGGAATTTAATATTATTTCGTCTACTCTTGTCCTCTGCATCAACTGACTTGGATTGAAGGGCACTGACCCTGTCTTCTAAGGCGTTATGTGCGTCCACCAGGCCATTGTGGGCTGCAGCGAAGGATGCCATTTTAGATTCCAATGGAGTACTTTTTTATCCAGCTTCTGTACAGAACTTTTAATTGGGGTCAGCAATGAGGAAAAGTCTCTGCTAATGGAGGCCCTCAGGATTCGCAGCATCTCTTTTAGGGCAGTTTCAGAGACCGTTTTATCTGAGGCCTGATATTCCGCAAACAAGTCGGGCTGCTCCGCTGATTCAATAGGGTCCGTCCCCTCACTAGCCGCCCAGGATGGCTCCGCTTCAGGGGACAACCGCGGCTTCTGTTTAACAGGGCTTATCTGGGGAGAGGAGGCTGAGAGTTCCAGAGACCCAGGGCCTCCCTGCTGCAAGTCACCCAGCGATAAAGGTAAAGTGTCATCCCCCTCCATGAGGGGCTCGGGGGGGGGGGGGGGCTCACGTACATGGACCTCCAGCTGCGGGGTAACTCACAGTTCAGACGAGCTCGGGTATCTTGTTGCGCTGCATCGTGGGTTCCTGCAACCTTCTTCCCCGTTCTCTGCGGCAGCGGGATCAGTGACTGTGCGCGGAGGTCTCCTCTGTGCTGTGAGGAAGGGCTGGCGCCATCTTGCTGCGTGCGGCCTCCCGACTTGTGTGCCATGAAAAACTGCTTTAGGGACTGATTTTCACCCTGTTTGTTATGTCTCCTCCTGCCTAAGGTCGCCATGGCGGATCGGGTGTCCGTTCTCAGTTGCTTGCTGGTCGCTGGCAGGCGTTAGAAGGCTGTAAATAGAGTGCCCTCACCGGAGCTTCTCTACAGAGCGGCCATTAAGATCAGTGGCCAAGCCACGCCCCCACAATACCCAATTTTTCATCCATGTGTACATGCCTAATTTTTCTGGCCTCTGCTGCTGCATTTGTTATGGTGCTGCAATTTTTATGGCCGCTGCTACAGCTGCGACAATGCAAAATTTTCAAGCCAGGTGTACATGCCTAATTTTTCTGGCCTCTGCTGCTGCACTTTTTCTGGTGCTGCAAATTTTCTGGCGGCTGCGACAATACCCAATTTTTCATCTATGTGTACATGCCTAATTTTTCTGGCCTCGGCTGCTGCACTTGTTATGGTGCTGCAATTTTTATGGCCGCTGCTACAGAAGCGGCTGCAACAATACCAAATTTTTCATCCATGTGTACATGCCTAATTTTTCTGGCCTCTGCTGCTGCATTTGTTATGGTGCTGCAATTTTTCTGTGCTGCTACAGAAGCGGCTGCAACAATACCAAATTTTTCAGGCATGTGTACATGCCTAATTTTTCTGGTACTCTCTGCTGACATCTCTGTCCATTTTAGCAACCATGGATATTAGATGTATGCTAAGGGTAGCATGGTGGCTCAGAGGTTAGCGCTGGGGCCTTCGGTTCAAATCCCACTATGTGCTGCCTCATGGGGGGCTCTAACTATGTGCTGCCTAATATGGGGGAATCTTATGTGCTGCCTAACATGGGGGTATCTAACTATGTGCTGCCTAATATGGGGGAATCTATGTGCTGTCTAAAGGGGGGAATCTAACTATGTGATGCCTAAAGGGGGCTAAAGCACGTTATTCCAAACCATTTAGGAATAATAGGTGATTTATGGATTAAAACCAGACTCTGCATCAACTATGTAATTTTTCATGGGAGTTTTTCCATGGATCCCACTCCGGCACGCCACGGTCCAGGTGTTAGTCCCCTCGAAACAACTTTTAAATCACTATTGTGGGCAGAAAGAGTCCCAGTGGGTTTTAAAATTCACCTGCCCATTGAAGTCAATGGCAGTTCGCCCCGGTTCGCCGGTTCGTGAACTTTTGCGGAAGCTCGTGGTTCGCGAACCGAAAATTTTATGTTCGCGACATCACTAGTGCCTAATACAGGATGCATAGTGGAGTGTATTGTTCTCTATTAAGTGTAACCTGTGCGTAGTTGGTGTACCATTTTGTTCCTGTTAAAGTCTTAAGGGCCTAGTTACTGTAAAAGGCCAGCCGAAAGTACACCCCTTCTGCTGTTCTAGAAAAATACTGTATTAAGTGTAGTAGAGCGTATTGTACTCCCCTCAAAAGTGCGTACCACGTAGATCTATGTGGTGTACCATTTTGTTCCTGTTATAGTCCTAAGGGTCTAATTACTGTAAAAGGACAGCCAAAATTACACACCTGCTGCTGTGGTAGGCTAATACTGTTTTAAGCGTAGTGGAGCATATTGTACTCCCCTCATAAGTGCATACCTCGTATGTACATCTACTTGGTGTACCATTTTGTTCCTGTTATAGTCCTAAGGGCCTAGTTACTGTGAAAGGTCAGCCACAAGTACAGACCTGCTGCTGGTGTCGTGGTCAAATACTGTGTTAAATGTAGTGGAGCATATTGTACTCCCCTCATAAGTGCATACCATGTACGTACATCTACGTGGTTTACCATTTTCTTCCTGTTATAGTCCTAAGGGACTAGTTATTGTGAAAGGCCAGCCAAAAGTGCACACCTGCTGCTGTTCTAGACAAATACTGTTTTAATTGTAGTGGAGCATATTGTACTCCCCTCATAAGTGCATACCACGTACGTACATCTACGTGGTGTACCATTTTGTACCTGTTATAGTCCCAAGGGCCTAGTTACTGTGGAAGGCCAGCCAAAAGTACACACCTGCTGGTGTTGTACACAAATACTGTATTAAGCGTAGTGTAGCGTATTGTACTCCCCTCATAAGTGCATACCACATGTGTACATCTACATGGTGTACCATTTTGTTCCTGTTAACATCTAAGGGCCTAGTTACTGTGAAAGGCCATCCAAAACTGCATACCTGCTGGTGTTGTAGACAAATACTGTTTTAAGTTTTAAGCGTAGTGGAGTATATTGCCCTCCCCTCATATACGAACTAAGTATATAAGGCAGAAAAGTGCCAGGACATGCACAGAGGAGTGGCAGAGGCCTAAATTCATGCAGGAGTCAAAGCTTGAGGCCTGAGCTCCCAGTATCAGCTAGCGGTCATGTCTCAACCAGCAACCCAGCTGCCATCATCAATTGTTTAACACAATCATCCACTTCATCACAAGTGACATCTGACACCCCCAGTCAACAATCAGTGGGTTCCTCAGACACAACCCTCAGTTAGCATAGCCCGGGAGCAGTCCCTGTCCTCCCATTGCCTCAGTCCTATGCTGTTCCCTCGCCCACAGAAGTATTGTATGCGGTGCGTTCAGCTCCACTATTTAGTGAGAACGATCTACTGGAGGAAAGTCAGCAGCTACTGCCCAGCCAAGAAGTGGAGGAGACATCCGCCGCCTTCTCTGCTAGGCGGGCAAGTAGTGATGAGGAGAGTGGCATGGGAGGTGGTGTTGCAAGCGTTCAGGCTCCTGAATCAGACACTATTGAGGAACCTGAGGAGGACATCAGTGACGTGCAGATACAACTCGATGATGATGTAGCCGATCGCACTTGGGAGCCGAGTGCAGATGGGGCTTCATCATCATCAGGAGAAGAGAGTTGCAGGTTGCCTGTGAGGCAGCAGCTGGGTAAGCAAGGTAGTAGCATGGTTGGCAGTCAGCAAGGTGGCAGAAGTGGAAAGTCTGGAGCCAAACGTGCCCGGGGTAGACCACCTGCTTCGCAGCAGCCTACCTTCCCGGGAGGTAGTGGAACATGGGTTCCTGGAGTTGGCAGCAGTATCAGTCAATCAGTGCGGACTGTTGGTAGGAAAATCAACTACTCGGCGGTGTGGCAGTTTTTCATCAAGCATCCGGAGGATGTTAACCCCTTAACGACGCAGGACGTATATTTACGTCCTGCGCCGGCTCCCGCGATATGAAGCGGGATCGCGCCGCGATCCCGCATCATATTGCGTTGGTCCCGGCGCTCATCAACGGCCGGGACCCGCGGGTAATACCACACATTGCCGATCGCGGCGATGTGTGGTATAAACCCTTTAGAAGCGGCGCTTCTAAAGTGAAACTGAAAGTGATACACATTTCCACTGAGGAAGGGGTCGGAGGTCTTTGTTTCCCAGTACCCCGAAAAGCGTTTAGAAACCTGGCACTATTCACACAGTTATCATCAACGTCCATCTGCAAATACCTCGGCAATAGAGGAGTCAAACCTGCCTTACTCCGCCCTGCCTGGCTGTAACCTTACCTCCATTGCATCTCATAGCCTCACCGTTTGCCTCCACGTGGGACGCCAATCCCAGACCTTCCATTGCTCCCAGAACACCATCATCAGCAGACCCGCTGTCGCACCTGAGCCGACTGACACTCCTGCCGGAGTGCCAGACTAGTGCCGTCTGTGCTGGACCGCCAAGCGAACGAGCAATTTTTATATTGGACTTATTTTTATATTGGTATTTTTATTTTTATTTGTATTTTTTCTATCTGCAGATTTATGGACTTACTCAATATTAATTCACACAATTTTTGATACCTCACTAGGGCCCAGTGAGTTTTTCATTAGATCAATGCCAGTGTAATGTGATATTTTGCTACGATTTTATTTATATATATATTACATTTTATCTGAATTAAAAGCAATTTTTGAACAAACGCTGTTACATCTATCTTTGTCCACACCATTATGCACCATTGGTGAGGTCCTAGAGGCATAAGCTATAGGTTTTTATGAAACTGAAAGTGACCCGGCTGCTCAGTCGTGCTGTTCGGGACCGCCGTGGTGAAATCGCGGTGTCCCGAACAGCTGACCGGACACCGGGAGGGCCCTTACCTGCCTCCTCGGTGTCCGATCGGCGAATGACTGCTCCGTGCCTGAGATCCAGGCAGGAGCAGTCAAGCGCCGATAACACTGATCACAGGCGTGTTAATACACGCCTGTGATCTGTGTAGAAGATCAGTGTGTGCAGTGTTATAGGTCCCTATGGGACCGATAACACTGCAAAAAAAATGTAAAAAAAAGTGTTAATAAAGGTCATTTAACCCCTTCCCTAATAAAAGTTTGAATCACCCCCCTTTTCCCATAAAAAAAAATAAAACAGTGTAAAAAAAAATTAAAAATAAACATATGTGGTATCTCCGCGTGCGTAAATGTCCGAACTATAAAAATATATCATTAATTAAACCGCACGGTCAATGGCGTGCGCGCAAAAAAATTCCAAAGTCCAAAAAAGCGGATTTTGGTCACTTTTTATACCATTAAAAAATGAATAAAAAGTGATCAAAAAGTCTGATCAAAACAAAAATCATACCGATAAAAACTTCAGATCACGGCACAAAAAATGAGTCCTCATACCGCCCTGTACGTGGAAAAATAAAAAAGTTATAGGGGTCAGAAAATGACATTTTTAAACGTATACATTTTCCTGCATGTAGTTATGATTTTTTCCAGAAGTATGAAAAATCAAACCTATATAAGTAGGGTATCATTTTAACCGTATGGACCTACAGAATAATGATAATGTGTAATTTTTACCGAAATATGCACTGCGTAGAAACGGAAGCCCCCAAAAGTTACAAAATGGCGTTTTTTCGTCGATTTTGTCGCACAATGATTTTTTTTCCGTTTCGCTGTGCATTTTTGGGTAAAATGACTAATGTCACTGCAAAGTAGAGTTGGCGACGCAAAAAATAAGCCATAATATGGATTTTTAGGGGGAAAATTGAAAGGGTTATGATTTTTAAAAGGTAAGGAGGAAAAAACGAAAGGGCAAAAACTGAAAAACCCTGAGTCCTTAAGGGGTTAACCTGGCCACATGCAAGATGTGTCTTCAGAAGGTGAAACGTGGCCAGGGTCCCGATGTTGACACCACAGCCCGGCGTCAACATATGCAGCACCACCATAAAGCGGCCTGGGAGAACCATGGCTCTGATGTGATGGTCCAGCCTGCTGCATCACCCAGTAGCACACTGCTCCCTCATTCAGCCAGCCAAGGCTCCACCACCTCAGCCGAAGGGAGCTGTCTGTTATACCTATCTTCTTTCGCTCCAGAGGCTTCTGCTCCTTTTACTTCGAGTTAGTCATTCCACCAGCAATCCATCTCCATGTGCGAAGCCATGTATAAGAGACAACATTATGCGTCCACACATCGAACGGAAAAGAAGCTGAATGTTCTCCTGTTCAAGTTGTTTGTGCTGCAGTCCCTCCCTTTTAAAGTGGTGGACTTTGCACCTTTAAGAGAACTGTTGGCTTGTGTCGAGCCGAAGTGGAGAGTCCCAAGCCATCATTTCTTTGTGAAAAAGGCATTACCAGCACTGCATAATTTTGTGGAACATAAGGTGGGCTAGTCCTTGAGCCTGTCGGTGTGTATCAAAGTGCACGGCAGCGTCGACGTGTGGAGCTGTAACTACTGTCAGGGACAATACATGTCCTTTATTGCCCACTCGGTAAATGTGGTTCCTACACAGCCACAACAGCAATTTGGACAGGTCACTCCGCTTCCGCATCCACGCTCTCAGGCCATTAGTCTTGTTATAGTGTGTGACTCCGCCTCCTCATCCTCCACTGTGTCCTCAGCCTCCACTTCACAGACAAGTCTCAGTGTCCCTCCAGCATACCATTTGTTCAGGGCATGGCGGTGTCAAGCTGTTCTTCAAATGGTTTGCCTTGGCAACCAGAGTCACACAGGGTAGGAACAGCTAAAAGTCATTCATAAAGAAATCAAATCATGGGTTACTCCACGAAAACTGGAAATGGGAACCATCGTGACTGACCACGGGAAGAACATCTTGTCTGCGCTGCGACAAGGAAGGCTGAGCCATTCGCCCTGCATGGTACACGTGTTCAATCTGGTTGTCAAGCGGTTCCTGAAGTTTTGCCCTCATCTCCAAGACATTCTAACAATGGGAAGGAAACTTTGCATGCACTTCAGCCACTCGTAAACCTTAAAGCACACCCTCCTTGAGCTGCAGCGTCAGAACGGTATCCCCCAACATAGTCTCATTTGCAACGTTTCCACACGTCGGAATTCTACCCTCCATATGTTAGACCGACTATACGAACAGAGAAAAGCCATTACCGATTTCTTGTTGATTTTAGCAGATAGGGGGACTCCCCTGTATAACTTCAATGTCAACCCGTGGCAGCTCATACGTGACACCTGCCATTTGCTCAGACCCTTTTAGGAAGCCACATTATTAGTCAGTCGCCAGGATGATGGGATGAACAATGTCATTCCACTGCTTCATTTCCTACAACACATGTTGGAAACAATGGTTGGTCAGGGCACTGGAGACATGGTGCCTTCATCTCACGGCCACATGAGCCCTGTGGGGCTGAACTGGAAGAGGAGGTGGAGGGGGACAGTGGAGCACAGTTTAGGTTTTGCAAAATGGGCGTTTGTTATAATCATCTGACAGGAGATGAGGAGCATGAGCAGCCAGGGGAGCTAGTAGGTGATGAGGAAGATGAGACAGAGGACCCAGACCCAGCGTGGCAGTATGCAGTAGAGCTGGAGGCAGGGAGTCCCTCCGAGTAACTTGCACAAATGGCACGATGCATGCTCACTTGCTTGCGTAGTGACTGCCAAATTGTCACCATTTGGCAGCAGGATGACTTCGGGCTCTCCACCTTATTGGACCCTCGCTACTGGCACAAAATGGGGGCCTTTTTTACACCCACTGAGACGGAGTACAAACTGACCTACTACAAAGGCATCCTACGTAGTCAGTTTGCCAATGCCTATCTGCACCATCCTCTCGCAGGGCGTTCTCGGAGGGCCCTCTGCGCACACCTTCCACTGCCATGGCTGCTGGGAAGGGGTGGGGTGGCAGGAGCAGTACCAGCTCGTTCAGCAGCAGCCTGAGTCTACAGTCGCTGATGAGTAGCTTTTTTCACTGACATAGTGAAGCAACTCATCAGCAGTAGGTAGACTTGGAGCAGGAACTGAACCAGCAGGTGGTGGTATACCTTGGCATGACCCTACCAATACACCTTGAAGATCCGCTGGACTTCTGGGCAGCCAAACTTGATTTGTGGCCTCAACTAGCAGAGTTTGCCCTGGAAAAGCTGTCCTGCCCGGCCAGTAGTGTGCCTTCAGAGCGGATGTTTAGTGCGGCGGGGGCCACAGTAACCCCAAGGAGAACTCGTCTGTCCATGTAAAATGTGGAGAGACTGACCTTTGTGAAGATGTATCAGGCATGGATCAGCCAGGATTTCCAACCACCAATACCTGATGCATCAGAGCAGATTGACCATGGTGCCACGCCAACACTTCACAAATACAGATAAAACAAAACATATTTAAGGTGCTGCTCTCCAGTTACAGACATTCCTCCGCATCAGACCACAAGTAAGTATTGAGGATATGCATTAGCTGTAACTTAACTTTTCGTAGGATAAAATATATGGACCCCAATTTTTTTTTATATCTAAGAATAGAAAAGGTGTGCAAAAAACACCATGTGCCACCTACACCACCAAGTATTGATGATTGAAGATAGACTTATAAAAGGTGGAAGGGAACAACGTATGGTCCATTGTGACAGTTTGGGGTAAAAACTTCCCCTGTAAAGCCCTGCTCTTGCATTATTAATTCCCTTCTTGGCAAGTGTTAACCGTCCCAAAAAGGGCGGCCAAACACAGGAACCTCTCCCTATTTCCACCTACAAACAGTGCCATTTCCCAGGGTTTTTCGGTGGAAATAGGGAGAGTTTCCTGTGTGGGGCAGCCCTTTTAAGGGCGGGTAAAACTTGCCAAAAAGGGAATTAATAGGGCGAGAGTAGGACCTTATAGGGAAGTCCTTGCCCCACCTACTACAATGGACTATGCTCCTTTTCACCTTTCCTTTTCACCTTTTTCGAGGAATATGCTACTAGTCTTAAAAAGGGCAGCCCCACACAGGAACCTCTCCCTACCTCCACCTAAAAACCCTGTGAAATGGCAGTGTTTGTATGTGGAAATAAGGAGAGGTTCCTGTGTGGAGCCGCATTTTTTAGGGCAATATACACTTGCCAAGAAGGGAATTAACAATGCGAAAGCAAAGCCTTACAGGGGAAAGTTTAACCCCCACCGGTTACAATGGACCATACGTTTTTCCCTTTCACCTTTTAGAGGTCTTTGCATCGCATCAATAGTTGGTGGCGTAGGTGGCACAAGGTTTTTTTTGCACACCTTTCCTTTTGTTTGATTTCCCAAAAATGTTATCCTAAGATTATTATTAAAAGTAAAGTTTTACGTAATACATATCCTCAATACTTACTTGTGCACACTAACACTTTTACAAAAGAGACCATGTTCTTCTGCCTACCTGCCTCAGCTACTCTTCTGATCCTGCAACCCGCCCAATGCCACACATCTGATGCAAAGTTTTTTTCATCCACCTTCATCTGCGGGTACTGGTATTTCCACCCACCACCCAACCCTGTCACTGGGTCACTTTCAGGACTCCTGATGCTGCTGATGCCGCCTACGGGGTGTCTCATTCTGCCACCATATGTTCTCCTCATGCTGATGCCAGTTCCAAGCTGTGTCATTCTGCCACCATATGTTTTCCTCATGCTGATGCCAGCTCCAGGCTGTCTCATACTAGCACCATATGTTCTCCTCAAGCTGATGCCAGCTCCAGGTTGTGCCATTCTGCCACCATATGTTGTCCTCTTGCTGCCACCAACTCCAGGCTATGTCATTCAGCCACTATATGGTCTCCTCTTGCTACTGCCACCTCCAGACTGTGTCATTGTACTGCCATGTGGTCTACTCCTGCTGCTGTCACATTAAATAAAACTTTTAGGTTCATCTATTTGAAATCTTCAATTTAAATGTTAAAAAATATATTTAATCTTTTTAATTGTGAGGCCCTATGGTCCCGTTTGACTGTTGCCCCCTCCAGGCTGGGTCATTTAGCCACTATATCGTCTCCTCATGCTGCCGCCGTCACCAGGCTGTGTCATTCAGCCACTATATGGTCTCCTCTTGCTGCAGCCAACTCCAGACTGTGTCCTTGTACTGCCATGTGGTCTACTCTGCTGCTGTCACATTAAATAAAACTTTTAGGTTCATCTATTTGAAATCTTCAACTTAAATGTTAAAAAATATATTTAATCTTTTTAATTGTGAGGCCCTAGTGTCCCATTTTGCTGTTGCCCCCGTTTGGCTGTGCCATTCAGCCACTATATGTTCTACTCATGCTTCCGCCACATCCAGGCTGTGTCATTCAGCCACTATATGGTCTCTTCTTGCTACCGCCAACTCCAGGCTGTGTCATTCAGCCACTATATGGTCTCCTCCTGCTGCTGCCCCCTCCAGACAATTTCACTGTACCGCCATGTGGTCTCCTCATGCTGCTGGCACATTAAATAAAACTTTTTAGGTTCATCTATTTGAAATCTTCAAATTAAATGTTAAAAAATATCTTTAATCTTTTTAATTGTGGGGCCCTAGGGTCTCGTCAGGCTGTTGCCACCTCCAGGCTGTGTCATTCAGCCACTATATGGTCTCCACATTCTGCCAACACCTCCATGCTGTGTCATTCAGCCACTATATGTTCTCTTCATGCTTCAGCCTCATCCAAGCTGTGTCATTCAGCCACTATATGGTTTCCTCATACTGATGCCACCTCCAGGCTCTGCGACAGTGATTCTAATAGCAAGGCCTCTAAGCTGCATGTCATACTAAATAACAGTATTATTTCACTAACCCAGCACACACCCTATGCATGTTACAGCAAGGCCAAGTGTTCTACACCCCAATTGAGGCTCTCTGTAGGCCAGAAATAGCAGCAATTCGCTGTGAATAAATTCGGACTGAAAAATTTTTGGGGGGAAAATTCGGTGAATCGGCAGAATTAAACTTTTAAAAAATTCGCTCATCTCTACTTAAAATAATGGGCTTGTCACTTACTTTTAAATATGCATAAAATATGTCTATTTTTTATACAGGGTGGGTCATTTATATGGATACACCTTAATAAAATGGGAATGGTAGGTGATATTAACTTCCTGTTTCTGGCACATTAGTATATGTGAGGGGGAAAACTTTTAAGATGGGTGGTGACCATGGCGGCTATTTTGAAGTCGGACAACTTTAGTTTTTTCAATAGGAAGAGGGTCATGTGACACATCATCTTATTGGGAATTTCACAAGAAAAAAACAATGATGTGCTTGGTTTTAACGTAACTTTATTCTTTCATGAGTTATTTACAAGCTTCTGACCACTTATAAAATGTGTTCAATGTGCTGCCCATTGTGTTGGATTGTCAATGCAACCCTCTACTCCCACACTTCACACACTGATAGCAACACCGCAGGAAAAATGCTAGTACAGGCTTCCAGTATCCGTAGTTTCAGGTGCTGCACTTCTCCTATCTTCACAGCATAGACAATTGCCTTCAGATGACCCCAAAGATAAAAGTCTAAGGGGGTCAGATCGGGAGACCTGGGGGGCCATTCAACTGGCCCACGATGACCAATACACTTTCCAGGAAACTGTTCATATAGGAATGCTCTGACCTGACACCCATAATGTGGTGGTCACCATCTTGCTGGAAAAACTCAGGGAATGTGCCAGCTTCAGTGCATAAAGAGGGAAACACATCATCATGTAGCAATTTCGCATATCCAGTGGCCTTGAGGTTTCCATTGATGAAGAATGGCCCCACTATCTTTGTACCCCATATACCACACCATACCATGAATTTTTGTGTTCCAACAGTCTTGGAGGGATCTATCAAATGTGGGTTAGTGTCAGACCAATAGCGGTGGTTTTGTTTGTTAACTTCACCATTCACATAAACGTTTGCCTCATCACTGAACAAAATCTTCTGCGTAAACTGAGGGTCCTGTTCCAATTTTTGTTTTCCCATTCTGCAGCACCTGAAACTACGGATACTGGAAGCCTGTGCTGGCATTTCTCCTGCGGTGTTGCTATCAGTGTGTGAAGGGTGGGAGAAGAGGGTTGCATTGACAATCCAACACAATGGGTAGCACATTGAACACATTTTATAAATTGTTAGAAACTTGTAAATAACTCATGAAAGAATAAAGTTATGTTAAAACCAAGGACATCATTGTTTTTCTTGTGAAATTCCCAAAAAGTTTGATGTGTCACATGACCCTCTTCCTATTGAAAAAACTAAAGTTGGATTCAAAATGGCCAACTTCAAAATGGCCGCCATGGTCACCACCCATCTTGAAAAGTTTCCCCCCTCACATATACTAATGTGCCACAAACAGGAAGTTAATATCACCAACCATTTCCATTTTATTAAGGTGCATTCATATACCGTATTTATCGGGGTATACCACGCACCGGCCTATAACACGCACCCTCATTTTACCAAGGATATTTGGGTAAAAAAAGTTTTTTACCCAAATATCCATGAAAAAATGAGGGTGCATGTGTGCGCGTGTATACCCCGATATACCCCCAGGAAAGGCAGGGGGAGAAAGGCCGTCGCTGCCCGCTTCTCTCTCCCTGCCTTTCCTGGGGTCTAGAGCGCTGCTGTCGGCCCTTTTCACCCCCTGGTTATTGGCGCCGCTGCCCGTTCTGTCCCCCTGACTATCGGTGCCAGCGCCGATAGCCAGGGGGAGAGAAGCGGCGCCGACAGCCAGGGGGAGAGAAGGGGCAGCGGCACCCATTGCCGGCGCCGCTGCCCCGTTGCCTCCCCCCATCCCCGGTGGCATAATTACCTGAGTCCGGTCCGCGCTGCTCCAGGCCTCCGTCGTGCGTCCCCAGCGTCGTTGCTATGCACGGCGCGGCGCTCTGACGTCATGCGCCGTGCCATTCAGCGCATAGCAATGACGCCGGGGACGCACGACGGAGGCCTGGAGCAGCGCGGACCGGACTCAGGTAATTATGCCACCGGGGATGGGGGGAGGCAACGGGGCAGTGGCGCCGGCAATGGGTGCCGCTGCCCCTTCTCTCCCCCTGGCTGTCGGCGCCGCTTCTCTCTCCCTGGCAATTGGCGCCGGCACCGATAGTCAGGGGGACAGAACGGGCAACGGCGCCGATAACCAGGGGATGAAAAGTGCCGACAGCAGCGCTCTAGACCCCAGGAAAGGCAGGGGGAGAGAAGCGGGCAGCGACGGCCTCTCTCCCCCTGCCTTTCCTGGGGGTGTATCGGCGTATAACACGCACACAGACTTTAGGCTAAAAATTTTAGCCTAAAAAGTGCGTGTTATACGCCGATAAATACGGTAAATGGCCCACCTTGTATACTGTGTGCACAGACAACCACTTTTTCATAGACCTGCATAGAGTACATTAATTTTATAAAAACGGACCAAAATGTTCTGTGATTTTATTAAAATTAATGAGAATTACTAAAACTGTCTTGTTTGCCTAAAGCAGCCAATCACAGCTTAGCTTTCATTTCACCCAAGAAATAAAAAAAATGAAGACAATTTGTGTTTCAGTTTTAGTAAATCTGAGCCTGTGTACCTTTATATAATGTAAATATACAAAGACATTGCATAAGAATGAACTACTGTGCAAAAACAACAATGTCCAAAAATGCAATTGAAAAGAAAATATAATGAAACATACATTATTTTAGTCATTTATTTCCTAGGCGGGCTCCGATATTCTTAAAGGGGTACTCCGGCGCTAAGACATCTTATCCCCTATCCAAAGGTTAGGGGATAAGATGCCTGATCGCGGGGGTCCCGCCGCTGGGGACCCCCGTGATCTTCCACGCAGCACTCCCCTTAGAATCAGTCCCCGGAGCTCGTTCGCTCCGGGTCTGATTACTGCCGATCACGGGGGCCGGAGCATTGTGACATCATGGCCCTGCCCACGTGTGACATCACGCTCCGCCCCCTGAATGCAAGCCTATGTGAGGGGGTGTGACAGCTGCAATCAGACCCAGAGCGAACGTGCTCTGGGGACTGATTCCAAGGGGGGTGCTGCATGCAAGATCACGGCGATCCCCAGCGGCGGGACCCCCACGATCAGGCATCTTATCCCCTAGCCTTTGGGTAGGGGATAAGATCTCTTAGCGCTGGAGTACCCCTTTAAAGGCTTATACTGTAGTACTGAGTTTAATTATTTCATCATTAAAGATTTGATCATGGGGGTCCACCAATAGCAATAATGAAGGGGCTAAGGTGCACAGCTGAGCACTTCATTTCTGATTGGCTTTATTCAGATTCAGTGGATACATTTATAGAAAGCCTTATAGAGTATTTTATCCATATATTGCATGTATTTTAATTTCATTGTTTAACTAAAGAAATATTTGGGGACATTTCCTAAGCTAAATGTACTAAAATCCCAATTTAAATTGCACCAAAATAAATCTGCTGTACATGCATTGCTCTATGTTTCTTGTGTGTGTTAGGCACTTTTTGCTCCTCAAAAAAAAAAAAGAAAAAAAAAATTGCAGCCCAAAGTGTTTCCCAACCTATGACTCACATTTACGTAATGGTGTGGAAGAGGGAGTATTGCGCAGGTTAATGGCACAAAAAATCATTGCCAAATCCATTTTTTATTTCAATTGTGTGAATAGTCAGTGAGTTAGGGCGATAGATGACAGCTTTTTTTCAATTGTGCCCTACAAATATTTTTTTCTGCTTTACCAATTCTTTATATGATAAAATAAAAGGTGCCAGTGAAAAGTAGGTGCGGGTGCAACTAGTCCAGTAAAAAATAAGCCCTAGTGCAACTTTAGTGGAAAAAGTTATAGGTGCTAGAAGGTGACAAGGAATAAAACGTAAAAAAAAAAAAAAAAAAAATAGGAAAAAGAGTTAAGGTAATCCAAACAACAGGCTAGAGAAAAGTGCATAACATGTTTATCAAGATTCACCAAGTTTACCATACAGCATGAACAACTGTGATGAATTTGGAGGATCTTCTTTACACAGTCAAAACACTAGACAGGATTGCCCAGTTATGTCTTATTTACAGCTATGTGTAAGACATTGAGCAATGTATCACAACAGATCTGTGTTGTCGACTATCCATGTTCAGCCCAAGTAAGCTATAAACTTTTTCTTAAAAAAAAAAAACCCTGGCAATTTTTGTCCGGTCACCTGGGATGCCGGGGCAATAACCAATGGTGATGTTGCACATTTGTTTGTTTGGGGAGGTAATATCTTAATTTTTTATATCTTTCCAACACAAAGTATCATAAGAAATATCTAGAAATCTAGAGAAATCTAGAGAAATAAATCTAGAGAAATAAATAGAAATCATTTATCAATATGTTAAAGGAATTTGTACACCCTGAAGTGATCATTGCCAAGATATCTATGTTATATCTAAGTAATTGACTTTGATGCATCATTTCAGTGGAAGTAAAATGTTGTCAAATACATAATATGTGTTTGCTAAGTATTCTATGGCTATTTTTTATCATAGAAAAAATTTCACTGAGCAAAAATTACAAAATATCCATGATAGTAACAATTGTGTATTTTCCGTACATGGTTATTTTTGCTGTTGGACCAGAATGTTTGTATTAATGGCATATTTTGAGCTCTGCACCTTTAAGGATGATGCTGGCATTGGGACTGGAAGATGCTACTAGAAAGATGAGATTTGCGCTTCCACATGTATTTATGTAAATGTGCCTCCTGACTAGAAAAGTCAAAAGTTTATAGCAGCAGGCATAGTATTTTAAAGACACGGCAATATATGTTTATGATAAACATCGCAGATGCAGGAAAGTTTCTCCAGAACATATAAAAACTTGTTATTTTACATATTTTATAGAAACACCTGTCCCAGCCTAATGGAAGGAAATAAGTGAATATAAATAAGAAGCAATATGGTTCATGGAATTCAATTTAAATTATTAATAAACATAATTGTAAATTTGGGATTTCCATGCCAAAATATTGAAAACATATTCAAATACCTCATTGGGAAATTCCAAGTTAAAAAGGTTTTTCCTCAATAACAACTGCCCCCAATGTTATTTTATTTTCTAATTATATATTTCTAATTAGATTAGAGCAGAGTGCGGTGTTGTACAACACTGTGTTATTAAAGGGGTTGTCTGGTAAAAAATAACTTAGGGGGATAAGCTATAGATCATGGGGGTCAGAGCATTGGGCCCCCCGCTATCTCCTGCACGGGGTCCCGGCAGTCGGCTGGAAGGGGGGCATGCCGTACCCCACACGGAGTTCCGGCCGACACACCCCTCCATATTCTCAATGGAGATACATGGAGGGGGTGTACCGGCCGCGGCTTCCGGTGGGGTACAGATGTCAGCTTCCAGCAAACTGCCGGGACCCCACAAGGGGGGGGGGGGGTCCCAGCACTTACACCCCCTTGCGATCTATAACTTATCCCCTATCCTTGGAGTGGCCTACCCAAACTATATAGGGGGCTCCATATAGTTTGGGTAGGCCACTCTGTTAATAGTTGCCACCATAGGTGTAGCTAGAAACCACAGGGCCCTGATGCAAAAAATTACCTTGGGGCTCACTACCCATCTCCCTGCCCCCCCCCCCCCGGGCCATTTTTTTGGTGGGGGCCCGACTGCTGAGACCCCCACCGATCACCTGGGTTGAAGTGGTTCTCCAGCTGTTGGAAAGCTAAAACTCCCATCATGTCTGGAGAGCCTCTGGCAATGGGAGTTGTGGTTTTGTAACAGCTGGAGAGACACAGATTGGACACAGTTTTACCCATCATCACTGCAGAACTTACAAGTGATTACAGCTCTGATGGGACAGTCAGGAGAACACACAACGATATCAGTGACCTGAGTGACGTCTTCTGACTTGAGTGATATCTTCTCTGTTATCTTTTCTTCTTCATCTGGTCCAGAGACCAGGTCTTCCTCCAGCTCCATCTTTTCTGCAGAGTCTGACATCCAGACATCGTTGGCTCCTCACTTTGTCAGCAGATCCTTATCCTCTGTATGGTATGAAGACAGTAATCATTATAACCTTGCCAGAAAGTATACCCTAAATAAAATACTGCCCCACACTGTACCCTGAATATAATACTGCTATACACTGTACCCACTAAATATAATGCTGCTACACACTGTATCCACTGAATATAATCCTGCCACACACTGTACCCTGAATATAATGCTGCCCCACATTGTATCCACTGAATATAATCCTGCCACACACTGTACACTGAATATAATGCTGCCCCACATTGTATCCACTGAATATAATCCTGCCACACACTGTACCCACTAAATATAATCCTGCCACACACTGCACCCTGAATATAATCCTGCCACACATTGTACCCTGAATACTGCTATACACTGTACCCACTAAATATAATCCTGCCACACACTGTAACCTGAATGTAATACCGCCCAACACTGTATCTACTGAATATAATCCTGCCACACACTGGACCCTAAATAAAATACTGCCCCACACTGTACCGTGAATATAATCCTGCCACACAGTGTACCCACTAAATATAATCCTGCCACACACTGTACCCTGAATATAATACTGCTATACACTGTACCCACTAAATATAATCCTGCCACACACTGTAACCTGAATATAATGCTGCCCCACACTGTATCCACTGAATATAATACTACTACACACTGTCACTGAATTTAACACTGCCCCACACTGTACCCACTGAATCACTCTGTGTCCTCATCACTCCTCATCACCCCCATAACCCCCCGCCAAACCTCTCCTCATCACTACTATAACCCCCCCCTTTCCTCATCACTAATATAACCAGGGGGGTTATGGGGGGTTATGGAGAGGTGTGGGGGGCCCCTCTCCTCAGCACCCCCATAACACCCCCTGCACCTCTTATCACCCCCATAACACTCCTCCTGCACCTCTTATCACCCCCATAACACCCCTCCTGCACCTCTTATCACCCCCATAACACCCCCTCTGCACCTCTTATCACCCCCATAACACCCCCTCTGCACCTTTTATCACCCCCATAACACCCCCTCTGCACCTCTTATCACCCCCATAACACCCCCCTGCACCTCTTATCACCCCCATAACACCCCCTCTGCACCTCTTATCACCCCCATAACTCCCCCCTCTGCACCTCTTATCACCCCCATAACACCCCTCCTGCACCTCTTATCACCCCATAACACTCCCCCTGCACCTCTTATCACCCCCATAACACCCCCCTGCACCTCTTATCACCCCCATAACACCCCCTCTGCACCTCTTATCACCCCCATAACTCCCCCCTCTGCACCTCTTATCACCCCCATAACACTCTCCCTGCACCTCTTATCAACCCCATAACACTCCCCCTGCACCTCTTATCACCCCCATAACACCCCTGCACCTCTTATCACCCTCATAACAACCCCCTCTGCCCCTCTTATCACCCCCATAACACTCCCCCTGCACCTCTTATCACCCCCATAACACCCCCCTCTGCATCTCTTATCACCCCATAACACTCCCCCTGCACCTCTTATCACCCCCATAACACCCCCTCTGCACCTCTTATCACTACCATAACACCCACCTCTGCACCTCTTATCACCACCATAACACCCCCCTGCACCTCTTATCACCCCCATAACATCCCTCCTGCACCTCTTATCACCCCCATAACACCCCTCCTGCACCTCTTATCACCCCATAACACCCCTCCTACACCTCTTATCACCCCCATAACTCTCCTCCTGCACCTCTTATCGCCCCCCATAACACCCCCTGCACCTCTTATCACCCCCATAACACCCCCTGCACCTCTTATCACCCCCATAACACTCCCCCTGCACCTCTTATCACCCCCATATCACTCCTCCTGCACCTCTTATCACCCCCATAACACCCCCTCTGGACCTCTTGTCACCCCCATAACACCCCCCTGCAGCTCTTATCACCCCCATAAAACCCCCTGCACCTCTTATCACCCCCATAACCACCCCACCCCCCTCTGATCTCCATTGCAGTCCCCTAACTACCATACCCCACCCCACCCGCCAGTTTACTTACCCTGCCGGGGATCATTGCAGCAGCGTGAGGCTGCTGCTGCTCCTGTCACTGCAGGGAGGATGCTGGAGAACTCACGGGGACGTAGGCAAGGACAGGTCAGGTGATTGGAGTGGATGTGCGTGCCTGCACGGGGCACGTGACGTCTCTACTCCCATCAGCCCCTGACCTGTCTGGCCCTACTCTGATTCTTAAGGGGCCCGCGCCCTAGAAAAAGGTAATTAAATAGAAATGTGCGGGGCCCCCCGGGCCCGGACATGAGGCCCGATCACAGTCCTGGGGCACCTAGCGATCAGTGAGTGACAGTCGCAGTCACTCACTGAAAGGCCAATTAAAAAAAAAAAAAGATCCAGGGACGTCCGGGCCTCCTGAAGCTCCGGGCCAAATACAGGTGTATGGGTTGTACCCCCCTGATGGCGGCCCTGGACATGATACAGAGCTTTTTAGAGCTTGGAATTTTTTTTTTTTTTTTAGAGCAGGAGGGGTGTTAGGAGTAGTTAGGGAATATAATTAGTTTAGTTAGTTTAGAGAGTTAGTTTAGAAAAGTGACTTTATATATAGTATACCATTAGCAGTCGCTAACCATAATGATGATGTGGGAGGAGCTTTATTTTTCCACTGAAGTGAAATGCACGCTCTAGCTTCCATCACTAAAAAACCAAGTAAGGAGAGTTTATATGTTTCCATCCATACGTTTTTACTATGATGTAGCAGGAACAATGCAGGACTAGGTTCAATACTTGTTTCTGCAACTTTCCAGATTATGGTCTTTACCCCTTCCTACAAAATTTTTAGTACTGGACATGCCCAGAAAACATGTAGAAGAGCTTCCTCTTCCTTTTTACATCTCGAACTTAACACACTTCTCTGGGGCCAAGTTTTATGCAATTTACTTGGTACCTTATACCATACCTGAAATGTTGAACATCTGGACGTCTGATGCACCAAGCAGAAGATCCTCTCTCACTGCTGTCTTGACACTGTTATTTGTAGATTTCATAACCATTTTATGGTAAATTTTTGGGATAGTTTGTTCCTGTATGGAGATACACATAGCATTTATCTTGTGCCACGTCGGACTCTGAATTTGTCCAATCGGATCCATTGTTTAAAATGGTAATCCGGCGCTTAGACATCTTATCCCCTATCCAAAGGATAGGGGATAAGATGCCTGATCACGGGGGTCCCGCCGCGTGTTCGCTCCGGGTCTGAATACTGTCGATCACGGGGACGGAGCATAGTGACGTCACGGCTCCGCCTCCGTGTGACATCACGCTCCACCCCCTCAATGCAAGCCTATGGAGGGGGTGTGACAGCTGTCACGCCCCCTCCCATAGGTTTGCATTGAAGGGCGGAGCCATAAAGTCACATGGGGCGGAGCCGTGACGTCACAACGCACCGTCCCCGTGATCGACATTAATCAGACCCGGAGGGAACACGCTCCGGAGACTGATTTTAATGGGGTGCGGTGTGCAAGATCCCCCAACCCCAGCGATTAGGCATCTTATCCCCTATCCTTTGGATAGGGGATAAGATGTCTAAGCGCCGGAGTACCCCTTTAAACACTGGGTCACCTAACTCCAGCTGAAATGTTAGACAAAGTTAGTCTACTTACTAATACACTTTACTTACCTGTGTTCATTTTCTGCAGCATTGTCTTGGACTTTTCCCAGCTTGTTATGTGGCCTGAGACAATACATCACAAGTCTGGTGCTGAAAGGGGGCTTTGCTGCTTCGTCTGTTGTGTGTTAAGTCAGTCAACTGATGACATTACAAGCACACATGTGCGTGCATTCATCATCAAACAGATCCACAGCTTGTGTGTCAGGTGATCAAAGGGAGCGTGTCTGTGCTGCAAAGGGTGGAGTGACTGCTGTAAAGTCACCTTCCACCTTACTAGAGATGAGCCAATTTCTGAAGCCAAATCGGACGAATTTTCAGAAAAAATGTGGTTCAGTTCGAATTTATTCATGATGAATCGCTATTAAAAATGGCTTTTTCTGGCCTACAGAGACGCTCGATAGGGGTGTAGAACACTTTGCCTTGTCCTAACATGCATAGGGAGTGTGCTGTGTTAGTGAAATAATACTGTTATTCATTGTGACATGCAGATTACAGGCATCACTATTAGAATCACTGCTTCAGAGTGTCTGGATGTGGAAGATTTTTAATTTGAATTTATTTTAATTTTTTGATTTGATTTGACCCATTCTGGTGAGCATCGAGCTCGCGGTCCTTCACCAGGCAAGATACCACCTGTTCCAGCCCCTCCCTCTCAGTGCCCCCCTGACTGTGAAATTGCGAATGTTTCATTTAATCAGTTATGGTTCATTGTTATCGCTCCAAGCTGATTCATTGGATTCTTATGATAATTCCACAGGTAATATGACGTCGACGACCATTAGGCCTCAGTCTTGAAAAGATTACATCAATTTTTTTTTTTTAATAAAATTTAAGATTTATGTTAGATTCCCAAGTTTAATGCCCCGGTGTTTACTTTGTACTAATACTGTATGACCACAAAACCCAATCTAAAAAGGAGTCACATGGCAGCACAATGACAGAGCCTAGAGGTGGCAGCAGCATGAGGAGACCATTATCTGACAGAATGACACAGCCTGGAATTGGCAGCAGGAAGAGGAGACCATATAGTGGCTAAATGACACAGCCTGGAGTTGGCGGCAGCATGAGGAGACCATAGGGCCTCAAAATCCCTAAGATAAAAAGACGAATTTTCAAATTTAAATGGAAAATTTATGGTAGCTAGTGCTACCATAAAAATATTTAGGTAATGTCCCAGCATCATGAGGAGACCATAAGGTCTCACAATCCCTAAGCTTAAATGATTAATTTTCAAATTTGAATTGAAGATTTATGGTAGCTAGTGCTACCATAAAAATGTTTAGGTAATGTCCCAGCAGCATGAGGAGACAATAGGGCTTCACAATCCTTAAGATTAAAAGTTGAATTTTCAAATTTAAATTGAAGATTTATGGTAACTAGTGCTACCATAAAAATTGGTTAGGTAATGTCCCAGTAGGATAAGGAGACCATATAGTGGCTGAATGACACAGCTTGGAGGTGGTGGAAGCATGAGGAGACCATATAGTGGCTGAATGGCACAGCCTAGAGTTGGCGGCAGCATGAGGAGAACATATAGTGGCTGAATGACACAGCGTGGAGGTAGCAGTCGCATGAGGAGACCATATAGTGGCTGAATGGCACAGCCTGGAGTTGGCAGCATCATGAAGAGAACATATTGTGGCTGAATGACACAGCTTGGAGGTGGTGGAAGCATGTGGAGACCATATAGTGGCTGAATGGCGAAGCCTAGAGTTGGTGGCAGCATGAGGAAAACATATAGTGACTGAATGACACAGCGTGGAGGTGGCAGCAGCATGAGGAGACCATATAGTGGCTGAATGGCACAGCCTGGAGTTGGCTGCAACATGAGGAGAACATATAGTGGCTGAATGGCACTGCCTGGAGGTGGCGGCAGCATGAGGAGAACATATAGTGGCTGAATGACACAGCCTGGTGTTTGCAGCAGCATGACAGGACCATATAGTGGCTGAATGAAACAGAATGGAGGTGGCAGAAGCATGAGGAGATCATATAGTGGCTAAATGGCACAGCCTAAAGTTTGCGGCAGCATGAAGAGAACATATAGCGGCTGAATGGCACAGCTTGGAGATGGCAGCAGCATGATGAGAACATATAGTGGCTGAATGGCACAGCCTGTAGTTTGCGGCAACATGAGGAGAACATATAGCGGCTGAATGGCACAGCTTGGAGATGGCAGCAGCATGAGGAGAACATATAGTGGCTGAATGGCACAGCCTGGAGGTAGCGGCAGCATGAGGAGAACATATAGTGGCTGAATGACACAGCCTGGAATTTGCGGCAGCATGAGAACATATAGGTGCTGAATGGCACAGCCTGGAGTTGGCGGCAGCATGAGGAGAACATATTGCGGCTGAATGAGACAGCCTGGAGGTGGCAGCAGCATCAGGAGTCCTGAAAGTGACCCAGTGACAGAGTGGTGCGGTAAGTGGCAATACCAGTACCCGGTGACGAAGGTAGGTAAATAAATGGTCTGATGTGGAGGAATGTTTGCAACTGGGGAATCTTAAATCTGTTTGGCACTATCCATATTTGTGAAGTGTTGGTGTGGCACCATGGACAATTTATTCTGATGCATCAGGCATTGGTGGGTGGAAATCTTGGCTAATCCATGCCTGATTCATCTTCACAAAGGTCAGTCTCTCCACATTTTTAGTGGGCAGTCCACTGGTTGACATTGAAGTTATACAGGGGAATCCCCCTATCCGCTTGGATCATCAAGAAATCGGTGATGTTTTTTTCTGTTTGTATAGTTGGTACAACATATGGAGGGTGGAATTCCAACATGTGGAAATGTCACAAATAAGAATATGTTGGGGATACCATTCTGACGCTGCAGTTCAAGGAGGGTGTGCTTTGCAGTGTAAGAGTGGCTGAAGTGTATGCAAAATTTCCTTCCCATTGTTAGGATGTCTTGGAAATGGTGGGAACATTTCAGGAAGCATTTGACAACCAGATTGAATACGTGTGCCATACAGGGCGCAAGACTCAGCCTTCCTTGTCGCAACGCAGACAAGATGTTCTTCCCGTTGTCAGTCACCATTGTTCCCATTTCAACCCCTGTGTAACTCTGTTCGCCAAGGCAAACCATGTGAAGAACAGCCTGACACTGCCTTGCCCTGCACACATGGTATACTGAAGGGCCACTAAGACTTGTCTGTGAAGTGGAGGCTGAGGACCCAGTGGAGCATGAGGAGGTAGAGTCGCACACTGTCCAAGGACCAATGGCCTGAGAGCGTGGGGGAGGAAGCGGCGGGGCCTTTCCAAGTTGGTGTTGTGGCTGTGGAGGAACCACATTCACCAAGTGAGCCGTAAAGGACATGTATTGTCCCTGACCATAGTTACAGCTCCAGTTGTCGGCGCTGCCACGCACTTTGATACACACTGAAAGGCTCAAGGACTGGCCAATCTTATCTTCCACAAAATTGTGCAGGGCTGGTACTGCCTTTTTCGCAAAGAAATTGTGGCTTGGGACTCTTCACCTCGGCTCGGCACAAGCCATCAGTTCTCTGAAAGGTGCAGAGTCCACCACTTGAAAAGGGAGGGACTGCATCACCAGCAACTTGGACAGGAGCACATTCAGCTTCTGCGCCATTGGATGAGTGGGCGCATACTGTTTTCTATTGGACATGGCTTCGCTGATGGATCACTGGTGGAATGACTGACTCAAAGTAGAAGGAGCAGGAGCATATGGAGCGACAGAAGGAGGGTATGACACACAGCTCCCTTCGGCTGAGGTGATGGGGCTTGGATGTCTGAAAGAGGGAGCAATGTGCCACTGGGTGATGCAGCAGGCTGGACCACCACATCGGAGCCACCGTTCTCTCAGGCCACTTTATGGTGGTGCAGCATATGTTGATGCAGGGCCGTGGTGTCAATATTGGGACCCTGGCCACGCTTCACCTTCTGCCAACACATCTTGCATGTGGCTATGTTAAACTCCTCCGGATGCTTGATGAAAAACTGCCACACTGCCGAGTAGCTGATTTTCCCACCAACAGTCCGCACTGATTGACTGCTACTGCCACCGTCTCCAGGAAGCCCTGTTCTACTACCTCCAAGAAGGTAGGCTGCCGCATAGCAGGTGGTCTCCACCGGGCAAGTTTGGGTCCAGAATTTCCACTTCTGCCACCATGCTGACTGCCAACCATGCTACCGCCTTGATAGCTCAGCTGCTGCCTCATGGGCATCCTGCAACCCTCTTCTCCTGATGATGATGAAGCCCCTTCTGCACCTGGCTCCCAATTGCGATCGGCTTTATTATCATCAACAAGTGTCTGCACATCACTGATGTCCTCCACAGGTTCCTTAACAGTGTCTGCTTCAGGACCCTGAACGCTGGCAACACCGCCTCCCACATCACTCTCCTCATCACTACTTGCCCACCTAGCGGAGGAAGTGGCGGATGTCTCCTCCACTTCTTGGCTAAGCAGTAGCTGCTGATTGTCCTCTATTAGATCGTCCTCACTGAATAGTGAAGCTGAACCCACATTATAAGATCCTTTTGTAGGGGAGGGAACAGCATAAGACAGAGGCAATGGGAGGACAGGGACTGCTCCCGGGCCCTGCCAACTGAGGGTTGTGTCTGAGGAACCCACCGACTGTTGACTGGGGGTATCAGATATCATTTGTGATGAAGTGGATGAATTGATTGACCGTGTTAACCAATCAATGACGGCAGATGGTTTGCTGGTCGAGACATGACCGCTAGCTGATACCGGGAGATCAGGCCTCTTCCTGAGACTCCTGCTGCCCCTCACCCCTAGTCTGCTGTGACCTCTTCCTTCGCCTTATGAATTTAGGCCTCTGCCACTCCTCTGTGCATGTCCTGGCACTTCTCTGACTGACATACTTAGTGCATATATGAGGGGAGTACAATACGCTTCACTAAGCTTAAAACAGTATTTGCTTAGAACAGCAACAGGTGTGCACTTTTGGCTGGCCTTTTACAGTAACTAGGCCCTTAAGACTTTATCGGGAGCAAAATGGTACAACATTAAGGTGTGTGTATGTGCTATGCACTTATGAGGGCAGAAAAATGCGCTATAGTACGCTTAAAAAAAGTATTTGCACAACACCAGCCGGTGAGTACTTTTGGCTGTCCTTTCACAGTATCTAGGCCCTTAAGACTTTATCAGGAACAAAATGGTACAACACTTAGATGTACGTATGTGGTATGCACTTATGAGGGCAGAAAATGTGCTACAGTACGCTTAAAAAAGTTTTTGTGTACAACACCAGCCGTTGAGTACTTTTGCCTGGCCTTTTACAGTTTCTAGGTCCTTGAAACTTCATCAGGAGAAAAATAGTACACCAATTAGATGTATGTATGTGGTATGCACTTATGAGGGGAGAAAAATGCACTACAGTATAATTTGAAAAGTTTTTGTTTACAACACCAGCCGGTGAGTACTTTTGGCTCTCCTTTCACAGTAACTAGGCCCTTAAGACTTTATCAGTAACAAAATGGTACAACAATTAAATGTATGTATGTGGTATGCACTTATGACACCAGAAAAAATCCAGTGACTCCAGTAAGCTTAAAAAAGTTTTTGTGCACAACACCAGCAGTAGACCTCAGTGCTGCAGTACACAGTTGCTGTGTACTACAGTCAAAATTGCTCTTTCTCAATTTCACTCCATTCCCTATTTGTGCGTGAGCTGAATCGCTGCTGTTCTTCTGTGCAACACACTGCTCTCTGATCCTCTCTATAACAGAACGTTGACTTGACTAGGAGGTGAATCACTGCTGGAAAAAAGGCTGTCTGTCCCTATCTATCTCTCTGCAGTGTAACGTTAAAGTGACTGGCCGCAATATGGCTGCCTATTATATATGATTGTGGCATCGCAGGGGTGACTGGCGGCTGATAGGCTGCATGTGATTCTGGGTGATCCTACATGTGATTCAGGGTGATCCCACCTACCCTTGTTCCCACCTTCCCAGGATTCCTTTCCCCATGTCTTTACATGTAGATCCACCATTTTAGATGCCCTGGAGCCTGGACCACACTAAATGGAGTTTATTGAAGCGATTTGCGCTCTAGAATCACGGCAATATTTGCATTTGTTGCGAATCAAATTTTTCCTGAAATTCGGAATTAATTCGGATTCATCAGATTCGATTCATTCATCTCTACACCTTACCACTAACACAAGCACAGATCCTTGGTAAGCATGTCCATTACGGTATGATGTCAACTTATGTTGGATAACCCCTTTTAGGCTGTTCTCTGATAAAGCCATCATCAGGACATACTGACAAAAAAAATTGGACAATTCTTTTATTGTTACAAAAGCAAAAAGTTTTTTTTATCTCTTCCAACTTTAACATAAAATTTCTAACTAACATTGATTAACTATATTGTGTGTTAATAGTATCATAAATAGTATGATTGTAACATTTAAACTTTGTTGCTAAATGTAAAGTAAAAACCTTTATAAATATATTAAAATTCTAACCAAAAAGCTAATTACAAGGGTATTTATTTTGTTTGAGATAAGACACATCTATTATCATAAAGATAATTAACTCAGTCTGACACATCCAATAACGGGATAAGTTTGTCATTGGCTAAACCAAAAGCCCAAGGCAAGCAATTTTTATAATTACTAGTTATAACAACTGGGCTTGAAGAAAATAGCATGCGATATTAACATTAAAGTGGATTTGCATTTAGACCCACATTTTTTCTAGAGATGATCTATTTACTTGCTATAACAACAAACAAACTCACATAACTAAACCATGTTTAAATTACATCCCGGGCGCTTGTATGTGGACTTCTGTCAGTATTATTAATGTCCTTGCAAGGTGTAATATACATTCATGCATGGATCAGCCTTCAGATTAGCCTTCATAGAAATTGAATTTCAAGTTGCCATTGAACATACGCATTTTCTGCCAACAAAGAGCTAAAGCTCATCAAAATATATTTCAGTCAAATATCACACAACATTATGTCGCTATTTTCGTTTTTGATTTATATTTTTGAATTCATTATATGTCATCCAAAAATGCCCCTTAAAATTGCGAGCCATAGACCTAATGATTTTCCAAATGACACCACTAATAATGAGCATCCGTAATGACACATGGTACTAAAGTCAATCTTATGATGGATTATGAAAATGATTTTTAGAAATTTAGATTTTCAGGCAGTAATGAATGTGAAAGTTAGGAATATTTTAGGATTTTATGAATAGGTACCAGAAAAAAAATATATTAAAAAAATTAACTATGTGTGGAAGAGCGTGATTGAAGTATGATGCTATTTTTTTAATGATATATCTCCTTTTTACAATGGCCATAGATTCTCAGTAGATGCCTATATGTAACAAAAGCCTACTGCACAGTCGCAAATAATATAAACATTTTGGGAAAATATAATTTATTTTAATAATGGAGTGCAGAAATATAAATAAATACAGAATTTTTTTGGGGGGTGGGGGGAATATTTTTTATTATATATTTTAAGAATTAAAGAGGTTGTCTGGCTTTAAATAAAAAAATATTATTAAGGGTGCTGGCTGCTAAAAGAGCTATTTTGATTTTTGATAACCGGGCTGGTGGGTACCTGTCTGAACATCAACCCAAATTCAAAATAGCCATTTACAATTTTATGAATATTGTTTCTTTTTCTGTAATCTTTACATTCCTTATTTTTGTATGATATTTTATCCACAATATATTTATCAATTTAGGCATATCCATAAAAATAATAAATATCATTCTTTAGAAAGATTTCTTGTTGTAGATTATTTTTAGCATGATTTCATTTTCTTTGTAGCCATGGGGTACTAAGCATTACGTTTCATTAACATTGTTTCCAAGCTCCTTAAACTTATGTTGGCACAACTACGGACAAGTTGGTACTTTATGTCATATTTTGTGGGGATGTCCCATATACAGCCATACTGGGCTAATTTAAATGCCTTTTGGAGCAGGTCTTTGCAATTCCTATTAGGTGGTCTCCCCATTTGGTCTTGTTTATAGGGGCACATGATATCCCGCCTAAATTAAGGCTGGCTTCACACCACAATTTGAGCGTCCGCTGCACAGATGCCATTTCAGAAGCTCAAATCGGCTGAAATCTTATCCGTGCATGGACATGTATGGGCCCTTTAACTATTATGGGGCTGCGGACCGGATCATAGTCTGCTAGTGACTACGATCTGGTCATTTTCTCATCATGTCAGATTTTTTACATAGACTGAAAATCGTGGTCTGCCATGATTTTCAGTCAATGTCAAAAAATCTGACATGCTGAGAAAATGAATGACCAGATCTTAGTCACTAGCTCACTACCATCGGGTCTGCAGGCCCAAAATAGTTAATGGGCCTGTACATGTCCATGCACAGATAGGATTTCAGTGTGTAATTAATTATTTTGTGTAGTCTGGATGCAATATTCTATAAAAGAAGCCTAAAAGATCTACACTATTTTGCAACTGCATTTCATATAAAAACATTTTACTATTAGTATGTTTTAAGATACTCAAGCTACAAGCTACATGGCCTTATAGTTGTGACAACACAAGGAATAGAATCTAACTCTAACTTGGTTGCTTCCTGTAAAAAAAAAAGCCTGAGGTATAATTTAAGAAATACTTGGAGGGAACACTTTTTATTTTAAGTAAATCATAATGCTTATAAAGCTTTTTACTTTAAACGTTCTTTTTAAATTGATTACATGGAAATTGCAATCTTTGTATGAAGCAATTCTTCTAAACCATCAAGTCAGCACTTTGAGACAGGTGGTCTGTGGAACACCGGAGTAAGCAAATTAATAACACAGAGCGGTCAATTGGTGCTTAGTGCAGGGTGCTGCTGACTAGTACTTGAAATCTCTACATAAAACTTGTGCTCTGTATCCTAAAAAGAAAATCTTAACTTTCATGTACAAATACAAAAGGCCTAGCTGTGGTTTCGAAACACAATATACAATAAAACACTATCAATATGCTCTTAGAAGTAAACCGTAAAATGAATAATTTAGCTTTCTCATTTCTTTTTGATGAAAATACAAGTTATTTCAATATTAACCCTCACAGCTGTTTGGTTTATCGTATAAAAAAAAATTTAAAAGTAAAAATAGATTCCAAATTTAAAGCTTAATGCCAACAGAAAACACAATTTTCTGTTACCAAATAGTAACACAATACTTTCCACCCTGCTGCTGTCTGGGCCCCAATGCAAAATCTGCAACAGAGCCCCATGTTCCAATTACTATACTGATCTCTTATGGGGACTCTGATGCAACTGCTTCCTCTACACCCTCTATAGTTATGTCCCTATTTAGTCCTGAAATCCCCCCTCTTGCATGTTATAATGCTTATGAGATTTGGTCACTGGAAAGTGGATTCTGTATGCCACAATCTGTTTAAAGCAGGCTAGAGTAGGTAGAAGATCAAGGTACAAGCCAATGGACATCAATGCTACTGGTCAGTAGTGTTGAGCGGCATAGGCCATATTCGAATTCGTGAATTTTCGCGAATATATGGACGAATATTCGTCATATATTCGCGAATATTCGCATATTCGTTATATTCCCGTTTTATTTTCGCATATGCGAAATTCGCGTATGCGAAAATTAACATATGTGAATATTGGCATATGCAAAATTAACATGCGCGAAAATTCGCATATGCGAAAATTAGCATATGCTAATTTTCGCATACGCGAGTTTTCGCACGCCAGTCTCACACAGTAGTATTAGAGCCTTTTTTACACCACACAAGCTGGAAGCAGAGAGGGGTGATCACTGTGATGTGTACTGTGAAAAAAAAAACAAAAAAAAAAACAAAACAAAAAAAACGAATATTCGTAATTACGAATATATAGCGCTATATTCGCGAAATTCGCGAATTCGCGAATATGCGATATTCGCGAATAATATTCGAATTGCGAATATTCGTGAGCAACACTACTGGTCAGAAGATAAGATCATAGAGTCAAGGGTCAAACAACAGATATTAGGCAGACAGAGTACAGTGACCCCCCGACTTATGATGGCCCCGACATATGATCATTTCAACATATGATGGCCTCTAAGAGCACATCGTATGTTGAAGGCAGCATCAACATATGATGCTGCTGTGTGTCGGGGCCATCGCAACTGACAGATAGTTGTTTAATGTGCCCGTGGGCCCCGTTCTGCCTCCTGTTACTCACATGCTGTTCTGCACTGTGAGCTCCGTGTAAGCCCCCCCCCCAGTGCAGCCACAGCCAATAGCCTGCAGCATCTTGCTGCAGGCATCCAATGAGCTGCTGGCTGCCCTCCCCTTCCTTTCCTATAGAGCTGTAGTCGGCAGGATCATAATGGAGGACATTCTGTCCCCCCTGAAGGTATTTAAAGAACTGTACAGTACTGTATGCGATGTAACACATCACATACAATACATATACACACTATACACCCCATACATCAATGTTTCCCTATGAGTGTGCCTCCAGCTGTTGCAAAACTATTACTCCCAGCATGCCCAGACAGTCAATGGCTGTACATGCATGCTGGGAGTTGTAGTTGTGCAACAGCTGGAGGCACACTCATAGGGAAACATTGATGTATGGGGTGTATAGTGTATAGTGTGTATATGTATTGTAGTTGTGCAACACCCTGGTTTGTTAAACACTCCCCATACACTCCACATACAATGGTCATCCCAGAACCAATTAGCAGTTTCCCATAGAGATATGTATTCAACATACAATGGTTCAGAGGCCCCATAAACAATTACCATTTTTACATAGACATATGTACTCGACATATGATGGTTCTCCTGGAACCAATTAATATTATATGTTGAGGGACCACTGTATTGCAGTAGCAATCTTAGGCAGAAGTTAAAATTAGGATCAAATTCAGTAGAGTTAGAAAACCATGCACTTCGATAACCAAGCAAAG
Source organism: Hyla sarda (assembly GCF_029499605.1). Taxonomy (NCBI): domain Eukaryota; kingdom Metazoa; phylum Chordata; class Amphibia; order Anura; family Hylidae; genus Hyla; species Hyla sarda. The sequence continues at coordinate 69,607,986 of NC_079189.1, read as the reverse complement.
TGCTGCAGCTGAGGTTCCCTTTAACTCCTTAAGGACCAAGCCCATTTTGACCTTAAAGGGGTACTCCACCCCTAGACTTCTTATCCCCTATCCAAAGGAAAGGAGATAAGATGTCAGATGGCCGCGGTCCAGCTGTTGGGGAGCCGCGGGATCGCCACTGCGGCACTGCACTATCATTACTGCACAAAGCGAGTTCGCTCTGCACGTAATGACGGGCAATAGAGGGGCCGGAGCATCGTTACGTCATGGCTACGCCCCTCGTGACATCACGGCCTGCCCCCCCTCAAAACATTGCGGCGCGGCGATGTGCGGTATTAACCCTTTAGAAGCGGCGGTCAAAGCTGACCGCCGCTTGTAAAGTCAAACTGAAAGTGACCAGGCTGCTCAGTCGGGCTGTTCGGCACCGCCGCGGTGAAATCGCAGCGTCCCGAACAGCTGACCGGACACCGGGAGGGCCCTTACCTGCCTCCTCGGTGTCCGATCGACGAATGACTGCTCCGTGCCTGAGATCCAGGCAGGAGCAGTCAAGCGCCGATAATGCTGATCACAGGCGTGTTAATACACGCCAGTGATCAGCATAGGAGATCAGTGTGTGCAGTGTTATAGGTCCCTATGGGACCTATAACACTGCAAAAAATTTTTAAAAAAAAAGTGTTAATAAAGGTCATTTAACCCCTTCCCTAATAAAAGTTTGAATCACCCCCCTTTTCCCATAAAAAAAAATAAAACAGTGTAAAAAAAAAAATAAACATATGTGGTATCGCCGCGTGCATAAATGTCCGAACTATGAAAATATATCATTAATTAAACCTCACGGTCAATGGCGTACGCGCAAAAAAATTCCAAAGTCCAAAAAAGCGTATTTTGGTCACTTTTTATACCATTAAAAAAATGAATAAAAAGTGATCAAAAAGTCCGATCAAAACAAAAATCATACCGATAAAATCTTCAAATCACGGCGCAAAAAATGAGTCCTCATACTGCCCTATACATGGAAAAATAAAAAAGTTATAGGGGTCAGAAGATGACATTTTTAAACGTATAAATTTTCCTGCATGTAGTTATGATTTTTTCCACAAGTGCGACAAAATCAAACCTATATAAGTAGGGTATCATTTTTACCGTATGGACCTACAGAATAATGATAAGGTGTAATTTTTACCGAAATGTGCACTGCATAGAAACGGAAGCCCCCAAAATTGACAAAATTGCGTTTTTTTTTTTCGATTTTGTCGCACAATGATTTTTTTTCCGTTTTGCCGTGCATTTTTGGGTAAAATGACTAATGTCACTGCAAAGTAGAGTTGGCGACGCAAAAAATAAGCCATAATATGGATTTTAGGTGGAAAATTGAAAGGGTTATGATTTTTAAAAGGTAAGGAGGAAAAAACGAAAGTGCAAAAAAGGAAAAACCCTGAGTCCTTAAGGGGTTAAGGCCCAGGCCAATTTTATTTTTGCGTTTTTGTTTTTTTTCCTCACCTTCTAAAATCCATTACTCTTTTATATTTCCATCTACAGACCCATGTGAGGTCTTGTTTTTTTACGTGACCAATTGTACTTTGTAATGACACCACTCATTTTACGATAAAATGTACAAAGAACCCAAAAAATATTTTTTTTGGGAGGAAATTTAAATGAAAACCCTAATTTTGCTAATTTTGGAGGGTTTTGTTTTCACACTGTACACTTTATGGTAAAAATTACATGTTTCATGAATTCTGTGGGTCAATACGATTAAAATGATACTCATGAATACATACATTTTCAATTATGTACTGCTTAAAAAATCGCAAACTTTTTGTAAATAATAAGTATGTTTAAAATCTCCCTATTTTGACCACCTATATGGGGTGGTATGGAGCTCATTTTTTGCACCGTGATCTATACTTTTTATCGATACCACATTTGTGTTTATTAAATCACTTTTTTTTTTTTAAATATGACAAAAAAGCAGCAATTTTGGACTTTTTATTTAAATTTTCTATGTTTACGCTGTTCACTATATGAGATCATTTACATTATATTTTGATAGTTCGGACATTTACACAAGCGGCGATACCAAATATTTTTTTTACACTTTTTGGATGTAAAATGGGAGAAAGAGACAATTTCCATTTTTATTGGGGAGGGAATTTTTCCACAAAATTAATTTTGGTCTGAATTTTTTTGCAGCAAATCGATATTAAAAACAGCTATTTCTGGCCTACAGAAAGTCTCATTAGGGGTGTAGAACACTTTGCCTTGCTGTAACATGTATCGGGTGTGTGCTGGTTAGTGAAATAATACTGTTATTCAGTATGACATGCAGATTCTTTTGGAAATTTACTTCATGCCATAAGAATGTGGTGACAAGAGTTAACTTCCATTCTGGACTTCTTACCTGACTTTTATGTATAGCACTTATTTATTTAAATTACCGTATTTATCGGGGTATACCACGCACCGGCCTATAACACGCACCCTCATTTTACCAAGGATATTTGGGTAAAAAAAGTTTTTTACCCAAATATCCATGGTAAAATGAGGGTGCGTGTGTGCGCGTGTATACCCCGATATACCCCCAGGAAAGGCAGGGGGAGAGAGGCCGTCGCTGCCCGCTTCTCTCCCCCTGCCTTTCCTGGGGTCTAGAGCACTGCTGTCGGCCCTTTTCACCCCCTGGTTATCGGCGCCGCTGCCCGTTCTGTCCCCCTGACTATCGGTGCCGGCGCCGATAGCCAGGGGGAGAGAAGCGGCGCCGACAGCCAGGGGGAGAGAAGGGGCAGCGGCACCCATTGCCGGCGCCGCTGCCCCGTTGCCTACCCCCATCCCCGGTGGCATAATTACCTGAGTCGGGTCCGCGCTGCTCCAGGCCTCCGTCGTGCGTCCCCAGCGTCGTTGCTATGCACGGCGCGGCGCTCTGACGTCATGCGCAGCACCATTCAGCGCATAGCAACGATGCCGGGGACGCACGCCGGAGGCCTGGAGCAGCGCGGAACCGACTCAGGTAATTATGCCACCGGGGATGGGGGGAGGCAACGGGGCAGCGGCGCCGGCAATGGGTGCCGCTGCCCCTTCTCTCCCCCTGGCTGTCGGCGCCGCTTCTCTCCCCCTGGCTATCGGCGCCGGCACCGATAGTTAGGGGGACAGAACGGGCAGCGGCGCCGATAACCAGGGGGTGAGAAGGGCCGACAGCAGCGCTCTAGACCCCAGGAAAGGCAGGGGGAGAGAAGCGGGCAGCGATGGCCTCTCTCCCCCTGCCTTTCCTGGGGGTGTATCGGCGTATAACACGCACACAGACTTTAGGCTAAAAATTTTAGCCTAAAAAGTGCGTGTTATACACCGATAAATACGGTATATTAAATATTATTTAAAAATTTACAAGTCACTGTTCATAAATAATAAAATTTCTTTAAACAAAGTCTGCAAACTACAAGGCTCTTATAACAGTGATCAGCTAAGTGCTAAACATTGTTACATGATGTACATTACAGACAGAGCTGTAGCTAGCTCTTTTTGCTCCTGAGGCGAGAACAGAAACCCCCCCCCCACCTCATGTTGGACTTGGGGCACCCCTTTGAAGAAAAAAAACTTAGTGGGACACCCTTACCGAATAATCAGAGTCATTCTCTTTTATTTCTTCCCCATCTGGCACAGGACATCATGGAACCTGCAACACAAACATATTAGTATTAGGCTCTGCACTTTTCCAGCATTATCATCCCCTTTTCCCTACAAATGACTCCAGCCTCCTCCAAACACAATGCCACTAGTCTTCCCACAACACACAAGGGGGGAGATTTATCAAAACCTTTGCAGAGGAAAAGTTGCCCAGTTACCCATAGCAACCAATCAGCTTGCTTCTTTCATTTTTAACAAGGCCTTTGCAAAATGAAATAAGACATCTGATTGGTTTCTATGGGTAACTGGGCAACTTTTCCTTTGCACAGCTTTTGATAAATCTCCCCCAATGTTTCCATCCTCACTTAAATGCCTCCTGCATTACCCCACACAGTGACAGAGGGGTGTACAAGGGAGACAGGGGTGTAGAAGGGTGTACATGGGTGAGAGAAGGGGAAACAGGGGTGAGAGAGGGGTGCACGGGATAACCATGGGGTGTACAGGGGTGACAAAGGGGGTTTAGAGGGGTGACAGAAGGGTGTATTGGATAACAGAGGGGTGTCCAGCGGTTACAGAGAGGTTACGAGGGGTGATAGAGAGGTGTAGAGGAGTGAAAGAAGGGTGGGGATGCACTACCTGAATCTGAATAGGCCTCTGTCAGTGCTGCCCCTGCTCCTTCCCTCGATCCACATTATTCTGCTGAGGGACCAGAAAGAATCCAGAGTCCAGAGCTGCTCCACAGGAGAGGGAGGATACACAAGGACTGGAGCTGCAGCATCACCCGTCCCGACAATGCACACAGACTTCCCTCCCGCCTGGCCGGCACGCCTGTGACTAACAGGTGTAGGCCTGGGAAGAAAAAAAAAATGTTAGCGCCATATTTCCCACCAGAGTGCCCTGGCACCATGGTTGGGAATCAATGCCTAAGTGTAATGTGTGCTGGACCCCCCTTGGGCCCTCTTGCAACAGCGCACCTTAGGCGATTGCCTCACTCGCCTCATCAGAGCTTCAAACAAGCTTCAAAAAACACTAAAATCTGTGATAAAAGTGCTATCACAAAAGAGGTAGTATTATATGGGACAAGGTCATCAAGGGTGGATTTAACTCCTTGGGGACGGAGCCCATTATAACCCTAAGGACAGGAGCATTTTTTTGCAATTCTGACCACTGTCACTTTAAACATTAATAACTCTGGGATGCTTTTACCTTTCATTCTGATTCGGAGATTGTTTTTTCGTGACATATTCTACTTCACGTTAGTGGTAAATTTTTGTCGATACTTGCATCAATTCTTGGTGAAAAATTCCAAAATTTGATGAAATAAAAGAAAATGTAGCATTTTTTGAACTTTGAAGCTCTCTGCTTGTAAGGAAAACAGACATTCCAAAATAAATAATATATTGATTCACAAATACAATATGTCTACTTAAAGGGGTATTCCAGGCAAAACCTTTTTCATATATATATATATATATGTATATCAACTGGCTCCGGAAAGTTAAACAGATTTGTAAATTACTTCTATTAAAAAATCTTAATCCTTCCAATAGTTATTAGCTTCTGAAGTTTTCTGTCTAACTGCTAAATGAAGATGTCACGTCCCGGGAGCTGTGCATGATGGGAGAATATCCCCATAGGAACTGCACAGCTCCCGGGACGTGAGTCATCAGAGAGCAGTTAGACAGAAAGCAACAACTCAACTTCAGAAGCTAATAACTATTGGAAGGATTCAGATTTTTTAATAGAAGTAATTTACAAATCTGTTTAACTTTCCGGAGCCAGTTGATATATATAAAAAAGTTTTGGCCTGGAATACCCCTTCAATGTTTGCATCATAAAGTTGACATGTTTTTACTTTTGAAAGACGTCAGAGGGCTTCAAAATTCAGCAGCAATTTTCCAATTTTTTACAACATTTTCTAAATTGGAATTTTTCAGGGACCAGTTCAGTTTTGAGGTGGATTTGAAGGGCCTTCATATTAGAAATACCCTATAAATTACCCCATTATAAAGACTGAACCCCTCAAAGTATTCAAAATGACATTCAGAAAGTTTGTTAACCCTTTAGGTGTTTCACAGGTATACGAAAACCAGAAAAAGGAGATATATGGTCCTTCAGCCAATAATATACATGCCCTTGGAGACAATTTTCCAAAATAATAACTCTACTGAAATCTACCAATGAGGCCACAGAAAGACGCATTAAGCTAAAAATGTATAATTTTATTATTAAAGATAATAAGAAAAACAATGCCTCACGATACAGTGCTCAGAAAGGTATCAGATATAGCACTGAATAATGAACACAAAACCAAGGGAGGGGGTTTGGGGTACAGGTGAAAAACCTGACCTGATCAACCCTACCTAGTCTAACCCCTTGCCCTCACTACAATAAGTGTGGACAGGGAGTAGGGATAATATAAGTCACATAAACATTAAGAATAAACAATGCAATGACTTAATATGTGTATATTCTTACTCCTAATGACCTACGCGTTTCACCCTTACTTATAGTTAGGGGTTCATCAGGGCTCAGGGGAGCAGTCAACATATCACAACAGATAATAATCAAAAAAACACTATAAATAAAATGTGATAAATAAACAAGTGAAGCACACGTGATACAAAAGTATAATAACCGCACATTGATACTGAGTAATGATAAATAGATGTATGAGAAGTAGATAAATCATTCCACACTGGCCACAATGGAAGAAATGTGGATCCTTAATTGTACTATGAGTAGATGAAGAATACGTCCCTTGTCCAAAGCAAGTACTCCAAATGTAATTAGGTATGCATGAAATAGCCCAACGTCGTATTATAGATATAGCACCCCAGGGATCACTGTTTGCCACACCCTGTGTTAATGAATATGCTAGAACCCATGTATGATGGTAATAGGCTAAAAACTGATGACTGGTGTGACACACCAAATACAATGATACAAAATGTTAGGCCAGAGATACCCCTGACCAGATAATGCAAAGCGTCAGGACGAATCAAGGTGGATTGTGAACAGATTAGAAACACTTCCAACAGAGCACCTAATATAGGATGCTTAGGGCGTCAGGCAGCCCAAGATACAAGATGAATATGGTGATAAGAAAACATGGTATCACCTCCCTAATGTGGAGGCTTCAGAGGAGACGATGACTCCCAGTCCCCGATGTCCCTTGTGTGGACTCAGTGTGCGGCGTCCTGTATACAATACAGGCAGCCCAAGATACAAGATGAATATGGTGATAAGAAAACATGGTATCACCTCCCTAATGTGGAGGCTTCAGAGGAGACGATGACTCCCAGTCCCCGATGTCCCTTGTGTGGACTCAGTGTGCGGCGTCCTGTATACAATACAGGCAGCCCAAGATACAAGATGAATATGGTGATAAGAAAACATGGTATCACCTCCCTAATGTGGAGGCTTCAGAGGAGACGATGACTCCCAGTCCCCGATGTCCCTTGTGTGGACTCAGTGTGCGGCGTGCGGACGCCGCACACTGAGTCCACACAAGGGACATCGGGGACTGGGAGTCATCGTCTCCTCTGAAGCCTCCACATTAGGGAGGTGATACCATGTTTTCTTATCACCATATTCATCTTGTATCTTGGGCTGCCTGACGCTCTAAGCATCCTATATTAGGTGCTCTGTTGGAAGTGTTTCTAATCTGTTCACAATCCACCTTGATTCGTCCTGACGCTTTGCATTATCTGGTCAGGGGTATCTCTGGCCTAACATTTTGTATCATTGTATTTGGTGTGTCACACCAGTCATCAGTTTTTAGCCTATTACCATCATACATGGGTTCTAGCATATTCATTAACACAGGGTGTGGCAAACAGTGATCCCTGGGGTGCTATATCTATAATACGACGTTGGGCTATTTCATGCATACCTAATTACATTTGGAGTACTTGCTTTGGACAAGGGACGTATTCTTCATCTACTCATAGTACAATTAAGGATCCACATTTCTTCCATTGTGGCCAGTGTGGAATGATTTATCTACTTCTCATACATCTATTTATCATTACTCAGTATCAATGTGCGGTTATTATACTTTTGTATCACGTGTGCTTCACTTGTTTATTTATCACATTTTATTTATAGTGTTTTTTTGATTATTATCTGTTGTGATATGTTGACTGCTCCCCTGAGCCCTGATGAACCCCTAACTATAAGTAAGGGTGAAACGCGTAGGTCATTAGGAGTAAGAATATACACATATTAAGTCATTGCATTGTTTATTCTTAATGTTTATGTGACTTATATTATCCCTACTCCCTGTCCACACTTATTGTAGTGAGGGCAAGGGGTTAGACTAGGTAGGGTTGATCAGGTCAGGTTTTTCACCTGTACCCCAAACCCCCTCCCTTGGTTTTGTGTTCATTATTCAGTGCTATATCTGATACCTTTCTGAGCACTGTATCGTGAGGCATTGTTTTTCTTATTATCTTTAATAATAAAATTATACATTTTTAGCTTAATGCGTCTTTCTGTGGCCTCATTGGTAGATTTCAGTAGAGTTATTGTTTCACAGGTATAGCAGCAAAGTGAAGGAGAAAATTCAAAATCTTATTTTTTTTTACACTCTCATGTTCTTGTAGAACCAGTTTTTGAATTTTTACATGGGGTAAGAGGAGAAAAAGCCCCCCAAAATTTGTAACCCAATTTCTCTTGACAAAGGAAATATCTCATATGTGTATGTCAAGTGTTCGGAGGGAGCAGTAGAGGGCTCAGAAGGGAAGGAGCAACAATGGGATTTTAGAGAGTGATTTTTTCTGAAATGGTTTTTGAGGGGCATGTCACATTTAGGAAGCCCCTATGTGCCAGAACAGCAAAAAAAACAAAAAACACATGGCATACTATTTTGGAAACTACACCCCTCAAGGCACGTAACAAGGGGTCCAGTGAGCCTTAAGACCCCACAGGTGTTTGACGACTTTTCGTTAAAGTCGGATATGTAAATGAAAAAAAAAATGTCACTAAAGTGCAGTTTTTTCCCCCAAATTTACCATTTTTACAAAGGGTAATGGGAGAAAATGCCCCCCAAAATTTGTAACCCCATCTCTTCTGAGTATGGAAATACCCCATGTTAGGGCGTAAAATGCTCTGCGTGCAAACTACAATGCTCAGAAGAGAAGGAGTCACATTTGACTTTAGGAAAGCAAATTTTGCTGAAATGGTTTTTGGGGGGCATGTGGCATTTAGGAAGCCCCTATGGTGCCAGAACAGCACAAAATACCCACATGGCATACTATTTTAGAAACTACACCCCTCAAGGAATGTAACAAGGGGTATTGACAAACATTCGTTAAAGTGCGACGTGAAAATTAAAAATGTGATTTTTAACACTGAAATGCTGGTGTTACCCAAAACTTTTCATTTTCACAAGGAGTAATAGGAGAAAATGTCCCACAAAATTTGTAACTCCATTTCTCTCGAGTAAGGAAATTCTTCACATGTGTATGTAAAGTGATCTGCGGGTGCACTAGAGGGCTCAGAAGTGAAGAAGCAACATTGGGCTTTTGGATAGAGAATTTTGCTGAAATGGTTTTTGGGGCATGTCACATTTAGGAAGCCCCCATGATACCAGAACAGTAAAAACACATGGCATACTATTTTGGAAACTACACCCCTCATAGAACTTATTAATGGGTGCAGTGAGCATTTATACCCCACTGGCATTTGACAGATCTTTGGAACAGTGGGCTGTGCAAATGAAAAATTACATTTTTCATTTTTATGTACGACTGTTCAAAAAATCTGTCAGACACCTGTGGGGTGTAAATGCTCACTGTACCCCTTGTTACATTCCGTGAGGGGTGTAGTTTCCAAAATGGGGTAACATGAGGAGGGGGTCCACTGTTCTGGTACCATGGGGGCTTTGTAAACACACAGCCTTTAATTCCAGCCTAATTCTCTCTCAAAAAGCCCAATGGCGCTCCTTCTCTTCTGAGCATTGTAGTTCGCCCGCAGAGCACTTTACTTCCACATATGGGGTATTTATATACTCAGAAGAAATGGGGTTACAAATTTTAGGGGCTATTTTCCTATTAACCCTTGTGAAAATGAAAAATTTGGGGTAACGCCAGCATTTCAGGGGAAAAAAACACATTTTTAATTTTCATGTCCAACTTTAACGAAAATTTGTCAAAGACCTGAAGGGTGTTAAGGCTCACTATACCCCTTGTTACATTCCGTGAGGGGGGTAGTTTCCAAAATGGGGTCATATGTGGGTGTTTTTTTTTTTGCGTTCATGTCAGAACCGCTGTAACGATCAGCCACCCCTGTGCAAATCACCAATTTAGGCCTCAAATGTACATGGCGCTCTCTCACTTCTGATCCATGTAGTTCGTCCGCAGAGCATTTTACGTACACATATAGGGTATTTCCGTACTCAGAAGAAATTGTGTTACAAATTTTGGGGGTCATTTTCTCCTTTTACCTCTTGTGAAAATGAAAAGTATGGGGCAACACCAGCATGTTAGTGTAAACATTTTAATTTTTTTTACACTAACATGCTGGTGTAGCAGCCAACTTTACCTTTTCATAAGGGTTAAAAGGAGAAAAATCCCCCCAAAATGTGTAGTGCAATTTCTCCCGAGTACGGAATTACCCCATATGTGGCCCTAAACTGTTGCCTTGAAATACGACAGGGCTCTGAAGTGAGAGAGCACCATGCGCATTTGAGGCCTAAATAAGGAATTTGCAATAAGCGCGGACTTACCTACATTAAAACCCTACAGCAATGTTTCCCAAACAGGGTGCCTCCAGCTGTTGCAAGACTCCCAGCCTGCCAGGACAGTCTTTGGCTGTCCGGCAATACTGGGATTTGTGTTTTTGCAACAGCTGGAGGCTTCCTTTAGGAAACACTGCCGTATGTGACTTTTTAAATTTTTATTTGGGGGGGAGGACGTGTAAGGGGGTGTATATGTAGAGTTTTACTTTTTATTATTTGTTAGTGTAGTGTAGTGTTTTTAGGGTACATTCACACAGGCGGGGATTCACAGTAAGTTTTCCGCTGGGAGTTTGAGCTGCGGCGGAAAATTTTCCGCAGCTCAAACTTGTAGAAGGAAACCTACTGTAAACCCACCCGTGTGAATGTACCCTGTAATGGGGCGGGGGGGCACCCCAAACCTTCAGCTGTGGCAAAATGACAACTCCCAGAATGCTGGGAGTTGTAGTTTTACAACAGCTCTAGGCACACTGGTGGAGAACCACTGAGTTAGAAAGCAGACTCTAGCTCAGTGATTCCAACCAATGTGCCTCTAGCTGTTTCAAAACTACACCTCCCAGCATGTATGGCCTGTCAGTGCATTCTGAGAGTTGTAGTTTTGCAACAGCTGGAGGCATACGGGTTGGAATCACTGAGTTAGGAAACAGACTCTAGCACAGTGTTTCCCAACAAGTGTGCCTACAGCTGTTGCAAAACTACAATTCCCAGCATGGCCAGACAGTCAGGGATGCTGGGCATGTAGTTCTGCAATATCTGGCCCTTCAGATGTTGCAGAACTACAACTCCCAGCATGCCTGGACAGTCTGGGCATGCTAGGAGTTGAAGTTATGCAACAACTGAGGAAGAACAGTTTGGAGACTGCTAAGTCGTGGTCTCCAAACTGTAGCCCTCCAGATGTTGCAAAACTACAACTCCAAGCAGGCCCAGACTGTCCAGGCATGCTGGGAGTTGTAGTTCTGCAACATATGAAGGGCCAGATATTGCAGAACTACATGCCCAGCATCCCTGACTGTCTGGTCATGCTGGGAATTGTAGTTTTGCAACATCTGGAGGGTTACAGTTTAGAGACCACCTTATAGTGGTCTCCAAACTGTGCCTCTTCAGATGTTGCAAAACTACAGTGCATGCTGAAAGTTGTAGTTTTGCAACATCTGGAGGACCACAGTTTAGAGACCACTACACAGTGGTCTCCAAACTGTGACCCTCCAGATGTTGCAAAACTACAACTCCCAGCATGCCCAGACAGCCTTTGGCTGTGTGGGCATGCTGGGAGTTGTAGTTTTGCAGCTTTTAGAAGGCCACAGGGAAGATCACTTACCGCGATCTTCACTGCAGCCGCCGCCGCCGCTGCTGTTCGTGGATGCCGCCTCCGCCGCCTCCACCGGTCTGGGTAAGTCCGGGCCATATTCCCCCCCTCGACGCCCATGTTCCCCCTCTCTTTACCGACTTCCGATCTGTGGCCAGAGCGGGGTAAATTAACTCTAACCCCCGCCCCCCTCCTGCCATTGGTGGTCAGCCTGACCGACCAATGGCAGGGGATAGGAGGGGGTGGCAACACTGTCACCTCGCTCCTATCCTTTTGGATGGTCGGAGCTGTCTCTGACAGCTCCGATCATTCTTATTTTCCGGGCAATCGGGTCCTCAGTGACCCGAATGGCCCGGAACGCGGGCAAATCGCTGGTGTGAATAGACCAGCGATTTTTCCGCGATCGCCGACATGGGGGGTCTTAGGACCCCCCTAGGCATTGCCACGGGATGCCTGCTGATAGATATCAGCAGTCATCCCGGTCCGATCACCGCCCGGCGAGTGGCAGTGATCGGAAATGCAGGGGGCGTATGGATACGGCCTCCGTCCTTAAGTGACGGGACGCGAGGGCATATGCATACGCCCTCCATCCCCAAGGAGTTAAAAGAGGGCAGTTTAAGTTTTAGAAATTTCTGCAACAGTCCGTTCCATAAACCTGAGTGAGGGGAACTCTGCGGACAATGCGCTCCAGTATGCTTAAAACAGTATTTGTCTACAACACCAGCAGGTGTGTACCATTGCCTGGCCTTTCACAGTCTCTAGGCGCTTAAGACTTTAACAGGAACAAAATAGTACACCACTTAGATGTATGTATGTGGAATGCACTTATGAAGTGAGGACAATGCCCTCCAGTACGGTTAAAACAGTATTTGTCTACAACACCAGCAGCTGTGTACTTTTGGCTGGCCTTTCACATTATCTAGGCCCTTAAGACTTTAACAGGAACAAAATAGTACACCACTGAGATGTACGTACGTGGTATGCACTTATTAGGGGAGGACAATGCGCTCTATTACGCTTAAAGCAGTATTTATGTACAACACCAGCCGGTACGTAATTTTGGCTGGCCTTTCACAGTATCCAGGCCCTTAAGACTTTAACAGGAACAAAATAGTACACCACATAGATCTACGTATGTGGTATGCACTTATGAGGGGTGGACAATGCGCTCCAGTACACTTAAAAGAGTATTTGTGTACAACACCAGCAGTACACACCAGTGCTGCAGCACACAGTCGCTGTGTTCTAAATCCAAAATTGCACTCTCGATCTCGCTCCCTTCCCTATCAGTGCTTCTTGGCAGGTTTTGATCTTGAGGTGAATCACTGCTGTTCTGTTCAACACACTGTGCAACACACTGCTCTCTGTCCCTCTCTGGGAATGCTGTAGTGACTGGGAGGTGAATCGTTGCTGGAAAAATGCTTTTCTGTGCAACACACAGTGCTGATTGTCCGTCTCTATCTCTCTGCAATAAAAGGCTGAAGTGACTGGCTGCAAGATGACAGATGATTATATAGGGCTGTGACATCACAAACGAGGTGCTGATAAGCTGCATCCTGCATGTGATTCAGGGTCACCCCGCCAACCTTTGTTCCCGCCTTCCCAGGATTCCTTGCCCCATGTCCTCACATGGGGATCTGCCATTTTAGAGGCCCTGGAGCCTGGATCACACTAAATGGAGTTTAATGAAGCAATTTGCGCAATTGAATCGCGGCGATATTCGTGGAGAATCAAATTTTTTCTGAAATATGTAACGGATTCAGATTCGTCACGTTCGATTTGCTCATCCCTAGTCATGATCAGCTCTGGATTTATCTAAGACTTAAAAGATGATAAAATTATGGTACATTAAACTTTGAGAGCAAGTGGAGCTATCCATAAACCTTTTTTTTTTTTTTAAGTAAAAAATTTACCTTGACCATAATATGCACTTTGAAAATGAAATAATATGGGTAACGAAAATTATGTTCAGGAAAAGTATTAAAGATTATCTGTCATCAAACCATATTTTCTAAACTAACTCAGATTATGTTCCCTAACTACTGCTAACACCACTCCCTTGCCCTTAAAAAAAAATTCCGAGCTTTAAAAAGCTCTGTATCTTACCTTTCCCCTTGCTCACATTGTGTGAGCTCCCGGCAGGAGAAAGTGGGCATCACTGAAGCCTGCCAGAGCTGTGCCTCGCCATTCCCTGTACGCACTTCCTGAGTTTGGTCTCCTACCAGTCAGGTTAGGTGACCAAACTAACAGTTTGAAGTGTGGGCACTGAACAGTTGATCTGTGGGGGTGTCGCATTTTGGCTCCATGATGATCAACAATTGCTAGCGTATCCTGTGGATAGGCTATCTATAGGTTTTTCCTGGTAAACATATTTAACCACCAGATTCCTTAAGTTAGAGCCATTTACAATTTTTATTTTATAACATTTTATTTGTCAATATAATCCACCTTGTTTATACCTCAAACATTTTATGTGCAGTTATTTATTGATTTATGGACAATTGTTTTACATTTTTTCAGAAAATATTTAGTTATTTGTTATATCCTTTCTTATTTACCAATTTATTGTGCATTACATTAGATGAGAAACGGTAGCAAGCGACTTTTAAACAAACAAGGTAGCAAGTGATATCTATGTACAGTGTACGGTGGATCTGGCAGAACTGACATTTTTTACACATTCCCTTAGGTGACATTACTAATAATATCACACTCTATGTCTTGATTCATCATTCAGCAACCAATATCAAGGAACAGGCAACATATTTTGCTGTTAACCCCTTAAGGACCAGGCCCTTTTTGGCCTTAAGGACCAGAGCATTTTTTGCACATCTGACCACTGTCACTTTAAAGGGGTTGTCCGGTGCTTAGACATCTTATCCCCTATCCAAAGGATAGGGGATAAGATGCCTAATTGCAGGAGTCCCGCCGCTGGGGACCCCCGTGATCTTGCACGCGGCACCCCGTTTATAATCAGTCTGATTACTGGCGACCAAAGGGCCGACGGCGTGTGACGTCACGCCTCCACCCCCGTGTGATGTCATGCTCCGCCTCTCAATGCAAGCCTATGGGAGGGGGCGTGACAGCTATCACGCCACCTCCCATAGGGTTACATTGAGGGACTGATTATAAATGGGGTGCCGCGTGCAAGATCACGGAGGTCCCCAGCGGCGGGACTCCTGCGATCAGGCATCTTATCCCCTATTCTTTGCATAGGGAATAAGATGTCTAAGCACCGGAGTACCCCTTTAAGCATTAATAACTCTGGGATGCTTTTACCTTTCATTCTGATTCCGAGATAGTTTTTTCGTTACATATCCTACTTTATGTTACTGGTAAATTTCATCGATACTTGCATCATTTCTTGGTGAAAAATTCCAAAATTTGATGAAAAAGTTTTTAATTTAGCATTTTTCTAACTTTGCAGCACTCTGATTGTAAGGAAAATAGACATTCAAAATAAATTATATTTTGATTCACAAATACAATATGTCTACTTTATGTTTGCATCATAAAGTTGACATGTTTTTACTTTCGGAAGACATCAGAGGGCTTCAAAGTTCAGCAGCAATTTTCACATTTTTCAAAAAAATTTCTAAATCTAAATTTTTCATGGACCAGTTCAGGTTTGAAGTGGATTTGAAGGGCTTTCTTATTAGGAATACCCCATAAATCAACCTATTAAAAAAATACTGCTCCCCTAAAAGTATTCAAAATTACATTCAGTAAGTGTGTTAACCCTTTAGGTGTTTCACAGTAATAGCAGCAAAGTGAAGGAGAAAATTAAAAATCTTCATTTTTTACATTTGCATGTTCTTGTAGACCCAGTTTTTGAATTTTTACAAGGCGTAAAAGGAGAAAAATCCTCTAAAAAATTGTAACCCAATTTCTCTTGAGTAAGGAAATACCTCATATGTGTATGTCAAGTGTTCGGCGGGCGCAGTAGAGGGATCAGAAGGGAAGGAGCGACCATGGGATATTTGAGAGTGAGTTTTTCTGAAATGGTTTTTGGGGGGCATGTCACATTTAGGAAGCCTCTATGGTGCCAGAACAGCAGAGAAAACCCCACATGGCATACCATTTTGGAAACTACACCCCTCAAGGCACGTAACAACGGGTCCAGTGAGCCTTAACACCCCACAGGTGTTTGACGACTTTTCGTTAAAGTCGGATGTGTAAATGAAAACAAAAACATTTTTTTCCCCAAATTTCCAATTTTCCAGTTGTAGTTTTGCAAGATCTAGGGGGCCACAGTTTAGAGACCACTGCACAGTGATCTCCAAACTGTAGCCCTCCAGCTGTTGCAAAACTACAAATCTCAGCATGCCCAGACAGCAAACAGCTGTCTGGGCATGCTGGGAGTTGTAATTTTGCAACATCTGGAGGGCTACAGTTTAGAGACGACTGTATAGTGGTCTCAAACTGTAGCCCTCCAGATGTTGCTAGGCAACTCACCGGCTTCCGTAGGATCCAGGGAGCCGTGTCGCTGTCCTTTTCTGCCACCGATTGTCGCCCGCTGCCGCATCCGATGGGTAAGTGGACTTCGGCGCTGGTCCTCCGAGGTTTTCCTGTTCTGCCCCGCCTATTGTGGGTGGGCAGAACGGGGAAACTGAAAGTTAACCCCCCCTCCCCCGATCTGCTATTGGTCGTCGCTTCTAGACGACCAATAGCAGGGATAGGAGGGGTGGCACCCCTGCCACCTCACTCCTATCCCTTAAGGGGGATCTTGGATGTCTTGGACAACCCCGATCCCCCTTATTTTCCGGGTCACCGGGTCACGCACCGGGTCATGGGATCGGCGCAAATTGCCGTTGTGACTGACCCCCCTGGTCATTTGCGCGGGGTGCCTGCTGATCGACATCAGCAGTCACCCCAGTCCGGTCCCCACCCGTTGCATGATGGGGACTGAAATTCCCACCAACGTACGCATACGTCCTTGGTCCTTAAGTACCAGGGAGCTAGGACGTACGTGTACATCCTTCGTCCTTAACCTCTTCAGGACACAGGGCATATGGATACGCCCTGCATTCCGAGTCCTTAAGGACCGAGGGCGTATCCATACGCTCGTGGGAAATCCGGTCCCCACCACTAGCCGGTTGGGGACCGGAGCCGGATGCCTGCTGAAATCATTCAGCAGGCACCCTGGCACATCGCCCAGGGGGGTCCTGAGAACCCCCCATGTCGGCGATCGGAGAAAATCGCATGTTAATTCAGACATGCGATTTTCTCCAATTCTGGGCTGATCAGGTCTCTGGTGACTCGATCACCCGGAAAATAGGGCTGATTGGAGTTGTCAGTGACAGCCCCAATCAGCCTAAAGGATAGGAGTGAGGTCGCAAAGCTGCGATCTACTCCCAACCCTGCCATTACTCAGAACTGAGTTCTGACCAATGGCAGCGCAGGACAGGGGGTTGCCATGGCAACCCCCCGTTCTGCCCGCTCCTGGATGTCGAGGGGCTCTGGAAAGAAGATGGAGGCCGTACCTGCAGGAGAAGATGCCGTGGGACCTGGGATCTTCGCTGGAGCCTGCAGGATCCTGATCAGGTAGGGAATCGACAGTGGGGGGGGGGGGAATTGAAAGTGAAAGTAAATCGATCTTTACTGTGGCAACCACTAGGGGGGCCAAACTGCAACTCCCAGCATGCCCAGACAGCCAAAGGCTGCCTGGGCATGCTGGGATTTGTAGTTTTGCAACATCTGGAGGGTCACAGTTTGGAGATCACTGTTACAGTGGTGCCCAAACAGTAGCCCTCCAGATGTTGCCAAACTACAACTCTCAGCATGACATTTTTGAAAATTGCTGCTCTACTTTGAAGCCCTCTAATTTTTTCAAAAAGCAAAAGTATGTCCATTTTATGATGCCAACATAAAGTGGACATATTGTATTTGTGAAGAAAAATAAAATTTATTTGGAATATCCATTTTCCTTACAATTAGAGAGCTTCAAAGTTAGAAAAATGCAAAATTTTCAAAATTTTCATGAAATTTTGTGATTTTTCACCAAAAAAGGATGCAATTAATGCCGAAAATTTACCACCAAAATAAAGTCACGAAAAAACAATCTCAGAATCAGAATATTCGGTAAAAGCGTTTTCGCGTTATTAATTTGTAAAGTGACGGTGGTCATAATTGCGAAAAAAGGTCTCAGTCCTTAAGGTGAAAAAGGGCTGCGTCCTTAAGGGGTTAAGTGGTTAAATGTACTATTGTTAGATTAAAAAAATTACAAAAAAAACAAAACTTTTGAATTCTGATTCCCTAGCGTGTAATATGGTAGAAAGGGAAATCTGATTTATAAGTGTGCACTTACTCTTAGATGAGCACAAAACACTATTATCATATAAACAGCCAAAATGAGAGGTTGTATGGTAAGCTATAAAAAGTCCTTTTTTAACAAGACCTTTGTATTTCCATTAAATATAATGAAAAAAGCTAAATATTTATGGTGGGTTGAGATGAGCGAACTTTTAAAAAATTTGATTCGGCCGATTTGCTGAATTTTTCTAAAAAATTAGTTTCAACACAACTTTATTAGCGGCAAATCTATATTAAAAAACGTCTATTTCTGACCTACAGAGAGCCTCAATAGGGGTGAAGAGCTCTTTTTTGTGTTCTAACACGCATATGGAGTGTGCTGGGGTAGTGAAATAATACTGTTATTCAGTATGACATGCAGTTTACAGGCATCGTTTTTAGAATCACTGCTGCAGAGCGGCGCCATGACAGAACCTGGAGGTGGCATCAGTATGAGGAGACCATATAGTGGCTGTATGACACAACATGGAGGTGTTGGAAGCATGAGGAGACCATATAGTGGCTAAAAGACACAGCGTGGAGGTGTTGGCAGCATGAGGAGACCATAAAGTGGCTGAATGACACAGCTTGGAGGTGTTGGCAGCATGAGGAGACCATATAGTGGCTGGCTGAAACAGCGTGGAGATGTTGGAAGCATGAGGAGACCATATAGTGGCTAAATGACACAGCTTGGATGTGGCTGAAGCATGAGGAGACCATATAGTGGCTGGATGACACAGCGTGGAGGTGTTGGCAGCATGAGGAGACCATATAGTGGCTGAATGAAACAGCGTGGAGGTTTTGGCAGCATGAGGAGACCATATAGAGGCTAAATGACACAGCATGGAGATGTTGGTAGCATGATGAGACCATATAGTGTCTGAATGGCACAGCTTGGATGTGGCTGAAGCATGAGGAGACCGTATAGTGGCTGAATGACACTGCTTGGATGAGGCTGAAGCATGAGGAGACCATATAGTGGCTGAATGACACAGTGTGGAGGTGTTGGCAGCATGAGGAGACCATATAGTGGCTGAATGACACAGCCTGGAGCTTGCAGCAGCATGAGTGACATAGTAACTGGTGTCGCTGCCCAGTGCTACGCCATTTTTTGCTAGGGACGTTAGGGACCCACTCTAAATAGGTGGCCTTGACGTGGCGAGTGGGCTTGTACTTTTTGATCAAAAATGTATACTAACAACCTGTTAGTTTTTGATATTATGCTGAGAAGCAATCAGATCATAATACAAGATTGTAGATGTGCACCATGTCTGTTTTCTACCCGAATTCACACTGTGTTTTCTATCCCCTCCTTTTTTTTTTGAACATGTGTCTGCACTCTTCCCCACCCCCTCAGCCCAACCCTATATAAGTAGTAGTTAGCTACACAAGGGCCATTTCTTTCCTAGCAGCCTCCCAGTCTGACTGGGAGAGCTTGGCAAGTGTGCTATTACACCTTGTTCACACTGGTGTGGTGCTGTGCGGCGTCCGTTGCTGCCGTGGTGCCGTGTCTGCGGGGAGGTGCGACCCATAGACTGGTTTAAGTGGCATTCATTGGGGCCGCTCTGCCAGTGGGTCGTTTCCCCCCATGGGCACTGGTGTCGCGGCGATGGTGGTCGCCGCCCAGTGCTACGCCATTTTATGCTAGGGACGTTAGGCACCCACTCTTAATAGGTTTGCCTTGAAGGGGCGAGTGGGCTTGTACTTTTTGATCAAAAATGTATACTAACAACCTGTTAGTTTTTGATATTATGCTGAGAAGCAATCAGATCATTATACAAGATTGTAGATGTGCGCCATGTCTGTTTTCTACCTGAATTCACACTGTGTTTTCTATCCCCTCCTTTTTTTTTTGTTTGAGCATGTGTCTGCACTCTTCCCCACCCCCTCAGCCCAACCCTATATAAGTAGTAGTTAGTAGTGTTGCTCGCGAATATTCGCAATTCGAATTACGAATATTCTTTTTTTTTTTTTTTTTTTTCTTCACAGTACACATTGTCACGATGCCGGCTGGCAGGAGGTGGATCCTCTGTGCCAGAGAGGGATTGGCGTGGACCGTGCTAGTGGACCGGTTCTAAGTCACTACTGGTTTTCACCAGAGCCCGCCGCAAAGCGGGATGGTCTTGCTGCGGCGGTAGTGACCAGGTCGTATCCACTAGCAACGGCTCAACCTCTCTGGCTGCTGAAGATAGGCGCGGTACAAGGGAGTAAACAGAAGCAAGGTCGGACGTAGCAGAAGGTCGGGGCAGGCAGCAAGGTTCGTAGTCAGGGTGGATAGCAGAAGTTCTGGTACACAGGCTTTGGACACACAAAACGCTTTCACTAGGCACAAGGGCAACAAGATCCGGCAAGGGAGTGCATGGGAGGAGGTCAGATATAGTCAGGGACCAGGTGGAAGCCAATTAAGCTAATTGGGCCAGGCACCAATCATTGGTGCACTGGCCCTTTAAGTCTCAGGGAGCTGGCGCGCGCGCGCCCTAGAGAGCGGAGCCGCGCGCGCCAGCACATGACAGCAGGGGACGGGAACGGGTAAGTGACCTGGGATGCGATTCGCGAGCGGGCGCGTCCCGCTGTGCGAATCGCATCCCCGACGGCCATGACAGTGCAGCGCTCCCGGTCAGCGGGACCGACCGGGGCGCTGCGGAGAGAGAGACGCCGTACGCGCTCCGGGGAGGAGCGGGGACCCGGAGCGCTAGGCGTAACAGTACCCCCCCCCTTAGGTCTCCCCTTCTCTTTGTCCGGTAACTGCCCCCCCTGGGATGAGGACACCGGGAAAGGATGGAGGGATTCCTCAACGGCAGGCAGTACAGCAGGAGTGGGAATGGGGAGGGAGGGCAGAGGGCGAGGCCTGGCACGGGGCAGTGTGACACCAGGACGAGGGCCATGAGGAGGCACCGAGGCTTGCCTGAGTGGACTGGGAGGGGGGGAGAGGCACTTCTTAAGGCGGGCAGAGTCCATAACGACCTTAGGGAGACCGGATACAGGAGGAACCACAGGGTCACGGCAGGGAGTACTGGGAACCGGTTTAAGGCAGTCCTTGAAGCAAGAGGTACCCCAGCTCTTGATCTCCCCTGTGGACCAATCCAGGGTTGGGGAATGGTGTTGAAGCCAGGGTAGTCCAAGGAGAATTTCAGAAGTGCAATTGGAGAGGACCAAAAACTCAATTTTCTCATGATGAGGTCCGATGCACATTAGGAGGGGCTTCGTGCGGAAACGCACGGTGCAATCCAACCTGGCTCCGTTGACCGCGGAAATGTGGAGTGGCTTGACAAGACGGGTCACCGGGATGCGGAATTTATTCACCAAGGACTCCCGAATAAAATTCCCAGAGGCACCAGAGTCCAGGCAGGCCACGGCTGAGAGGGAAGAGCTGGCTGAAGGCGAAATCCGTACAGGCACCGTGAGACGTGGAGAAGCCGACTTAGCATCAAGAGACGCCACACCCACGAGAGCTGGGTGCGAGCGTGCGTTTCCCAGACGTGGAGGACGGATGGGGCAATCCACCAAAAAATGTTCGGTACTGGCACAGTACAGACAAAGATTCTCTTCCTTACGGCGATTCCTCTCTTCCAGGGTCAGGCGAGACCGGTCCACTTGCATGGCCTCCTCGGCGGGAGGCCTAGGCGCAGATTGCAATGGAGACTGTGGGAGAGGTGTCCAGAGATCTAAGTCTTTTTCCTGGCGGAGCTCTTGATGCCTCTCAGAAAAACGCATGTCAATGCGAGTGGCTAGATGAATGAGTTCATGCAGGTTAGCAGGAGTATCTCGTGCGGCCAGAACATCTTTAATGTTGCTGGATAGGCCTTTTTTAAAGGTCGCGCAGAGGGCCTCATTATTCCAGGAAAGTTCAGAAGCAAGAGTACGGAATTGTATGGCGTACTCGCCAACGGAAGAATTACCCTGGACCAGGTTCAGCAGGGCAGTCTCAGCAGAAGAGGCTCGGGCAGGTTCCTCAAAGACACTTCGAATTTCCGAGAAGAAGGAGTGTACAGAGGCAGTGACGGGGTCATCGCGGTCCCAGAGCGGTGTGGCCCATGACAGGGCTTTTCCAGACAGAAGGCTGACTACGAAAGCCACCTTAGACCTTTCAGTAGGAAACTGATCCGACATCATCTCCAAGTGCAGGGAACATTGCGAAAGAAAGCCACGGCAAAACTTAGAGTCCCCATTAAATTTGTCCGGCAAGGACAGGCGGAGGCTAGGAGTGGCCACTCGCTGCGGAAGAGGTGCAGGAGCTGGCGGAGGAGATGGTTGCTGCTGCTGTAGCTGAGACTGAATCTGCTGTAGCTGCGACTGGAGTTGCTGAGTCATGGTGGTCAAGTACGACAGCTGGTGGTCTTGTTGGGCAATCTGTTGGGCTTGCTGGGCGATCTGTCGGGCTTGCTGGGCGACCAGTGTGGGAAGGTCGGCGACAACTGGCAGAGGAACTTCAGCGGAATCCATGGCCGGATCTACTGTCACGATGCCGGCTGGCAGGAGGTGGATCCTCTGTGCCAGAGAGGGATTGGCATGGACCGTGCTAGTGGACCGGTTCTAAGTCACTACTGGTTTTCACCAGAGCCCGCCGCAAAGCGGGATGGTCTTGCTGCGGCGGTAGTGACCAGGTCGTATCCACTAGCAACGGCTCAACCTCTCTGGCTGCTGAAGATAGGCGCGGTACAAGGGAGTAAACAGAAGCAAGGTCGGACGTAGCAGAAGGTCGGGGCAGGCAGCAAGGTTCGTAGTCAGGGTGGATAGCAGAAGTTCTGGTACACAGGCTTTGGACACACAAAACGCTTTCACTAGGCACAAGGGCAACAAGATCCGGCAAGGGAGTGCATGGGAGGAGGTCAGATATAGTCAGGGACCAGGTGGAAGCCAATTAAGCTAATTGGGCCAGGCACCAATCATTGGTGCACTGGCCCTTTAAGTCTCAGGGAGCTGGCGCGCGCGCGCCCTAGAGAGCGGAGCCGCGCGCGCCAGCACATGACAGCAGGGGACGGGAACGGGTAAGTGACCTGGGATGCGATTCGCGAGCGGGCGCGTCCCGCTGTGCGAATCGCATCCCCGACGGCCATGACAGTGCAGCGCTCCCGGTCAGCGGGACCGACCGGGGCGCTGCGGAGAGAGAGACGCCGTACGCGCTCCGGGGAGGAGCGGGGACCCGGAGCGCTAGGCGTAACACACATCACAGTGATCATCCCTCTCTGCTTCCAGCTTGTGTGGTGTAAAGAAGGCTGTAATACTACTGTGTGAGACTGGCGTGCGAAAATTCGCATATGCGAAAATGAAACGAGGAGATAACATATATGACGAATATTCGACCATATATTCGCGAATATTCGCGAATTCGAATATGGCCTATGCCGCTCAACACTAGTAGTTAGCTACACAAGGGCCATTTCTTTCCTAGCAGCCTTCCAGTCTGACTGGGAGAGCTTGGTAAGTGTGCTATCACACCTTGTTCACACTAGTGTGGTGCTGTGCGGTGTCCGTTGCTGCCATGGCGCCGTGTCTGCGGGGAGGTGCGACACATAGACTGGTTTGAGTGGCATTGGGGCCGCTCTGCCAGTGGGTCATTCCCCCCCCCCCGTGGGCACTGGTGTCGCGGCGGTGGTGGTCGCCGCCCAGTGCTACGCCATTTTATGCTAGGGACCCACTCTAAATAGGTGGCCTTGACGTGGCGAGTGGGCATGTACTTTTTGATCAAAAATGTATACTAACAACCTGTTAGTTTTTGATATTATGCTGAGAAGCAATCAGATCATTATACAAGATTGTAGATGTGCACCATGTCTGTTTTCTACCCGAATTGACATAGTAACATAGTTCATAAGGTTGAAAAAAGACCAGAGTCCATCAATTTCAACCTATAACCCCAATGAGTTCCTACCGAGTTGAGTTGATCCAGAGGAAGGCAAAAACCCTCATACTAGAGATACTAGAGTTAAAAATTCCTTCCCGATATGGCAGTCAGAATAAATCCCTGGATCAACATTCTGTCCCTATTAATCTGGTATACATAACCAGCGATGTTATTATTCTCCAAAAAATGCATCCAGCCCCTTTTTGAACTCTTTTACAGAGTTCACCATGACCACCTCCTCAGGCAGAGAATTTCATAGTCTCATTGCTCTTACAGTAAAAAAAAAAAACCCGCCTGTGCTGGTGTAGAAAACTTCTTTAATCTAGACGTAGAGGATGCCCCCTTGTTAAAGATACAGTCCTCTGTAAGGTCCCCTGATATATTTATACATAGTAATTAGGTCTCCCCTACTAAATAACCTTAATTCTGATAATCTTTCTGGGTACTGTAGTCCTCCCATTCCCTGTATTACCCTGGTTGCCCGTCTTTGAACCCTCTTCAGCTCCACTATATCTTTCTTGTACACTGATGCTGTACAGAGTATTCTATGTGTGGTGTGACTAGTAATTTGTACAGCGGTAGAATTTTTCCTTGTCATGGGCATCTATGCCCCTATTGATGCACTGCATGGTTTTATTTGCCTTGGCAGCAGCTGCCCGAGACTGGTCACTACAGTCCTTTTCCAGGTCAGTCGTCCCAAGTGTTCTCCCATTTAACACATAATCCCAGCGCAGATTTTTCTTCCCCATGTGCATGGCCTTACATTTGTCAGTGTTGAACCTCATCTGCCACTTCTCAACCCAAACCTCCAACCTATCCAGATCCATTTGTATCAGTGCACTGTCCTCTATAGTGTTTACCACTTTACAGAGTTTAGTATCATCTGCAAAGATTGCTACTTTACTATTCAACCCCACTACAAGGTCATTAATGAATATATTAATTTGGACAGGACCCAAGACGGACCCCTGTGGTACCCCACTAGCAACAGCCACCCAATCAGAATAAGTACCATTAATAACCACACTCTGTTTCCTATGACTGAGCCAGTTACTTACACACATTCTCCCCCAGCCCAATCCTTCTCCTTTTAGGCACCAACCTTTTATGTGGAACCGTATCAAATGCTTTGGAAAAAATCCAGATATACGACATCCAGCAATTGCCCCTTGTCCAGTCTGGAGCTCACCTCCTCACAAAAGCTGATCAGGTTAGTTTGACAGGACCGATCCCTCATAAAGCCATGCTGATATGGGGGTCATACATTTATTTTTATCAAGATACTCGAAAATAGCATCTCTTAGAAAACCCTCAAACAATTTACATACAACGGAGGTTAAACTAACAAGTCTATAATTCCCAGGGTCACCTTTTGGCCCCTTTTTAAATATTGGCACCACATTTGCCAAGCGCCAATCTTGGGGAACCTTCCCTGTCACTATAGAGTCCTTAAATATTAAAAATATGGGTCTGTCTATTACATTACTTAATTCCTTTAGAACATGGGGGTGAATGCCATCTGGACCTGGCGATTTGTCTATTTTGATATTTGTAGGTGGCACTGTACTTCTTCCTGGGTTAGACAGATGTCTTGTACTGGGGAGTTCACCTTATCTTGCTGTATTTCACCTGTCATTTCATTTTCCTCGTTGAATACAGTGGAGAAGAATTTGTTTAATATATTTGCTTTTTCCTGATCCCCGTTTATAATTTCTTCCTCATCACTTTTTAAAGGGCCTACACTTTCCTTTTTGACCTTTTTTGCTATTTATATAGTGAAAGAACATTTTGGGGTTAGTTTTACTCTCTTTGGCAATGAGTCTTTCTGTCTCTATTTTTGCAGCTTTTATCTGTTTTTTACATATTTTACATTTGTTTCTATAGCTTTTTAATATTTCTTCACTGCCATCTTCTTTTTGTAGTTTAAATGCTTTATTTTTGTCATTTATTTCCCCCTTAAAGGAAAATTGTCACATGTTTTCTCCCGCACTATCCACAGGTACTGATGGATAGTGTGGGAGACGCTGATTCGAATGAGCCCTACCTTGCCCGCATCCGCCTGGCCGTTCGCTCGCAATCGTAGTTTTATTATATGTAGAAATCTTGCTGTAACTGGCAAGGGCGGGGCTTCTGCAGCTTAAAGGAGTAGTCCAGTGGTGACTCAGTGGTGAGCAACTTATCCCCTATCCTAAGGATAGGGGATAAGTTGCAGATTGCGGGGGTCCGACCGCTGGGGCCCCCTGCGATCTCCTGTACGGAGCCCCGACAGCCCGCGGGAAGGGGGCGTGTCGACCTCCGCACGAGGCGGCGGCCAACACGCCCCCTCAATACAACTCTATGGCAGAGTCGAAGCGCTGCCTTCGGCAATCTCCGGCTCTGCCATAGAGATGTATTGAGGGGGCGTGTCGGCCCCGCCTCGTGTGGTGGTCGACACCCGCTATCTGGCCGGAGAGCCGGGGCCCCGTACAGAGAGATCGCAGGGGCCCCAGCGGTCGGACCCCCCGCGATCTCAAACTTATCCCCTATCCTTAGGATAGGGGATACGTTTTTCACCACTGGACTACCACTTTAACTGGCACTAATGTCAGCGCCGCTTATGAATATTCATCCCCCCTCCCTCCAGTTCTCCCTCTCTTTGCCGCTCCTAACCGGAGGGAAGATGAATATTCATAAGCTGCGCTGACATCAGTGCCAGTTAAGATGCAGAAACCCCGCCCGTGCCAGTTACAGCAAGATTGCCACATATAATGAAAGGACAATTGTATAGTGTGGATAGTGGGGGACAAAACATGTGACTGTTTTCCTTTAACGTTCTTATTCATCCATATTAGTTTTCTTTTATTTCTGACCCTTTTATTCCCATAAGGTATATACATCTTACAGTAAGAATTTAAGATATTTTTAAGTGTCTCCCATTTAGTGTCAGTATTCATGTTTTAAGGACATTATCCCATTTTATATTGTTAAGGGCTTCTCTGAGTTGCTCAAACTTTTCCTTCCTAAAGTTAATTATTTTTGTAGCCCTAATGCTTCACAATCCCTAAGATTAAAAGATGAATTTTGAAATTTTAATTGAAGATTTGTGGTAGCTAGTACTACCAAAAAATTGTTTACATCTTGGCCCAGGTCCAGCAGCATAAGTAAACCATATATTGCCTGAATGGCACAGCCTGGAGTTGGTTGAAACATGAGGAGACCATATAGTGTCTAAATGGCACAGTCTGGAGTTGGAAGCAGCATGAGTAGACACTAGGGCTTCACAATCCCTAAGATTAAAAGAGGAATTCTGAAATTTTAACTGAAGATTTGGGGTAGCTCTCATGACCGAGTGGGGGGATAGGGAAAATGCCCTAAACTGACCATAAAACATCTCTCCCTGTCTACTTGCCCACCCACCCTAAACGATGGATCGACAACTGGGCGCCGCTTCCTTCCTACGCTAAAGTGCAGTGGCATAAAAACACATAATATACATAGTTGGTCAAAGGCCAGACAACCAGAAATACCAAATAGGATACAAATACTATCAAGGAAGTTAGCTACTGGCCAGCGGACACACTCCACCGTGTGGACAGGATGCTGGCCCAGTAGGAAACAGAAATATAAGACATGAAACACTGTACAAAAACCGGATGAGTCCGAATAGGCTCCAGGATACCAAAAAGGAATATAACATACAGGGCACAGGTAACAAGCATGACTCAAACATAGTGTGAACAGATACATAACAGAAAGGATGTACAAATCCTAAAACCGACAAATCTAACACAGGCTAAAATCTACAAAGAACAAGACTATTTAACCCTGCTAAAACTAAGATAAATACAAGGTAAATGCTCAAGCAGACTTGAAAGTGTATTGCACAATAACCAGCACCAGACTGCAGGAGAACTTTGTTTAAATAACTCCACCTGAATTCTCATTTGTTCATTCATTAAAGCATCAATAAACCATATATTGGATGAATGGCACCACCTGGAGGTGGCTGTAGCATGAGGAGACCATATAGTGGCTGAATGACACAGCCTGGAGTTGGCTGCAGCATGAGAAGAGATAATATAGTGGCTGAATGAAACAGCCTGGAGTTGGCAGCAGTATCAGGAGTGCTGAAAGTGACCCGGTGACAGAGTGGTGCGGTGGGTGGCAATACCAGTACCTGGTGATGAAGGTGGGTCAAAAAAGGTCTGATGCGGAGGAATGTTTGTAACTGGGGAGTAGCGCCTTAAAGGGGTAGTCCAGTGGTGAAAAACTTATCCCCTATCCTAAGGATAGGGGATGAGTTTGAGATCGCGGGGGGTCCGACCTTTGGGGCCCCCTGCGATCTCTCTGTACGGGGCCCCGGCTCTCGGCCCAGATAGCGGGTGTCGACCCCCGCACGAAGCGGCGGCCGACACGCCCCCTCAATACATCTCAATGGCAGAGCCGGAGATTGCCGAAGGCAGCGCTTCAGCTCTGCTATAGAGTTGTATTGAGGGGGCGTGTCAGCCGCTGCCTCGTGCGGAGGTCGACACGCCCCCTTCCTGCGGGCTGTCGGGGCTCCGTACAGGAGATCGCAGGGGGCCCCAACGGTCAGACCCCCCGCGATCTGCAACTTATCCCCTATCCTTAGGATAGGGGATAAGTTGCTCACCACTGAGTCACCACTGGACTACTCCTTTAAATCTGTTTGGCACTATCCATATTTGTGAAGTGTTGGTGTGTCACCATGGTCGATTTACTCTCTTGCAACAGGCATTGGTGGTTGGAAATCCTGGCTGATCCATGCCTGATTCATCTTCACAAAGGTCAGTCTCTACACATTTTTTGTGGACAGATGAGCACTCCTTGGGGTTACTATGGCCCCCACCGCACTAAACACTTGCTCTGATGGCACACTACTGGCCGGGCAAGACAGCTTTTCCAGGGCAAACTCTGCTAGTTGAGGCCACAAATCAAGTTTGGCTGCCCAGAAGTCCAGCGGATCTTCAAGGTGTGTTGGCATGGGCATGTCAAGGCATTCCACCACCTGCTGGTTCAGGTCCTACTCCAGGTGTACCTTCTGCTGATGAGTTGCTTCCCTATGTGGGTGAAGAAAGCAACTCATCAGTGACTGTAGACTCAGGCTGCTGTTTATGGAGCTGGTACTGCTCCTGCCACCCCAGCAGCCATGGCAGTGGAATGTGAGTGCAGGGGGGCCCCGATTCAGACCTGCGAGAGGATGGACGATGGCGCCGATAGTCTTCGGCCAACTGACTACATAGGATGCCTCTGTAGTAGGTAATTTTGTCCTCCCTCTCAGTGGGTGTAAAAAGGCCCCTATTTTGTGGCGGTAGCGAGGGTCCAATAAGGTGGAGATCCAGAAGGCATCCCACTGCCAAATAGTGACAATTCAGCAATACTCAAGCAAGTGAACATGCATCTTGCCATTTGTGCAAGTGACTCGGAGGGACTCCCTGCCTCCATCTCCACTGCATACAGCTATGGTGTGTCTGGGTCTTCTGTCTCGGCTTCCTCATCCTCTAGCTCCTTTGGCTGCTCCTGCTCCTCCTCTCCTGTCAGATGACCACCTTCTCTTCCATAAAATTGTAGAGGGCTGGTACTGCCTTCTTCGCAAAGAAATGACGGCTTAGCACTCTCCACCCCGGCTCGGCACAAGCCATCAGTTCTCTGAAAGGTGCAGAGTCCACTATTTGAAAAGGGAGGGACTGCAGCACCAGCAACATAGAGAGGAGCACATTAGGCTTCTGCGCCATTGGATCAGTGGGCGCATACAGTTGTCTCTTGAACATGGCTTCGCCGATGGATTGTTGGTGGAATGGCTGACTGAAAGTAGGAGGAACAGGAGTATCTGGAGTGACAGAAGGAGGGTATGACACACAGCTCCTTTCGGCTGAGGTGGTGGAGCCTTGGCTGGCTGAAAAAGGGAGCGGCGTGCCACTGGGTGATGCAGCTGGCTGGACCACTACATCGGAACCACGGTTCACCCAGGCCGCTTTATGGTGGCGAAGCTTGTGTTGATACAGGGCCGTGGTGCTAACATTGGGACCCTGGCTACGCTACACCTTCTGCCGACATATCTTGCATGTGGCTATGTGAAATTCCTTCGGATGCTTGATGAAAAACTGCCACACCGCCGAGTAGCTGATATTCCCACCAACAGTCCGCACTAATTGACTGATACTGCCACTGTCTCCAGGAACCCCTGTTCCACTATCTCCCGGGAAGGTAGGCAGGAAGGTAGGAAGGTGGTCTCCCCTGGGCACGTTTTGCTCCAGAATTTCCACTTTCTGCCACCATGCTGACTGCCAACCATGCTACTGCCTTGTTGGCTCAGCTGCTGCATCACGGGCAACCTGCAACTCTTCTCCTGGTGATGATGATGATGAAGCCCCTTCTGCACCCGGCTCCCAATTGCGATCGGCTTCATCATAATCAACAAGTGTTGTCACTGATGTCCTCCTCAGGTTCCTCAACAGTGTCTGCTTCAGGACCTTGAACCCTGGCAACACCGCCTTCCATGTCACTCTCCTCATTACTACTTGCCCGCCTACCGGAGGAAGCAGCGGATGACTCTTCCACTTCTTGGCTGGGCAGTAGCTGCTGACTGTCCTCTATTAGATTGTCCTCACTGAATAGTGGAGCTGAACCCACATCATAACATACTTCTGTAGGGGAGGGAACAGAACACAGAACAGAGGCAATGGGAGGACAGGGACTGCTCCCGGACCATGCCAACTCAGGGTTGTGTCGGAGGAACCCACCGACTGTTGACTGGTGGTGGCAGATGTCACTTGTGAAGTGACGCGAAGTGGATGACCGTGTTAACCAATCGACGACGGCAGATGGGTTGCTGGTCAAAACATGACCGCTAGCTGATAACGGGAGCTCAGGCCTCTCGCTGCGACTCCTGTTGCCACTCGCCCCAAGTCTGCTGCGACCTCTGCCTGAAGGATTTAGGCCTCTGCCACTCCTCTGTGCATGTCCTGGCACTTCTCTGCCTGACATACCTAGTGGGGTAGATTCATCAAAACCTGTCCAGAGCAAAAGTTTCTGAGTTGCCCATAGCAACCAATCAGATCGCTTCTTTCATGTTTCAGAGGCCTTTTCAAAAATGAAAGAAGCAATCTGATTGGTTGCTATGGGCAACTGGGCAACTTTTGCTCTTGACAGGTTTTGATAAATCTCCCCCAGTGTGTATATGAGCGGACTACAATACGCTTCACTACACTTAAAACAGTATTTGTCTAGAACAGCAGCAGGTGTGCACTTTTGGCTGTCCTTTCACAGAATCTATCTAACAGGTACAAAATATTACACTACTTAGGTGTAGGTATGTGGTATGCACTGATGAGTGCAGAACAATGCTCTATAGTACCCGTAAAAGTAAGAGTGCAGAAAAATGTGCTACAGTACCCGTAAAAAAATTATTTTGTACAACACCAGCAGTACACAACAGTGCTGCATCCAAAAAAAGCTGTGTACTAAACACAAAATTGCAAAATTTGAAATGGACTGCTGTGTATTGTACCGTCTACAGACTAATATAACCAGCAGATGATTTTTTTGTGGAACAAAGACACTGAATTGCGCTGAAAAAATATTCCTTCCTCCTCTTCTAAGGTTTATGAAGTTTATGCAGCTTGTTGAAATGTATGAGGCAACACACAGTTGCGTCCTTCTCTATAATAATATGCTGGATAACGTGAACGGGAGGTTAATGCCTGCAGCTGCAGTAAAAATACTTTTCAGTGAAAAAAACAATGCTCTCTGTCCACGAGAACGCTGATGTGACTAGGAGGATGTTAAATGCTGCGGGACTGTGCTTTTCTCTGCTGTAGCACACACACAGGCTCTGCGTCCTATGATCCTTCTGCAGTGTATTGCAATGAAGTGGGGAGCTGGAATTATAGCTACCGATTATATAGGGCTGTGACATCACAGGGGTGTCTGGCTGCTGATAGGCTGCTTCCTGTATGTGATTCAGGGTCATCCCGCCTACTTCCATTCCCGCCTTTCCTTCCCGCCTTCCCATCGTTCCTTGCCCCATGTACTGACACGTGGATCCGCCATTTTAGATTCCCTGGAACCTGGATCGCAGTAAATGGAGTTTAATGAAGCGTTTCACGTGATAGAATTGCAAATCGAATACTTCCTGAAATTTGTAACGAATTCGCGTTTGTCAGCTTCGATTCACTCATCTCTAATGGTGGGGAATAAAATAATGTGATTCTGCTGATTTTAGAGGGTTTCATTCTTACACCATTCTTACAAATATGTGTTGTGAGGGCTTGTTTTTTGTGTGGTGATCAGTACACAGTAGATAGGACTTTGTGATTACTATTTAATCCAGGATTTCTCGGATGTAAAATGACTCTGAAATATTTATTTTCTCCTGTTTTCAATGTTCACCATCTGCGATAAGTAACAGGACATTTTAATAGTCCATATATTTCCACACTTGGCTATACTGATTATGTAAATTTTTTAGCTTTTTTTTCTCACTAGAGAAATAGAAAAATGGAGATGATTTTAATTTTTATTATGAGCAATGTGTTATATTCTTAAATTGTATGTGGCTAACTGCCTAGATGTCATGGTCGCCACTGACTTTACATCATACATCCTTAAATTGTCACTCTTAGTAAAACATTTTTTGCCATTGCACTTATGGTAAATAAAAAATCTTTCTAATATACTTTGTTTAAAAAAAATAAGTTTTCTAGGTTTTATTTGTGCTTAAAAAAGCTTGAGAGCACACTTTCCCCCATCTCATACACAGACTATGGACCGAAGCTCAAACACCGGAAGTGCCGCCTGGAGTGTTGAGTTGAGGGGGGGGGGGCTTTGTCCAACAAACAGCATGTGGCAGTTAAGTGTGAGAGGCGCTATGATTGGATGAGGCTTGACACCCCCCCCCCCTCAGCACCCCAGGCTGCACTTCCTGTGTTTGGGCTTCGGTCCAAAGTCTGTGTATGAGATAGGGAAAATGTGCTCTTGAGCTCTTTTAAGCGCAAATAAAACATAGAAAACTTCATTTTTTTAAAACAAAGTAAATTAGAAATATTTTGTATTTACCATGAGGAGTGCAATGGCAAAAATTTGTTTTAATGAGTGTTACTATTTAAAGGGGTACTCTGCTGCTCAGAATTCGGAACAAAATGTTCAGAACGCTCAGAGCCTATCCCGGGGCTTGTGACATCATGGCCCTGCCCCTTGTGTTGTCACGCCCCCTCATTGCAAGTCTATGGGAGGGGGTTTATGGCCACCACGCCACCACCCATAGACTTGCATTGAGGGGAAGGGGTGTGACATCATGAGGGGCGGGGCCGTAATGTCTCAAACCCCCGGCGCCGGATCAAAGCGTTTGGAACATCTTGTTCCAAACGCTGAACAGCGGAGTATCACTTTAATTATTTTATTAACCTCCATTGTACGTAAATTGTTTGAGAGTTTTCTTAGAGATGCTATTTTGGAGTATCTTGATAAAAATATCGACATGGGTTTATGAGGGATCGGTCCTGTCAAAGTAACCTGATCAGCTTTTATGAGGAGATGAGCTCTAGACTGGACCAGGGGGAATCGCTGGATGTCGTATATCTGGATTTTTCCAAAGCATTTGATACAGTGCCACATAAAAGGTTAGTGCATAAAATGAGAAGGATTGGACTGGGGATAAATTTGTGCAAGTGGGTACCTGGCTAAGTGATAGGAAACAGAGGGTGGTTGTTAATGGTACTTATTCTGATTGGGTGACCACAGGGGTCAGTCTTGGGTCCTGTTCTATTTAATATATTCATTAATGACCTTGTAGAGGGGTTGAATAGTAAAGTAGCAATCTTTGCAAATAATACTAAACTCTGTAAAGTGGTTAACATAAGAGAGGACAGTGCACTGTTACAAATGGATCTGGATAGGTTGGAGGTTTGGGCTGGGAAATGGCAGATGAGGTTAAACACTGATAAATGTAAGTGTCACGATTCGGCTGGCAGGAGGTGGATCCTCTGTGCCAAAGAGGGATTGGCGTGGACCGTGCTAGTGGACCGGTTCTAAGTTACTACTGGTTTTCACCAGAGCCCGCCGCAAAGCGGGATGGTCTTGCAGCGGCGGTAGTAACCAGGTCGTATCCACTAGCAACGGCTCAACCTCTCTGACTGCTGAAGATAGGCGCGGTACAAGGGAGTAGACAAGAGCAAGGTCGGACGTAGCAGAAGGTCGGGGCAGGCAGCAAGGATCGTAGTCAGGGGCAACGGCAGGAGGTCTGGAACACAGGCTAGGAACACACAAGGGAACGCTTTCACTGGCACGATGGCAACAAGATCCGGCGAGGGAGTGCAGGGGAAGTGAGGTATACATAGGGAGTGCACAGGTGAACACACTGATTAGACCCACTGCGCCAATCAGCGGCGCAGTGGCCCTTTAAATCGCAGAGACCCGGCGCGCGCGCGCCCTAGGGAGCGGGACCGCGCGCGCCGGGACAGGACCGACGGAGAGCGAGTCAGGTACGGGAGCCGGGGTGCGCATCGCGAGCGGGCGCCACCCGCATCGCGAATCGCATCCCGGCTGGGGGCGGTATCGCAGCGCACCCGGTCAGTAGATCTGCAGTAGCGAGGATGTTGCGAGCGCTCCGGGGAGGAGCGGGGACCCGGAGCGCTCGGCGTAACAGTAAGGTGATGCATATGGGGAGTAAAAATCCAGGCTAAGGTTATGTATTAAATGGGAGAACACTTGGGACAACTGACATGAGAAAGGGTTTGGGAGTCTTAGTTAATGGTAAATTTAGCTATAGTGACCAGTGTTGCACAGCTGCTGCCAAGGCAAATAAAATCATGGGGTACAATAGGGGCATAGATGCCTATGACAGGGAAATAATTCTACCACTGTACAAATCACTAGTCAGACCACACATAGAATACTGTGTACAGTACTGGGCACCAGTGTACAAGAAAGATATAGTGGGACTGGAGAGGGTTCAAAGATGGGCAACCAGAGTAATACGGGGAATGGGAGGACTACAGTACCCAGAATTAGGGTTATTTAGTTTAGAAAAAAGAAGGCTTAGGAGCGACATAATATCTATCTATAAATATGTTAGGGGGCAGCACAGGGATCTCTCCCATGATCTATTTATACCCAGATGGGGATTCTTTATTGTAAGAACAGTGAGATGGTGGAACTCTCTCCTCGGTAACAATAGTTCAAAAGGGGTCTGGATGCATTTCTGGAGAGTAATAGCATTACAGGTTATGGATACTAGAGGGACAGAAGGTTGATCCAGGGATTCATTCTGACTGCCATCTTTGGAGTCGGGAAGGAATTTTTACTTCTAAGAAGAGGGTTTTTTGCCTTCCTCTGGATCAACTCAGTAGGGTCTCATTAGGTACATAGGTTGAACTTGATGGACTCTGGTCTTTTTTCAACCTTATTAACTATGTTACTATGATGAGCAAGTCATTAACCTCTTCAGGACGCAGGGCGTATGGATACGCCCTGCATTCCGAGTCCTTAAGGACGCAGGGCGTATCCATACGCCCGTGGGAATTCCGGTCCCCACCGCTAGCCGGTTGGGAACCGGAGCCGGATGCCTGCTGAAATCGTTCAGCAGGCATCGCGGCATATCTCTCAGGGGGGGTCATTATGCCCCCCCATGTCGGCGATGGCCGAAGATCGCTGGACAATTCAGTCCAGCGATCTGCAGCGATTCCGGGTCAATCAGGTCTCCAGTGACCTGGTGACCCAGAATTACTGGCTGATCGGGGCCGTCAGCTATAGCCAGCAGGGGTGAGGTGGCACTGGTGCCACCTCACGATCACCCTGATTCGTCTACCGGCCGCACCTGATTCGTCCCTCCGCCCCTCTTCCGGAGGACGTGAGCGTGTGCGGGAAGTTGACCTCGGCAGCTGGGGACCCCGACCCCCGGCGTCCCTGTTGAGATCAGGGCCCCAGGAGCGACGGCGGCAAGGGACTGACCTGTGTCCCGGAGCAGCAGTAGGAGGTGAGTGACAGCCTCCTGCTGTTGCTTAGCAACAGCTCCCAGCATGCAAAAAGGGCATGCTGGGAGCTGTAGTTATGCCACAGCAGGAGGCAGACCACCACAACTCCCAGCATTCCCTTATGGGCATGCTGGGACTTATAGTTTTGCAACAGCTGGAGGCACATTTTTTCTATGGAAATGTGTACCTTCAGCTGTTGTATAACTACAACTCCCAGCTTGCACAAACAGCTGAAGTGCATGCTGGGAGTTGTAGTGGTGCATCTGCTGGTTGCATAACTACAACTCTCAGCATGCCCGTTGGCTGTCGGTGACTGCTGAGAGTTGTAGTTTTGTAACAGCTGAAGACACACTGGTTGTGAAACTCAGAGTTTTTTTTTACCTAATTCAGTGTTTCACGACCGGTGTGCCTCCAGCTGTTGCAAACTACAACTCCCGGCATGCGCTGTATATGCTGGGAGTTGTAGTTTTGCAACAGCTGGAGGCACACTGGTTGTGAAACACAGAGTTAGGTCACAAACTCAGTGATACATAACCAGTGTGCCTACAGCTGTTGCAAAACTACAACTCTCAGCCAGCATGTACAGTCTGTCAGCGCATGCTGGGAGTTGTAGTTATGCAACAGCTGGATGTGTCCCCCCCCTCCCCAATGTGAACGTACAGGGTACACTCACATGGGCGGAGGTTTGCAGTAAGTATCCAGCTGCAAGTTTGAGCTGCGGCAAATTTTCTGCCGCAGCTCAAACTGCCAGCGAGAAACTACTGTGAACCCCCGCCCGTGCGACTGTACGCTAAAAACACTACACTAATGAAATACAAAATACAATACAAAAATGAAAAACGTCTGGTACGTCACTGTTTCCAAAACGGAGCCTCCAGCTGTTGCAAAACAACAACTCCCAGTATTACCAGACAGCCACTGACTGTCCAGGCATGCTGGGAGTTTTACAACAGCTGGAGGCACCCTGTTTGGGAATCACTGGCGTAGAATACCCCTATGTCCACCACTATGCAAGTCCCTAATTTAGGCCTCAAATGGGCATGGCGCTCTCACTTTGGAGCCCTGTCGTATTTTAAGGCAACAGTTTAGGGTCACATATGGGGTATCGCCGTACTCAGGAGAAATTGTGTTACAAATTTTGGGGGGTATTTTCTGCTTTTACCCTTTTTAGGTAAAAAAAAATGTTTTTTTTTTTTACATTTGCAAAAGTCATGAAACACCTGTGGGGTATTAAGGCTCACTTTATCCCTTGTTACGTTCCCCAAGGGGTCTAGTTTCCAAAATGGTATACCATGTGTTTTGTTTTTTTTGGCTGTTTTGACACCCTAGGGGCTTCCTAAAGGTGACATGCCCCCCAAAAATAATTTCAGAAAAATGTTCTCTCCAAAATCCCCTTGTCGCTCCTTCCCTTCTGAGCCCTCTACTGCGCCCACTGAACACTTTACATAGACATATGCGGTATGTGCTTACTCGAGAGATATTGGGCTACAAATACAAGTAAAAATGTTCTCCTTTTACCACTTGCAAAAATTCAAAAATTGGGTCTACAAGAACATGCGAGTGTAAAAAATAAAGATTGTGAATTTTCTCCTTTACTTTGCTGCTATTCCTGTGAAACACCTAAAGGGTTAAAACACTATCTGAATGTCATTTTGAATACTTCGAGGGGTGCAGTTTTTATAATGGGGTCATTTGTGGGGTATTTCTAATATGAAGACCCTTCAAATCCACTTCAAAACTGAACTGGTCCCGGAAAAATATCGAGTTTGAAAATTTTGTGAAAAATTGGAAAATTGCTGCTGAACTTTGAAGCCCTCTGGTGTCTTCCAAAAGTAAAAACTCATACATTTTATGATGCAATCATAAAGTAGACATATTGTATATGTGAACCAAAAAAAAATTATTTTGAATATCCATTTACTTACAAGCAGAGAGCTTCAAATTTAGAAAAGTGCTAAATTTTCTTTTTTTCATCAAATTTTGGGATTTTTCACCAAGAAAGGATGCAAGTTACCATAACATTTTACCACTATGTTAAAGAAGAATATGTCACGAAAAAACAATCTCGGAATCAGAATAATAACTAAAAGCATTCCAGAGTTTTTAATGTTTAAAGTGACAGTGGTCAGAATTGCAAAAAACTTCCTAGTCCTTAAGGTGAAAAAGGGCAAAGTCCTTAAGGGGTTAAAGGGGTACTCCGCTCGAAAACTTTTTTTTTTAAATCAACTGGTGCCAGAAATTTAAACGGATTTGTAAATTACTTCTATTAAAAAATCTTAATCCTTCCAGTACTTATTAGCTGCTGAATACTACAGAGGAAATGCTTTTCTTTTTGGATTTCTCTTCTGTCACAACCACAGTGCTCTCTGCTGACCTCTGCTGTCCATTTTAGGAGCAGGAGAAAATCCCCTTAGCAAACATATGCTGCTCTGGACAGTTCCTAAAACGGACAGCAGGGGTCAGCAGAGAGCACTGTGGTCGTGACAGAAGATAAATTCAAAAAGAAAAGCATTTCCTTTATAGTGTGCAGCCCCTAAAAATAACTGGAAGGATTAACATTTTTTATAGAAGTAATTTACAAATCTGTTTGACTTTCTGGCAACAGTTGATTTAAAAAAAAAAAGTTTTCCATTGGAGTACCCCTTTTAGGGATTAAAGATCACTTCTAGTTATGTGAGAGCCTACACTGGTGCAGTGCCTGCGCTATGCTACAAGAGCTCATGTGCCCTCAGGCTCTCACATTACTAGGATGTGATAGTGAAGAAATTAGAATAATCATCAGATGGGCGGGCATATTGCTGTGTATAGGGGAAACAGGGCAGCTCGGCAAGACAGCTGCCTGTCTGAATTGTGCAAAGCAGCATTGTAGCAATGAGGATCCCAGGAGTCATAACTTTTAATCCATTGCCCCAAATTATGTTAGTGACCCCTCAATGTAATGATGTTCACCTGCACTATAATACAGTGTATTGGAGTTAGTGCAGGGAAATAAACTCCCAGTTTCCCTTTAACCCCTTCCCACTACAGGATGTATGCATAGGTCCTTGCAGCTGACATGTTTCTGCAACATGACGTATGCATATGTCCTGCATTCTCTTTGCTTTCCAGGATGCGGCGCAGGAGATCTTCAGTGGAACCCAGCTGTGATCCCATAGAGACTGAGTCTTGGCAGTATTAGCTCTACAGATGCTGTGGCCAGTACTGACCACAGCATCTATATGTCTTGATGGTGAAGAAAAAGGCTCTCTCTGTCCCCCTTCGGTGACCCCACAAAACAATTATGGGGTCCCCATGGTTTCAATGGCAACAGGAGGCCAGCTGATGGCCTCCTGTCCACCAAGTAAGAAACTGTCAGTATAACAATGACTGTTTTACTATTGTGCAGTACAAATATACTGCAGTATATTATAACAGGTAAAAAGTAATAAGACATCTATTATTACAAAAAATAAATTAAAAAAACATTTACAAAAGTGGTTTTGACATGGTACTAACCATTTGCATTGAATTGAATTGAAAATGATAATGTTATTTATACCGCGTGGTGAACGCAGTAAAAAAAAAAAAAAAAAAAAAAAAAAAGCGCACAAGAATTGCTAATTATGGTCCAAACAGTTAAATAAAAATGATCAAAATGCAGCATGTATGGCAAAATTTGTACCAATAAAAAGTTGCACTCATCCTGCAAAAAATAAGCCCTTACACAATGTGGTTAAACAAATAATAAAAAAAAAGATTTGGCTGCCAAAAAATGGCAATACAAAAAAGGGTCAATAAACGATTTTGTTGTGAAAAGGAAAAAGAACATAAAAAGCTATTTAAATTGGGCCTCGCCATAATCGTACCAACCCACAGAATAAAGATAACATTACTTTAACTGCCCAGTGAATGCCATAAAAAACATAAGTACTTCATACCTCTATGTATGCCGCTGCAAAAGACAATCTCCACTGATATATATGTTAGGCAAAATTTAATTGGTTAAAAAAATAAGGTATCACAAGATACTCTAAATAATTTAAGCATCTAATATTTTCATTTTCTTGGCAATATACATAAATGTGATGGCAGACACACTTTCGAGGAATATGTGATCCCAATAACCCAATAGATCTACTATTCATAGTTTAAAATATACATTTGTACTGTGCAAGCATTGATTTTCTGTAGTCTCCCTGTGAAAATAATCCCGACAGTCATCACAGAAAAAGACTAATGACTCTGGCATACATGTAGAAACCATAGCTCTCTGAGTAATGAAAAAATACATGCCGGTAATTTTCTGTAATATGAAATATTTACTGCACTTGGCAAATGACAAAATATACCGACTATGGAAGCGTACATCAATGTATACAATGCGCTTTTAATACATTACCTGTTTTTTTTAACCATTTTGTTTTCTTCTGATCATAAATAATGCATAAGTGGTATATGTGACATTTTGACTTTCTTTTTAATCAGTCATCAGTCATTTTCATACTCTCTGCATCCATTTAACTCCTACATTAGTTGACATTTCATATCATATTATTCCAGTTTATGGAGAAATCATTTTCATAAATCTGGCTATGGTGTTCCACAAAAAATACAAAAATAAATCATCAAGTGTGTTTTAATACCAATAAATCAGGATGCTCATTTATGATAAAGGGGTTGTTGTGGGGAAAAAAAATTATAAAAATAAAGCATCAATACCCATTTACCGCAACCCCTACAGCTGATGATGTTTCTAGTCCCCGCCTGTCACCACTGCTTCCTATAACTTCTTTATTATTTTTCCTTTATCCCCCATTACATAGGGGCCCTGAGTAGGTAGATTTCCACCTGTAGGTACCTGCCCCCTTTAGGTATTTTTCCTAGAAGATAGTTGTTCCCCGTAGGTAGAGCCCCCAAAGATAGTTGCTTCCCTGTAGATATAACTTCCTAGATTTTTTTTCCCCTCCTGTAGGTAGAGCCCCGGAGACAGTTGTCCTCTGTAGGTAGAGCCCCTGGAGAGAGTTGCCCCCTGTAAGGTAGTTTGCCTTCTGTACGTAGTTTTCCTCCTTTAGGTAGGTACCCCTGTAGGTAGTGTGCATAGATAGTACCCACTTAAGTAGTTTGGCTTCTGTAGGTAAGACCCCCTTTAAGCTAGTTGCCCCCCCCCCCCCCTGTAGATAGGACCTCATATGTAGGTAGGCCCCCTCTATAGGAAGTTTGTGCCCCTGGAATTAGTTTGTAGGAATTTCCCCCCCTGTAGATAAGTTCCCCTTAAGGTAGTCCCCCACCCTTACAAGATTACTTAAAAAATACTCACCTACCTTTGGCTCTTTCTTCTTCCTCTTTCCCCACATAAGGGAGAGAGGCTCCTGAAGTCTAGTGATGGAGGGAGGAGCCAGGGCTAAGCTAAGGCACAACATCCAAACCCGACCCCCTCCCCCCCACCACCACCACCACCACTACCACCATGGAACACTAAGGAAGCTGCCGAAGTGGCTTTTTGTTAGCACCAGCCATGGCCCCAAGACTTCCCACAATATGCTGTCCTTACTGCTGCAGCTTCCACTAACCCAGCCCCTAAGGCTGCCCCTGTGACTCCACCAGAGCCTTCCATGAAGTTTGACAGAATAAGCTGCCAGAGACCACGGCTGCATCTGTAGAGCACTAAGATGGTGTTTATGCACAGGATTGGTCTCCCTGTCTTATTCACAATAAGACTAGTGGCCTTCGAGATGGTGGGATTCTGCTGCTCAGCTCCACCATGGTGATCAGAGCTGCATGTAATGGGGGTGACAAGCATTGTGGTAACCCGGATCAACAAGTATATTACATTTGCCATTTGCATCCTCCCTGTATTAAAGAAGTTGCAAAACAATGCCAATGCATAGCCAGGTAGCTGTTCCTTCTCTGTGTGGATGTGCTAGCAGGCAGTCACCGCAGGCAGTATAATGTTGGAGTGAAGGGCACCCTGTTCTCAATATAGTTATTGGTCCCTGTTCCTATCAATATCTGAGATGGGAATACCCATTTGCTTTGTTAAAGATGTTAAAGTTGTCACAACCTTTTTCTCCTTTTGTTATCCTAAATGTCTTTTGACATAATGCACTTATAGAAACATTATAGTGATCATTTCACTCTAATAGTAAGGTAAAATGTGTAGTGAGGTCTAGACAGAGCGTTCTAATAAAAGTAGGACAGAGCAGGAGTCTGACTATGGTGTAGCAGACACATGCCGTCGTCTGTCTCTAATGATGGGCTACAGGGAAGTTGTATAGAATATAAGTCATCATCCTCTTTGTTGATCTCAAACCCTCCTTTCCTGTTACTGAGCATCATGGACAGAAGGGGACAGGAACCTCTGATTGCTTTATCAGCAATGTGTCTATCCTGTCAAACATGATCCTAGTGGATAGGAGCTCCTGTCTAATGCACTGTATAATGCAATTCTAAGCACATGCAAAGAACATTATACTATTTTAGTTTGGAAGAAATCCAATCTATACACAAACATAAATGCCTCATGTCAATATTCTGATAATAAATGAACCATAATAATTCCAGTTTCCAGTAAATCCCACGTGTAAATATAGTGAATTCCCAACTGTGTGTCTTTGTCTTTTTTATAAATTGACTATAATGTTTTCGTTGCATCAATTAAGTCTATTGTTCCCTCTGTAGCTAAATCCTTATTATTTATCATGTTCAGTAATAATAGTTTCAGGAAATATGTTGTCACTTATATACACTGCATGCATACATATCAGATAGATGGATTATAATAATAGAAAGAATGTAAAATGGTATTATCACAACCATTGCTGATACAGCATTGCTTCATTCTTTCACTGAGAAGAAGAATAAAATTGTATTTAGGAAGTCATAACATTCTACAAAATTAGTTTAATTTGCTTACATTTTGGCAACTGTCAATGTAAATGTCCACTAGAGATGAGCGAATTTTTGAAAAATTAGATTCGGTCCGAATTCATTCTCGGCAAATCGCTATTAAAAATTGATATTTCTGGCCTACAGAGAGCCTCAATAGGGGTGTAGAACACTTTCTCTTGCTGTAACAAGCATAAGGTGTGTGCTGGGTAAGTGAAATAATACTGTTATTCAGTATGACATCCAGATTCTTTTGGAAATGTCCTTCATGACATGAGAATGTAGTGACAAGAGTTACCTTCCATTCTGGACTTCTTACCTGGCTTTTATGTATAGCAATTATTTATTTAAATTATAATAAATATTATTTACAAATTTACAAGTCACTTTTCATAAATTATAAAACATCTTTAAACAAAGTCTGCAAACTGCAAGGCTCTTATAATAGCGATCTTATAAGTGCTAAACATTGTTACATGATGTGCATTACAGACAGAGCTGTAGCTAGCTCTTTTTTGCTCCTGAAGCGAGAACAGAAAATTTTGGCTTGGGGCACACCTCGGGAAAAAAAAACATTAG
This sequence comes from Hyla sarda, assembly GCF_029499605.1. NCBI lineage: Eukaryota > Metazoa > Chordata > Amphibia > Anura > Hylidae > Hyla > Hyla sarda. Next base: position 69,564,796 of record NC_079189.1, on the reverse strand, counting down.
CGTGACACCCTTACCCTCACCCGAATAGTAAGTAATTCTCTTTTTTTTTTTTTCTTCCCCATCTGGCACAGGACATCATAGAACCTGCAACACAAACATATTAGTATTGGGCTCTGCACTTTTCCAGCATTACCCTCCCCTTTTCCTTACAAATGACTTCAGCCTCCTCCAAACACAATGCCACCAGCCTTCCCACAATGCATAAGGGGGGAGATTTGTAAAAACCTGTGCAGAGGAAAAGTCGACCAGTTGCCCATAGCAACTAATTAGCTTGCTTCTTTCATTTTTAGCAAGGCCTTTGCAAAAGGAAATTAAGAAATTTGATTGGTTGCTATGGGCAACTGGGCAACTTTTCCTTTGCACAGGTTTTGATAAATCTCCTCAAATGTTTCCAGCCTCACTCAAATGCCTCCAGATCCCCCCCCCCACAAGCACACACAATACCTCCTCCATTACCCCACACAGTGACAGAGGGGTGTACAATGGAAACAGGGGTGTAGAGGGGTGTACATGGGTGACATAAAGGCACACAGGGGTGACAGAGGGGTGTAGAGGGGTTAAAGAAGGGTGTAAAGGATAAAAGAGGGGTGTCCAGGGGATACAGAGAAGTTACGAGGGGTGACAGAGAGGTGTAGAGGAGTGTAAGAAGGGTGGGGGTGCACTACCTGAAGCTGAGTAGGCCTCTGTCACTGTTGCTCCCCCTGCTCCTTCCCTCCATCCACATCATTTTGCTGAGGGACCAGGGAGAATCCAGAGTCCAGAGGTGCTCCACAGGAGAGGGAGGATACATGAGGATTGGAGCTGCAGCATCACCCATCTCGGCACTGCACACAAAGCGGGATGGACTTGCTGCTGCAGGTAACCCCCAGGTCGTTCCACCCGATAGCGACTCAACCTCACTGACAGCTGAGACAGGCGCGTTACACAAGGACAAGGCGAGGTCAGACGTAGCAGAAGGTCAAGGCAGGCGGCAAGGTTCGTAGTCAGGGGCAATAGCAAGGGGTCTGGATACACAGGCTAGGGATACACACAAAACGCTTTCTCAGGGCACTAAGGCAACAAGATCTGGCCAGGACAGGAAGGGGGAGTGGGTTTATATGTGTGGGAGTGATTGGGAACAGATTGGGCCAGGCACCAATTAACGGTACACTGGCCCTTTAAATCTGAGAGACTCTGCACGCACGCGCCCTAGAGAGCGGGGCAGCGAGCGCTGGGACTGATCAGCAGGAAGACTGGGCAGGTAAACAGAACTGGATGTGACCCGCGGGCAGGCATGTCCCGCCGCGTGGATCGCATCCCCGACGGGGGAAACAGAGCAGCGCTCCCGGTCAGCGAGTCTGACCGGGGCGCTGCAACCAGGAGGTGAATGCCGCGAGCACTCCAGGGGAGGAGAGGGACCCGGAGCGCTTGGCGTGACAGTACCCCCCCCCCCCCTTGGGTCTCCCCTTCTTTTTGGAACCAAGGAATTTGTGGATGAGCTCCTTGTCCAAAATATTGGCCTCAGGCTCCCAGGACCTCTCTTCAGGACCACAATTCTCCCAGTCAATTAAAAAAAATCTTTTACCTCGGACAATTTTGGGGGCGAGGATCTCCTTCACGGAGAATACATCAGAGTATCCAGAGATAGGAGCGGGAACAGTGACCTTGGGAGAATAGCAGTTAAGTATGAGAGGTTTGAGAAGAAAAACATGGAAAAGTTGGAAATACGAAGAGAAGAAGGAAGATGGAGCTTGTAGGAGACAGAATTGATTTAATTTTTTATTTTAAATGGCCCGAGGTACCGAGGACCAAGCTTGTAGCTAGGGATACGGAAACAGATGTATTTGGCAGAGAGCCACACTTTGTCACCGGGGGCAAAGACAGGAGGAATTCTTCTGTTTTTTATCAGCATGTCTCTTCATGCGAGATGAGGCCAGTAAGAGTGACTTTTGAGTTTCCTTCCAGATAGAGAAGTCTTGTGTCAATTCATCTACGGCAGGAACTCCAGATGATGTGGGAATGGGAAGGGGGGGGGAAGCGGATGACGGCCGTACACCACAAAAAATGGAGATTTGGAGGAATTCTCAGAATTTTTGAAATTGTACGAGAATTCAGCCCAGGGCAGAAGGTCGACCCAATCATCTTGACGGGAGGAGACAAAATGTCGCAGGTAGTCACCAAGAATCTGGTTCACTCTTTCCACTTGTCCATTGGATTGAGGATGATAAGCTGAGAGTGCTCTCCAAAATTTTGAGACAAATTGAACACCTCTATCAGAGACGATATGCGTGGAAAGCCCGTGGAGACAAAAAATTTGCAGAAAAAATTGTTTGGCCAATTGTGGCGCGGAAGGAAGACCCGGAAGCGGGGCAAAATGAGCCATTTTGGAGAAACGATCAACGACCACCCAAATGACAGTGTTGCCATGAGATGAAGGTAGATCAGTGATGAAGTCCATAGCTATATGGGACCACGGCTGTTCGGGCACCGGCAGAGGAAGGAGAAGACCAGCAGGCTTCTGGCGTGGAGTTTTGTCACGTGCACACGTGGAGGAACATACTGGATTGGCACCAGAGAAGCAGGAGCAGAGGAGATTAGACACTCTGGAGGTATGATGTGCTGAGGAAGAGCTTCGGATTCAGAGGCATCGGTGAAACGTGATAGAGCATCAGCCCTGACATACTTGTCCGCAGGACGAAAATGGATTTGAAAATTGAAACAGGCAAAAAACAACGGCCATCTAGCCTGGCGATCCGCTGGGCGGATTGAAGATAAGACAGATTTTTATGGTCTGTGTAAATGGTGATGGGATGAAGGGATCCTTCCAGAAGATGTCTCCACTCTTCAAGAGCCAACTTAATGGCCAATAGTTCACGGTCTCCTATAGAATAGTTTTTTTCAGGAGAAAAAGTTTTGGAGAAAAATCCACAAGTGACGTTTTTTCCCTTAGTGTTTTTTTGAAAAAGGACTGCTCCGGCTCCAACTGAGGAGGCGTCAACCTCAAGGAAAAAAGGCTTCAGAGGATCTGGCCTGGACAAGACTGGTGCAGAGGCGAAGGCGGCTTTAAGGCGATTAAAAGCTTCATCCGCTTGGGAAGGCCAGGACCTCGGATTCACGTTTTTCTTAGTCAGTGCCACAATAGGAGCAACGTTGGTGGAGAAATGAGGAATGAACTGACGATAGTAGTTGGCGAATCCGAGGAAGCGCTGGATAGCGCGAAGTCCAGAGGGGCGAGGCCAATCCAACACCGCGCAGAGTTTGTCCAGATCCATTTGAAGACCTTGACTGGAAACTAGGTATCCCAGGAAAGGAAGACAGATGCGTTCAAAAAGACACTTTTCAAATTTAGCGTAAAGATGATTTTCACAAAGGCGCTGGAGCACTTGACAGACATGGAGCCGTGTGTTCCTCTAGGTTGGAGGAAAAAATTAGGATGTCATCTAAGTAGACAACAACGCAGGTATACAGTAAATCCCGAAAAATGTCATTAACAAAATCTTGAAAGACTGCAGGGGCGTTGCAAAGTCCAAAAGGCATGACGAGATATTCAAAGTGGCCATCTCTGGTGTTAAAAGCGGTTTTCCACTCATCACCTTCACGAATTCTGATGAGGTTATAAGCATCCCTAGGGTCAAGTTTAATAAAAATTTTTGCTCCGCGCAGACAGTCAAAGAGTTCCGAGATGAGAGGCAGAGGATAGTGTTTATTTACTATGATTTTATTAAGGCCACGATAGTCTATGCAAGGGCGTAGAGATCCGTCTTTTTTGGCAATGAAGAAGAATCCAGCTGCGGCTAGAGAAGAAGACTTCCTGATGAAACCGCTCTTAAGATTCTCCTGAATGTATTCGGCCATGGCCTGAGTCTCTGGAGCGGAGAGAGGATATATTCTGCCACGGGGCGCTGTGGTACAAGGGAGCAAGTCAGTAGGGCAGTCGTAGGGTCTGTGTCCTGGTAAGACCTCCGCCTGCTTTTTACAAAAGACGTCAGAATAGTCCTGATAGGCCTCTGGAAGGCCAGGCAATGATGTAGCGATGGGGACTTGGCTTGTAGGTACAAACTTAAGGCAGCGTTTGTGGCAGGAAGAGCCCCAAGTTTTAATGTCACCAGAGGTCAGTCGAGGGTAGGAGTGTGATGCTGGAGCCAGGGCAAGCCAAGAAGAATTTCAGAGGTACAGTTTGGTAAAACAAAGAATTCAATTTTTTCTTGATGGAGAGCTCCAACGGTCATGAGCAGGGGTTAAGTGCGGTAACGCACGGTGCAGGACAGATTTTCTCCGTTTACAGATGAGATGAAGAAAGGTTTGATGAGACGGGTAACAGGAATATTGAATCTGTTGATGAGTGAGGCTTCGATAAAGTTTCCTGCTGAACCTGAGTCCAGGATATTAGCGGATAGTGAAATCCGCACTGGTATAGTCAGACGTGGAGAGGAAGAATTCACACCTAGCAACACCTCTCCCACGTTAACTAGGTGCGTGTGTTTCCCTGACGCGGAGGACGAATAGGGCAGTCCTTTAGGAAATGTTTGGTACTAGCACAGTACAGGCACAAATTTCCATTTCTGCGGCAAATCCTCTCTTCTTGGGTCAGGCAGGACCGATCCACTTGCATAGCTTCCTCGGCGGGAGGCACAGGAATAGGTTGCAGAGGACTCTGGAAGAGAGGTGCCAAGCGATGAAACCTCCTGGTGCGAACAAGATCCTTTTCCTGGTGGAGCTCCTGGCGTCTTTCAGAGAAACGCATATCAATGCGGGTGGCCAAGTGGATAAGTTCAGGAATTTCTCGTGCAGCCAGAACATCTTTGATGTGGCTGGATAAACCTTTCTTGAAGGTCGCGCAGAGGGCTTCATTGTTCCAGGCGAGCTCAGAGGCGAGGGCGCGGAACTGTATGGCATATTCGCCCACTGAAGAGCTCCCTTGAACGAGATTCAGAAGAGCCGTCTCGGCTGAGGAAGCCCGGACTGGCTCCTCAAAGACACTGCGTACTTCGGAGAAGAAGGACTGGACGGAAGCAGTGGCCGGATCGTTGCGGTCCCAAAACGGTGTGGCCCAGGACAAGGCCTTTCCAGATAACAAACTGACCACGAAAGCCACCTTAGACTGTTCTGTCGGGAACTGGTCTGACATCATCTCGAGGTGCAGGGAACATTGGGACAGGAACCCACGGCACAGCTTAGAGTCCCCATCAAATTTCTCAGAGAGAAGAGACAGGCGGACTCTAGAGGTAGAAGCGGCAGCTCGTAGCGGAGGAGATGCTGGAGCTGGCGGAGGAGATGGTAGAGGCTGGGGAGGCAGAAACTGCTGGAGCATGACAGCCAACTGCGACAGCTGTTGTCCTTGTTGGACGATCTGCTGAGACTGCTGGGCAAGCACGGTGGTGAGGTCAGCGAGACTTGGCAGCGGCACCTCAGCGGGATCCATGGCCGGATCTACTGTCAGGGTCCGGACTGGTATGCGGGGAGGACACGGGAGTGGATCCTCTGTGTCAGTGAGGCAATGGTGTGGACCGTACCAGGGGAACGGAATCTAAGAGGCTACTGGTTTTCACCAGAGCCTGCCTCAAAGCGGGATGGACTTGCTGCGGCAGGTAACCCCCAGGTCGCTCCACCCGATAGCGACTCAGAGACAGGTGCGGTACACAAGGACAAGGCAAGGCGAGGTCAGACGTAGCAGAAGGTCAAGGCAGGCGGCAAGGTTCGTAGTCAGGGGCCACAGCAAGGGGTCTGGATAAACAGGCTAGGGATACACACAAAACGCTTTCTCAGGGCACTAAGGCAACAAGATCAGGCCAGGACAGGAAGGGGGAGTGGGTTTATATGTGTTGGAGTGATTGGGAACAGATTGGGCCAGGCACCAATTAACGGTGCACTGGCCCTTTAAATCTGAGAGACCCGGCGTGCGCGCCCTAGAGAGCGGGGCCGCGCGCGCCGGGACTGATCAGCAGGAGGACGGGGCAGGTAAACAGAACGGGATGTGACCCACAGGCAGGCACGTCCCACCGCGTGGATCGCATCCCCGCCGGGGGAAACAGAGCAGCGCTCCCGGTCAGCTAGTCTGACCAGGGCGCTGCAACCAGGAGGTGAACGCTGCGATCGCTCTGGGGGAGGAGAGGGACCCGGAGCGCTCGGCGTGACAATTATATGTGACAAGGTCCTCAAGGGTGAAATTAAAAGGGGCAGTTTAAGTTGTAGAAATTTCTGCAACAGTCCGTAACAATAAACCTGAGTGAGGAGAACTCTGAGGACAATGAGCTCCAGTATGCTTAAAACAGTATTTCTCTACAACACCAGTAGGTGTGTACTTTTGGCTGGCCTTTCAAAGTATCTAGGCCCTTAAGACTTTAACAGGAACAAAATGTACACCACATATGTGGTATGCACTTATGAGGGGAGGACAATGCGCTCCAGTATGCTTTAAAAAGTATTTGTGTACAACACCAGCAGTACACACCAGTGCTGCAGCACACAGTCACTGTGTACTACACCCAAAATTGCACTTTCTCTCTCAATCTGATGATCCATATTAGACCAATATATGGAGGGTTAATCCAAACAATATACCAAAAGATCACCGTAGTGATCAACTAATTCCCTAAATTTACCATATATTAAGAAAAATTTTTATTGTTTCATATTGGTTCACACACAAAAAAGATTACAAAATCAGGGTGTCTCTCTTTCCAGAATTATTTGGTGCAAAGAGTACTGCCAGTATTACAGTATGCACCTGCAGTGTGCCATACTGAGGGAAAGGACACCACTGTGTTTTAAAATCAAATTGTAGCCCCCCTCGACATGTTTCGCCATACACACGGCTTTGTCAAGAGGTAACAGAGCTGTCCTTTCCCTCAGTATGGCACACTGCAGGTGCATACTGTAATACTATTGAGTCCTGGCAGTACTCTTTGCACCAAATAATTCTGGAAAGAGAGACACCCTGATTTTTTAATCTTTTTTGTGTGTGAACCAATATGAAACAATAAACATTTTTTCTTAATATATGGTAAATTTAGGGAATTAATGGATCACTACGGTGATCTTTTGGTATATTCTCTCTCACTCTCACTCCCTTCCCTATCAGTGCTTCTAGGCAGGATTTGGGCTTGAGGTGAATCGCTGCTGTTCTGTGCAACACACTGTGCAACACACTGCTCTCTATCCCTCTCTGTAATAGAACGCTTTAGTGACTTGGAGGTGAATCGCTTCTGTTAAAATGCTTTTCTGTGCAACATATTGCTCTCTGTCCCTCACTGTAATAGAACACTAATGTGACTGGGAGGTGAATCGCTGCTGGAAAAATGCTTTTCTGTGCAACACACAGCACTATCTGTCCCTCTCTATCTCTCTGCAATAAAAGGCTGAAGTGACTGGCCGCAATATGGCTGCTGTTTATATAGGGCTTGGACATCACAGGGGTGTCTGGCTGCTGATAGGCTGCATGCTGCATGTGCTTCAGGGTCATCCCGCCTACCCTTGCTCCCACCTTCCCAGGATTCCTTGCCCCATGTCCGCACATGTGGATCCGCCATTTTAGATGCTCGACCCCTGGAGCCTGGACCGCACTAAATGGAGTTTAATGAAGCGATTTGCACGATCGAATCACAGCGATATTCGCACTCATTGCAAATAAAAATTTTCCTGAAATTCATAACGAATTTGCATACGTCAGATTCGATTGGCTCATCTCTTATGTCCACCCATTCTGGCAAATTTTATTATAAATCTGCCTAGTGGTTGGAGCTTAATACAGAGAGTCAAAATGGCTAATGCTCACCTGCCCATAATTACTTCAGTATCAATAGAACCAGGAATACCGGGAAGAGCTGGGTACTGTCAGGCCAGTAGCATTGCAAAAGGCTCTTAGGCAGGCAGGCAAGTTCTATTAGGCTGGAAATAAATAGTCCCTGCCACCCTGGTAGTGCCAGAACTCTCCTGCTTAGTGTTGTACCTGTCTGGTTATGGAAAATAGGGGGGGGGGGCACCACTTTTTTGAAAAAAAGATTTTATTACCAAGGCATTACAGGACCTGGTTCTTCCTTGTACTTCTGGTGCCAGTGAGTACTGTGGTAATGATGGGGCTGGGGGTTAGCTTACACCAATCCCCGGCTTAGAAATTGATGCCATCTATCTGATAATATCCACTACTAAGTCAACATTTAGTGCCAAAAAGACACACAAGGTATAAAAAAAAATGTAAGTAAAAAATAAAAAAGTTTCAAATAACTAAAATATGTCTATATAATGTTTTCAACATGGTGTCCACTATGTTCAAGTGTTAAGGCTATTCTGTTCTCCCAAATAAGTAACCAATAAGTAAGTACCTTGATATGACCCCATGGCAATCCCAAGATGTTCAATCAGGAGAACATAGTGGCTACTGGACTAGACTTCTAGACTTCACTTTAGGATAATCTCTAACAAAATATTTGCAATTAGAAGGGACCCCATCAGAAAATGTTCCATCTTCTGATAAGAATGACACAAATGAAGGATACCGAGGCCACAGTGCTACTGATCACTTCACTTACCATGGTAACCAGTGCCAGAAGATATGACATCAGACCTGATGGCCTATTTAAAGAAACATCCCCCTGATGTTCACTGTCTATTTGTTAAGGTACATAGCTTTCCTATCCCATTATCCTATTCGATGCTATTGACTACTGCCTGTTCTGGATTCAGATTTTATTTTTCCCTCAGTCGGTGGATTGTCTGCCTGGTACCTGTTGTCTGACTCTTGGCTTTGAGATCTCTGACATCTTTCACATCTCTGGAGCAAGACTGTTGCAAATGGCAGTATAAACGTGGAGTTGTAACATCGTCCCACCAGCCCTTGGGTTTTCTCCAGATTCTCCACACCTTCTTTACACCTGTGTCTTCCTTTACTTCTCAGGAGACTAAACAAACTAAAGAATCAAAAAAAAATCCAGTCTGTGTGAAAACCTAAATATGGACAATTAGAGACCAATTGAGACCCGTTGGGAAATATTTTCCCCTTACAAGAGCAACAATAAAACATACATTTAATAAGTTTCTAAATATAATCTAGTTTTTTTAAACCAAACTTTTGGCATAAAAATTTAGTTTTGACCTATTGGCAAATATACTTATTGGCCTATAACTCAGAGAGAACTGAGATGTCTTAATATATAGCCACAGTTCTTCTTGAACTTTTAAAAGTCAAAGATCTGTATTCTTGTTACCGACAAAGCTTTGTAATTACTAAGACAAATATTTGCCTTTTGACTAAAATGTTGACTTATAGCACACAGTTGACACTACTGAAATGTCGTACTATTTTATGTCTCTTCCTATGTGGTATACTTTCATGAATTTACAGGTTGGGGGAATTAAAACTGACCGCTATGTCAATTAAGACTCAACTTACAAAAAGGCAAAATAAGAAAATCAAATGTCAGAGTGATTTGCAGAAAATATAGATTTTTATGAAACAAATATGTAAAATAACAACACAAGTAATCAAACAAGTAAGGCTAAGTTCATATTGCTGTTTGTATACATCCCGTTCAGGGTCCATTTGGCTGTTTTTCCTTTTCTTGTGCAAAATGGACCCTGAAACGGGTCTGAGCACAACAGACAGTGCCGCGTACTAACAGACCCCATTCACTTCAGTGGAGTCCGTTGGAGATCTGGTAGTTTACATGTATCATTTTTTTCTACGCTAAACTCTACAGAATTGCCAATGGAGCTCCACGTGGCAATATGACGTCCTTTGCCAATGTGAAAGAGGCCTGGGGGCATACAAAAAAGAGAATTTACACAGAAATTTTTATTTGAACTTATCATGTTTATTGTGTCGCTTTTACTAACAATTTGACAATAAACGTATTGCTTGTCTACCCAGAAATGCAGTTAAGGTCTTTGTTTTTTTTAGCCATGGCTAACAATTAGTTCTATACCTTAGCCGTGTATTGAGTTAGATACCCTGGTCAAGGTTGACACACCCATACCAAACACTAGTGTTGCTCGCGAATATTCGCAATGCGAATTTTATTCGCGAATATCGCATATTCGCGAATATAGCACTATATATTCGTAATTACGAATATTCGTTTTTTTTTGTAATTTTTTTTTTCACAGTAAACATCACAGTGATCATCCCTCTCTGCTTCCAGCTTGTGTGGTGTAAAGAAGGCTCTAATACTACTCTGTGAGACTGGCATGCAAATTTTTGCATATGCGAAAATTTACATATGCGAAGTTTCGCATTTGCGAATTTTCGCTTATGCTAATTTTTGTATATGCTATTTTCCTCATACGCAAATTTTCGCATATGCGAAAATAAAACGCGAATATTACGAATATGCGAATTTAGCGAATATATGACGAATATTCGTCCATATATTTGCGAAATATAGCGAATTCGAATATGGCCTATGCCGCTCAACACTACCAAACACCCAGACCACATGTTTTGGTATGAACAATATCTGCCCCATATCCTTTTCTTAATGTCGCATGCTATTTAACATTTATTATATTATTTTGTATTAAATGCTTAAATGGTAACTCTAAACTCTAAATTTTTTGCTATTGCACTCCTCATGGTAAATAAAAAATATTTCTAATATACTTTGTTAAAAAAAAATGAAGTTTTCAATGTTTTATTTGTGCTTAAAAAGGCTCAAGAGCACATTTTCCCCCATCTCATACACAGACTTTGGACCAAAGCCCAAACACAGGAAGTGCAGCCTGGAGTGCTGAAGGGGGTGTGTCCAGCCTCATCCAATCATAGCTCCTCTCACACTTAACTACCATATGCTGTTGGTTGGACACACACCCCTCAGCACTCCAGGCTGCACTTCCTGTGTTTGGGCTTCGGTCCAAAGTCTGTGTATGAAATGGGGGGAAGTGTGCTCTTTTTTAAGCACAAGTAAAACATAGAAAATGTCATTTTTTTTAAACAAAGTATATTAGAAATATTTTTTATTTACCATAAGGAGTACAGTAGAAAAAAAAAGTTTTAATGAGAGTGACCATTTATGTACATTTCTACAATTAATATAATGTAATTTTAGTTAACATTACTATTGTACCCTGGACTCGTATTTTATGTACCGTATTTATTTATCTGATTTATATCAATGTAAACATATTTTCTTTTCAATTTAAACATGTACAATAAAATATAAAATATACTTTTTTGGTCTAAAATACACAATTCTGTTCTGTTGTATATGATGCTTAAAAAGTTTTAGTCAGAGGATTGGAATAAACTATATGAGTTATCAAAACATTATATGAATTTAACAATTGTTCTATTTTAAACCAATTAGAATGGTTTAGTATATGTTGATAATAATAAAAATAATGATACTTTATTATTGTTCTTGTTATTATTATTATTATTATTATTATTATTATTATTATTATTAATAATCATCATATTATAATCAATCTATTATTATTCTTACTATTATTATTTTGAGGTTCTAAAGCATCTATCACTAAATTTTAAGGCTTGTATACAAGTAATTTATTTCTTTATTGTCAGAATTAATATATTGAAGAGAAAAAAATGTTTTAAAAATATAAAATATTAAAAATACAATAACAAGAACAATAATAATAATTATAATAATAATAATTAATAACAATACTAATACATTATTGTTATTATTATTATCATCAGTAGTAGTAGTAGTAGTAGTAGTAGTAGAAGTAGTAGTAGTAGTAGTAGTAGTAGTAGTAGTAGTAGTAGTAGTATGGTTGCTGTTATCTAAGTGATGTACCATTTTGTTCCTGTTTAAGTCTCAAGGGCCTAGTTACTGTGAAAGGCCAGCAAAAAGTACACACCTGCTGGTGTTGTAGACAAATACTGTTTTAAGCATACTGGAGCTCATTGTACTGCCCTCATAAGTGCATACCACATACGTACATCTAAGTTGTGTACCATATTGTTCCTGTTAAAGTTATAAGGGCCTAGTTACTGTTGAAGGCCAGGAAAAAGTACACACCTGCTGGTATTATAGTCAAATTCTGTTTTAAGCATAGTGGAGCGTATTGTCCTCCCCTCATATACGTACTAAGTATGTCAGGCAGAGAAGTTCCAGGATGTGCACAGAGGAGTGGCAGAGGCCTAAATTCATCTGGCACAAGCAGAGGAGAGCAGAGCAGAGCAGAGTTGCAGCAAGAGGCCTGAGCTCATTCTGCCACCATATGGTCTCCTCATGCTTCCGTCACCTCCAGGCTGTGTCATTCAGCCATTATATGGTCTCCTCATGCTTCCGAAACCTCCAGGCTGTGTCATTCAGCCACTATTTGGTCTCCACTTGCTGCTGCCAACTCCAGGGTGTGTCATTCAGCCACTATATGGTCTCCTCATGCTTATGCCACGTCCAGGCTGTGTCACTGTACTGCCATGTGGTCTCCTCATGCTGCTGGCACATTAAATAAAACTTTTAGGTTCATGTATTTAACATTTTCAATTGAAATGTTAAAAAATATATTTAATCTTTTCAATTGTGAGGCCCTATGATTTCGCCAGGCTGTTGCCACCTCCAGGCTTAGTCATTCAGCCACTATATGGTCTCCTCATGCTGCCGCCACCTCCACGCTGTGTCATTTAGACACTATATGGTCTCCTCATGGTGCCGCCACCTCCACGCTGTGTCATTTAGCCACTATATGGTCTCCTCCTAATGATGCCACCTCCAGGCTCTGTCATTGTGCCACTCTGCGACAGTGATTCTAATAGCGACACCTCTAATCTGCATTATTTCACTAACCAACAAACACACTATGCGTGTTGCAGCAAGGCAAAGTGTTCCACGTCCCTATTGAGGCTTTCTGTAGGCCAGAAATAGCAATTTTTAACAGAGATTCACCGCAAATAAATTCGGACCGAACCAAATTTTTTCGGAAAATTCGGCGAATCGGCTGAATCGATTTTTCAAAAATTTGCTCATCTCTATACATGGATTATACATTAATTGATTGATGGATGGATTGTAGTGGAACCACTAGCTTAGTGGAGAGGAGTGATTTGTGCCCTGGTTCTGTGACATTCTTTGGTACTGTACTATAGAATAAATGTTACATGCAAGTAAATTTAGGATAGTTCCTCTAAGCAGTAAGAGAGTGTACAAGTATTGCTTCTAGCAGAATTTAGGGTTGCTTGACAGACTTATGCATTATGCTAAATTATCATGTAGATACTGAATCTCTAAAAGACAGGAGCTGAATTGGAGTCAGAGCATAGCTACTATTTATACATCCTATGAAGATCATGCAGCATAATAAAGGCCTAAACAGAACATTAAATTGTGTTTGCATAGAAAATCGAATTTGTTTTAAATGGTTTTTATTCTCCACAAGAATAGTTTAATTAGTTTCATTTAGTTTAATAAGCAATAAATATTTAAAATAAAACACAATGCATATTGTAAAAATAAGAAGATATACAAAATTAATAATATATTAAATAAAAATTATGTATCATCATGGAAAGCCAATCTCAGGGGAAAAAAAGACAAAATCTGTACACACTAGTTAGTAATAACATCAGTACCACTGACTGGTTCAAGGAATAACATTGATTGTCTCATGATTATGGAAGCAAGTGAACAGTCAGCTTTTGAAGTTGAAGTGTGTGAAGCAGGAATATAAACAAAAGTAAGGATCTGAGCATCTTTGACATAGACCAATGATGGCTAGAAGGTCAGAGAATCTCTAAAAGGCCAAGTCTTATCGGATGTTTCCAGCAGGCAGCTTTTAGTACCTACCAAAAGTGGTCAAAGAAAAGACAACAGTAAACCAGTAAAACCAGTAAAACCTGTAAAACTGTAAATCTGTCATGGGAATCAAAAACTCATGACTTTACGTAAATAAAGGCTTATATGGTTTGTTCCCATAGATGATCCACTGTAACACAAATTAATGAGAACATTTAAGGGGTTGTCTCAGCAGGCAAAAATAGTCTTGCACTCAACTTTTGTACAGTATGTTGACATTGAGTTATACTTTCCCAGCTTCTTGCAGAAGGTGGGCTGCGTTGCCAGGGCTGGTCCTATGTTGTGACTGCCATGTGGGAAAATGCACACCTTCATGCAGCGGTCAATGGCTGTGCAGTCTTGTGCATATTGCAAAAACTTTGTGCAGCCATTGGCTGCTGCATACAGACATGTTTTTTGCGCAAATTCCGAGGTCGCAAGTTAGGACCAGTCCCAGGGACACAGCCCGTCTCCTGTAAGTGGGCAAGAAAGTACAATGGACTTCACAACGTTAAAGACTTGATTCAGCACTGCTAAAACACTAATGTTTATTGGATTCCATAAAATCAATGTACATGGAGGACATCACACCACCGTGCTGCACAAACATCACACCAGAAAGACATGTTTCGAGCATGTGCACACTCTTGATCCCCGATTCTATGTGGGGAAATTAGAAATAAGGTTAATAAAATGGCAAAGCTTGTAAAACCAGGTACACAATCAGCTGATCATTTTACACAGTACAGTCAACTCATTCTCAAGATAAGAAGCAAATCCATGAAGAAGAGCTTTGTTCCTAGTAAAGAAAGTAAGTGTAGACAGATAGGTATACTGGTAGTGTCATCCTATACTGATGCAGTTGCAAAGTTGAAATACTTAGAAGGTGGCCAGCAGACCATTAGATGGGAGGTGTCTGTGGACTGCAGATGATGGATGGACCATGTTGAATCTTTTTATTGACTACTCCAGACAGGGGCAATATTCAGGCAATTTGGCCAGTGTTCCAGATGAAATAGTCTCAGTTCCTTGGAAGCTGGAATGATTTTTTGCAATGTTCACTTTTAAGGATACTATCCATAAAACACGGATGTTGTGTTTGTTTACAAAGAACCGTTATGCTCCCATCAATACCACTGACTGGTTGAAGGAATAACATCGATTGTCTCATGATTATGGAAGCAAGTGGACAGTCAGCTTTTGAAGCTGACGTGTGTGAAGCAGGAATATGAACAAGTGTAAGGATCTAAGCAACTTTGGCAAAGACCAATGATGGCCAGATGGTCAGATCATCTCTAAAAGGCCAAGTCTTGTAGGATGTTTCCAGTAGGCAGCTTTTAGTACCTGCCAAAAGTGGTCAAAGAAAAGACAACTGTAAACCAGTAAACCAGTAAAACCTTTAAATCTGTCATGGGAATCCAAAACTCATGACTTTATGTAAATAAAGGCTTATATGGTTTGTTCCCATAGATGACCCACTGTAACACAAATTGATGAAAACATTTAAGGGGTTGTCTCAGCAGGCAAAAAGCTTTTGTGTTCCAGATGAAATAGTCTCAGTTCTTTGGAAGCTGGAGTGATTTTTTGCAATGCTCACTTTTAAGGATACTATCCATAAAACACTGTTGTTGTGTCTGTTTACAAAGAACCCTTATGCTCCCATCAGGGACAATCGCTGTCAGTGCTGTCTCCGAAAATCAGAGCCAGTCACAATGATTTACTGCTCTTTTGAAGGACTCGTGGGATAGATACACGAATATGCAAATCTGTGTCAGGATTCAACTAGCTCATTTGCTTGGTCTGGTAGCATTGAACCCTCACCTAACAACATTCTCTGCTCATAAATACATAAAAAATTCAACTTTTTTTTGCATTAAAATATGAAAACACATCTAATGTGAAGTCAGAAGCTCTCCGGGTACAAATCATATTTCAAATACCTTAGAAGATGCAAAAAGCAGATCCTGCCTTTGATAGATGAAATAGAAAAATAGGACATGATTCAAGAGCTTTTAGCTTGAAAACAAGATTACAACATTTGTTATAGAATTTGTAAATTCACACACTGTACTATTTCTAATCCAGGCTCATTTCATACAAAAATAACACATTTCATTACCGTTTAAGACCTTTCACGCTGAACTGGAGAAATAGGCTATAGCCCCCTGTGTGAGATGAAGAAATTAAAAGCAAAAGAAAAGGCAGCTTTAATTTATAAGACGCCACAAATGTAGATTTGTGAATTTCATTTGTTGAAATGAGAAAACTTTTTCTCATAAATACTAAAACCAGTGTGGTTCCTGTATTTTTTTCCCTTCTTTTAGAGTTCAATGAAGAAGAGGGCGATGTACAGACTTATAATGTATGTGTATTTTTTTTTCTTCTTCACATGGTAATGCTTCCAACTGGTGCGTTTTATTCCATTGACTGCCTGACTACACATTTTATATCATTACAATAGAACATTTCTCCCTGTCTATAACCTTTGTGCTCACATAGATTGCGGTTGAATTAAATCAATTAAAATCCTCATCTATTGATATTTTACTCAAGGTAACGGCTTAAATGAGAGTTTCATTTGACATTTACAAAAGTGGAGAATTATTTTTAGAAAACAGAATAAATTGAAGATGTATTTACAATTTTTGGTTTCTAAGTATAAATTGCCGAGGAACAAATTGTTTGCTGCCTTAGGGAAATTAACAATCCCTCCGAATGGATTGCTTCTGTCACTGTATGGACATACAGTAGCTTGTTTGATGTCCTTCTTCCATTTATCTTGCGGTCTGCATTTATCCGTAATCAGACTTACTTCACAGGTACAACGGATGAAAGAGAACCACCCAGAGTGGTACTGGGTTTAAAGTTTTACTTAAACTCACTTGTTCAAATACTTTTTCTTCTTTTTCTTTTTTCTTTTCTGGAAAACTCGGATAGTTTTCTAGTTTACAGCTCTTCATTTCCCCATCTACCAAGAATGATAAATTGCTTTTTTTTTCTATTTCAATATACCTTGAAGCTGCAATTACGGTACTTCAAAGCTAGCACTTTGTGTCATTAGGAGATACTGTAGATGTTTATATTATATAGTCTAAAAAATGACAGTAACTATCACAACAACAAACAACTATATGAATAAAAGTAATGCACCTTCTTTACAGCATGGTTATGTTGTATGGAAACATACACTGCTAGAAGCTCATTTATAACACCATAAGAATTTATAGCTTCATTGTATCTAACAAAGTTAAGACATAAACATAAAATATCTATGCAATACCAATGTATGTTGAGGGACCCGTGCAATGAAAAGAATAGGAAGTTATACTCACCTGTCCCCGGCGCTCCAGACCGTCACCGCTTCCCTGGATGTCGCCCTCCATCGCTGTCGCCGCGTCCCCGAGGTGTCCCCGCCACTCAAGAACATCTCTGCTGCCTTGGATCGTCGCTCTTCATCGCCGTCATCACATTGCTGCGCACGCCGCTCCTATTGGATGACGGGACGGCGTGCACGGCAAAGTGATGATGACGAAGGGGATGCAGGGGATCCTGAAGAGAACGGTCGGGAGTGCCGGGGACGGGTGAGTGACCATTACCGGAGCACACGGTGCACCTTAAACGGCTATCCGGCGGAAGCAGTCTGCACTGCTGGATAGCCGTTTATGCGATGGCCCCGACATACAAAAGCATCGTATGTTGATGCTGCCTTCAACATGTGATTGCCTCTGAGAGGCCATTGTATGTTGAAATTATCGTATGTCGGGGCCATTGTAGGTCAGGGGGGTCACTGTACATGTATGTATATATATATATATATATATATATATATATAAAAATATTTCCCATTAAGTAGTTTTCCTATGTTATAAAAGATATCCCCTATTTACAGAATAGGGAATAACAATTTAAATGAGGGGTGGTCTGACCATTGGAGCCCCCAACAATTTTTAAGAAGGGATATATGATGACTGGTTTGGTCTCCGCACCCGTAGGTTTAATGCTGTTTAGCCTTGTTGTTTATTCTGCTTGCTGTGGCTACGTCCTAGCTGTCTGGGCTGGTCAGCTGATCATGCTGAGTTCACACCTGTGTAGCTGGCTATTTAAACCTGCAGAGTGCTTCTAGTCCTCAACAGTGAAAGAACTTAGTGTGAGTAACCAGGATTGTTTGTTCTCTGTCTTCTGGAAATTGATATTTGGCTTTTTCCTTTACTCTTCTCTTTTTCTGCATTCCTGTATTCTGCTATCTCATGGTACCGACCTCGGCTAGACTGACATTGATTTGACCGTGTGTGTCTCTTAATGTATATCTGTTAGTTTGTGAACCTGACAGAGCTGCGTATGTTGAGTCTCAAATGCGTACGTTAACACAGAGATGCAGACCTGTCAAGGGATACTGCACAGAATTTAAAAAGTGGTGCATGGCCTCCAAATGGAACACCCCAGCTTTGATTTGCCAGTTCAGATTGGGGTTTTCTGACCTTTAAAGACATGCTGGTTACTTACCTTTCTCCTGACACCCTAGACCAAGCAATGATGTTAGCTGTGCGCTTGGATAGACATCTGTTTTAATGCAGATGGGAACATTCTTCTTCCTCTATTTCTCCTTTACTACCTGACTCTTATACTGTTTCTCATCACCAACCTGTGCCCGAGGTGGAGCCCATGCAGATAGGTCTATCCATACCCCGGAGAAGCGCAGGTGATTTCTCCAACTCTACAGGCTGTTTTTCTATTGTAGAGAGGACACACATTTCATCAGATCCTGTGTCAAGCGTCCGCATCCAAGTGGTTATTGTGGAGGCCACTTGGGTGCACAGGTATGTCTTGCCTCACAAAGAACTATGCCTGGCCAAGTTCATCTAGGGAGCAGTGGTCCATCTACTGTTCAATCTGATTTAACATCTAAGAGTGTTTTAAAGCCAGTTTTGCAGCAGCCTCTGGCGGAGTCAGCGTGTTGCGGCAGCATGGGCAATAAATTTAATGAGAATGCTCATGCGAACTTGGAGTCTGAGAGAAGTGATGAGAATTTGGAGGATGTGATGACACCAATGCCTAGTGTGATATTACGGATGAAGACACGATGGAGGAAATTGATGGTCCATCCGTGGCTAAGTCTGTACTTCGGGTACTGTCCACATCCGTAGGGTTAATGCTGTTTAGCCTTGTTGTTTATTCTGGTTGCTGCAGCTACGCCTTAGCTATCTGGACTGGTAAGCTGACCATACTGAGATCGCACCTGTGTAGCTGGCTATTTAAACCTGCAGTGTGCTTCTAGTCCCCACCAGTGAAAGAACTTAGTTTGAGTAACCAGCATTGTTTGTTCTTTATCTTATGCATATTAATCTTTGGCTTTTCCCTTGACTCTTCTCTTGCTCTGAATTCCTGTACTACGCTATCTACTGATACTGACCTTGGCTAGACTGACATTAATTTGACTGTGTGTGTGTGTCTTAGTGTATCTCTGTTAGTTTTTGTGTCTCCAGCTGTTTCAGACTCCTACTGTTTTTGTATTTTATTATTTTGACAAAGCTGCCCCAGCACTTAACAGGGAGGGTTTGTCATCGTGGTTGTCGATCTGTCACTTAGGGCAGATAAGCAATAGGTAGGGACAGTGGCTGTGGGGGAGTTAGGGCTTCACTGTTCCCTGCTCATACGTGAAAGGGGACCTAAGATTCCCATTAAAATTGAGGAACCAAGTTGTGCATACATGCTGCCGCTCTATTCATTTTCTATGGTAGACGCAGAGACAAGCAAATGCCATGATTGGATATCTCTGGCAGCTCCCATAAAGAATGAATGGAGAGGTGGGTCGCACATGTGGGAGTCTTTCGTCCCTCTTATCGAGATCATAGGTGGACAGGCAACAACTTTTTAAGATGGTATACCCCTTAGAGACACAATATAAATTGAGATGAACTGAACATCTTTCATTACTTTAACAATGATAACAATGCCTTTGCCCTTAGATAAGTGTCAATTTATAATTTCAATACTGCCATTGTATCTGTCTTTACTACTTCTTGTGGTATAGTATTCCAAAGTTTGACTATACTTACTATAAAGAACCCTTTCCACTGCTGATGTGTGACTCATTTTTCATCCAAACATGGTCCTTTGAGTAAATAAATCTTTTTCAGATCTCCATCAATAGATGGACAGAAAGTTAATATTCTTCAGTGATCCTATATACAGGAAATATGTCCGAAAAGAAAAAAGGAGACACATACAAAAATACAAACACATTTTATTAAAGGGAAGCTTGTTACATTACATCTTATCTCTCAACAACAAGATAGAACATAAGTGTCTGATTGCAGGGGGTCTGATAGCGGGGACCCCCTTCAATCTCCTGTCTGGCACCCTAACTCTCCCTGTGCACCGAACTATCTCGGCTCCATGCAAGTAGACTGTCAACCACTGCACAAAGCTGTGGTAAACAGGCTCCCTCCATGTTCCTCTATGGGAGAGCCAGAGATACATGAGAACTGCATCTCTGCCTCTCCCATAGAGTTGCATGGAGATGGCGTGTAAACCACAGCAATAGAAGAGACTGTGTTCTGAACACAAATGTCAGACCCCCCCCCCCCCCCTTACACCCAATATCAGACACTTATGCCCTATCCTGTGGAATGGGGCATCCCTTTAATGTGCTATACTAAAAAACTGTGCTATTTGTGCTTGTTTTTTGGTTGCTGTGTTCTTAGAGATGAGCGAATCGAAGCTGACAAACCCGAATTCATTACGAATTTCATGAAAAATTCAATTCGCAACTAATGCCAATATTGCCGCGATTCTATGTCGCAAATCGCTTCAAAAAACTCCATTTACTCCAGGCTCCAGGGAATCTAAAATGGTGGATCCACAAGTCAGTACATGGGGCAAGGAACATTGGGAAGGTGAGAAGGCAAGGCAGGAAGGCAGGTAGGCGGGATGACCCTGAATCACATGCAGGATGCAGCCTATCAGCAGCCAGTCACCCCTGTGATGTCACGGCCCTATATATTCGGCAGACATTTTAAGGCTTATCGTTTCATTCATTACACTGCAGAGAGATAGGACGGATATTGCTGTGTGATCTTTTTGCAGCAGTATTTCACCTTTTAGTCACCTCAGCCTTCTGTAGGACACAGAGCTCAGCATTTTTGCACAGAAATTAATTCTTACTGCAGCGATTAACCCCTCAGTCACTGTGAACAGCATTGTATTACAGAGAGGGGCAGAGAGCTGTGTGTTGCCTCAGCTGCAGAAACATTTTCAGAGGATGGAGAAATAATTTTTTAGGGCAAATCTGTGTCTTTGTTCCACAACAACTGGTCTCCTGGTTCTACTAGTCTGTAGACGGTATAATCCATATCCATTCCTAATAGCATTTGAGAGAGAGACTTTTTGCCATTTTGGGTTTAGTACACAGTGACTGTGTGCTGCAGCATTGTTGTGTACTGCTGGTGTTGTGGGCAATTTTTTATTTTTTTTATTTTAGCGTACTGTAGCACATTTTTCTGCCCTCATAAGTGCATACCACAAACCTACATCTAAGTGGTGTACTATTTTGTACCTGTTAATCTTTAAAGGGCCTACATATTGTGAAAGGACAGCCAAAAGTAATCACCGGCTGTTTTACTCAAATAATTTTTGAAGCGTACAGTAGCACATTTTTATGCCATCATAAGTGCATACCACATACGTACATCTAAGTAGTGTACTATTTTGCACCTGTTAATCTGTCAAGGGCCAAGATACTGTGAAAGCCAAGGCAAAATTACTGACCGGCTGGTGTTTTTACTCAGATATTTTTTTAAGTGTACTGTAGCGCATTCTTCTGCACTCATAAGTGCATGCCACATACCTACATCTAAGTAGTGTACTATTTTGTACCTGTTAATCTGTCAAGGACCTAGATACTGTGAAAGTCCAGGCAAAAGTACTAACTGGCTGGTGTTTTTACTCAGATACTTTTTTAAGTGTACTGTAGCATATTCTTCTGCCCTCATAAGTGCATACCACATACGTACATATAAGTAGTTTACTATTTTGAACCTGTTAATCTGTCAGGGGCCTAGATACTGTGAAAGTCAAGGCAAAAGTACTCACCGGCATGTGTTCTATACAAATACTGTTGTAAGCATGGTGAAGTGTATTGTACTCCCCTCATATAACCACTCAATATGTAAGGCAGAGAAGTGCCAGGATGTACACGGAGGAGTGGCAGATGCCTAAATTCATCAGGCAGAGGTTGCAGCAGACTAGGGGCGAGTGGCAACAGGAGTCACAGTGAGAGGCCTGAGCTCCCAGTATCAGCTAGACATCATGTCTCGACAAGCAACCCATCTTCCGTCATCGATTAGTTGACAAGGTCATTCACTTCATCACAAGTGACATCTGATACCCCCAGTCAACAGTCGGTGGTTCCTCAGACACAACTCACGGTTGGCATGGCCCGGGAGCAGTCCCTGTCCTCCCATTGCCTCTCTCCTATGCTGTTCCCTCCCTTAAAGAAGTATCTTATGCTGTGTGTTCAGCTCCACTATTCAGTGAAGACGATCTAATAGAGGACAGTCAGCAGCTACTGCCCAGCCAACAAGTGGAGGAGACATCTGCAGCTTTCCCCGTTAGGCAGGAAAGTAGTGATGAGGAGAGTGACGTGGGAGGCGGTGTTGCCAGCGTTCAGGGTCCTGTAGCAGACACTGTTGTAGAACCTGAGGAGGACATTAGTGTCGTGCAGACCCTTGTTGATGATGATGAAGCAAATCGCAATTTAGGGCTTCATCATCATCATCATCAGGAGAAGAGAGTTGCAGGTTGCCCGTGAGGCAGCAGCTGAGCCAGCAAGGTGGTAGCATGGTTGTAAGTCAGCATGGTGGCAGAAGTGGAAATTCTGGAGCTAAACGTGCCCGGGGGAGGCCACCTGCTTCGCAGCAGCCTACCTTCCCGGGAAATAGTGGAACAGGGGTTCCTGGAGACGGCGGCAGTAGCAGTCAATTAGTGCGGTCTGTATGTGGGAAAATCAGCTACTCAGTGGTGTGGCATTTTTTAATCAAGCATCCGGAGGAGGTTCACATAGCCACATGCAAGATATGTCGGCAGACGGTGAAGCGTGGCAAGGGTCCCAATGTTGGCACCACGGCCCTGTGTCAACATATGCTTCGCCACCATAAAGCAGCCAGGGAGAACCGTGGCTCTGCTGTAGTGGTCCAGCCTGCGGCATCACCCAGTGGCACGCTGCTCCCTCTTTCAGCCAGCCAAGGCTCCACCACCTCAGCAGAAGGGGGAGCTGTGTGTCACCTCCTTCTGTCGCTCCAGATGCTCCTGCTCCTCCTACTTTTAGTCAGCCATTCCGCCAACAATCCATCGGCGAAGCCATGTCCAAGAGAGAGCAATATGCACCCACTGATCCAATGGCGCAGAAGCTTAATGTGCTCCTGTCTAAGTTGCTGGTTCTGCAGTCCCTCCCTTTTCAAGTGGTGGACTCTGCACCTTTCAGAGAACTGATGGCTTGTGCCGAGCCGAGGTGGAGAGTGCCAAGCTGTCATTTCTTTGCAAAGAAGGCCGTACCAGCCCTGTACAATTATGTGGCAGAGAAGGTGGTCCAGTCCTTGAGCCTGTTGGTGTGTACCAAAGTGCATGGCAGCGCCAATGTCTGGAGCTGTAACTATGGTCAGGGACAATACATGTCCTTTACGGCTCACTAGGCGAATGTGGTTCCTGCACAGCCCCAACACCAACTTGGACAGGTCACACCACTTCCTCCTCCACACTCTCAGGCCATGGGTCCTGTGACAGTGTGTGACTCCACCTCCTCATCCTTCACCGTGTCCTCAGACTCCACTGCCCAGACAAGTCTCAGTGGCCCTCATGTGTGCAGGGTACGGCGGTGTCACGCTGTTCTTCACATGGTTTTCCTTGGCTAAAAGTCATTCATAAAGAAATTGGAGCATGGCTTACTCCACAAGAACTGGAAATGGGAACCATAGTGACTGACAACGGGAAAAACATCTTGCATGCACTGCAACTGGGAAAAATGAGCCATGCACCCTGCATGGCACAAGTGATCAATCTGGTTGTGAAGCTGTTGCTGAAGTGTCCCCACCATTTGCAAGACATCCTATCAATGGGAAGGAAACTTAGCATGCACTTCAGCCACTCGTACACCGCAAAGCACACCCTACTTGAGGTGCAGCGTCAGAATGATATCCCCCAACATAGTCTGATTTGTGACGTTGCCACACGTTGAAATTCCACCCTCCATATGTTGGACCAACTGCCCAAACAGAGAAAAGCTATACCCAATTTCTTGATGATCCAAGCGGATTGGGGTACTCCCCTGTGTAACTTCAATGTGAACCAGTGGCAGCTCAAATGTGACACCTGCCGTTTGCTCAGGCCCTTTGAGGAAGCCACATTATACGTAAGTCGCCAGGATTACGGGATGAACAATGTAATTCCACTGCTTCATTTCTTACAACACATGTTGGAAACGATGGCTGGTCAGGGTAATTTAGACATGGCGCCTACATATCACGGCCACATGAGCCCTGTGGGGGCTGAACTGGAGGAGGAGGAGTGGGAGGGGCACAGTGGAGCACAGTTTAGGTTTTTGGCCAAATGGGCGATTTTTCTAGTAATCTGACAGGAGAGGAGGAGCAGGGCCTGGATCTAAAAATAAATTATAGTAGTATGCTGCAAAAAAGATATTTGTTACCCACCCATAACCTATTAATCCAGCTTGCTATCTGCTCGTGACTAAGATGGAGACCTTGGAATGAGGCCAAGAGAAGCGAGATAAGAAGAGGAGTTGGAAGTTTAGAGACAAAATATGGCCAAGAGAGAAATTAATGATAATCTGCTAATATATATACAGACGCAATATGCAAATAAACAATCAAAATATAGCATGATGATTTTGATGTGATGACTAACCACCAATTTTTGTCAAATTTAAAAACTAAAGTACTTCCGTGTAGTAAACAGAACTCTCTCTGGGAACTCTCTGAGAACACTTGGGAACAGTTCCTGCGTTTCTTGCTGAGAAAGTGTTTTCTACCAACTTTTTGTCTGGTGTATATTTCTTGTGTCGACACTCAGCTGTATACAGCAGCAGTCACGCACATTTTAAGGCCTCACCAGCAGACATCCTTGACATTGGCATACCTTGACATGACCATGCGAACACACCTTGAAGATTCACTGTACTTCTGGGCAGCCAAACTTGATTTGTGGCCGCAACTAGCAGAGTTTGCCCTGGAAAAGCTGTCCTGTCCAGCCAGTAGTGTGCCATCAGAGCGGGTGTTTAGTGTGGCAGGGGCCATAGTCACCCCAAGGAGAACTCGTCTGTCCACAAAAAATGTGGGGAGACTGACCTTTTTGAAGATGAATCAGCCAGGATTTCCACCCACGAATGTCTGATGCATCAGAGTAAATTGACCATGGTGCCACACCAACACTTCACAAATATGGATAGTGCCAAACAGATTTAAGGCGCTGCTCCCCACTTACAAACATTCTTCTGCATCAGACCTTTTTTCCCCCACCTTCGTCACCAGGTACTGGTATTTCCACCCACCGCACCACTCTGTCACCGGGTCACTTTCAGAACTCCTGATACTGCTGCTGCCACCTCCAGGATTTCTCATTCAGCCACTATATGGTCTCCTAATACCTCAGCCACTTCCAGGCTGTGTCATTCAGACACTATATGGTCTCCTCATGCTTCAGCAAACTCCAGGCTGTGCTTTTCAGCCACTATATGGTCTCTATTCATGCATCAGCCAACTCCAGGCTGTGCCATTCAGATACTATATGGTCTCCTCATGCTTCAGCCAACTCCAGGCTGTGCCATTCAGACACTATATGGTCTTCCCATGCTGCCACAAACTCCAGGCAGTCATTCAGCCACTATATTGTCTCCTCATACTGATGCCACCTCCAGGCTCTGTCATTGTGCTGCCATGTGACATGTGACTCCTTGTCAGATTTGGTCCTTTGTACCCACACTCCTGGGCCCGGGACACTAAAACTTGGGAGTTAAAATTTATATTTCAAAATCCTCAATTTAAATTTAAAAATCTTAAATTTAAATGTAAAAATCTTAAATTTTAATGGTCTCCTCATGCTTCTGCCAACTCCAGGCTGTGTCATTCAGCCACTATATGGTCTCTTCATGCTTCAGCCACCTCCAGGCTGTGCAATTCAGCCACTATATGGTCTTTTCATGTTTCAGCCACCTGCAGGCTTTGCCATTCTGCCACTAAATAGTCTCCTCATGCTTCAGCCACCTCTAGGCTGTGCCATTCAGCCACTTTATGGTCTCCGCATGCTTCAGCCAACTCCAGGCTTTGCAATTCAGCCACTATATGGTCTTTTCATGCTTCAGCCACCTCAAGGCTTTGCCATTCTGCCACTAAATAGTCTCCTCATGCTTCAGCCACCTCTAGGCTGTGCCATTCAGCCACTATAGGGTCTTCTCATCATTCAGCCACCTCCAGGCTGTGTCATTCAGCCAATATATGGTTTACTGATGCTGCCGGGCCTGGATCTAAAAAAAATTATAGTAGCACTAGCTACCAGAAATCTTCAATTAAAATTTCAAAATTCATCTTTTAATCTTAGGGATTGTGAAGCCCTAGTGTCTACTAATTCTGCTGCCAGCTCCAGGCTGTGTCATTCAACAACTATATGGTCTCCTCACGCTGCCAACACCTCCATGCTGTGTCATGCAGACACTATAAAGTCTCCTCATGCTACAGCCACATCCAAGCTGTATCATTCAGCCACTATATGGTCTCCTCATGCTCCCAACACCTCCACGCTGTGTCATTCAGCCACTATCTGGTCTCCTCATGCTGCCAACACCTCCACGCTGTGACATTCAGCCACTAAATGGTCTCCTCATGCTTCAGCCACATCCAAGCTGTGTCATTCACCCACTATATGGTCTCCTCATGCTTCCAACACCTCCATGCTGTGTCATTCAGCCATTATCTCCTCATGCTGATGCTGCCTCCAGGCTCTGTCATTGTGCCACTTTGCGGCAGGGATTCTAATAGCGATGCCTGTAATCTGCATGTCAAACTGAAAAACAGTATTGTTTCACTACCCCAGCACACTCCACATGCGTGTTAGAACAAATCAAAGTGTTCTACACCCCTATTCAGGCTCTCTGTAGGCCAGAAATAGCTATTTTTCAAATAAGATTTGCCACCAAAAAAATTCGACCTGAAACACATTTTTTCTGAAAATTCGGCAATCGGACAAATCAAATTTTTCAAAAGTCCGCTCATCTCTATGTGTACTGTAACAAGAGCATGTACTGTGAAGAAAAGATTTACACCAAAATATTAGCACATAAGATTCCATGTATGAAAGATTTTGTAGCATAGAAGTGGTAAGCCACCAGTAAACTTGAGAGGGGGGTCTATAGTATGTACTGTTAAAATAAAATTATTAGAATCCAAGGCTTCCTAAAGGGTTGCAGATTGTCAATGTAAAATGTGTTCAGTCTTGTACTGCATCTTTAAATAGAGGTTAATAAAAAGTTGACTCAGATTGCTAAATAAGCATGGATGCAGTAAAGAAAAAAAATTCCATTTATAATGTTGTTAGATAATTTTTTTGTAGTACAATTGCTGCTTTCTCAGGGGGGCTAAGTTATACAAGCTATATGGACTGGACAAGGAAGCTAAAAAGATACAAGGGCGAAAGAGCATTCTACCCTGTCTCAAGCTTTAATGTGTAACCTTTTATTTTACCTCTGTATTTACCAGTGTGGATGAATAGAATCATCTTTAACATGCAATTAATGTATTCATGAAAAATGGGAGCCAATAATTATGTACTGGGTGAAGCGGGTCAACATTGAACCAAGGTGTCACAATATAACTGCAGGTTTCCTCAGCACAATAGTGAAGGTTGTCAAATCAGCCCTATACAAAGGAACATGGCACAGGCTGAATAGAAATCTGCACAGCTACACTGTAAGTCATTAATAGAAGTAAAACATAAGCAGATTATGTGAGAACTAATGCAATACAGACAGTAAGGATGTGGAGCAATGTTCGCAAGTCTTTAGCTTGACCTCCAGCCACCAGTATGGACTTCCAGATATTACCTGCTACTTTAATTTTGCCTACTGGAAATCTTATCAAATCTGTTTTTATTGAACAAAATAGATAACAAATAGCACAATAGCAAAATAGGAGCCTATGTGCAGATAGGCGAAGAAGGTAATATTATCGTAAACCATTGGGGTGGAGGGTTATGTTTTTTTTGGGGGGGCGGAGTGGGTCACATAGAAGCAGTCTTTGCAATATTACTAGTCTGTAGATAGCTGAGGAGGACCATCGCCCTGGGAGAGAGTAGATTGAACAAGCATTTGATGAGGAGAAATCAATGGGTCCCAAGTGGCTGTGAACCTATCATGGGTCCTGTTGGTCCAGTAAGTTAACTTCTCTAATCTGCAAATTTGGCTAATTGTATTGATCTATTGACATGACAGGTTGAGCCATAAGAGGAGTATGAACAACTTGGCAGCCCATAATCATATGAGTGGGTAAAGAGCAGGGGTCAAGTCCTGGGAAGCTCACCCAAGATTTCAACTCAAGGGCTGGTCCTACAAGACCCCTGCTAATGGGAACAGTGTTCCTGCTGTGAAAAAGTGAAGGAGCTCATTTCCCACACTTTCCTGCAGGACTCTAGCCCTGGTAAAGAGTATTTAGAGGGGTGTAGTGAGGGCATGGAGAGCGCCAATACTACCAGGGGCAGGTTTAATGTAATGTTAGAGGAGCTTATCCCATGAATTATTCTCTCCACTTCTTTCCAAAAGGGTTGAATCAAACGGCAATCCCACAAATATGTGTCAAAATACCTGTCTCCACTTGACAGCACCAGCACAGCTTTGAGTCAGATAGTCCAATGGGGTATAGACATTGGGGTTTTTTATACCAATGGGAGAGAAGTTAGTGTGGTGTCCTGGCACCGTATTTCATACTGTGCCTTGGTTATTAGTCCCCAAAGTTAGAGTCCCTTGGACTGTCAGGGTTCGCTTTCCTCATTTATCCCCTAGTCACGCCTTAGTCATTTAATATTTATAAATATTATCTACCTAAATAAATGTATATGGTATTACTCACTGTTTTAGCGTCGCAGGACCTGCGGGTCATGTGACCGGGTTGCAGAACTCTATGGTTTTTGCTAAAGGACCTTTGGTGGTTTTGGACATTGTGATCACCCACAATCCATTGTAACGGTGAGTGACAGCTGATTATACCAATCCAAAACAACCAGCCCCTGCCCATATAAGGGAGCTGTGCCATATTGTCGCTCTCTTGGGTTGGTGACTTTGGACGAGGTAGGACCTCTGCAGCTTACCTCTGTGCTGTTTGTAAAGACTCTGTTATCTGGAATGTTATCGTTAATGTATATACAGAAAATCTTCACTAAAGATTCCTGCAAGTTTTAAGTTCAGCACTGCTGTGGACAATCTATTTATGCTACACTTACCTATCGCTCTTGGGAAGGGTGGCGATAGACCCAGCATCACTACAGAGTTTAACCCACACCCTGGCGTCACGAGTGACAAGGGTTAACAGCGCCCTTTATTATATTGAACAGCAACACCCCTACTACCCTACACCCCCACAAGGCTTTCCACATAGTGCTTCACCATATTAGAAACCATGGGAATTGCATAGAATGAAACTCTTCTCATACTCCGTAAAGGATAAAACACAGTTCTTGTTCCCAAGAAGAGAGATATGGAGGTGGGAGGGGTGAGATTTCTAGAAGGGCAAAGTAGTAATAGGAGAAGAACAACTTGGAGGTAGTTCTGGAGAGGCAGGCCCTCTCTAACCATCTGGGATCTCTAGGTAGGGTGAATTTAGACAGATGGGTAGAGCACATGTTTTTAATCATATGTAACTGAAGGAAC
This sequence comes from Hyla sarda, assembly GCF_029499605.1. NCBI lineage: Eukaryota > Metazoa > Chordata > Amphibia > Anura > Hylidae > Hyla > Hyla sarda. Next base: position 69,535,162 of record NC_079189.1, on the reverse strand, counting down.
TGAAGTGTTATGGTTCCACCGAAGACCGGAGGTGTGATTCGGAAGATGTGAGACACTGGGGGAAGAGGTCCTGAAGGATATTTTTAGAGAAAGGAAGCCAGGCAGTGTTTGCAGCCTTAAAGGGGTACTCCGGTGCTTACACATCTTATCCCCTATCCAAAGGATAGAGAATAAGATGCCTGATCGCGGGAGTCCCGCAGCTGGGGACTCCCGCGATCATGCACACGGCACCCCGTTAGTAATCAGTCCCCGGAGCCGGTTCACTCCGGGTCTGATTAAAGTCGACCACAGGGTTGGCGGCGTGTGACGTCACACCCCCGCCCGCGTGTGACGTCACGCTCTGCCCCTCAATGCAAGCCTACGGGAGGGGGCGTGATAGCTATCATGCCCCCTCCCGTAGGCTTGCATTGAGGGGCGGAGCGTGATGTCACACGGGGGCGGGGGTGTGACATCACACCCCGCCGGCCCTGCGGTCGACCGTAATCAGACCGGAGTGAACACGCTCCGGGGACTGATTACTAACAGAGTGCCGCATGCATGATCGCGGGCGTCCCCAGCTGCGGGACTCCCACGATCAGGCATCTTATCCCCTATCCTTTGGATAGGGGATAAGATGTGTAAGCACCGGAGTACCCCTTTAAGCAAGGGAAAAAGTATATAGGGTATGAAATGGGCTGGCAGGAGGAGAAGGAGTGAACAGGAGTGAGGAATTTGGTATAGGGATGTCCTAACTCTGCGACTCTTTCATAACTGGGTTAGGGGCAGAGCTTATGCTTATGACAAGAGAAAATACACGTCAAGATTATTTAGTAAATGGGGAAAAGGGGGGGGGGGGCAACTGACATGGAAAAGGAAAAACAAATGAACAGGTTCATTCTTTGCATGGATCATTTTCAGTGACAGAATTTTCCGCCACTGAAAATCCACAATGTAAACGGGTTTGTGGAAGACCCATTCACACAAATGGTAATGTTCACAGTGTGAATTTCCAATGTGCAATTTTGTGTAAGGAAATTTCACTCAAATTACCTAGTGTGAACATACCCTAAATCTGTCCATTCAAGTCTGTTTTCCCACTCTTCAAGAGTTCATTCTTATATTACTCTATTACATATTCTTATATTACACTACAGAGGAAGTTGTATAGTTCTTTTCTGTCTGACCACAGTGCTCTCTGCTGACACCTCTGTCCATGTCAGGAACTGTCCAGAGCAGGAGAGGTTTGCTTTGGGATATTGCTCCTATTCTGGACAGTTCCTGACACGGACAGAGGTGTCAGCAGAGAGTACTGTGGTCAAACTGAAAAGAACTTCACAACTTTCTCTTGAGCATACAGCAGCTGATAAGTGCTGGAAGGATTTAGATGTTTTTAAGAGAAGATATTTACAAATCTGTTTAACTTTCTGGCACCAGTTGCTTTGAAAAAAATAGTTTTCACTGGAGTACCCCTTGAATATATTTTATAAAAAAAAAAATATATATATATATATATATATATATATATATATATATATATATACATATATATTTATGGAGCAAAAAAAAAACCACAATTTTGTAACTTCTAGGGCTTCTATTTCTATGAAATTTGGTAAAAACGATTACAACAATACCGAATAAATATATGTCATATATATATATATATATATATATATATATATATATATATATATATATGCAAATCATAAAATGTTGGAGTATCTTGTAATACCTTTTTTATTGGACTAATAGAATTTTGCAGAGAGAAATTTTCGGGATTCCTCCCTTTATCAAGTACAGAGCAAATCTAAGCGCACAAGCAGAAGACACAGGTTACATCTCATAACTATGCAGGGGTACAGGGGTAAATATAAAAAGGTATTACAAGAAACTGCAACATTTTTTGATTTGCATCTGCATCACTTGACTAATACAGCTACTCAAATTTACTATATATATATATATATATATATATATATATATATAATTGGCACTATTTGAATAAAAACTTTTAGCATATACCAATAAGTAATAAGGTGCAATGTGCTGCAGATGTTTATACCGGGTTGTGATGCTCTATAACATAAAACAACTTTGCACCACTTGAGGACCAATGAAGTGCAATGTGCTGCAGTATTTATGAATAAATAATTAAATAGGTTACTGTATTTTTGTTGATAGAGATGGAGACAATTAAGGTGCTGTCAATCTCAGTGGAGATTTACGTATCCCACAGGCACAATGCTCTGCATCCGTTATAATTAAATACCTGTATTTCCTTAAAGGGGTATTTCGGGCAAAAACATTTTATCCCTATCCAAAGGATAGGGGATAAGATGTCTGATCGCTACGTCTCCAGTTTCAGAAACCTCCGGGTTTCCAGGACTGGGGATTTGATGTCACAAAACGCCCCCTCCATTCATGTCTATGGGAGGGGGCGTGATGGACGTCATGTCCCCAGTCCTGGAAACCCGAGAAACACAGCTCCTGCATAGATTGCGGATGCTGCAGGGAGATCGCGGGGGGCCTGCCACAGGGGAAAACATTTTTTTGCCCGGAATACCCTTTTAAGGGTACGTTCTCCTGGTGGACTTCAACTTGATAACAATAAAGTGCAAAGTACAGTATAAATAAATAAATATATAAATAAATAAAATGGGTTGCTATATGCTAGTTGATAAAGAAGGAGACAAATAAGTTGCTGCTACATAGTGTGTTAATAATACATACCAGGGATACATAATATACAGATAGAAAGCCTGACATGATGAGTGATATATAAAAAGAGATTAAAAATCATAAGCAATAAAGTGCAAAGTACAGTATAAATAAATAAATATATAAATAAAATGGGTTGCTATATGCTAGTTGATAAAGAAGGAGACAAATAAGTTGCTGCTAACATATAGTCTCAGTTATACACTTGTGTGTCACACAGGTGCAATGCTCTGAATCCGTTATAATTAAATACCTGTATTTTCTTAAAAGTGCGTTCTACTGGTGGGCTACGGTATCAGAAAAGGATATCCACAGTATCGTTGAGTGTTTGCAGGGATGATATCTGGGGGGAAGGACTGCCCCGGCCAGCGACCTCTCTACCGTTCCGAGTCTGGATGGTTTGCGGTATCTGTGAGTGACGTCACTACAGGTAGCAAGAATGGACAGAGATCTGATGTGTTTCGGAAGTAATACGACTTCATTCGTCTGGGATAGTACATTCCGTTCTCACTTGGTGTTACATAGCTCCAGGTCCTGATAGTGAGTCATAATCATACTCCTGTGATAGTGTAGCTTTTCCAGAATGGACAGTCTTTCTTGTATATATGCATTAATATGGTGTGTCCACAGTGATGTTTAATGGAAACCAAATATTTCCATGTCCATATTTAATCCATGCCGAACGAGCAAATTAAAATAAAAAATCCAGCGGCTTTCTACTCGTGACATTTGAGGAATGTAGTTGCCCCCTTTCCTGGAATTATTTTTTCCAGTCCAAAGAACACTGATTCCACACTGGATGATCCATGTTTATCTATATAATGTTTGGACAGGGGGTGTCCTTCAAACCTCCTGTTAATGTTATATAAATGTTCACCCACCATTTTGGCTAGTATTTTCTATGTGCAGCCAATATAGATTTTGTTAAAGGGGCAGCGTAATCCATAGATAACTCCCTTGGACTTGCAAGTTAAATGACTTTAGATTTTTCTTTCCACTGTATTATCTCTATTTGTAATTGCAGAAAATGCAGAAGGTAGCAGCACACCATTGGTAGAGGTAGGAGGTGGGTGCAATCAAGTGGAAGTCCTAGGTCACAGGACTCCAAACGATACACAATGCAAAAGACACTGCAGCACTCCAGTAGATAAGTGAAAAAAACTTATAGAAGTCATTTATTCCCTCATGGTGCAATGGGCAATGTTTCAGATGTTCAAGCAATTTACAAAGTGCAATACAAGAGGTATAAATATGGTGGATAGGTGACATCATTGCTTACATTACAAATTTACATAATTACAATAACAAAGTGCATCAATACAGTGCATGATCAAAACAAGATCTAAAGTGCTACATAGTGTGTTAATAATACATAACAGGGATACATAATATACAGATAGAAAGCCTGACATGATGAGTGATATATAAAAAGAGATTAAAAATCATAAACTTACAGAGGCGGGGCTTCATGGCGGACCTGGCATGTGATGGAAGTTCACATCGGCAGCGCTGTCATGATTAGATGCGCGCAAGCCGGCGTTCCCGCATGTAAACAAAGGACACGATGGCCAGCCGGAAACACATGTCAGCGCATGTGCTAAGGAATACCAGGTACAGTACGGACCTAATAGATGTTGGCGCATGCGCACAGAGATCTGAAGCGCAGCGCGTACATAATAGATGTCATCGCACAGAGACCAAGATGTGTGCGCAGACGCATAACAGAAAATGAAACAAGTGAGGGCAACAGAAAAGGGCAGAGCTATATTATAGCAAAGACATGCCACAAATTGATGAATATTACATTAAAAAAAACAGCAAGGAAGGTACTCCATTAAGTGCACAATGGGCATGTAGTGATGGGGCATAAATTTATCATTGAGAACAAAATCAGGGGCAAGGAAGCAAAAAGGGGTCCCAGATACACAGTACACACGTAACGAGGACACAACAATCTGGAACCCCCTAGGGAAATGTAGCCATCACCAGTGGGTAAACCCGGTTGATGGCTAGTTGGCAGCGCAACTGGAATACCCATCCGGGCAAAGCAGTTGGGCATGCCATTAAACCCATAATTGGGGGTGGCAAAATGAGCCTAAACCAGAGGTGTCACATTCATGACGATCACTCACATCGACCTGTTGTTAGCGGTAACCACCTGCATTTAATAAAAAATTTACAGAAAAAGAGAGTGCCCACAAAAATCATTTAAACATGCTCACAATAAATGCGAGAATAGCTATAGCATGCCCATATGGAGGTGCATGTTAGATAGTGTTTAATGTTGTACACTCTACCAGTGCCAGGGTGAGTAAAAGAAGGTCCTTTAATCATCTTAGAGCAATGAATGCAGTTGCAGCAGGGGAAACACCCTTTGTTTTTAAGAGTTAGGTATCGTTGTCCCGAAGTTTTTGTGGAACAATCAGCTTTAACTAATTTGTCCTGCAAATTAGGAGAACGTTTGTAAGACATTAAAGGTGGTGAGGAAAATTTTGGTATTTCCGTAAAAGCAGATTGTAGTAAATGCCAATGTTGCCTAAGAATGTGTGATACATATGCCACCCTTTTATCATGTGACTTAACCAAAGATTTATAGATCAGGTCTTTTCTATTGGTGGCTAGTACTTCGTTCTTGCAACGTGAGATGAGTGAACGTGGGTAGCCCCTCTGAGTGAAATTGGAGGCCATGATGTCGAGAGTATTGGAAATCTGGGATTCATCAATTACAATACGTCTAGCACGGAGAATTTGGCTCCGTGGTAGAGATTGAATCATGGGCCGAGGATGTCTGCTGGGATAGTGTAGAAGGGAATTGCAATCCGCTGATTTAGTGAACAAGCTGGTAGATAATTTATTATCTTTAATAGAAACCAGGGTATCTAAAAACTGCACTGATGTGTGTGAATAATTGAGGGTAAACTGAATATTGGTGTTAATGCTGTTGAGAAAGCTGTGAAATTGTAAAAGTGAATCGCCGGAACCGCGCCAAATGAGGAACACATCATCTATGTATCGCCACCACTCCAGCACGTGGCTGAAGTGGTGGGACACATAGATGTGTGACTCCTCCAACGACGCCACAAATATGTTGACGTACGTTGGGGCCACATTTGTCCTCATGGCGGTTCCGGCGATCTGTGCGTAAAACGTGTCATTAAACGTAAAATAATTATTGGATAAAACAAAGTCCAGTAAAGAAATAATGAAGTGTATCTCTGTATCAGAAAAATCAATAGTGAGAGCAATGGTAACAGCAGTGATGCCTTCAATGTGAGGGATGGATGTATACAAGGATACAATATTGAACGAGGCCAGAATTACTTCACGAGAGATTTTAATTGAATCAAGTTTTTGTAAGAAATCAGTTGTGTCTTGTAAATACGACTTAGCGGCAACAGCATAGGGACGTAACAAGTGATCTAAAAAGATTGAGGCATGATTAGTAATTGACCCCCGCCCGGAGACAATGGGTCTCCCAGGGACTCCACCAATGACTTGTGAAATTTAGGCAGTAAGTATAATACTGGAGTGACTGGATAAGGTACCAACAAGAAATCATGCTTGTTGTAAAATAATGGTGAGTTTGGCCTTGATATCCTTAACGGGATAACCAGAAAGGGTTCTATATGTGCAAGAGTCGCTAAGCTGACGCAATGCCTCTTGCACATATTTGCTGCGGTCCATCACCAAAATCTCACTGCCCTTGTCGGCAGGTTTAAATATAAGATTGTGGTCTTGTACAAGAGCATTCAGTGCCAATAGTTGAGAGCTGGTCAAATTAGGATGTGAAAGCTGATGTGTATTGGAATGTAAATTGTCTATATCCCGACTCACAAATGTACAAAATGTATCGATGGCACAGGAATTAACATTTGGGTAGAATTTACTGGTCTTAGGTAGATCAAATTTGTTAAAGCAAAAGCTAGGGACACCTGAGGCTAAGGGAGTGGCAGCGGACCCAGAATGGGAATTGGCAGGGTCAGCAAACCACACCCTCAGCCTGAGTTTCCTAAAAGAATTATTGCAAATCAACCTGTAAAGAGAACCAATTTACACGAGAAGCCAGACAGACACTCAGGCCTTTACAAAATAGTTGTAACTTTTCGTCTGATAAATCGACAGAAGAAATATTTACCACGTTCGATTTCTCTTGTTCGTGGGTTTCGGGTGGTTCATTTTCGGTTGTCTCCCTTGTGTTTTTACAGCCCCGACATGTTCAGATTCATCCATATACATGTTGTATATTTTTCTATTCTCTACATTGGGGACCAGCTGGAAACAGTGAAAGAAGCGATAAAATTACGATTTTTCCTCTCTGTGATTTGTCATCTTAACTGTACTATATGGGCATGCTATAGCTATTCTCACATATATTGTGAGCATGTTTTAGTGATTTTTGTGGGCACGCTCTTTTCCTGTCAATCTTTTATTAAATGCAGGTGGTTACCACTAGCAACGGGTCGATGTGAATGATCTTCATGACTGTGACACCTTTGCTTTAGGCTCATTGTGCCACACCCAATTATGGGTTTAATGGCATGCCCAACTGCTTTGCCTGGATGGGTATTCCAGTTGCGCTGCCAACTAGCCATCAACCGGGTTTACCCACTGGTGATGGCTACATTTCCCTAGGGGGTTCCAGATTGCTGTGTCCTCGTTACATGTGTACTGTGTATCTGGGACCCCTTTTTGCTTCCTTGCCCCTGCTTTTATTCTCATTTATAAATTTATGCCCCATCACTACATGCCCATTGTGCACTTAATGGACTACCTTCCTTGCTGTTTTATGTAATATTCATCAATTTGTGGCATGTCTTTGCTATAATATAGCTCTGCCCTTTTCTGTTGCCCCCACTTGTTTCATTTTCTGTTATGCGTCTGCGCACACATCTTGGTCTCTGTGTGATGACATCTATTATGTCCGCGCTGCGCTTAAGATCTCTGTGCACATGTGTTTCCGGCTGGCCCTCATGTCCTTTGTTTACATCCGGGAACGCCGGCTTGCGCGCATCTAATCATGACACTATATACAAAAAGAATCCGAACTGACACCTTACTGTACTGCCTGCCGTCATGGCTACATTGTGTCTACATATGATCCTAACATTATAGCAGAATACTCAAAATGCTAAACAACCACACACAAAGAAAAGAGTAACTAATATACCGCTTGAATAAATGCAATATCTTTATTGAATCAATAAAATATAACAACATAAGACCAAAATGAAGCTGGAATGAACAAGGACCTCAAAAACACAGGCCGAGCAACAGTACAGAGACATGGACACTATTGTAATAATCTGGGAACAACTCTCTTCCTGCACCTGCACCTGCACAAAAAGAAATTAGTCCTATGTAGACACTGGGGACCCCGGCTGGGTGAATAATCCCTCCGGAAAAAAGCCTCCCTGTCACGATTCGGCTGGCAGGAGGTGGATCCTCTGTGCCAGAGAGGGATTGGCGTGGACCGTGCTGGTGGACCGGTTCTAAGTTGCTACTGGTATTCACCAGAGCACGCCGCAAAGCGGGATGGTCTTGCAGCGGCGGTAGCAACCAGGTCGTATCCACCAGCAACGGCTCAACCTCTCTGACTGCTGAAGATAGGTGCGGTACAAGGGAGTAGACAAGAGCAAGGTCGGACGTAGCAGAAGGTCAGGGCAGGCAGCAAGGATCGTAGTAAGGGGCAACGGCAGGAGGTCTGGAACACAGGCTAGGAACACACAAGGGAACGCTTTCACTGGCACAATGGCAACAAGATCCGGCGAGGGAGTGCAGGGGAAGTGAGGTATAAGTAGGGAGTGCACAGGTGAGAATACTGATTAGGCCTGCTGCGCCAATCAGTGGCGCAGCGGCCCTTTAAATGGCAGAGACCCGGCGCGCGCGCGCCCTAAGGAGCGGGGCCGCGCGCGCCGGGACAACACAGACGGGGAACGGGTCAGGTACGTGAGCCGAGATGCGCATCGCGAGTGGGCGCGTCCCGCATCGCGAATCGCATCCCGGCTGGGAGTAATATCGAAGCGCACCCGGTCAGCAGGTCTGACCGGGGCGCTGCGAATGAGAGAACGCTGCGAGCGCTCCAGGGAGGAGCGGGGACCTCCCCCCCTTGGGTCTCCCCCTCTTTTTGGAGCCTGAGAACCTGAGGATAAGACTTTTGTCCAGGATGTTGTCCTCAGGTTCCCAGGATCTCTCCTCAGGGCCGCAATTCTCCCAGTCGACCAAGAAGAATCTTTTACCTCTGACCGTCTTGGATGCTAGAATCTCCTTCACAGAAAAGACGTCAGAAGATCCGGAAACTGGAGTGGGAGAAACAACTTTGGGAGAGAAGCGGTTAAGGATGAGTGGTTTAAGGAGAGAGACATGGAAGGCATTGGGAATACGAAGAGAAGGAGGAAGAAGGAGTTTGTAAGAGACAGGGTTGATCTGGCACTTGATTTTGAAAGGACCAAGATAGCGTGGTCCCAGTTTATAACTGGGGACACGAAAGCGGACATATTTAGCGGAGAGCCATACCTTGTCTCCGGGAGCAAAAATGGGAGGAATTCTTCTTTTTTATCAGCAAATCTTTTCATCCGGGATGAAGCCTGTAAAAGAGAATTTTGGGTCTCTTTCCATATGGTGGAAAGATCACGAGTCACTTCATCCACAGCGGGCAAACCAGAGGGCAAGGGAGTAGGGAGGGGAGGAAGAGGGTGACGGCCGTACACCACGAAAAATGGGGATTTAGCAGAAGATTCGGAGACTCTGAAGTTGTATGAGAATTCGGCCCATGGTAGAAGATCTGCCCAGTCATCCTGGCGGGAGGAAACAAAATGCCGTAAATAGTCACCCAGGACCTGATTAACTCTTTCTACTTGCCCATTGGATTGGGGGTGATAAGAAGAAGAGAAGTTTAATTTGATCTTGAGCTGTTTACAGAGGGCCCTCCAGAATTTAGACACGAATTGGATGCCTCTATCTGAGACGATATGCGTGGGCAAAACGTGAAGGCGAAAAATGTGTACAAAAAATTGCTTTGCCAACTGAGGCGCTGAAGGAAGACCAGGAAGAGGAATAAAATGTGCCATCTTGGAAAATCGATCAACGACCACCCAAACAACTGTGTTGCCACGGGATGAGGGCAAGTCCGTAATAAAGTCCATACCAATCTGTGACCAAGGCTGTTCAGGAACAGGCAGAGGATGAAGGAGACCAGCAGGCTTCTGGCGAGGAGTCTTATCCCGGGCACAGACCGTACAGGCCCGCACGAAATCAATAACATCAGTCTCCAGAGTCGGCCACCAATAAAATCGAGAGATGAGTTGCAAGGATTTTTTGATGCCCACATGGCCTGCGAGGTGGGAGGAGTGTCCCCATTTGAGAATCCCGAGACGCTGGCGTGGAGAAACGAAGGTCTTCCCTGGAGGAGTTTGCCTGATGGAAGCTGGAGAAGTGGAGATCAGACAGTCCGGAGGAATGATGTGTTGCGGAGAGACCTCTACTTCAGAGGCATCAGAAGAACGAGAGAGGGCATCGGCCCTAATGTTCTTGTCAGCAGGGCAAAAATGGATTTCAAAGTTAAAACGGGCAAAGAACAACGACCACCTAGCCTGGCGAGGGTTCAGTCGTTGGGCAGACTGGAGATAGGAGAGATTCTTGTGATCAGTGTAGATGATAACTGGAAATTTTGATCCCTCCAGCAGGTGCCTCCATTCCTCAAGCGCCAATTTAATGGCCAGTAGTTCTCGATCCCCGATGGAATAGTTTCTCTCCGCCGGGGAGAAGGTCCTAGAAAAAAACCCACAAGTAACAGCATGCCCGGAAGAATTTTTTTGTAGAAGGACAGCTCCAGCTCCCACTGAGGAGGCATCTACCTCCAATAGGAAGGGTTTAGATGGGTCAGGTCTGTAGAGCACGGGAGCGGAAGAAAAGGCAGACTTGAGATGTTTAAATGCGTCTTCCGCTTGGGGGGACCAGGACTTGGGATTGGCATTTTTCTTGGTTAAAGCCACGATAGGAGCCACAATAGTGGAAAAGTGTGGAATAAACTGTCTGTAATAATTGGCGAACCCCAAAAAATGTTGGATAGCACGGAGTCCGGAGGGGCGTGGCCAATCTAAGACGGCAGAGAGTTTATCTGGGTCCATTTGTAGTCCCTGGCCAGAGACCAAGTATCCTAGGAAAGGAAGAGATTGACATTCAAAGAGACATTTCTCCATTTTGGCATAAAGTTGATTGTCACGAAGTCTCTGAAGAACCATGCGGACATGCTGGCGGTGTTCTTCTAAGTTGGCAGAAAAAATCAGAATATCGTCCAGATAAACCACAACACAGGAATATAGGAGATCACGAAAAATTTAATTAACAAAGTCTTGGAAGACGGCAGGGGCGTTGCATAGGCCAAAGGGCATGACCAGATACTCAAAGTGTCCATCTCTGGTGTTAAATGCGGTCTTCCATTCGTCCCCCTCCCTGATGCGGATGAGATTATAAGCACCTCTTAAGTCCAGTTTGGTAAAGATGTGGGCACCTTGTAAGCGATCAAAGAGTTCCGAGATAAGAGGTAAGGGGTAGCGGTTTTTTACCGTGATTTTATTAAGTCCGCGGTAATCAATACAAGGACGTAGGGAGCCATCTTTTTTGGACACAAAAAAAAATCCAGCTCCGGCAGGAGAGGAGGACTTGCGGATAAACCCCTTTTTTAAATTCTCCTGGATGTACTCCGACATGGCAAGAGTCTCAGGAGCAGACAGAGGATAGATTCTGCCCCGGGGTGGGGTAGTACCCGGGAGGAGGTCAATAAGACAATCATAAGGCCTGTGAGGAGGCAAAGTCTCAGCTTGCTTTTTGCAAAAAACCTCAGAATAGTCCATATAAGCCTTAGGAAGACCGGATACAGGGGGAACCACAGGGTCACGGCAAGGAGTACTGGGAACCGATTTAAGACAGTCCTTGTGACAAGAAGTACCCCAGTTCTTGATTTCTCCTGTGGACCAATCAAGGGTTGGGGAATGGCGTTGAAGCCACGGTAATCCAAGAAGAATTTCAGAAGTGCAGTTGGAGAGGACCAAAAATTAAATTTTTTCGTGATGAGGTCCGATGCACATTAGGAGAGGTTCCGTGCGGTAACGCACGGTACAGTCCAATCTTTCATTGTTAACAGAATTGATGTAGAGGGGTCTGGCGAGACTGGTCACCGGGATGTTGAACCTGTTGATGAGAGAGGCCAAAATAAAATTTCCTGCAGATCTGGAATCCAAGAAGGCCGTAGCAGAGAAGGAGAAGGTAGAGGAAGATATCCGCACAGGCACAGTAAGGCGTGGAGAAGCAGAGTAGACATCAAGAACTGTCTCATCTTTGTGCGGAGTCAGCATACGTCTTTCCAGGCGGGGAGGACGGATAGGACAATCTTTCAAGAAGTGTTCGGTACCGGCAAAGTACAGGCATAGGTTCTCCATGCAGCGTCGTGTCCTCTCTTGAGGTGTCAAGCGAGACCGGTCAACTTGCATAGCCTCCACGGCGGGAGGCACAGGAACGGATTGCAGAGGACCAGAGGAGAGTGGAGCCGGGGAGAGAAACCGCCTCGTGCGAACAAAGTCCATATCCTGGCGGAGCTCCTGACGCCTTTCGGAAAAACGCATGTCAATGCGGGTGGCAAGATGAATAAGTTCATGCAGGTTAGCAGGAATTTCTCGTGCGGCCAGCACATCTTTAATGTTGCTGGATAGGCCTTTTTTAAAGGTCGCGCAGAAGGCCTCATTATTCCAGGATAATTCGGAGGCAAGAGTACGGAATTGGATGGCGTACTCGCCAACAGAAGAATTACCCTGGACCAGGTTCAGCAGGGCAGTCTCAGCAGAAGAGGCTCGGGCAGGTTCCTCAAAGACACTTCGGATCTCCGTGAAGAAGGAATGTACAGAGACAGTGACAGGGTCATTGCGGTCCCAGAGCGGTGTGGCCCATGACAGAGCTTTCCCAGACAGAAGGCTGACTACGAAAGCCACCTTAGACCTTTCAGTTGGAAACTGGTCCGACATCATCTCCAAGTGCAGGGAACATTGCGAAAGAAAGCCACGGCAAAACTTAGAGTCCCCATCAAATGTATCCGGCAAGGATAATCGTAAGCCGGAAGCGGCCACTCGCTGCGGAGAAGGTGCAGGAGCTGGCGGAGGAGATTGTTGCTGGGGCTGTGGTAATAGCTGCTGTAGCATCACGGTCAGTTGAGACAGCTGGTGACCTTGTTGCGCTATCTGTTGCGACTGCTGGGTGACCACCGTGGTGAGGTCGGCGACAACTGGCAGTGGGACTTCAGCGGGATCCATGGCCGGATCTACTGTCACGATTCGGCTGGCAGGAGGTGGATCCTCTGTGCCAGAGAGGGATTGGCGTGGACCGTGCTGGTGGACCGGTTCTAAGTTGCTACTGGTATTCACCAGAGCCCGCCGCAAAGCGGGATGGTCTTGCAGCGGCGGTAGCAACCAGGTCGTATCCACCAGCAACGGCTCAACCTCTCTGACTGCTGAAGATAGGTGCGGTACAAGGGAGTAGACAAGAGCAAGGTCGGACGTAGCAGAAGGTCAGGGCAGGCAGCAAGGATCGTAGTCAGGGGCAACGGCAGGAGGTCTGGAACACAGGCTAGGAACACACAAGGGAACGCTTTCACTGGCACAATGGCAACAAGATCCGGCGAGGGAGTGCAGGGGAAGTGAGGTATAAGTAGGGAGTGCACAGGTGAGAATACTGATTAGGCCTGCTGCGCCAATCAGTGGCGCAGCGGCCCTTTAAATGGCAGAGACCCGGCGCGCGCACCCTAAGGAGCGGGGCCGCGCGCGCCGGGACAACACAGACGGGGAACGGGTCAGGCACGGGAGCCGAGATGCGCATCGCGAGCGGGCGCGTCCCGCATCGCGAATCGCATCCCGGCTGGGAGTAATATCGCAGCGCACCCGGTCAGCAGGTCTGACCGGGGCGCTGCGAATGAGAGAACGCTGCGAGCGCTCCGGGGAGGAGCGGGGACCCGGAGCGCTCGGCGTAACACTCCCAGTATCAGCTGGATCAAAGTGCAATAGCTACTCACAATAAAAAAGTGTTAGTGCATAAGGTGCTAATTAGGGCTTACCCATTCTAAAGTGCCGTGCTCCGCTCCCCAACGCTGTTTTGTTTCCTTTTTCAAGGGGCCGCTGCTGCCTAATCATGACAGCGCTGCCGACGTGAACTTCCATCACATGTCAGGTCCGCCATGAAGCCCCGCCTCTGTAAGTTTATGAGTTTTAATCTCTTTTTATATATCACTCATACAGGCTTTCTATCTGTATATTATGTATCCCTGATATGTATTATTAACACACTATGTAGCACTTTAGATCTTGTTTTGATCATGCACTGTATTGATGCACTTTGTTTGTTATTGTAATTATGTAAATTTGTGATGTAAGCAATGATGTCACCTATCCACCATATTTATACCTCTTGTATTGCACTTTGTAAATTGCTTGAAAAAGGCTGCATGCCTGCAGCTGAAACGTTGCCCATTGCACCATGATGGAATAAATTACTTCTATAAGTTTTTTTCACTTATCTACTTGAGTGCTGCAGTGTCTTTTGCATTGTATTTGTAATTGCAAATATTCGGGTTTTGTTTTTCATTGCACGACATGCATGGCAACAACAACAGGGAAAGTAATCTACTTTAGGGGTACAGAAGAACCAGTAGGGGTTTTACTTGTTATTGTTTTGTTTTTAGGATTTTTAACAGTTGGGGCTATATTGTTCCCTATGTTTTTGGTTTTTTGGAACACAAATGATGGTGTTTTTGGCAGCAATACCCCAATAGTCCTATCATTTTGTAAAAGGTTCTAATGTTTTTTAACGATCTTTTTTACCAAAAAACTGTGTGAACTGAATGTTGTAATAATAGGTATATTTAGTTTTTCTAGTTTATTTTTTTGCTTCCCTGCCTCCCCTTTCTTTCTCAGTTCGCACAGATTTATTTTCCTCTGTTAATAATGTATTTTGTTCCGTTTCACTTTATCCAATGCATTGACCAGTGTTTCCTCTTTGTGTCTTTTGCTTAAAATGTATTATTTAAGGGTGTTTGCTCTGCTTTCAAAGTCCTCCAACATTGTACAATTTCTCCTCAGGTGTAAGAACTGGCTTTGTCGTGTATGATCCAGCCACCGTGGCAAATGACAGCTTCCTCTTTCAATATAGCTATTGCTATCTGTAGGTTTTGTAAAAGTGGTGGTAATTAGCTCATTATCCCTAATTTGTGTATTTAAATCTAAAAAGTGAATATCAGTTTGACTATATGATAATGTGAAATTTAAATAAAAGTCATTTTTATTAATATAATTAAAAAATTGTTGTAAACTGGTTTCACCCCCTTCCCATATAAAAACCACGTCATCGATAAATCTTTTCCATAGGACCAGACCGCACCCAGTTCTCCTCCATTGTATATATTGCGTTCTTCCCAATGGCCTATATAGAGGTTTCAATAACTGGGTGCAAAACTGGTCCCCATCTCTGAACGAAGTATGTTTCTTCGTACTTAAAATAGTTGTGGTATAAGATAAATTAAATACACTCCCCTATAAAAATCTGTTCCTGGGGGATGTCTGTGTATTGTTTTAAAAAATGCTATGATGCAGCCCTTCCCATGTTGTGTTCGATGACTGTATATCGGGAGGTGGCATCCAAAGTACCACTAATACAGTATATCCCTGTTTCCACTCAATTTACTGCAATAACTGTAATATTTAAGTTTAAAATTATTTTACTACTTTAAAAAAAAAACTTTTTATCCAAAAATGAGTTTGCTTAAAGAGTTCCTGTCATCAAAAAAGTTTTATGTTTTGTATAATAATGTATGACAAACAACTGTGTAATTGCATGTTATAAAAAAAAAAAAAAAGCTTATTTCTTTGTTTATTTTATGTTTGAAAAACTGACCACTAGGGGTTTCCCTACATGTCCCAGCTGCAAGTCTCTTATAGAGTTCAGACTCATGCTGGCCTGGCAGAGCATCTATGTGGTGCTGCCAAGAAGGATTGCAGCATAGAGGAAGAAGGGCGGAAGTGAGCCCAGGCAGGCTTCAGATGACATTGCGCCTGCCAGGTCACGTTCCCTTTCTCTCTCACAGATGGAGAGCTGAATGAGCAGACATGCAGGCAGAAGTTAAGGTATTTAGAAGCTGTTGGAAGAAAAAAAACAACAGGGTTAGTGTCAGTAAGAGTCAGGAACAGGTGGGGGGGGGGAGTAATTAGGGACAGTTTAGTTCATGATAGGTACTCTTTAAAACTGTCCTATTCTGACCCCTATACCTTTTTTTTTCCATATACATATATGGGACTTTTTGATTGCATTTTATAATTTTTTATGGTATATAAAGGGATCAAAAATGCACAATTTTGGACATGGGTATTTTTTTATGTGTACGCCATTGACTGTGTGATTAAATCAACAATACATTTTAATAGGGAGGAATTTTACCGCACAGGTTTCTGTTTATTTTTGTTTATTTTTGTTACCAATCTTTATTCAAAACATGGGAAATGGTAAGAGAGTTACACCTTTTTTAGGGTAGAGGTTAATTCACTTTTATTAACTTTTTTTCACTATTTGTTAGTGCCCATAGGGACTATTACATGCAATCTTCTGATTGCATACACTGTTCAATGCTACTCCATAAAGCAGCATTGATCAGTGTTATCAGTGCTCCATTCCTCCAGCCTCCCATGGCTGACCGGAGCCTAACAGCACCAACTGGAAGCCGAGGAGACAGATAAGGGCCCTCCTGCTGTCCTCTCAACTGATTTTAACATGGTAGTCTCGATCAGCCTGCTAAGCTAGCCAGGGGTAGTTTTCTTACATATAAGATGCTGCAATCAACTTTGATTGGGGCATCTAAAGGGCATTGGAAAGATCACGATGTCTGCCATTAGCCATGGGTCTCGGCTGCTGAGAGCAGTCGGGACCAACCAGCTATGATGCACGATCAGCTGCTGAATGCACTTCATAGTTCAAAAGCGGGACTAGGGCATACATGTACGCACTTGGTTCTTAAGTCCTATGTCCTGCATGGCGCTCTGGCGCTCCTCACGCACAGAAGGGGCGGCATGTGCTCTCCATTGATCTCAATGGGAGAGCTGGAGATACCCGAGCACTGTATTCATGTATCTCCAGCCCTACAATACAGATGAATGGAGGGCGTGTACCACAACGATGTGCAGGAGATCACGGGGGGTCCGATCCCTGAGATAGGATAGGGGATAAATTGTCTTTCACTGCAGTATTCCTTTTAAGTAGAGGATAAAATGACCATAAGTACAATAAATGTGGTGATGCCCCTAAGCTTAAGGGATGGGGAGATTTTTGGGGGCTCGGGGGAATAACTCTTAAATGATAATAATGTGTTCTGCCATAAATTACTGAAGCATTTGTAAATACCTGCCTATGGGTTTAGATGCACATATAGCAGTGATGACTACTACTGCACATCAATAGAAAAGTGGTCTAATTTTGTACAGAGAAAACAAAACATCCATCAGATTAATCTGGTATCTTGCAGATCGATTTATTGTTTGACATTCAATGCTGTCGGATTCACATACACAATAAATTCCTGTTTCACTGACTACCCACTGACCATAAAGTGTCCTGACCCAGTGCAGATCACTGATCATATGAACAACCCACCCATGGAAAACCCTATTATACACGCAAAAGGAGATGAACAGTGAAGCTGGAGCAGAATGCATTAGGAACTGTATAATGTCTTGGGAGAATTGTCTGATTAATTTTCCATATTAACAAAACGGCTCAGAATTGGTTACTACGTTCTGATGTGAAACACCCTGCTGATGTAATAAATTTGATTTTTAAAAGCAAATGTTAGTTACAAAAAAAAAAGAAAATCCTCAAACAAATGTACTTGGGCTGTAACTTTTGATATAAAGGATATTTCATTCATCTTCATAATGTTACAGCCTACTGAGCTTCCAGGGACAAGCTGTAATGTCCAAGCTAAAGAAGTGTGAGGCACACTCTCACAGCACCCCCTTCAATGCCAGTCAAAAATGAATAATTGGTTGAGAGAGTAGATGTGAATTATTCAATAAGATTATACAATGTGCTGTAATGTGTGTAATTCCACAATAGCTAAGATGTCAATTTCTTGCATGTTCTTTCTATTAACTAAAAAGTTAAAAGGAAACCTATTTTTTTTTTTTAGGGGATAAGATGTCTGATCGCGGATGGACCGCCGCTGTAGACACCCATGATTCCCCCTGCAGCAGTCAGGTACCTCAGCAGCCCGGGGCTAAGTTTTCTACTAGGCTGATGACGAGGGGTGCAGGGGACAGGGCATCCTGACCTCATGGCCTGCCCCCCTCATGACGTCATGCCCCGCCACCTCAATACAAGTCTATGGGAGGGGGCGTGATGCCTTGGCAACAAGAGTGGGTACACACCAAAGTGGAAATGTCCAAATTGAGCCTAGTTAGTCATTTTCTCTTCCCAATGTCATGTGACTTGTTAGTGTTACAAGGTCTCAGATGGGAATGGGGAGCTCTTACACTCTCTGATACTGATCACTGGAAGTTTACATTAGCTGCAGTACAATGAGAATACAGTGGTTCCACAGTACATGTTCCACTCAGAACAGACCTTACCAAAGACGTTGAGTGCACATGCTCAGTGTCATATGCAGAGTCTTTGGGAAATAGACATATGTGTGCTGCCAGCATTGCTGCAGAGGTTGAAGTGATTGTTACGCCTAGCGCTCCGGGTCCCCGCTCCTCCCCGGAGCGCTCACGGCGTCTGTCTCCCCGCAGCGCCCCGGTCAGTCCCGCTGACCGGGAGCACTGCACTGTCATGGCCGTCGGGGATGCGATTCGCACAGCGGGACGCGCCCGCTCGCGAATCGCATCCCAGGTCACTTACCCGTCCCGGTCCCCTGCTGTCATGTGCTGGCGCGCGCGGCTCCGCTCTCTAGGGCGCGCGCGCGCCAGCTCTCTGAGACTTAAAGGGCCAGTGCACCAATGATTGGTGCATGGCCCAATTAGCTTAATTGGCTCCCACCTGCTCCCAGACTATATCTGCTCACTGCCCCTGCACTCCCTTGCCGGATCTTGTTGCCTTAGTGCCTAGAGAAAGCGTTTACTGTGTTTGTCCTTACTGTGTACTTGACCTCCTGCTATTGCCATATTGACTACGATTCTTGCTGCCTGCCCCGACCTTCTGCTACGTCCGACCTTGCTCTTGTCTACTCCCTTGTACCGCGCCTATCTTCAGCAGTCAGAGAGGTTGAGCCGTTGCTAGTGGATACGACCTGGTTGCTACCGCCGCTGCAAGACCATCCCGCTTTGCGGCGGGCTCTGGTGAAAACCAGTAGCAGCTTAGAACCGGTCCACTAGCACGGTCCACGCCTATCCCTCTCTGGCACAGAGGATCCACCTCCAGCCTGCCGAATCGTGACAGTAGATCCGGCCATGGATCCCGCTGAGGTTCCCCTGCCAGTTGTCTCTGACCTCACTACGCTGGTCGCCCAGCAAGCCCGACAGATCGCCCAACAAGATCACCAGCTGTCGTACTTGACCACCATGACACAGCAACTTCAGTCGCAGCTACAGCAGCTTCAGTCACAGCTACAGCAATTTCAGTCACAGCTACAGCAGCAACAACCACCTCTTCCGCAGCGAGTGGCCGCTCCTAGCCTCCGCTTGTCCCTGCCGGACAAATTTGATGGGGACTCCAAGTTTTGCCGTGGCTTTCTTTCGCAATGTTCCCTGCACTTGGAGATGATGTCGGACCAGTTTCCTACTGAAAGATCTAAGGTGGCGTTCGTAGTCAGCCTTCTGTCTGGGAAAGCTCTGTCATGGGCCACACCGCTCTGGGACCGCAATGACCCCGTCACTGCCTCTGTACACTCCTTCTTCTCGGAAATTCGAAGTGTCTTTGAGGAACCTGCCCGAGCTTCTTCTGCCGAGACTGCCCTGCTGAACCTGGTCCAGGGTAATTCTTCAGTGGGCGAGTACGCCATCCAATTTCGTACTCTTGCTTCCGAATTATCAAGGAATAACGAGGCTCTCTGCGCGACCTTTAAAAAAGGCCTATCCAGTCGCATCAAGGATGTGCTGGCCGCACGAGAGATTCCTGCCAACCTGCAAGAACTTATCCATTTGGCCACCCGCATTGACATGCGTTTTTCTGAGAGACATCAAGAGCTCCGCCAGGAAAAAGACTTAGATCTCTGGGCACCTCTCCCACAGTCTCCGTTGCAATCTACGCCTGGGCCTCCCGCCGAGGAGGCCATGCAAGTGGATCGGTCTCGCCTGACCCAGGAAGAGAGGAATCGCCGTAGGGAAGAAAATCTTTGTCTGTACTGTGCCAGTACCGAACATTTCTTGGTGGATTGCCCTATTCGTCCTCCACGTCTGGGAAACGCACGCTCGCACCCAGCTCTCGTGGGTGTGGCGTCTCTTGATTCAAAGTCGGCTTCTCCACGTCTCACGGTGCCCGTGCGGATTTCTCCTTCAGCCAACTCCTCCCTCTCAGCCGTGGCCTGCTTGGACTCTGGTGCCTCTGGGAATTTTATTTTGGAGTAATTTGTGAATAAATTCTGCATCCCGGTGACCCGTCTCGTCAAGCCGCTCTACATTTCCGCGGTCAACGGAGTCAGATTGGATTGCACCGTGCGTTACCGCACAGAACCCCTCCTGATGTGTATTGGACCCCACCACGAAAGGATTGAGTTATTCGTCCTTCCCAACTGTACCTCTGAGGTCCTCCTCGGTCTGCCATGGCTCCGGCTTCATTCTCCCACCCTTGATTGGACCACCGGGGAGATCAAGAACTGGGACCCTGCCTGCCATAGGAAGTGCCTCTCCCCCCCTCCCAGTCCCGTCAGGCAAGCCTCAGTGCCTCCTCATGGCCCCCGTCCTGGTGTCACACTGCCCCGTGCCAGGCTTCGCCCTCTGCCCTCCCTCCCCATTCCCACTCCTGCTGTACTGCCTGCCGTTGAGGAAACCCTCCATTCTTTCCCGGTGTCCTCATCCCAGGGGAGGCAGTTACCGGACAAAGAAAAGGGGAGACCTAAGGGGGGGGGTACTGTTACGCCTAGCGCTCCGGGTCCCCGCTCCTCCCCGGAGCGCTCACGGCGTCTGTCTCCCCGCAGCGCCCCGGTCAGTCCCGCTGACCGGGAGCACTGCACTGTCATGGCCGTCGGGGATGCGATTCGCACAGCGGGACGCGCCCGCTCGCGAATCGCATCCCAGGTCACTTACCCGTCCCGGTCCCCTGCTGTCATGTGCTGGCGCGCGCGGCTCCGCTCTCTAGGGCGCGCGCGCGCCAGCTCTCTGAGACTTAAAGGGCCAGTGCACCAATGATTGGTGTCTGGCCCAATTAGCTTAATTGGCTCCCACCTGCTCCCAGACTATATCTGCTCACTGCCCCTGCACTCCCTTGCCGGATCTTGTTGCCTTAGTGCCTAGAGAAAGCGTTTACTGTGTTTGTCCTTACTGTGTACTTGACCTCCTGCTATTGCCATATTGACTACGATTCTTGCTGCCTGCCCCGACCTTCTGCTACGTCCGACCTTGCTCTTGTCTACTCCCTTGTACCGCGCCTATCTTCAGCAGTCAGAGAGGTTGAGCCGTTGCTAGTGGATACGACCTGGTTGCTACCGCCGCTGCAAGACCATCCCGCTTTGCGGCGGGCTCTGGTGAAAACCAGTAGCAGCTTAGAACCGGTCCACTAGCACGGTCCACGCCTATTCCTCTCTGGCACAGAGGATCCACCTCCAGCCTGCCGAATCGTGACAGTGATGAGGGGTCAGCATGTCAGTGCTCAGACTATAGGTCACACACTGCATCCAAGTGGTCTACATGTCTGTTATTCTTTGAAAGATAAAGTACAAGAAAGCTCACAAACAGTTTGCTGAAAACAAATCAAGCTAAGAACAGGGATTACTGGAACCATGTTCTGTTCTCCAATGGTTCAGATGGTGTTAAGGGTCTGTGGCAACAACCAGGTGAGGAGTACAAAGACAAGTGTGTCTTGCCAACAGTTAAGCATGGTGGTGGGAGGATCATGGTCTGGGGCTTGATGACTGCTACTGGCACTGGGGAACTGCACTTTCGTTGAAGAAGCCATGAATGTGTAACACGACGAAGCAGAGCATGATCCTCCACCTTTGGAAACAGGGCCTCCAGGCAGCCTGATCACTGACTTGTTAAAGAAGTTGAGTGTTTGAGCATTTCTCAAAACCTAAACCATATGTGGGGCATCCTCAAATGGAAGGTGAGGGAGCACAAGGTCTCTAACATCCACCAGCTCTGTTATGTCAACATGGAGGAGTGGAAGAGGACTCCAGTGGTAACCTGTGAAGCACTGGTGAACTCCATGTCCAAGAGGCTTAAGAAAGTGCTGGAAAATATTTGTGGCACACAAAATATTGACACTTTGGGCCCAATTTCCACTAAAGGGGTGTACTCACTTTTGTTGATAAGGTTTAGACATTAATGGTTGTGAGTTATTTTAACACTGTTATACAGGATGTGAACTCACTACATTCAGGGACAATTTTAGACTGTGTGGCCCTGGGCAACAAAAAAAATTAATTGGGCCACAAGATTGTGTGACCAAAGATCACTATATTGAGCTCCCTGAATTGTGCTGCATCTCATCTAATGTGAGTAAATGAGATTGCATTGCAAACCCCAAAAAGCTGTGACTACAACATGAGAAATGTAAAAATTCCATCCTGGATGAATTTGGGGCTGTGGTAATTTGGGGGTCGCAATGTGACCACATTTAGTGCAAATCAGCTCAGCATCCCCCTTTGCATGAACGAAGTGCATGGATAGCTGTGGAGCAACAGCAACTTGTAAGGACACACGTAGAGAAATCCAGAGCAAAACGGCATCATAAAATGTATGGTCACAGAAAACCACAGGGTCACAGAAAGCCATACATTTTATGATGTGTGACCACATTTTCTTACATGAGCTGAGATTCAGTATGATTCACTGAGAACATCATGGCAACCTTTGACTTTGCGACCCATTTTAGCCATGTAGCCATAACCTAATACTGTCAACTTGTTCTTTATCCAGTAATAGTCACCACACACACACAGATAAGCAGTGATCTTCTCAATGCTACCCATCAGTAATAGCGCCCATATATACTATAAGGTTGTATTCACATGACGGAATGTCCACACGGAGAATCTCTGTGCAGATATTCCGCAAACTGCGGGGCATTGGCATAATATGCTTGTGCTAGGACTGCAAAGGAATGCGCCGTCTTAATGACCGCTATGCATTCTGTGTGGTCTCCGCACAAAGAATGAACATGTTCATTCTTTGATGCGGACACAGAAAATTGAATTTCTGTGCCGTGAACCGCTGGCACAGAAATTCCACTGTGCGCTTAGTGCAGCAGAATCCTGTTGAATTCAACGGGACTCTGCTACAGCGGAATCTCCGTGCCAAATTCCAATGCAGAATCTGGTATAGAAATTCCGATGTGTGAACATGTGAACATCAGTGATAGCACCCACATATACTATAACAGCGATCTTCTCAGTGCTGCCTATCAGTAATAGTGCCCAAATAAACTATAACAGTGATCTTCTAAGTGCTGCCTGTCAGTAATAGCGCCCACATATACTACAACAGTGATCTTCTCAGTGCTACCTATCAGTAATTGCACCCACATATACTATAACAATGATCTTCTCAATGCTACCTATCAGTAATAGCGCCCAGATATACCATAACAGTGATCTTCTGAGTGCTTCCTGTCAGTAATAGCACCCACATATACTATAACAGCGATCTTCTCAGTGCTACCTATCAGTAATTGCGCCCACATATACTATAACAGTGATCTTCTCAGTGCTGCCTGTCAATAATAGTGCCCACATACACTATAACAGTGATTTTTTTAGTGCTGCCTGTCAGTAATAGAGCCCACATATTCTATAACAGTGATCTTCCCAGTGCTGCCTGTCAGTAACCTATGTGAAGTTGGCATCCCATGTTCACAAAAGATGAATATAACTACACCATTTGTTTGTGCTGCATTTGTGCTGGTTTGTGGCGCAAAAATGAACGTTTGTGCCAGTTTGGTTCCTAAAATATTGCGAGTTAGATTTTTATGAAGCCCCGCCCACTTACCACCCCATGTTCTTAAATTTTAAAAGCAAATACACCATTCATTTGTGCTGCATTTGTGCTGGTTTATGCCACAAAAATTAACGTTTGTGCAAATTTGGTTTCCAAGATATCGATATGCCAAAACCCCACTCACTTCTACCGCATGTTGTTAAATTTTAAAAACATACAGAATAAAGAGAACCTGTCAGTTTTACCATAAAGTGCACTGCAAAAATACTAAAATCCACCAAAATTAGCAAAATTGCAATTTGCAGTATTTTTTGGTTGTGCCATACATTTTATGGTAGAATGAAAGGTGTTATTATACTGCTCAAAAAACATAAAGGGAACACTTGAACAAAACAATGTAACTCCAAGTCAACCACACTTCTGTGAAATCACACTGTCCACTCAGGAAGCAACACTGATTGACAATCATTTTCACATGCTGTTGTGCAAATGGAACAGACAACAGGTGGAAATTATAGGCAATTAGCAAGACACCCCCAATAAAGGAGTGGTTCTGCAGGTGGTGACCACAGACCACTTCTCAGTTCCTATGCTACCTGGCTGATGTTTTTGTCACTTTCGAATGCTGGCAGTGCTTCCACTCTAGTGGTAGCATGAGACGCAGTCTACAAGCCACACAAGTGGCTCAGGTAGTGCAGCTCATCCAGGATGGCACAATGCGAGCTGGTAAGAAGGTTTGCTGTGTCTGTCATTGTAGTGTCCAGAGCATGGAGGCGCTACCAGGAGACAGACCAGTACATTAGGAGACATGGAGGAGGCTGTAGGAGGGCAACATCCCAGCAGCAGGACCGCTACCTCCACCTTTATGCAAGGAGGAGCAGGAGGAGCACTGCCAGAGCCCTGCAAAATGACCTCCAGCAGACCACAAATGTGCATATGTCCACTCAAACGGTCAGAAAAAGACTCCATGAGGGTGGTAAGAATTTCCGACATTCACAGGTGGGGGTTGTGGTTACAGTTCAACACCGTTCAGGACTTTTGGCATTTGCCCGAAAAAAACTAAATGGGCAAATTCACCACTGGCGCCCTGTGCTCTTCGGAGATAAAAGCAGGATCACACTAAGCACATGTGACAAACGTGACAGTCTGGAGACGCCGTGGAGAACATTCTGCTGCCTGCAACATCCTCCAGCATGACCGGTTGGGCGGTTGGCCCTGGGTTCTTCCTAATGCAAAACAATGCTGGACATCATGTGGCAGGAGTGTGTCAGCAGTTGCTGCAAGAGGAAGGCATTGATACTATGGACCGGCCTAACCGTTCCCCAGACCTTAATCTGATTGAGCACATCTGGGACAAAGTCCATCCACCAATGCCATGTTGCACCACAGACAGTCCAGGAGTTGGCGGATGCTTTAGTTCATTCATTCAGATGTAGGGTGTTTCATCTTAGTGTTCCCTTAATTTTTTTGAGCAGTGTACAAAATACAATTGAAGGTGCAAAAAAAAAAAAAGCCCCATATAGGTCTGTGGATGGAAAAATATAAGAATTATGGCAAAAATCTAAATTAGCTGTGTCTTCAAGGGGTTAAAATCCTAAATTCCCCCCCCCCCCCCCAACACACACACTGGGTAGTCAGCCATACTGTATATGTGCTGTAATTGAATATTTAAACCCCCCTTCAAACTTTCTCCTATTACCTTCTTCTTTCTTTATCCATTTTACAGAGCCGATACACAGCACAGACTTACCATGGATCTTCCAAGACCTGCAATGACAACATCAGGAGTCCTAGCCTATAGGAGTCATTGCAAGTCCTAGCAGATCAATATTAAGTCTGTGTGTGATGTCTATGGGCTCTCTGCAGCCCGGACAGCTTTAGGGCTATACTAACACTACTGTATTTTGCCGCAATTTTACCGCAATCTTGCACAAATTGCAGCAAAATGCAGTAGTGTTAGTATTGCCCAAAAGCTTTTTAGGGACCCCTTTTGGATGGGGGTCCTGGGCAACTGCCCAGGTTGCCCCCCTAATGTCTGCCCTAACTACATTGTGCCCTGTCTGGGCTACTACAATAGTGTTGCTCGCGAATATTCGCAATGCAAATTTTATTCGCGAATATCGCATATTCGCGAATTCGCCAATATTCGCGAATATAGCACTATATATTCGTAATTACGAATATTCGTTTAAAAAAAATATATATTTTTTTCACAGTACACAGCACAGTGATCATCCCTCTCTGCTTCCAACTTGTGTGGTGTAAAGAAGGCTCTAATACTACTGTGTGAGACTGGTGTGCGAATTTTCGCATATGCAAATTTTCACTTATGTTAATTTTCAATATGCTAATTTTAGCATATGGTAATTTTCGCATGCGCGAATATTCGCATATGCGAAAATAAAACGAGAATATTACGAATATGCGAATATTCGCGAATATATGACGAATATTCGTCCATATATGCGCGAATATTCGCAAATTCGAATATGGCCTATGCCGCTCAACACTATACTACAACTCCCATCACTGCCGGCTGTCCTGTCTGCTCACAGCTACCACTCCAACCAGCCTGCCACTACCTGCTGTCTGCTGGCTACTACAAATCCTCCAGTCCACCACTGCCTGCTGTCCTGTTCACTGACTACTACATGTTCCACCACTCCACCACAACCTTCTGTCCTGTCAGCTGGCTACTACAACTGGAACCAGTCCACCACAGCCTGATGTCTGCTGGTTTCAACTGATACCAGTCCACCATCATTCCTGCTGTGGCTTCTACCAGCCAGGCCTACAGATACACAACCAATGATTCCCAAAAAATATATATATATATATTTTTTATACAAAAGCTACAAATATTTTTGAAATGCTTGGAAAAATCCATTGTGTCTTCACACCAAACTCAAAACCTGTTGCTGCACCCAAAAAGGAAAAATTTTGGAACACTTGGAAAATTCTATGGTGTCTCATGAATTTGTGGTGTCCCAGTACCGCATTCTATATGGTACTTGTTTATTTATGGGTTCCCATAGCCAGAGTCCCTAGGACTTAGGGATCCCTCTTAGCCAGTCTACCCCTAGTCGCCTCTATTCTAGTGTATAAATCTCTAATTTATGCATAGGTTAATGTAAATAGGTTAGTGTATGTAAATAAATGGTTAATTACTTGTTTCCATGGCGTCGCAGGGCCTTCGGGTCATGTGATGCGTTCCAAGCCTCACTATGGATGTGTTCCAGGTCTCACTTTGGTATTTCTAGCCTCGTTTTGGTTTTATTATGTGTATAGGACCTGTATAGGAAGTCAGATGATCACCCAGAAGCCTGGGTGATGGTGAGTGACAGCTGACCTTGGACCTATCAAATTAGGCTCCGCCCCTGTCCTTATTAGGGACGTGGCGGCCATTTTAGTTCTCTTTGTTCCTGGGTTGCCAAGCGAGCAACATCTCTCTATAGAACCTGCGCTGCTAAAAACCGTGAGTTAGGCCCAAGCCTCGCAGCAACGGCCGATCCTTAGCAAATATAGAGTGTATCAATCCCCAAACACTCTGCGGGACCACTGGACCTAATCTACCCCTAAATCCGGATGGATCCACGCACCAATTACCTTGATTCTATTAACCTGCAAAAGACGCAAGGTCCGCAGCAACTGTCAGTCATTGAAGTCTATAGAAGTGTATTGCAGAGACTGTAATTGTATTCTGAATGTACTGCAAGTTCAAGAGTAAAGCTTACTTCAGTTCAAGTTTAACTCCAGTGTGGACCTTCAGTCATTACCTGTCGTTTCTGGGAAGGGCGGCGATAGGCTGAAGCTATACCTCAGTAATACCACCCCTCACCCTGGTGTCACGAGTGACAGGGTTAATATTAACCCCTCATATACCGATACCACCACCACCATACACCCCCCCAAGGGCTACCACAAAGCCTTTTTGGCATCACAAACAGGATTCGGGTGTGTGCCTACCATTGTCACTAGTAAAAGTGTACTCCCCCCCTAAGAAGCGAACTTTATTCATGTGTTGCTGTGTACAAGAACGGTGCTTGTGGTGCACCATACAAGGGGGCCAAGACAAAAATAAGGGGGAGGCGAAAATCTGCTTGCAACTACAATGTGTAAACTGCGCAACGAATTTATGCTGCGATCCTCTGGTCCAGTCAGCAAGGGCGGACCTCAACTGTTACCAGAAAAGCGCGCAAAGAAAGCCCGCGCTGCACCACGCCCTGCCCCTGGGCGTGGCCACCAATTTGCAGCCGAAGGGGAACTCAGAGATGCAGGAATCGTTTCTGGAGGGACCGGAAGTCAGGGCTGCACCGATAGTGTCCTTCCTGCCCAGTGCCATTTTGGAGAAGCCTACTATAAAAGACTCCACGCAGAACAACCTCTTCAGTCTGCAGAGAGAGCCAGAGAGTACAGACATGTCAGAGAGCAGTGTTCCACGTGGTCAAGTTGGCAAAATGGCGCCGGAAACACGGCCCACCTTTTTCAAGAGTTTGCTGACCGTCTGCAGCGGTTGTCATTAGACGAAGAGGGGGCCTGCAATCTTCCCCCACTGCCAGATGATGACGACGATTGGCCAGAGACACCTCCAGCGAACAGTGCAGGGACACAGAAAGATGTCCCTGTGTCTGTGTACATAAATAGTAAGTAAGGTTTGTACATAGAAAATATAGTCTAATGTCTATGTACATTAAAATAGCTCCGAGTTGTACATGGAAAATATCGACGTACAGCACGTGTACACTCAACACTAAAAATATGTATACATTTTTGTAGATACAAATGTATCATAAATCAAAGGTGTTTAGTAGTAACTCAATAGGGGACACCTCATCTCCTCCGAGGGTAGTATTATTGCTGTCGCCCATCGTTAGCACCTGTCTCAACAAAAAAAATGATAGGAAGGATTCCCTTTCAAATAGTACTTGCACATAGTACCCTAGATTACTCACTTAATGTACTACCTCAAAATTTCTCTAGTACATACACAGAAACAAATAAATATCTCACTTCAGAAAAACGCTTAAGGAATTATAGCATATTAATACCCAATTCCTGCCACTGTTAGGTACACTTCTTCTCTTCTTTATTCATTGTGTTTGTGAGATGCTCTGCCTGGCCAGTAGATGCTCTTGCTAGTACAAAAATAAACACGTACCGGTAATTCTTAGAATAACCTGGATAGGTTGTTTTGAAAGTGCTCTAAGGGTAAGTAGCGTGTAGTCGATAGACCCTAGCAGCCACCCTTACTGTGACCTAGCTTCCAGCTAGCCAGTATACCTTTCGTGTACTAACTAACAGGTAACTTAATGTTTGGCATATAGAAAGTGTGAGATAATACAAATGTCTAGTCAGCTTGATACAAAAGGTAAATAGAGCTGTAATAATATCTAATTAGCCTTATGTACAGAAGTATGTGCTAATGTTCAGTTTTAGCCTCATCAAAATGTATAGAGAGCTAATAAAAAAGTCTTAGGCAGCTATCTAATTGTCTAGAGAGACCTAATTGCCTAGTAAGCCTCAAAATGTATCATAAGTTTTATAGAGTTGTATAGGAAGCTAGAAATTAAAGGATAGATAGCTTTCTTTAAATGTCTAGATAGCATTCAATTGTCTAGATAGTATTCAAATGTCTAGATAGCATCAACATGTGTTTAGTCTACTTAGGATGTATAGCAAATGTACAGATCATCCTGTTCTATAGCATCCTGTTCTAGTCCTAGTCCCTCTGTCTCAGGGGACAGACGACGAGGCCGACTTATCTTTAGTAAGGGGTTTTGTGGTGTCCCAGTACCGCATTCTATACGATACTTGTTTATTTATGGGTCCCCATAGCCAGAGTCCCTAGGACTTAGGGATCCCTCTTAGCCAGTCTACCCCTAGTCGCCTCTATTCTAGTGTATAAATCTCTAATTTATGCATAGGTTAATGTAAATAGGATAGTATATGTAAAGAAATGGTTAATTACTTGTTTCTATGGCGTCGCAGGGCCTTCGGGTCATGTGATGTGTTCCAAGCCTCACTATGGATGCGTTCCAGGCCTCACTTTGGTATTTCTAGCCTCGTTTTGGTTTTATTATGTGTATAGGACCTGTATAGGAAGTCAGATGATCACCCAGAAGCCTGTGTGACGGTGAGTGACAGCTGACCTTGGACCTATCAAATTAGGCTCCACCCCCTGTCAATATAAGGGACTCGGCGGCCATTTTAGTTCTCTTTGTTCCTGGGTTGCCAAGCGAGCAACATCTCTCTATAGAACCTGCGCTGCTAAAAACCGTGAGTTAGGCCCAAGCCTCGCAGCAACGGCCGATCCTTAGCAAATATAGAGTGTATCAATCCCCAAACACTCTGCGGGACCACCGGACCTAATCTACCCCTAAATCCGGACGGATCCACGCACCAATTACCTTGATTCTATCAACCTGCAAAAGATGCAAGGTCCGCAGCAAATGTCAGTCATTGAAGTCTATAGAAGTGTATTGCAGAGACTGTAACTGTATTCTGAATGTACCGCAAGTTCAAGAGTAAAGCTTACTTCAGTTCAAGTTTAACTCCAGTGTGGACCTTCAGTCATTACCTACATACGCCTGTCGTTTCTGGGAAGAGTGGCGATAGGCCGAAGCTATATCTCAGTAATACCACCCCTCACCCTGGCGTCACGAGTGACAGGGTTAATATTAATCCATCATATACCGATATCACCACCACCATACACCCCCCCTCCCCCCAAGGGCTACCACAAAGCCATCTGCCAAATTCCAAATCAGTTGTTATTCCCAAAAAGTGAGAATTTTTGGAACGCATTGAAAAATACATTGCGTCTTCCAATAACTCTGTGTACATTTTAACACCAACAGGCATCTGCCAATAAAAAGCGTTATATTTTTTTTGCACCATTTCAGTGTTAAAAGCATATAAAATCTGCTGTTGGTTACTGATGGTTGTTTCTAATTCCACAGAAAGAATAGACATTTATATTCTTTCTGTGGATATCGCTCGGAAATGTATTGCCGTCTATGAGACGACGCATTTCTAAGCAGTCATAGCACCCTCAGGAACATGCTATGTTATTATATAGAATTGATCATTAGACGTATGTTGTGTTTTGAAGGGGTTAAATTAAACCTGTCAAATTGAACAAAAAACATGAACATCAGCTGTGTCTAAGCATTTTTAGAGTTGTCATTAGGGGGATGTTGCTGGCTCGGTGTGCACAGGGATCAAATTAGTTTTTCTCTTAAGCATAAAATAGACAGGCATAGTCTTCTCCTAAGCAGGGAATCATTTTGGATTTTTTCTTTAGGAACAAGACATTCTGTAGGTCTAAATTATAGATATAACTTGTTTTACCAGTATTAAGAATATTGCAAATACGAAAAATGAAAATAATTCAAGCACAAAAATAGAAATCCTGCTGGCACTACTGCTGCATGGGAAATCTGCTGTCTCCCTTCTCCCTTCAGGTCAGCTGCGACTGCTCCCAAGCATTGCCTTTACTGGTGGTGCTCTGCCCGAATGCAGTAATAGAGATAATGCAAAGTCCAATTGGAAAAGAGGAGTGGCCACTCACCAGTCTCATTTATTAGGCTTTATTGAATGTTAGTGCTAAATACAAGCAGGTGCATACATAGCGATGTCTGTTTCGCACAGTACGTGCTTCCTCCAGCTTCCACACCCCCATAATGCAAGGACCACGGTTTTAAACAGGTAAGAATGATGACGTGGGGCCAGGTCTAGCGCAGAGTGATGAAAAATCACACACCTACTCTCACCTCGCTCACTTACCTACAGATAGAGCACTTCGCTGGATCCCCATGACAACGGCACCGGCGCAGAGCAGGAAAACTGACACCGCTCCGGAGCTCCGCCCATCCGCCAAACACAGTGAAGCAACAAAACACCTACTATACACGCTTACATATTGAATCCACCAGTACATATGAGAGCAAATCTACCCAGTGTGGGAACTTACCACAAGTATAGTAAATAAACTGTACCTTATCGGCAGAATCCAGTAACTGGGCAGATCGCTTTGACAACATAATACAACGGAGCCTGGATATAAGCAAATAAACAGGTGAAGGGCTGCATCACACCTTCCTGTCTGCTGTTAACATTGGTTCAAACAACCTTGTGAATAAAACATGAAAATATACATTAATAGATGTCCCCCTTCTCATTCAGGCCTAATGGACCCATTGCTCTCGTCTTCAGGATCCAAACTGCCTCTCCTTGCAGAAGTAGTGTATCCCTGTCTCACCCATTCTTCAGGGGACTCGCTGTCTCTATGCCTGAGAACTTCAGGATATGGGGTCCCCTTTGTATTCTTTCCTTATATGATCAATGAGTCTGGGATAACCCATACCTGTCTCTATAGATTTCATATGCTTTATTACTTGTACATAAAGATTGATGATGGTTTTCCCAATATAAAACCTGCCACAAGGGCAGGTGAGGATGTACACCATGAATTTTGTTTTACATGTGATTAACTGCCTTACTTCCTAACTAATCCCCCCAATGTTTAAACATTTAGCCTCTTGGTTGAAACGACAATGGCTACATTGTTTGCATTTATAGTTTCTCTTAGGTTTTACCTAAGAAGCCAATCAATGTATGTTGACAGCCCTTCAGTCGCTGAGACAATCCCCAAGACAATGGGATGTCCCGGGATTGGCTCAGCGACTTGTGTATTTTGCGTAATTGATACCAATATGGCTTCCTGGGACTTTTTGGTAGTAATTTAGATGCCGTTTTGTTAGAGACAGTGCCCTTTTCAACATGGCATCTCAGTAATGATTGTAAATGGGAATGGTATTTAGTGTTGAGGTCCTCTCTGAACTTTGTATCGTTTAGTTGTCTTAGGGCCTCATTTTCACACTGTTCCCTAGTGAGCACCACTAAATTGCCTCCCTTGTCTGCCTTTCTGTAGATTAATTATTTATGGGATTGCAAGCATTTAAGGGCTCTCTCTTCCGAAGAAGATGGATTATTTTACTCTTCTTTCTCTTTAGACTACACAACTAGCAAATCAAAAAAAATGTCTTTAGTCCCATTTTTCTAACAGATTTGAATAGATGAATTTGAAAATCTGTTTCATCAAAAGTCTCTACCAGACAAATATGTTGTCCTTTATTCAGTAAGGTCACACAGTCCTGAGTAATGTCAGTATTGTTAAGATTGATACGAATGTCCTCACATATCTTACCCTCCTCTATTGTCACCAGGAGACTTGTTTCCATTTCTGGCTCTTCATTAGCCGAATGGATCTTCTTTCTCCGCCCTCTCCTGACCTTCCTTCTAAAGGGGGTCCACTTTTAATAGTGTTAATTTTGTTGGAGGACGGACCTGACTGATCGTCAGACCAGCTGGAGTTCGAATCCGTGGTCCACATGTTGTTCCTTCTTGGTCTATTACGTCTTCTTACTTGTTTGCGACTTCCCCAGTCAAAAAATACCACCACACTGATAGACCAGCTTGTCCCTTAGAAATTTGTCATGCTTTCTATCTTTTGTTTCAGCCTTTGTTGTCACCAACTTAATTTCCAATTTTTTCAGAAATGTGAACTGTTCCTCCGTTCAGCAGGTTCTCAGCATTGTTTTTGCCTGACATAATTCTTGTGTAACCTCCGCATATTCTTTTTCATTTCTTTTTAGAATGATGCTCATCAAATTGAGGGAATGGTCCAGACGAGCTTCCTTCCATTCTTGCAGAAACTCCTTGTCCTCCACAAATTGAGAGGGCTCTTTATATGACCTGCTTATTTGCTTATATCCAGGCTCAGTTGTATTATGTTGTCAGAGCGATCCACCAGTTTCAGTATTCTGCTGAAAAGGTACAGTTTATTTGCTGTCCTTGTGGTAAGTTCCCACACTGGGTAGATTCCTATATGTACTGGTGTATTCAATATGTAAGTGGGTTTAGTAGGTGTTACTTTGCTTCACTGTGTTCGGCAGATGGGCGAGGCTCCGCAGCGGTGTCAGTTTTCCTGCTCTGCACTGGTGTCGGTCCGTCGTCATGGGGACGCTGCAAAGAGTTCCATCTGTAGGTAAGTGAGCGAGGTAAGCGCAGGTGTGTGATTCGTCATCACCCTGCGCTAGACTTGGCTCCACGTCATCACCCTTACTTGTATAAAGCCGTGGTCCTTGCATTATGGTGATGTGTAAGCCGGAGGAAGCACAGTGCGAAACGGACGTCGCTTTTATGCACCTGCTTGTATCATGCTGTAGCATTCAATAAAGCCTAATAAAAGAGACTGGTGAGTAGCTGCTCCTCTGTTCCAATTGGACTTTAAAATTAATATAAAACTGGGTGTATTCATCATGATTCAGTGTTATATTCTGTTTAAAGTTGTGATGTATCCCTAGACGTCAGTATACACTTTCAATAGCTGTTGGCCAAACATTTCTACAACCGACAGCTATCTCTCCCGATCTCTGTGTACACATGAACATTTGACACAGTGACAACCATTCATGTGTTCTCTATAGAGAAAGGAGAGGTAAGCCAGAGACAGACAGTTCTCTTGGAGGCTTATCCATCTGAGGACAATTTGGTTGGGCAGTGAAAGTTCATGGGGACCTTAAGAGGTAATGGCTTACTATGGCAAGTACCTGCAGGAGCAATTGTAGAATTGCAAGGTGGGGGGATGAGAAGTAAGATATGTAAAACAGCCATGGAAGCAGGAATGGATATTTTGTATGGTAGAGGGTAGCTCCTACCAAGACCACAGTGGATCAATACATCATGCTCTTGAAGGCAATTATGGGTTTTTGCCATGACCAGTATAAAAGATGATGACGTGTATGGATGAGTCCAAGGTGGACCATTTCAAGCTGCTGAAATAAAGATGATGGCTTAGTACCTCATACTATTATACTTATTTTATTAATAATAATAATAATAATAATAATAAAATTAGTAGTAGTTTCAGTAGTAGGCACTGTATATACAATATGGTTATACCATAAATGTAATACATTTGTAATTTTTTTTTAATTCCAGCTGACTGCTTTAGGAGAGCTGTAGCAAGCTTTCTATGATGACCTTCAAACTTGATTGACAGCAAAATGACAGTAAAAATTTCCAACGTGATCTTTTATTGTCAGTCTACTCTATTCTTTTTTGAATGCATTCAAGCATAGTAATGAAGAAAAAATCAGAAGAAAGAAATGATGCAGCAAAACAGAGAGCTTTATTTAGTTAAATGAAAACGATGAATTCAAAAGATCTTAGGTGATGTTTGACCTTCAAATTGCCCAGCATTACGGAGAATGAAACTGTCACTGTTTGACATAAATGCACCAATATATGTACACTACCCTTTCCATGACTAGCACACATTGGTCACTTGGCAGACAGCCATCCAATTTGGCTAAAACGATATCTTTTTCATTTACTTGTGTATGATGGTATCACATGTAGGCAGTGGTTATACGTGACTTACCAAATCTACCAAGCTGTATACAGGAACTAACTACCACCCTTGCCTTGCCCTCTCTAGCTACCCAAACCACATACCACCTCCCCCCCACGCAATGGAGGTGGGAGCTGGCATAGAAAGTTTCCATCCACCCCCTTCTTCTCTTGTATGCCCACCCGCCCACCTAATAAATATTTTTAGACCCTTCACTCATGTGAGCACAAGGTGTGCGGGTACATGGGAGGACAGAGGCAGGAAGGCTCTGTATACCAGCTACCACCTCCTTTGCGCTGGGAGATTAGCAATGGTGCCTGTACACAGCCTGGATTTTCTGAACCAAACCATGGATCCGGGTTAGTTATACCTCTTTTAAATCAGATTTACCCGCTCTATTACCCTGTTTATTGGGTTTAGTGATGGTTAACAAGGTGTCATATTTGGTATAAGAAAGAAATCTTCAGTAGACAAGCACTTCTACCAGTGGTTCTTATTCTTCCCACAGGGAGGCGAAAACTTCAATAGCCTTCCAATGAGGCTACCTGGGCTGTCTTTTTGTAATCCATGGGGTTGCTGCAGACTACTGTATACAGTCAAGCACACACTCTTGCTACTCAGCACTTTGCACATCAGGGACTTCACAGTGAGAGGCAGTCAATGGGCCCAGTGCTCCAGAGTTCTCCACACATCCACACCTCACCAACAGAAAGCCCAGAACAATGTCCCACAGACAAGCTGCACCAGCATGCCCAGCCATGGGGTCCCTAGACAGCACCCCAAGGATGTATCACTGGGCAGTTAGGGCAAAAAAATTATTCATTACATCAGTGCCACAGCTTCCAGCTTGTTTCACAAAGTTCAAAAACACAATAAAATATGCAATATGTATGTTTAAACTCCACATTATGGAACCCTGAGATAAAGGCACATAAACTTCAAACCTCTGCATATACAGTACATATGAAATGCACCATAAAACCTAAAAGATAGAAGTGCTATATAAATTAATTATCATTGAATAGCTTAGGGTGCTCTGATCACACACCTTTTTACAGTTTCTTGATACATCCCTCTGTTCCTGAGATATGAGGTTTTATAATTTGTCTAACAATTCAGGGAATCAGTCAAATGGGTGTGAACCTTATTTTAAAATAATGTGAGGGCCTTCTAGGTCATGGGTGGGATTATACAGTCGGGGGGGGGGGTGTTTTAGGCATACATGCCCCTCTATGTACTACATTCACACCCCCTAACTGTATCATTTTGCCCATTAACTGATATTCACTCCCATTAAAGTGATGTTTCCTGAACTATAAACCCTCATATCTCAGGAAGGGGAGGGTATATCAAGAAACTGTAAAAATGTGTGTGACCAGGGCACCCCAAGCTATTTAACGACTTATACATTTTTGGGGGTAGGCCACAGGTCCTCTGGGTTACATGTTACAATACAAAACTCAGCTCAGGTCCAATTTTTTCTGGTATTTTCTGGTTTTGCACTGCCATTAAAACCATGTATAGACCTTAAAAAACATCAAAGAGTTATAAAGTTTATAGAATCAACACCAATTCTACAAATCACGGCAGGAACTTAAATATGTGACATTGCAATGTCATCAATGCCACCTACTGTCCTCTGTTACTTTGCATGTTAAAGAAGATACAGGCAGAAAGACTGATGTGCATTAAAAAGTCCTTATTAATAACACTCCATATCAGATAACATGAGGTCTAATGAGCTTCCAACCATAGCAGCCCATATAAATAAGTGCTTCCTCTGACTGCATACTAAAAGGAATACGTATCATTGTCTGCTTTAGTAATAGACACGTTCATTTAATGTGTTTACTTTCTATCACCTTCAATGATGTTTTAAAGTGACCCTCCAGGCTCCATTACCAAGGCTCATTTGCTTCAATGTATGTGCAGGAATTACCCAATGTCCATCTTTTTCTTGCTGTTGGCTTACTAATCTGATCTTGGGTTTATACAGAACAGTTAATCAAAAGAATCAGCACTTTGGGGGGGGGGGGTTGGTGCAGCAGCAGCTTGAATCAATAATAAGACAGGAGGTGTGTCCTAGACTACCTCAGACTCCCTAAAGTCACTGGGACTAAACTAATTCATGGATAACAGCTCTGCCATATGAAACTAAGCTAAAAAGTGCCCAAGTAGCAAACTCTATGGAAAATAAACAGCAGGTAAGCATCCTCTCCTGGAGTGACTGCCATTTGAGCTCCTGACCGACCCATAGCTTTAAATGGGCACTCTCATTAAAACAAATTTTTGCTATTGCACTCCTTATGGTAAATGAAAAATATTTCTAATATACTTTGCTTAAAAAAAATGAAGTTTTCTATGTTTTATTTGTGCTTAAAAAAGCTCAAGAGCACATTTTCCCCCAACTCATACACAGACTTTGGACCAAAGTCCAAACACAGGAAGTGCCGTCTGGAGTGCTGAGGGGGGGGGGGGTCCAACCAACAGCATATGGCAGTTATGTGTGAGAGGAGCTATGATTGGATGAGGCTGGACCCCCCCCCCCCCCTCAGCACTCCAGTCGGCACTTCCTGTGTTTGGACTTTGGTCCAAAGTCTGTGTATGAGTTGGGGGAAAATGTGCTCTTGAGCTTTTTTAAGCACAAATAAAACATAGAAAACTTCTTTTTTTTAAAACAAATTATATTAGAAATATTTTTCATTTACCATAAGGAGTGCAATAGCAAACATTAGTTTTAATGAGAGTGACCCTTTCAGTTGAGTTATCCTCTGTAACTTTTTTCATCTGTGCAGTATTTTTCTTTTGTCCTTGCCACAGAATTTCAATTTTCAAGTAAACACCTTGAAAAGAGATATGACCATGAATCCAATGGTCACTGTGAATGAGATCAAAGATCCTAAGTACAGATGGAGGAAACTTCCAGATGGTCAACCATCACTGTGGCACTCATTCTGGGCTTAAAGGCAGAGTGGGCAGAAGCAAGCCTCACCTTAGTATAAGGGCATGTTCAAACTACTGAATTCAGCGAGCGGAGATTGAGACTGGCAGCCGGCGGTGGCGGTAGGACCGCGCTGCACTGCGCCGTCACCATTGAAGGCTATACAGTGCTCGCGGACTTCCGCGAAAAGAATAAACATGTTCTTTCTTTGCGCGGAACAATTTCAGTGACGGAAACCCATTCACACTAATTTTAAGTTCACTCCGCAGGAATTCCATAGTGTGAACATACCCTAAGACAAGTCTGCCTGGAGTTTACAAAAAGCACCTAAAGAACTGTCAGACTATGAGAAAAAAAAATTATTTCCTGGTCTGATGAAACCAAGATTGAACTTTATGGCCTTAATTCTAAGCATTATTACTGGCAAAAACCAGGCACTGCTCACCACCAGCCCAATACGATCCATACAGTAATGGTATAGAATGTGGTAATAATGGTGGTAGAATAATACATAATGGTGATAGAATCATGTTGTGGTTTTTTATTCAGCAAGTGCAACAGGAAGACTGGTCACATTGATTGGGGTACTTCGCCTCTAGACATTTTATCCCCTATCCAGATGTCTGATTGCAGGGGTACCCCAGGGTTCTGAACATTATGTAGAGGGGGTCCCAGCAGGGGGGTTCAAGCGGCCGAAACCCCGCGATCAGACATTTTATCCCCTATCCTTTGGATAG
Source organism: Hyla sarda (assembly GCF_029499605.1). NCBI lineage: Eukaryota > Metazoa > Chordata > Amphibia > Anura > Hylidae > Hyla > Hyla sarda. The sequence goes on along the minus strand of NC_079189.1, from coordinate 69,496,261 downwards.
GGGATAAGATGTCTAGAGGCAGAGTACCCCTTTAATGGAAACCTGATCCAGAGTGCCCTGGACATCAGACTGGGCCGAAGATTCAACTTCCAACAAGACAATGCAGGAGGTTTATTAAAACCTGTACAGCGGAAAATTTGTGCTGTTACCCACAGCAACCAATTACATTGCTTCTTTCATTTTTAAAGAGGCCTGTGAAAAATTAAAGAAGCAATTGATTGGTTGCTATGGGCAACTGTACCCCTTTTCCTCTATACTGGTTTTGATAAATTTCCTCAATGACCCTAGATACACAGCCAAGACAGCACAGGAGTGGACATGGTGTTTAATTTTTGCATACACTAAGTGATTTATTCAGTTTTGAGTGATCTTACACTAACAGAAAGGTTAAATAATTGAAAACCGCCAAAGTTTTCAAACAGGTATAAAACACTTTTATAAATATACTGGAAAAATCTAAAGAAATTCACTATGAAAACGGAAAAAAGACAAAAAAAATAGTAAATTAGTGCCACTGAGTTATCTGATATCATATTGTAGCCTTGAAGGTCCCGATTCCCATAGTGTTTTTACTTACTTGCCATGCCCCCCCTGCTCTTGATAGATGTTCTACTATTTGGTTGACTATACGCATTTTTTACAGAATTTTCAGATGGATGAGAACTTATTTTTCAAACTTGTTTTATTGAAAAATGAAAAACACAGAAAACAATTACAAAACATCAACAGAGAGTACTTTGCGACATAATCACAGTAAAACAGATTGTAACAAAACAGTAACTGTCTGGTCACTGACTACAACTCTCAGCATGCCCTGTCTACTAACTGGTGAGCTCCCCTCATCAAATTAAAACATGTGCCACCTGCAACCTGATTGCTCACAGTTTCCACTGTCACTTGGGCCACTCACAGCTCTGGCTGTGTGCTTCCAACAGGGCCCTGTGTCTCCCCCTTACAGCGACCTGCTGTTTCGAAGGGAGAGCCCAGATCAGACTGAATCTCTCCCTTATAAACGCCTCCCTTCTCTGCTGCCTCATTCATTAGGCCGCAGGTGAGGAAATGCACCCTTTAATTGCCACTTTTTCACACTGTGAACTGAACATTCTATGGAGTTAAAGGAGAAGTACCGTATTTATCGGGGTATACCACGCACCGGCCTATAACACGCACCCTCATTTTACCAAGGATATTTGGGTAAAAAAAGTTTTTTACCCAAATATCCATGGTAAAATGAGGGTGCGTGTGTGCGCGTGTATACCCCGATATACCCCCAGGAAAGGCAGGGGGAGAGAGGCCGTCGCTTCCCCCTTCTCTCCCCCTGCCTTTCCTGGGGTCTAGAGCGCTGCTGTCGGCCCTTTTCACCCCCTGGTTGCCTCCCCCCATCCCCGGTGGCATAATTACCTGAGTCGGGTCCGCGCTGCTCCAGGCCTCCGTCGTGCGTCCCCAGCGTCGTTGCTATGCAATGCGCGGCGCTCTGACGTCATGTGCCGCGCCGTTCAGCGCATAGCAACGACGCCGGGGATGCACGACGGAGGCCTGGAGCAGCGCAGACCCGACTCAGGTAATTATGCCACCGGGGATGGGGGGAGGCAACGGGGCAGCGGCGCCCGCTGCCCCTTCTCTCCCCCTGGCTGTCGGAGCCGCTTCTCTCTCCCTGGCTATCGGCGCCGGCACCGATAGTCAGGGGGACAGAACGGGCAGCGGCGCCGATAACCAGGGGGTGAAAAGAGCCGACAGCAGCGCTCTAGACCCCAGAAAAGGCAGGGGGAGAGAAGCGGGCAGCGACGGCCTCTCTCCCCCTGCCTTTCCTGGGGGTGTATCGGCGTATAACACGCACACAGACTTTAGGCTAAAAATTTTAGCCTAAAAAGTGCGTGTTATACGCCGATAAATACGGTACATCAAGCCTTGCCTATTTCTAAAGACTACTTGTTCAAACATGGGAGGGAAGGAATCTGTTCACCTTAACATTACCATTTTATAAGCCAGTAATAGCGTTTTGTTTTTTTTGTTTTTTTTTTTGTATATTTGTTTTTACATGTCACATTTATAATATATTTTAGACCCTTTTTTGCATCTCCTTTGACGGGTGGCATGGCTTAGCAGAAGGGGGGCTTGATTTGAGATAGCAAACTGAATGAGAACTGTCTTAGGCCTCGTTCACAATAGCATAGCTCTGTTCGCTGATTTGATTATTATTATTAATGTTAAATAATATTTAAAAAAGACTTCACTAAAATCCTGCAAAAAATTGGTATCAAACGGAAACAAGAAGGACCAATGCAAAGTCAATGGGACCTGTCAGGATCTGTCCATTGTGAAACACTCTGTCCTGCTCCACTATCAGCATCTGCATGAGAGCTCCTGAACAAAGCTCCATAATGCTGATGTGAAGCCTAACATGTTCAGCCACTGGTGAAGCATCCATATGGAGCCTGTGGGAAAAGGGGGGCCCAGTTGTGTGGTCTGCCTGTATGGGCCATTGCACCACTAATTACAAACCTCCTCCGCTCCCGCACCTCATGCACTATGTTGTCGCACAGCAGAACTCACCAAAGTAGGGTATGAACCAGCAGTGCATCGGCAATCCCCTGCCAGGTACCCAACTGTTTTTTATCATGGTATGGTACTGTCGGGGAGCAAAAAAAAAAAAGTTAAGTAGTGGTCCTTTAAAAATGCTATGCGTAAAACTATCCTGACTATAAACACAGCACAACATTCTTAAATCAGAAGATATATTAAACCAATAAACTACACCTTCCGTGAGACAAAACTACTGCTCATAAATCCACAGTACTAAAATATTCTAAAACAAACACCTTCATTTCTTTATAAACAAGCTAAATAAATCGAGAATTAAAATCCCCCTTAATGATCGGAATTCCAATTCAATAATCAGATTTATAATAATCAGCTTCATCTATGGGTGAAAAATGCAGGAGTGGTATAAAACCGCAGCTATAAAAGTTTAATGATTGTTAGACTTAAAATCATTGAATAGTAATGATTGTTAAATATATCAAAATGGCTAAACAATAACCAACGTGTTTAAGACTATATTAAAACGTCTATTTATATTCGAGACAACTGAACCCTCCAGTGGAAACAAAGCTGTATTACAACAAATACATGTTTGACTTAAATGAGAGGTAAAGATGTGAAAAGAGCCACAAAACAAGACAAAGTAATACTGTAATAGTACTGTTGCTTACACCACTCTGATTGGTACCGCTGTTATGCTAAATCTCACTTCTATAATATGCCATATATCACAAATAAGCTACTTTCTAATCCACATTTCATTTTCAATTGGATCCTTTAGCAAATACGACTAACGTGGAAATGACCAGTATGTGAAATAAAAGGAATAGTCATTTAGTGTTGGCAATCTATGGAAAGTCTGGAAAATATAGCTTTTAAATGACCATAATTGACTTACACTGCGAATTTCATGTCTAAAATAGAGTCAATGGACTGTCATATTCATTAAGACTAATATGGACTTAAGTGGGATGTGCAAGAGACGGTGCTGACAAATGGATCATACACCTGGGCCCTGCTGGATGAGACTCTACATTCACTAAATGCCGATTATTGCTGTGCCATTTGTTGCCATTATGATGAGATGGAATCACAAAATTTCTCGCTTTTTTGGAAGTCACTAATTCGCTCAATTGAATAGATACAAATGAAGAAAACTGCAGCAAGAAGTCAGCTGCAGAGGTTTATACTGCGGATGTACAATATAATTTCTTCTCCCCAGCTGAGGAATATATAAGATTTAATAATAGTAATTATTGAATTTCATAGGGTAGCTAAATTTAAAAAAAAATGTTGACATGTATTAATAACATGAGAGAAGTTTTTGTTAATGGGGATCTTGGTGCTCAGACACCCAACCATCAGTAAACTATACAGGGAAGAGCGCTAAGCATAGTCTGTCTGCTTCTCACCGTTCAGCTTTGCTCGAAGAATGGCACAAGCGTTGTATGAGTTCAATGAAAGACCATATAAAGGCTATACATATGAAAAATAAACAATACCTAAATGAGTGCTAGATTGGAACAGATAATATCATGCTGTTTTCAAAGAGGAGGGAGAGTCTGATGATTCCAAAGTGTGGGGATGGGGGTGGGAGGGTGGTAGGTTATATTTGGGAAGGTATCAGGAGATTAGGTAACAGATGTATAAGTGGAAAGGTTGTAGACAGCATTGTATGGCATTCTTAATCTAATGTAAGTACCTTCTTTAGTCCCACATCCTCCAGACTGTAATATGCAGCCAATATTCCAACCTGTCCCTGTCTTTTACCAGTGCCTTTTGCAAGATCACATTGTTTTGGCTATCAAGGGCCCAATTTGCAGCTGCAGGGCCCAAGAGAAAAGTATACAAGCAGGTTGTCCCTTAGCCCACTACCTCTAGTGGGCTAAGAGACAAGGAGGGTCAACTTCCTGGGTCAGTAACGGAGAGGTATGTCAGGGATATTAACAAAGACAGTAGAATGGTCAAAATCAGAGTAAAGGTAAAAAGCCAGGAGGTTATGTCAGTAACAGAATTGGGTACCAGAGAAGGGTCAGAAGCCAAGCCAGATAACCAGGAGGTAAGGTAATACCATGCTCTGACTGAGAGTTGCTTTGAAAGAGAGGAATTGCAAGAGAGTTAGAAAACCTGAAATATCTGCTGTGTGGTGAGGAGTGAATATTATAAACTTGTGAACTGGGGTGATTTTTGGGAAGGAGTAGATTGGACACAGGTGTATAAATTGTAGTTTGGGACTTATTCTGAGCATGCTCTGACTGAGAGTTTCTTTGAAAGAGAGGAACTGCAAGAGAGTTAGAAAATCTGAGAGTTTGAAAGCAGGAGATTGAGATCGCTATGAGTGTTACTTCGCTTACAATGTAGAGACTTTAACTCAGAAGGTCTACTGAGAATTTAATTGTAATATTTACTGTCTGTTTTTTGCTGTAAATTCTGTTAAATCATTATAACTAGATGGCCTCCATATTGGAAATTGCATTCTGGTGTACATTCTGTTCAATGTATGCAATCCTTGAACAACAGTTTGAGGGTGCATATTGTTGTGCGAGATGTGTGCTAGTTGTTCGTTTGGAAGCCCAGATCCTGGATCTAGAGGAGCAACTGGCAACATTAAGAAGCATTGACAACTTGGAGAGGAGACTCCTGCTCACTGAGCAAGTACTCTCTGGGGTAGAGGTGGGGGAGGATAGTGGGACGGAGGTGCAGGACAGTCAGGCAGCTAGCTGGGTTACAGTTAGAAAACGGGGTAGAGGGAAAAGTGTCAGGGAGGCTATTCCTAAACTGGCACACTCCAACAAGTTTGCCCGGTTGACAGATGAGGGGGATACCAATTTTAGAGCTAGCAGTACTGCAGCAAGATACTGCCTCTGACCACCAGGGGAGTGCCTGCTCCAGTAAGAAGGGAAGGAGGAGTGCAGGGCAGGCCAGACAGATACTGGTAGTGGGGGACTCAATTATTAGGGAACAGACAGGGCGATCTGTCACAAAGACCGGGATTCCGGAACAGTGTGTTGTCCTTCTGGCGCTCGAGTTTGGCACATCGCGGATCGGGTTGACAGGTTGCTGGGTGGGCCTGGAGAGGATCCAGCAGTCATGGTACATATTGGCACCAATGACAAAGTAAGAGGTAGGTGGAGTGTCCTAAAAAATGACTTCAGGGACTTAGGCCGCAAGCTTAAGGCAAAGAACTCCAAGGTAATATTTTCGGAAATATTACCTGTACCACGAGCCACACCAGAGAGGCAGCGGGAGATCAGGGAGGTAAACAAGTGGCTCAGAAGCTGGTGTAGGAAGGAGGGGTTTGGGTTCATGGAAGACTGGGCCTACTTCGCTGTTGGTTACCGGCTCTACCGTAGGGACGGGCTGCACCTCAATGGGGAGGGTGCAGCTGTGCTTGAGGAGAAGATGGATAGAAGGGTGGAGGAGTGTTTAAACTAGGGACTGGGGGAGGGAAGCTACAACATAGAGGGGAAAGATAGTGTAGATAGAGAAGGGGGACTTATTAATGTACCTGGGGGTGGAGCGGAGGGAGGAGTTAGAATAGTTAATAGGGATAGGCTTCATTGGAAGAAAAAACATACAGCATTGAATTGCATGATGACTAATGCCAGAAGTCTGACCAATAAAACTGACGAACTGGAGTGGTTGATGTCTGAAGAAAATCATGACATAGTGGGTATAACAGAGACTTGGTTGGATGATAGCTGTGACTGGACGGTCAATATACAGGGTTATAGTCTATTCAAGAAGGATCTGACAAAACGGAAAGGGGGAGGAGTTTGTCTGTATGTGAAATTGATTCTGAAGGCTGCACTACGGGAGGATATATGGGAGGGAAACGATAATGTGGAGTCATTATGGGTAGAAATACATGGAGATAAAAAAAAAAAAATCCCGATAGGGGTTTGCTATAAGCCATCAAACATAATGGAAGAGACAGAGACAGAACATCAATTACTGGGGCAAATAAACAAGGTAGCAAGTCAAAATGAGGTGATAATAATGGGGGACTTTAACTATCCTGATATAAATTGGGAGACTGAGTCCTGTGAATCTCGTAAAGGAAACAGGTTTCTGACTATAGCTAAAGACAATTATCTGTCCCAAATGCTGCAGGGCCAGACCAGAGGGGGCGCCGTATTAGACTTAATATTAACCAACACACCTGACAGAGTAACTAATGTACAAGTAGAAGGATACCTAGGAAATAGTGACCATAATTTAATACATTATAACTTGTTCTTCAATAAGGGAATCTCTCGAGGGGCCACAAAAACAACTTTAGGAAGGCAAAGTCCGATCAACTCAGAGAAGCCATCAACAATATAAAATGGGATAATGTCCTCAAAAACAAGAATACTGACACTAAATGGGAGACTTTTAAAAATATCTTAAATTCTCACTGCAAGATGTATATACCTTATGGGAATAAAAGGGTCAGAAATAAAAGAAAATCAATTTGGATGAACAAAAATGTTAATGGGACATTATGTGACAAAAATAAAGCATTTAAACTACTAAAACAGGATGGCAGTGAAGAAGCATTAAAAGGCTACAGAGAAAATTTTTAAATATGTTAAAAAACAGATAAAAACCGCAAAAATACAGACAGAAAGACTCATTGCCAAAGAGAGTGAAACTAACCCCAAAATGTTCTTTAACTATATAAATAGCAAATAGATCAAAAATGAAAGTGTGGGCCCTTTAAAAAATAATGAGGAAGAAATTATAAACGGGGATCAGGAAAACGCAAATATATTAAACAAATTCTTCTCCACTGCATTCACCGAGAAAAATGAAATGCCAGGTGAAATACAGCGAGATAAGGTAAACTCCCAGTACAGGTCACCTCTCTAACCCAGGAACCCGCCTACAAAAAATCAAAATAGACAAATCACCAGGTCCAGATGGAATTCACCACTGTGTTCTAAAGGAATTAAGTAATGTGATAGACAGACCCCTATTTTTAATATTCAGGGACTCTATAGTGACAGGGACTATTCCCCAGGACTGGCGCATGGCAAATGTGGTGCCAATATTTAAAAAGGGATCAAAAGGTGACCCCGGGAATTATAGACCTGTTAGTTTAACCTCTGTTGTATGTTAATAGTTTGAGGGTTTTCTAAGGGATGCAGTTCTGGAGTATCTTAATAAAAATAAATGTATGACTCAATATCTGCATGGCTTTATGAGGGATCGATGCTGTCAAACTAACCTGATCAGCTTTTATGAGGAGATGAGCTCCAGACTGGACCAGGGGCAATCACTGGATGTCGTATATCCGGATTTTTCCAAAGCATTTACTACGGTTCCACATAGAAGGTTGGTGCATAAAATGAGAAGGATTGGGCTGGGGGAGAATGTGTGTAAGTGGGTAAGTAACTGGCTCAGTGATAGGAAACAGAGGGTGGTTATTAATGGTACTTATTCTGATTGGGTGATTGTTACTAGTAGGGTACCACAGGGGTCCTATTTAATATATTAATTAATGACCTTGTAGAGGGGTTGAATAGTAAAGTAGCAATCTTTGCAGATGATTCTAAACTCTGTAAAGCGGTAAACACTATAGAGGACAGTGCACTGTTACAAATGGATCTGGATAGGTTGGAGGTTTGGGCTGGGAAGTGGCAGATGAGGTTCAACACTGGTAAATGTAAGGTAATGCACATGGGGAAGAAAAATCTGGGCTGGGATTATGTATTAAATGGGAGCACACTTGGGACGACTGACATGGGAAAGGATTTAGGAGTCTTAGTTAATAGTAAATTTAGCTGTAGTGAACAGTGCCGGGCAGCTGCTACCAAGGCAAATAAAATCATGGGGTGCATCAATAGTGGCATAGATGCCCACGACAAGGAAATAATTCTACCGCTGTACAAATCACTAGTCAGACCACACATAGAATACTGTGTACAGTACTGGGCACCAGTGTACAAGAAAGATATAGTGAAGCTGGAGAGGGTTCAAAGACGGGCAACCAGAGTAATACGAGGAATGGGAGATTATCAGAATTGGGGTTATTTAGTTTAGAAAAAATAAGGCTTAGAGGAGACCGAATAACTATGTATAAATATATCAGGGGGCAGTAAAGAGATCTCTCCCATGATCTATTTATACCCAGGACTGTATCTATAACATGGGGGCATCCTCAACGTTTAGAGGAAAAAAGGTTTCTACGCCAGCACAGACGGGGGTTCTTTACTGCAAGAGCAGTGAGACTGTGGAATTCTCTGCCTGAGGAGGTGGTCATGGTGAACTCTGTAAAAGAGTTCAAAAGTGGTCTGGATGGCTTTTTGGAGAATAATAACGTTGCTGGTTATGGAGATTAGATTTATAGGGACAGAACATTGATCCAGGGATTTATTCTGACTGCCATATTGGAGTCGGGAAGGAATTTTTACCTCTAGTATGAGGGTTTTTTGCCTTCCTCTGGATCAACTCAGTAGGGACTCATTAGGGTTATAGGTTGAACTTGATGGACTCTGGTCTTTCTTCAATCTTATGAACTATGTTACTATATTACTATATTACCATAATCAAGAGCAAAGGAGAAACCAGATACTCAAACAGGACATCAGATCAAGGAAGATCCCTGAACACTGTAATGCAAGTAGGGCACAAAGTTATACCAATTACAGGTGTCTGTGGCCAGCTGATGCCCATTTAAATGAGCATACCTTTGGAACCGTGGGATGCATGGGCATAGTACTGATCAATATTATTGGCGATCTTCTGCTCTGGTCTGCAGGAAGGCAGATCAGAGCAGAAGACCCCGGGAAAGCGGCAGAGGCAGATGAGGGGACCTCATTAATCTAGGTAAGTTTTTTGCGCAGAGCCCAAGCACTTACATTCCTACCTTAAGAGAAAGTGACACTCCATGTAAAATAGGCCCCTTGGGGTTCATTCCTGTGAAGGGTTTTAGCACCGAAGATGAGGTATACTAATATATTAGCAGATCTTGCAGCTGGTGAATTGTCTCAATATGAGACTTATGACATAGGTGCAGAACGCTTCACAGGAGGGGTTCCATCCACATAAGACCTATAGTAGCGGGTGTGGGCTCGGTGACAGAATATCTGTTTAAATTGTTGAATTGGACCTTGAGACCTCTCCTGCAGTCCATACCAACTTACCTTAAGGATACAGGGGATGTGTTAAGATTTACACATGACTTTCAGTGGCAGGAATAATATTCCCTTGCATCCATTGATGTGGAGGCTCTGTACACGCCCATCCCTCATGATGCGGGTGTACAGGCCATCCGCACAGTTCTATCTCAGACCAATAAATCCCTTCCTTACACAGAATTCATCTGTGAAGATTTAAAGTTTATTTTGGACAATATGGTTTAGACAATGTGAAGGAACGGCCATTGGGAGTCCCTACTTCTTGCTCCTATGCAAATTTATATCTGGCTGTGTTTGAACAGGAGTATGTATTCAGTACAGAAAACCCTTTTGTTAACCAGATTCATGCATTTTGGAGATATATGGATGACATCTCGGAAGGATCTCAAGAGAGCTTTTCTAAATTTGTGTTCTAACTTAATCAAGCAAATACAATGAACATGAGGTTCACAAGTGTGTATGGCGACAAGAGTTTAGAATTTTTAAACCTGCGTCTTTTTGTTAAAGATAACCAATTAAAATCACAAGATTTAGGAAAAAAGTGTCTAAAAATGCCTTATTACATTATAAAAGTTTGCACCCTGTGCATAAAAAATGAGATTCCATACAGTCAGCTCCTGAGACTGAAAAGAAACAACAGTGATGAAGAAGATTTTAATAAACAAGCCGAGGAGTCTAGGGAGTCTAGGGAGCCTAGGGAGAGCCTAATTTTTTAAGACGAAACTCGTAACTAGGGACGATAACAAGACCAAAAGATTTTCTTTTGCTTTTAGAAATAGTCCCATGAACAACACCGCAAGAGCTGCCATAACTAGTAATTGGCATTTACTGTCATCAGATCCAGACATTGCAGAGACCATAAGCAAAAGGCCAGTTATTACCGTCAGAAGAAATACCACCATAGCAGACTTAATAAAAAAAAACAGCAAAACCAGAGACAACAACAACAAAAAATAACAACAGGAAATCGGTTAACCTCAAGCTTTCCGAAAGGAAATAGAAAGTGTGGCTTAATGTGGTTTATGTACATTTAACTCCAACTCTACAAGCGGAAATCTAGGAGGTCATAACTATTTTGTGAAGGAACTTATAACTTGCCGGAGTACATATGTCGTGTATTATATGATTTGAAGCTGTGAAAAATTCTATACCGGGAACACTAAGAGAAAACTCAGGATTAGGGTAAGAGAACATATGTACTGGGTGAAAAAAGGAGGAAGATTGCCGAAATTTGTACAACACATGCAAAAATTCCATAATAGTGACTGTTCACACTTGAAATTTGGAGGTTTTGAGTTAGTCAAAAGAGGTTCTTGCAGGATCGTAGCCTGCTATTACTGCAAGCGAGGCCCGTTGGATCCTGCGGTTAGACTCACAGGGCCCTTTAGTGTTAAATGATAGGCTTAATCGATCCCCTTTTCTATGAATCATAATTATTCTATGAAGTTTGGAATTAAGAGTATTATGGTTATACTCACTTCCAGTTATAAAAAAAGATGTGTTTTGTTCTGTGTCCTATATTTTCGTCTGCAACCAGATTGCGGGATCACGTGATCACTATGCTGCACTATTTTATTGCACAGCGCGATGACGTAAACAAGGCCGAAAGAAGCACATCTTTGTGCCTCTGAGCACCCCACGTTACCTTACCAGCCTTCCCGGAGGAGCAGCCTGAGATGGGAGCCGAGTGACCAGTACCTATGCGGTGAGTGCAGGATGCCTGTCTAATTGTATTTAATACCATTGCAAAGCAAACAAGCATTGCAAAAAAACACTGATCAGAGCAGCACAGTAGACAAATGACATACAGTAGGCCTAAGGCTATAAGAGCATCAATATGTAGTCAGTCTAAAGCCAGCTATACGGGGGTACATATAATATAAACAGTTAACCCGATGCAAAGGATATAGGAAAGATATAGGAAAATTCAAGACTAGGGAAATATCTTTTGTGAGAGAGACAGCCAGGCCACCCAAGTATGAGACCATCAGTCCACTTGTATGGGTAAGTAGCTTGCAGGGCTTCCTGGATTTCTGTGGAGATGGCCCTACCCATCACTAAAGATTTGGACGTGTTTACCTTATAGTAACTTACTCGACTAAATTCATTTACCACAGCTAAGGAGTGCTCAAGTGCAGTGAAACATAGAATCACATCATACGTGAATTAGCCGATGCGGTGATCCTGATCACATACCTTTACTCTGGACACTTAAAATACCGGACCATTTGTGCCAGAGGCTCCATGACAAGGGCAAAGATCAACGGGGACAGGGGGCACCACTGCCTTGTGCCATTGGTAATCCTGAACTTCCTGGACATTACTCCAGTGTATATACACTAGCAGACGGGCAAGTATCCATCATTGCCCTTCCAAAAGCTAAGCCGAACTTCATTAGCACTTCCTCTAGGTAGCCCCAACGAATGTACCCGATCGAACGCCTTTCTTGCATCAAGAGGCAGAAGCAGAGAAGGTGTCCCCCAATGCCCGAGAAAATATATAATGTCAATAAAACGTCTTGTTCCATCAAGAGTTTGAAGGCCACGGACAACCCCCCCCCCCCTGATCATTAACTATTCATTGAAAGAGCACTGTATTAAGCCTGCAGTCAGTGATGAAGGCATACAATTCAGGTATGAATTAAGCAATGCAATAAGCCTCCAATTGCCAGGTTCATCCAGAGATTTCCCCGATTTAGACAAGGTGACAACCAGGGCTTTCAACATTTCAGGTGGGAAAATGCCCCTAGTCATAGCTGCATTAAATGTTCTGGTCAAATAATGAGCTAGTAATGTGCCATGAATCTCATAATAGTCATTAGAGAGACTGTCTGGTCCAGGAGATTTGTGTGCTTTCAAAGATCAAATGACAGACATGATCTTGTCCACAGTTACTGGTACAGACATTGTGTCCAATTGTGAGAAGGAGATCTGAGAGCTGAGGCCAACAGTAGAGGGATCATCTTTTAGTTTATATAAAGACCCATAGTATTCCGAGAGGACATTAGCAATACCCTAGAATTTTATCCCTCAGGGCGTTATATATATATGGAATGTGGGTAAAAGCCTGCTAAGCTTTGAGTAGTCATGCCAGAAGTGCCCCGGGTCTTTCTCTATGCCAGTAGTGAGAACGTTGTAAATAAAAGGGCCATGTCAAATTAATGGCATTGGAGTTGGTGTTGGGAAGCTGTAAAGTTTAAAATATCATGGGTTCTCTGTTTGTCAAAGGTCACCTTATTCAAAACATGCAGGGTCGCCAGTTGCTGTAGTATAGTCAGCACTGCCGAGGTATTTTGTCGCTTGATAAAATGAAGATCTTTGCAATTACCCTAGCAATTTGGAATTATTCTTGAATAGCCATACAGGAATAGTATAAAGAATATGAAGCTGATCAAGTCTATCCAAGTATTAGAAGTTTGTCTTAAATTATCTTACTACTGAGAAACATCTTAGAGCATTAGTTTTTATACCCCCAAGGCCACATATGTTGGCATTACTATGAATATTCCAAAAAAATAAGCAGTGCCTTTGGCCTAGAGGGGAATGATCATTTGGGTATAAGGTGCCCAATTCGCCTGAGACAGATACTGTATACTATGGTAGGTGCGCATGTGGTATTTTTGTTTTGTTACAAAGTCACAGCAAAATAAGTAAAAATAAGTAATAAAGTATAATGTAGATTTTGCTGCACATTCAATGAGGATTGGAGAAAATCTGCAACAAAAATTTGCAGTACCTGCCTGGTTCTGTATTCGGTTATGGATTTTATCTTCGTAAGTTAGATGGTAAAATCTGTAAACATACCTTGCACAGTTTAAACACAAAGATAGAAAATGTAGAAAGATCCACCCTGCGCTTACACTGCCCACTCTGTAAATTTGAACATATTGTCCACTCTGATACAGCGTTCCATTAGTGTACCCTATCCATTAATTTTAGAAGCACACACAACTTAACCTTTACACTCTAAGGCTGAGTGGGAGAGAGACATAGGTCACCCGATCTTGGATCTCAACTGGACTGGAGCTATCGCTTGATGCCACAGAACTTCTATTTCCTGTAAGGCTCAGGAGATAAATTACAAGATCCTGACAAGATGGTACAGAGACCCGGCCCTGTAAGCTACTATCTATCTGGGTGTCCCCGATACCTGTTGGCGATGTGGCTCTGCCAGAGGTACTATGCTACATACATGGCTCACTTGTTCTTCCCTATCAGCGTATTGGTCAAGTGTCATAGATATCATCACATGTGTCAAAGCAGTGCATTTACAAAACACCTGAAACACCTGATTCACTTCTACTTTCCATACAACCCCCATCTCCCCCGAAAGGGCTCTTCCGTTTTATCTCATTTTTACTTCTAGCGGCTAAAACTGTTATACCGAGGCTTTGAAAAATCAACTACCCCCCTCCCTCTCCATTTCGCCATGGCTGCAGGAAGCCTCCCACTTACATAGAAGTGAAGAACTGTTAGGGAATTCAACCTGCCAATTAGCTAAATATACCATGACTTGGTTGGACTTTGTGTCATCCCCTGACTATGAGAGCCTATACCTTGCTAACTGGCGTGTGGCTTGATTACCTGGTCTCTCCCCCCACTTTCATTTCTCCCACCCCTGACAATGGACTGTCTGACGCTCACTTTACTCACATTCATGGATTGTTGTATCCGGGCGCCGTGGGGGTTCCGAGACGATTCGAGTTGCGGGGTAAGTCTACTACTCTTCCTATTAGGTTCTCCTCTTGCACCTTTTCTTCTCCTTTCTACCGCCTTCTTTTTTCCTTTTTCTCCATGTTTCTTTATCTTCTTTTGGTGACAGTCAGATCATTCGGTTCTCCCTCACTGTGGCTCACCCTGATGATTTTCATTTCTCATGCCCATAAGACTCCCATCCCTTTTTTTCTTTTTCTCTTTTTTGGAATCTGAAGTTCATTATTGTTTATATGTACAATTTGTTCTATAGTATATTATGTTACTTCCTCCTACTGGGAGAATGTGTCAATGTGCCTACTCATGACCTGTCCAGCACGCTAAGACATCATCTTGGCTGCCATCCAATCAACCATTTCTGCATTTGCATTTCCTGTTATTTTTGTTTATTGAAAATTCTAATAAAAAATTTCTTTAGTGGAAAAAAATAAATAAAAAAGAAACTGTATAAAGGTCTGTGCCTACCACAGATGGTTTGCACAAAAATTTGCAACTCTTGGCCAATTTATGCTCGCTAAGTGGGTGGATCTTTCCATATAGGGATTGTGACTCCAGGTCAAGCCACACAATTCACTACTATTTATGCCTGCTAAAAGTAATACATTTTTGTGAAAATCTACATCAACTCCAATCTGGAATAGATTTCTGAGGTTGTTGTACGAGGCAGCCTCAGATGCACCTGGATTTACCAAGAGGATTTTGATAAGGTTCTCTTAAGTACACTCTTAGTACATTACACCTTACAGTGATAAAAATGACATATATACATGAGACAGATTATTCATTGGGGCTTATTTACTATTGCAAATGCACCAGAATTTTAACCTAATTTTAGCAAAAAAACTAAAACAAAACTGTCCTTTATAACATATCCTCCATTTTAGCTATCAGTAGCTGAACACTCACTGCTAATGAAGGTAAGTGGTGATCCCTTCGCTGCCAGTAGTTAACCCTTTGGTCATTAACTCTCAATGGAATTCTGAACTTGTCTACAGGTATCTTGGCCCATTTTTTGTCAGCAAAGTGTAGTATGCAGCTCTGCTCTTGCCACCAAAAATATCAGAACCCAGAAAACCCCATTATAAATCAAGGGGTTCCATCAGGATTGATTGACTTTCAATGAAAAAAGAGCCATCTTAGCTGTCAAGGCTCCTTCTTTTTTTTTCCACATATATTCAAAGACACCAAAGAGTTTATGCACTTTGCCCTGTTCAATTTACAAATAATAATACTACATTGCTGAATGCCCTTACATACATTATGTTGGCACTGTATGCTATTTGCTACATATGTTATACTATCTTCTTAATATTATCGCTAAGTTTTGTGCAAGACTTTTAAGTAAAATGTATTTTACAAGAAGCATATTGAAGCATAAAACAAAATGACTGAGCAGAAGTTTAGTTTCATCTTCTCATTCCTTTCTCTCATCCTGCACAGATCCTCAGTAATATTTCCAGGCAGATCATGTTTCACGCTCATCTTCCATTTCTTTACTTGACAAAACAAGCACAATACAATTTTATTTCCTCCTCGCACCACCTTGGTGAGAAAAGTCCTTTTTTTTATACCTGACAACACATGATTACTATCAGATTTCAGGCAATTTATTGCTATTGTCTGGCTTCAGCTTCTATTTGTTTAAACCTTACATTTATGTGAGATGCAAAACTTCCTGAAATAAAAGAAATGCCAAACATTGGCAAAGCCGTCGTGTTATTATGACTTGGGCTCGGTTTCCAGCACTAGACTGTCAGGATGATATTATTATTTAATTTCCAGGTTAAATTCTGTGTACTGGGTAATAAGATCATATTACTCAATAGGTCAGAAATGCTCCTTATTCCTGATATCCATTACTGTGCATTGTCAATAATAAACTTGTGATGGTACAATTTGAGCAGGAACATTGGTTTTCTTACTCTATTACTATAAATGGGGTGGTCCAGAACTGGAAGGTTACAAGTTTCTGCAAATAAAAAGGACTTGGGAACCAGAAAGGGAGGATCTCAGGTGTAAGGCACACATACTGTGTATATGCTCCAGGGTGTTCCACATCCAGGCAAATATTGCAACACTGTATATACAATTTAGCAAGAATAAGGAGAATGGATGGAGCACTCACCGAGTATCCGTATAAAAGACTTCAATTTATTCTATATCAAAATCATGTAACAGTGTAGCGGGAGAACAAAGAACTAGCAGGTAGAGTAAATAGCCACGTCAGGTGCTTTTTCCAGCCTCCGACGGAAGCTGGAAGAAGCACCTGTTTGGTTAGATACGGTCGTTGCCTATTCACATTACCTGCTTGTTCCTTGTCTCTCCACTAAACTGTTTTATCGTTTTGATATGGACTTAATGGAAGTCTTTTATATGGATACACAGTGAGTGCTCCATCCATTGACTTTATTCTTGCTAAATTGTTTATACAAGGTGTGAGGAACCATCCTCGGGGATTCGCTCTGGGATCGTCCTGGGCTACGCCACGGGACACATTTTCTCTCAATAAACCGGCAAACAACAGTTTATAATGCAAATCTGGCACCTTGCCAGTTTTATTAGACAGGTTATAGGGAAAAATAAACAAAAAGCAGGAACAAAACGAAATCCTAGACTGTCTGGTCGCTAACTAAAGAGATCAGCTTGTCCTGACTAACAACCGGTGAGCTTCCCTCAGCCAGTTAAACTTATGTTCCCTGCAAACTTCTACTCACAGTTCAGGTCACTGTTTAAGCCACTCACAGCTCGGGCTGTGTAATCCTCAGCAGGCTCTGTCTCTTCCCTACAGCCCACTTGCTGTCTCCTAGGAAGAGCCCAGACTACACTATCTCTCTTCCTTATAAGCACACCTCCCTTCTCTGCTGCCTCATTAATTAGGCCGCAGGTGGAGGTTTCTTCAGGGTTAGCCAATGAAATACACCCTTTCCTTGCCAAGATATCACAAAGGTTACAAGTTTTTCAAAGAGGTAACTTAATAGTAACTTAATAGTTCACAACGACAGACCTAAGGACAGGTCAAAAGTATAGGACAGTAAATGTGGAGGACAGGCACACTGCTAGTGTAAGCTGTGGTCATTGAAAACAGGGAACAGGAGGCAGTGATGCTAGTAAGTATCAAATTTAGAACCTTGACCCAGGTATATCACCCATGACGGGAAAAGTTCACTCCGAGGGTGGTCTCATAGGAAGGCAGAGGAGAAGAAAAGAGAGGACAGCGGGAGGGGAGAAAGAAGAAAGGAAGGAAGGGGGGGGGGGGGGCGACAGGGCAAAATGTAATATTTTGCTGGGGGCATGGTTAAAATAAAAAAAAGTAAGTCATACTCACCAATCTCGGTCACACAGAGCTCCTGTTCCAGCACCTTCTGGTCCCCCGCCAGTCACAACTCGTTGCTCCTTCCAAGACCATACGTTTCAGCAGGACCTGCTCATTTAGCAAATCACTGATGCTTTCTCCCTGCATTTTGTGTCCAAGTAGGCAACCTAATTTTTACTGCTGAGCTATACTAATGCAGATGACAGATACACTAGAGATAAAGTGAGGCACAAAATGCAAAAGTGCGTAACTTGGAGGGAATTCCTTTAAAACTATTAAGCAGAATAATAAGAGGCTGTGTGACACTGCGCAGGTACATTTATGAAAAATTTACATCTCTCAGAATGTGGAAACACTTTAAATAGGTACTGTGATTGGAATAAACTTTGCATAGATCAATAATACAAGTGAATATACAAAACTTTGTAATATAACTTATTGGACAAAAATGCTTCTTTCTCCTGTAATCAAACTTCTTCCCTTTTCCCCCTTTCCTGTGAGACTATATCCCACTCTGAAAATCATGACAGCTTTGTCATGTGTCTGCAAGACAAGCAATACAAGTTTATGAAGGGGAAAAGGGGGAGCTCGTCCATCAGCTCTGGGAGAACTGCAATTTATAGATGAAGTCTGCAGAGTAGTACCATATACAAATTATATAATGGTGAGCAATGGTGTACTCATCATGTACACACATAGGGCAGCTATCTTGAAAATGTAACCTGAAATGGCAGGTATGCTTTAATGAAACCAAAACACTAATGTACCAATAAATGGTGTAAAAATATAACAAAATAAAACCTCAAGCCCTCAAAAAGCTACATCAATGTAAAAATAAAAAAGTTATGGTTTCTACTGCTTTCTGTTTTCCCTCTCTATTTCTCTTCTTGCTCTTCTTTTGTTTAAGCATGACCCTGATTTGCTGCTTTCTAGCATTGTTCACTTGATGGACATATGCCTCACCTGGTTCTTGATATCGCCCATTCTGGCTTTTTTCCCCCTTTTTGTCCCTTTGTTTCCACTTTTCCTTTGTTGCTGGAGTATTAATAATTGTGAATGTTTATTTTTATGGTATCACCAAGATGTTTGTACTTTTATTCAATATCATACGTTGTACGTTCTCATACGTTGTACAGTCCCTCTTTATATATTTTTCTTTATCCTTGCCCTTATCCCATCCCCTTTTGTTCAGAAAATAGAAAACCTAAATAAAACTTTAAATGAAAAAAAAAAAATTATGGTTCTTGTAATACAGTGAAAAAATTACTTGGTCAATAAGTGACATACATATCTGATTGGCCTGGTTGGTAAAGGGGTACTCCGGTGGAAAAGAACTGGTGCCAGAGAATTAAATTTGTAAATTACTTCTATTTAAAAATCTTAATCTTTACAGTATGCATCAGCTGCTGTATGCTCCAGAGGAAGTTATATTTCTTTCTGGAGTTCTTTTTAGTCTGATCACAGTGCTCTCCGCTGACATCTCTGTCCGTATCAGGAACTGTCCAGAGCAGGAGAGGTTTACTATGGGGATTTGCTTGTACTCTGGACAGTTCCTGACATGGACAGAGGTGTCAGCAGAGTGCACTGTAATCAGACAGAAAAGAACTCCAGAAAAAAATACAACTTCCTCTGTAGCATACAGCAGCTAATAAGTACTGGAAGGATTAAGATTTTTTAAATAGAAGTAAATTACAAATCTGTTAAACTTTCTGGCACCAGTTGAATTGATTTGTTCCCCCCACCAGAGTACCCCTTAAAGGGGTTAATAAAATGAGACAATGAGCCTGCAAATAAACAAGTCCAAAAATGATCTTACTTTTCTCTAACATCTGCGTGTTCTAGGTCTCCTGCTGGCTCTCGTCTACTGCTGTGCCACAATGATACCCCTACTCTCCATCACGTATCACAGTACTTTGGGTAATGTCTTGCAACAGCAATGATGTAAGGTGGGTGCCTTGAAATGGTATGTAGACTATTTGGATGTTTTCATTAAAAATTGTTTTAGACATTTATGTGTTGATAAACTGGGTTGTCATGGGTATTTCTATAAGTTAAATAAAGCCATGGAACAGTCATCTGTTTGCTTGCGCTTGGTTGCCACACCAGGAACCAAATTTTTGTTTTCGGCAGTGCGAAAAAAAAATAGCCATAGAGAATATGTAAACTACAGCAGTACACTGCCAGCACAAAGATACAGATGAAACATGAGTATATAGATAAAACATGAGTATATAGATAGAACATGAAAAGCTATACAGCTGTAATGTAATAAATGAAGATATGAAACTATGAAAATATGAGGTACTTAGCCTGCAAATTTGGCGCCAAATAGCGTGGATCGTCCCACCACGGTAAGGTGACCTCATTCTGGGACGGACCCTACACTGTGCATATGCCTCTGTGTGAACAGTACAACAGGCATTGCAAGGTCTGAAACATCCAAGGCACCTTATATACACCTAATAGAGGTGGGTGGGGTGCAGGAGCCAACATGGAGGTAGCCACTCCCCCGTATGTGTAAAACAACCAAAGGATAAATTGGCCAGCACTATTGATCCAAACTATTGTAAAAACCTGGCTTGCAGGTGCAAGCTGCTGGGCTAAATATACAGCAACAGGAGAATACAGCAGCACACTGCCAGCACAAAGATACAGATGAAACATGAGTATATAGATAAAACATGAGTATATAGATAGAACATGAAAAGCTATACAGCTGTAATGCAATAAATGAAGATATGAAACTATGAAAATATGAGGTGCTTAGCCTGCAAATTTGGCGCCAAATAGCGTGGACCATCCCACCACAGTAAGGTGACCTCATTCTGGGATGGACCCTACGCTGTGTATATGCCTCTGTGTGAACAGTACAACAGGCATTGCAAGGTCTGAAACATCCAAGGCACCTTATATACACCTAATAGAGGTGGGTGGGGTGCAGGAGCCAACATGGAGGTAGCCACTCCCCCGTATGTGTAAAACAACCAAAGGATAAATTGGCCAGCACTATTGATCCAAACTATTGTAAAAACCTGGCTTGCAGGTGCAAGCTGCTGGGCTAAATATACAGCAACAGGAGAATACAGCAGCACACTGCCAGCACAAAAATACAGATGAAACATGAGTATATAGATAAAACATGAGTATATAGATAGAACATGAAAAGCTATACAGCTGTAATGCAATAAATGAAGATATGAAACTATGAAAATATGAGGTACTTAGCCTGCAAATTTGGCGCCAAATAGCGTGGACCGTCCCACCAGGGTAAGGTGACCTCATTCTGGGACAGACCCTACACTGTGTATATGCCTATGTGTGAACAGTACAACAGGCATTGCAAGGTCTGAAACATCCAAGGCACCTTATATACAAACTTTTGATCCCCACTGTAAGTAAAAACACCAGCTGGTGATTACTTTTGCCTGGACTTTCACAGTATCTAGGCCCTTGACAGATGAACAGGTATAAAATAGTATGCTTCTTAGATGTAGGTATGTGGTATGTACTTACAGTGGGATCAAAAGTTTTGGGCACCCCAGGTAAAAATTTGTATTAATGTGCATAAAGAAGCAAAGGAAAGATGGAAAAATCTCTAAAAGGCATCAAATTACAGATTAGACATTCTTACAATATGTTAACAAGAGTTAGATTTTATTTCCATCATTTACACTTTCAAAATAACAGAAAACCAAAAAATGGCATCTGCAAAAGTTTGGGCACCCTGCAGAATTTATAGCATGCACTGCCCCCTTTGCAAAGCTGAGACCTGCCAGTGTCATGGATTGTTCTCAATCGTCATCTGGGAAGACCAGGTGATGTCAATCTCAAAGGTTTAAAATGCTCAGACTCATCTGACCTTGCCCCAAAATCAGCACCATGGGTTCTTCTAAGCAGTTGTCTAGAAATCTGAAACTGAAAATAGTTGACGCTCACAAAGCTGGAGAAGGCTATAAGAAGATAGCAAAACGTTTTCAGATGTCAATATCCTCTGTTCGAAATGTAATTAAGAAATGGCAGTCATCAGGAACAGTGGAAGTTAAAGCAAGATCTGGAAGACCAAGAACAATTTCAGACAGAACAGCTCGCAGAATTGTGAGAAAAGCAATTCAAAACCCACATTTGACTGCACAATCCCTCCAGAAAGATCTGTCAGACAATGGAGTTGTGGTACACTATTCCACTATAAAGAGATACTTGTACAAATATGGTCTTCATGGAAGAGTCATCAGAAGAAAATCTCTTCTACGTCCTCACCACAAAAATCTGCGTTTGAACATTGCAAATGAACATATAGACAAGCCTGATGCATTTTGGAAACAAGTTCTGTGGACTGAGGTTAAAACTGAACTTTTTTTGCCGGAATGAGCAAAGGTACGATTGGAGAAGAAGGGGAACCGAATAAAATGAAAAGAACCTCTGTCCAACTGTTAAGCATGGGGGTGGATCAATCATGCTTTGAGGTTGTATTGCAGCCAGTGGCACTGGGATATCCCTGTGTCCTGAAAAATGTTTTCGGGACACAGGGATGCGCTCTCGGAGGCCCAGTGTTTACTTTAAAAACGCAGGGGCCGCCGGGAAGGTGGCACACGCAGGGACGTCACTGACGCCGTGCGTGCACCCATAGCAACGGAGCGTGGAGGAGCGGGGCAGAGATGAAGACGTGCACTTGCCAGCTAGGTAAGTATTACCAGCGGCACGTCAGCTTCAGTGGTCAGTAGACATGAGCGAACTTTTCAAAAATTTGATTCGGACGATTCGCTGAATTTTTCCGAAAAGTTTGTTTCGATCCGAATTTATTTGCGGCGAATCGATGTTAAAAAAGGCTATTTCTAGCCTACATACAGCCTCTATAGGGGTATAGAACACTTTGCTGTGTCGTAAAACGCATATGGAGTGTGCTGGGGTAGTGAAATAATACTGTTATTCAGAATAGCATGCAGATTACCGGCATCGCTCTTAGAATCACTGCCGCACAGCAGCACAATGACAGAGCCTGGTGGTGGCATCAGTGTCAGGAGACCATATAGTGACTGAATGACATAGCGTGGACATAGCATGGCAAGAGGAGACCCTTTAGTGGCTGAATCGCACAGCGTGGAGGTGGCTGATGCACTAGTACACTACACACCAGGGCTTCACAATCCCCCCCAAAAAAACAACACAATATATGTGGCATCTGTAACCCATATATTGCCTGCATGACACAGCCTGGAGTTGGCTGATGCAAGAGTACACACCAGGGCTTCACAATCCCCCCCCCCCCCCCCCCCCCAAAAAAAAAAAAAAAAAAACAACACAATATATGAAATTGTTGTCAAAGATTTCTCATTGGTAGCACCCGCTATCCAAAAAGTTGGAAATTTCCAGAACCAGGCCCCACCCCTGCGGCATCAGTAACCCATATATTGCCTGCATGACACAGCCTGGAGTTGGCTGATGCAAGAGTACACACCAGGGCTTCACAATCCCCCCCCCCCCCCCCAAAAAAAAAAAAAACAACACCATATATGAAATTTTTGTCAAAGATTTCTCATTGGTAGCACCCGCTATCCAAAAATTTGAAATTTCAAGACCCAGGCCCCACCTCTGCGGCATCAGGAACCCATATATTGCCTGAAGGACACAGCCTGGAGTTGGCTGATGCACCAGTACACACCCGGGCTTCACAATCCCCCCTCCAAAATCAACACAATGAGAAATGTTTGTCAAAGATTTCTCATTGGTAGCACCCGCTATCCAAAAATGTGAAATTTCAAGACCCAGGACCCACCTCTGCGGCATCAGGAACCCATATATTGCCTGAAGGACACAGCCTGGAGTTGGCTGATGCACCAGTACACACCCGGGCTTCACAATCCCCTCCAAAAACAACAACATTTTAGAATTTTTTTAAAGAAATACCTTTGTGTAAGAACAAGCACATATCCAACAGTTCACAAGACTCTATAATGCAGGACGGTGGACCACCCAAAGACATTCTTCTCAAAAATAATAAACCACACAATGTTTGAAATTTTTTTACAAAAACTAATTCAATATGTGTGTAAGCGCATCTGTCTCCAAAAGATCAGATCACCAAAGGACTTTTTTCGCCCAAAATGATGAAGCAGAGTTACCGTAATCCCTGTCCGTATTTTTTTTTTTTCATTAAAAAAATCACACGCAAAAAGCGTTCCATTGTGTAACTATTAGCATTCTGGAAAATTCTATTTTATTACTGATAAAATTATCAGTAAATAAAAAAAAAAACACTACCCAAGAGTGTTTAATTACCCCATACATTGCACCAGGAGCAGTCA
Organism: Hyla sarda; assembly: GCF_029499605.1. Lineage (NCBI taxonomy): Eukaryota > Metazoa > Chordata > Amphibia > Anura > Hylidae > Hyla > Hyla sarda. Next base: position 69,472,269 of record NC_079189.1, on the reverse strand, counting down.
AGAGTAGGCCTCAGCAGTACCCAAAAGGCTTTAATAACCCCCTACCTTTGCACGATCAATTGCGAGATCAAGCAATACCAGGTTTGTTATGCCCCCTGATTTCCGGGGCCGCAGGCGTGCTCCACTGAACGGATTAGCGTGTCTCTATCTTTCATCGACCGGTGCTGGTAACCCGCTAACTCCCGGAAAGGTAAGCTGCCGCAAAGCAGGTGGTCTCCCCCGGGCACGTTTGGCTCCAGAATTTCCACTACTGCCACACCACGCTGACTGCCAACCATGCTACCGCCTTGCTGACTCAAGGGAAACCTGCAACTCTCTCCTCCCGATGATGAACCCCCTTCTCCTGAGATCGAGCAATAACAGGTGTGTTATGCCCTCAGATGTCTGGGGCCGCAGGCACGCTCCACTGAACGGATTATGGTGTGTCCATCTTTTTTTGTAGCACCCGTAATCCATATATTTTAAATTCCCAGACCCAGGCCCCACCTCTGCGTCATCGGGAACCCATTTATTGCCTGAAGGACAAAGCCTGGAGTTGGCTGATGCACCAGTAAACACAGGGCTTCACAATCCGCCCCAAAATCAACAAAATTGTATAATTTTTTTTTTTTATTTACAACTTTGTGTAAGCACAAGCGCATATCCAACATTTCAGAAGACTCTATAAGGCAGGACGGTGGACCACCCAAAGACTTTCTTCTCAAAAATAATGAACCTCATAATTGTTGAATTTTTTTTTTTTAAATTTAAATTCCTAAACCCAGACCCCACCTCAGCTGCATCAGTAACCCATAGATTGCCTGAAAGAAACAGCCTGGAGTTGGCTGATGCACGAGTACACACCCGGGCTTCACAATCCACCCCAAAAAAACAAATTTTTTTTTTAAATTGTCTGACAAAATACCTTTTTGTTAAAACAAGCACTTCTTCTATAATATAATAAACCACACAATATGTTCAGTTTTTTTAAATAATTGAAATTCCAAGACCAAGGCCCCACCTCTGCTGCATCAGTAACCCATATATTGCCTAACGGACACAGACTGGAGTTGACTGATGCACGACTACACACTACACACCCGTCACCCGGGCTTCACAATCCACCCCAAAAAACCCAACGAGGAATTACCAGTAAGTGAGGGTCATAAGCTTGCGTTTATTAAGTCCCTGCCCTTTGTCCACACTGCCCGTCGCTATAAGCGATTGGATTAGTTAGTGAGTTGGTTAGTGAGGTCCTCGGATCGGCCCAGGCAGGGTAGGAGAAGGCACTGGCAGAGCGCCGAGAATTGAACGATCATTGTTGAAATTTGCATTAAGCATGTATTTAGCTACTGCTAAACATCCAAAAATTTAAGGCCCAAGGCCAGAGGCACCAGGGAGGCAAGTAGTTCCTGAAAGTCATCGGGCTGAGGAATTTTGACAATTCGGGGGTCACTACGCAAGCAACTCAGCATGCATCGTGCCATTTGTGACAGTGACTCACTGGGACTACCTGCCTCCATCTCCACTGCATACTGCCACGGTGTGTCTGGGTCCTCTGTCTCGCCTCCTTCGTAATAACCCTCCAGCTCCTCTGGCTGCTCCTGCTCCTCCCCTCCTGTCCAATGACCAGAAATACCATCTATCTCAACCACCGTAAACTGTGCTCCGCTCTGCCCCTCATCATTCTCCTCCAGTTCATCCCCCACAGGACTCGTGTAGCCTTCTGATGTAGGCGCAACATCTCCATTGCCGTGACCAGCCATGTTTTTAATCATTTGTTGGAGTAAATGTAGGAGTGGAATTACGTCGTTCATGGCGTAATTCGAGCGACTAACAAAAAATGTGGCTTCCTCAAAGGGCCTCAGCAAACGGCAGGTGTCACATATGAGCTGCCACTCGTTCACATTGAAGTTACACAGGGGAGTACTCCTATCTGCTTGTATCATCAAAAAATCAGTGATGGCTTTTCTTTGTTCGTATAGTCTGTCCAACATATGGAGGGTGGAATTCCAACGTGTGGCAACGTCACAAATGAGACTATGTTGTGGGATACCGTTCTGATGCTGCAGCTCAAGCAAAGTGTGCTTGGCAGTGTACGAGTGGCTGAAGTGCATGCACAGTTTCCTTGCCATTGTCAGGACGTCTTGCAAATGGGGTGAAGACTTGATGAACTTCTTGACAACCAGATTCAACACGTGTGCCATGCAGGGCGAATGGTTCACACTTCCTTGTCGCAGCGCGGCCACAATGTTCTTCCCAATTTCGGTCACCATGGTTCCCATTTCCATACTCAGATTTCTTCCCTAATGAACTTCAGCAGTTCCTCCCCTGTGTGACTCCGTTCGCCAAGGCAAACCATGTGAAGGACGGCATGACACTGCTGTGCCCTACACACGTGGTACGATGAAGGGCCACCGAGATTTGGATGTGCAGTGGAGGCCGAGGACACGGGGGGAGGAGGAGGAGGAGGCGCACACTGTAAAAGGACCAACTGCCTGGGAGCGAGAGCGTGGAGAAGGAAGTGGTGTGACCTGTCCAAGTTGCTGCTGTGGCTGTGCAGGAACAACATTTACCCAGTGGGCCGTAAAAGACATGTATTGTCCCTGCCCGTAGTTACAGCTCCACACATTGGCGCTGCCGTGCACTTTTGAACACACCGACAAGCTCAAGGACTGGCTCATCTTCTCTTGTACAAACTTATGCAGGGCTGGTACTGCCTTCTTCGCAAAGAAATGACAGCTCGGGTCTCTCCACCTCGGCTCGGCACAAGCCATCAATACCCTGAAAGCTGCAGAGTCCACCAGTTGGAAAGGGAGGGACTGCAACACCAGCAACTTGGACAGGAGCACATTCAACTTCTGTGCCATTGGATGAGTGGGCGCATACTGTTGTCTCTTGGACATGGCTTCACCGATCGATTGTTGGCGGAATGGCTGACTACGAGCGGAGGAAGCAGGAGCGCAAGAAGGATGGTTTGACACAATGCTCCCTTCGGCTGAGGTGGTGGAGCCTTGGCTGGATGACGGAGGGAGCGGATGGCCACTGGGTGATGCGGCAGGCTGGACCACTACCTCGGAGCCACGGTTATCCCAGGCCGCTTTATGGTGGCGAATCATGTGTTGACGCAGGGCCGTGGTGCCGAGATTGGGACCGAGACAGAAAAAAAGGTAGTATATGGTACGCTATTTGCTTGTATTTAGGCCCTTTGCAATGATAAGGCCACTGTTATGCGTATTTGTACTCAGGAAAAACTTTTTTTCTTTAGTACACCAGCAGGTGTATAACATGTGGTATAACACTGAATTTAGAACAGAGACAGAAAAAAAGGTGGTATATGGTACGCTATTTGCTTGTATGTAGGCCCTTTGCAATGATAAGGCCACTGAAAAAGCGTATTTGTACTCAGGAAAACCTTTTTTTTCTTTAATACACCGGCAGGTGTATAACATGTGGTATAACACTGAATTTAGCACAGAGACAGAGTAACAGGTGAAAAATGGTAAAAAGGCACTAACGTCCACACTAATATTTCTGAACAGCAGCAGGACCCAACAGTGCAGCACCAAAAAAAAAAAAAATCCAGGGATTAAACCCTAAATTGCACTCTGTCACACAATTCTGAGCAGCAGAAGATTTGTGGAGAAAAAAAAACTCAATAGAGCTGAAAAATGAGAAGATAAGATGTTTCAGAAAGTTCAGGCAGCTTGGAGATCTGTATGAGGCAGCTGACAGCTATCTGCCCCTCTCTGCTGCAATGCTCAATAACGTGAATAGGAGGTTTAGCTATCAATGATCCTTCTCAGAGTAACAGCAAAGCACTCTGCACTCCTGCCTTTCCCTAATGCTGATGTGACTAGCAGTTGCAGTGTAACGCTGCGATATGAGCTATTCACACACACGCAGTCCCGTCCTCTCCATCTGAGTGCATAGATGACATGAAGAGAGGCAAGATGGCCGCCAATTATATAGGGGCTGTGACATCACAGGGGTCAGTGAACACTGATAGGCTGCATCTCACATGTGATTCAGGGTCAGCCCACCTACCTTCATTCCCGCCGCTGTTTCCCGCCCTCCCATAATCCCCTGCCCCATGTACTCACATGTGGGTCCGCCATCTTAGCTCTACAATAGCCTGGAATGCTGTAAAATGGAGTTTAATGAAGCGATTTGTGCGATAGAATCGCGGCGATATTCGTATTCGTTGCAAATCAAATTTTTCATGAAATTCGTAACGAATTCTGGTTCGTCAAGTTCGATTTGCTCATCTCTAGTGGTCGGAGCACTGAAGTGGGGCAGAACATAGGCATACAGCCTCCAGCCATACACTGTATAGCTGGAGGCTGTATGTCTGTGGAAGAACATACTGCACCTAATGTGGGAGAACTATACTGCACCTAATGTGGGGAGCTATACTGCACCTAATTTGGGGAATCTATACTGCACCTAAGTTGGGGGATCTATACTGCATCTAATGTGGGGGAACATGCTGCACCTAATGTGGGGAGCTATACTGCACCTAATTTGGGGGATCTATACTGCACCTAATTTGGGGGATCTATACTGCACCTAATGTGGGGGAGCATGCTGCACCTAATGTGGGGAGCTATACTGCACCTAATGTGGGGGAACATTATACTGCACCTAATGTGGGGGAACATTATACTGCACCTAATGTGGGGGAACATTATACTGCACCTAATGTGGAGGAACATTATACTGCACCTAATGTGGGGGAACATTAAACTGCACCTAATGTGGGGGAACATTAAACTGCACCTAATGTGGGGGAACATTATACTGGACCTAATGTGGGGGAACATTATACTGCACCTAATGTGGGGGAACATTATACTGCCCCTAATGTGGGGCAACATTATACTGCACCTAATGTGGGGGAACATTATACTGCACCTAATGTGGGGGAACATTACACTGCACCTAATGTGGAGGAACATTATACTGCACCTAATGTGGGGGAACATTATACTGCACCTAATGTGGGGGAACTGTACTGCACCTAATGTGGGGGAACTATACTGCACCTAATGTGGGGGAACTGTACTGCCAACCCTAATGTGTGGGAACTACAACCTAATGTGGGGGATTTATACTGCCAACCTAATGTGGGGGGAACTGTGCTGCGTACTTCAAGTGGTAGTCCACTAATAAGATATATAAGTGTGCATAGGAATTTGTTCATGTTTTGTTATCTATAGTCCGGCCCTCCAACGGTCTGAGGGACCGTGAACTGGCCCCACGTTAAAAAGTTTGAGGACCCCTGCCCTAGAGCCTGGACCGCAGTAAATGGAGTTTAATGAAGCGACTTGTGCATTAGAATCGCAACGATATTCACATTCATTGCGAATTGAATATTTCATGAAATTCGTAACGAATTCGGTTTTGTCAACTTTGATTCGCTCATCTCTGATGAAAACTAAATTAGACTGAAGCCGGAGCTTCAGTCTAAAATGGATATGTTGGTTGTTATATAATTATAAATGTTGTCCTCAGTTTACATACAAGATGGTATCAAGGTCCTTCTTTGAAGAATCCAAAAAACATTATCAGCCTTGTAATTATACAAGTTTCACAGTTGCCAAGATGACATTAAGAAAGGGAAAGTTCTTTAAGTTTCTTCGCATTAGTTCCTAGTGGCAGTTATAGTTTATCAGCATACCAGCTCATACCTCCATCTCGTGTCTATGGTGTCTGCTAAAGTCTCACAGCAGGACCTTTGAATGTCTTCTACCCTGCTAGGTTTGCAATCTGTTAGATGCTAACAAAACTGATTAATTCTTATGTTGAGTTTTAGACTTCTGTCTTATTGCATTTTACATCTTACTGTTCCCCAGTCCTCCAGATGATTCCTTCAGACTTTTGCCATTGAAACTGAGTACAATTTACTACAATTGCATATGCTGGTTGGCTCTATCCAGATCGTGTCTTCAGCAGATGGACTTGTGTGGTTGTTTCTGGCATAGTTAAATTTACTCCTTGAGACAGACATGTTCTTTAATCGCTATGTTTGTGGAATATCACGTCTCAAAGTATCATCATAATACATGAGATTTTGATATAGTGATTAGCCAAAAGTAAGAAAAATTGTTTGTCATCATCCAGCTTATTGTTCTTACATCACTATTCTTGTAACTGAAATAGTAGTTGGTACTTTTTTGTAAACGATTTTACTTTTAACAGGTCACTAAATAGGTGTAATATAGGTGTAAGATACAAAACAGAAGCTGTGCAAGTTAGCTCATGATACCCCATACACAGATTTGGGTAAGTAATTGGAGCAGGAATTCTACAAAACAATTTCACATTTTTGTAACTTGGGCACTGGTACCGGGACACTGTTATTTGCAACATACTACACTATTCTGTCCTTGAGGGACTAAAAGATTCCTCACTGAAAAGAACTGTGATGTCAGTGTTAACAAAGCCTGTGCAGGTGCAGTACATGGCTTGTTGGTTTATAGTGCCCTGTCTTTATGTGTTTTGTGCCTTTTGTACTTCTGTACTGTTTTTATAATGTTTTATATTACTACTATAATTATTATTATGTCATACCTTTTTCAGGCATACTACATTTAGACACATACACTCTCATTAGGAACATTTTACAATGGGGCTTCCTCTAAACCAATGTTTGCTCTACTGATGAGGAGACAAAATTAGAGTTTGGGACAGTCTCCCATGCTGAAGGACATGTTCTGGCTAGTTCAGCCTCTCCTCTGAAAAGGCAAATATTACAAATAGAAGTGCAGCTCACAATTAATTCTTTCCTAGGTTATTTTTGGGTATACACCTATACCTTAGGTGTTCCAATACTACTAAAGAATAAATGAACCAATCACCCAAACCTCAAGTACAGTTCCAGTTAGTACCATAGTTTGTACCATCCGGCATTTGGTTATCTGGGAATGACTAAATTGTGCTGACAGTTCTGTAACTTTAATTGCTGGACAATATGTGCCAAAGTCTGTTATAGAATACAGTCTATAGCAATACAGAACTCTCCACCTATAAAAGCAAGAGGATATTTACCAGCCAACCTGATGGTTTAATAATCACTCTGTCTCTGAATTGCTCCAATGGAATTGCGAGTGTTGGCAAGCAGTCACAGCAGCGAGGTCAGCGAGGACTGTATTAGAAGCGCTGGCAGGAGCTAATGCGGCTGGTCTGACTGCTACAGACCGATGTATGCTGCACAATGTCCGGTGGAAACAGCTATGATCCCGCAGATATCCCGAACTCATGTAGTTGGCATCTGATGTCAGAGGCAGTGGGCTGGATAGGTGGAGGCTGCTCTTGTTGAAAGATAATGTACGGACTGTTAATTCACAAGGATAGGTATCTCAAATGGCGGTAGTGCATCTCCTCTCATATATCTAGATGCGTTTAATATTTCTACCCCCTTCCTCTGTAGATGTGCTGATTCCCAGATTACAAAATGCCGGATGGTACAATTTTGAAAACCATGATATGGCTTTTGTATGCAGTAGTGTGTCTATTTTACATTTTATTGACAATTTATATTGTTATATATACTGTTAATCCTCCCACAAAGGCCCTGTGAGAGGACAGCTAACTATTACTCATATGTTATGTAATTATTTTAATAAGTTATTCTATATGTGATTGAAGCACGTTTCTATTCATTATTTGTCAGAACTAACTGGAACTGCCCTTGAGGTTTGAGTAATTGGTTAATTTCTCCTCTGGAAATGCCTAAATCCAAGATGGCTCAGGTAAACATCTACATTTTAATGTATCCCGATGTCATATCCTAGTCCAATTCTGAGAGCAAGATAGTAAGTACAAGAAGATCAAGAGGAATACATCCAAGAGAGTCTGTGGTAAGGAGTCAGAAATGTGCCTCAGAGCTACCCTAGGACCCTTTATGATTTAAGGTCGGTCTTAGAAACCATGTGAATGCCAAGTTACACTTATTGAGAAACCTGTATTCTGCAGTGGACATTGAAGCACCAACGTAAGGTCACTGGAAACCAACCAATTGCAATAAAATACTCTACCAGATGCTCTACCCACTCAGCAACATCTGTACTTCTAATGGGCTGCTGCACAAGTTTTATAAAGCATCCTAGTGCCATCATTAACTTTTCTATGGCCTTAATACTGCATATAGAGCTATGTATTTTTCAGAGTTCCGTGTGTCTGGGTATATTATATTTCCATTGAGAGTTTTGCTTATTAAAAAAATAACAAAAAAAAACCTTGGGGAATATATCACTAAATAACTAGGCTGAGTTCCTGCTCTAAAGCCTGAGGAAGCCAACCGATGAACCTTTCGGGAGTAAAAATTTAGACCAGGATGGTTGGTTTTCCAGAAACAGATATAGCCAAGAAGCGGCTGAATAAAATGAATCTCTTGACAGAGAAGGTGAATTTAATTGTAAATTGACTATCCCATGGAACAGTCAATGTAGATATGTCAAAGCTGTTAGCCTCTATTACTGTGGTAGTCAAATCAACCCCAAAAATAGAGACCAAAACTGATGTACTATATTAAACAATGATTAATCTTTATTAATACAAAATATACTTAAAATACATAAAAAGAGAGATGGTTAAATAGGTTACACTTGCAGAAAAATTGAGGTAGAAATGACAATTTAATAAACATATGTTGCAGATATGTGTGAGGAATATAACACAGTATGAATCAATCTATTCATAGAATGTACATAGAATAGAATGGTACCTACAAAATATTCAGGCCCACTAGGGTATCTACAATAATAAGTGCCAGTACCAGTACGGATTTGAAGCACAATGGAATTAAATACAAAGGATATTACATCGGAGTATATACTGTATATCTCATTATATTAATCACACTGCAACAAACTGATAGATAAATGTCCACGCACCCTATAGGGAATCATCTCACCCCCTCCCCGAACTCTTGTTTTTGCCAGATTGCTTCATCAGGGGGTTTGACTTTGGGGGTTTATGGGTAAGTATATATCTCAAAAGGTGACCAATCGTATTACATTATATTTTATTAGGCATGATATAAACCATCTGTGAGACTCACTGAGATAACCTGTGTATACCTCGCTATGTATGGTGCCGCTATAAGTAGATGACATCACAAGATGTGCTCCTACAGCGCATACATGACGTGCGCCCGTGCCCCGATCTAGGAGTAACACTGGAAGTGTCGCATTTGTTTCCGGATGAGTCCGGTCACATAATGTAAGTCATATGACCTGGGAAGCCGCAAGATCGCGGTGTCCATTGCTAGGCAGCGTTCGCAAGCGTCTACTTGACATCTGTGATATCGCTGTACAAGCAAAGGTACCGGCGCATGTGCGTTAGTACCAGTCAGCTCCGATACACTTAGAAACAACAAAAACAGACCCCAGTGAAGGAGTGACTGTGTAGAGTGAATGTACAATAGAGAAACGTGAATGGAAATAGAACATAGAGTGAGAGACATGCTTACCACCACCGAAGTAGAAAGTATCAAACAGCACATCTACATAAAAAAAGAGTGCAAAGTGCAGGTACAAGGCAAATTATCATAAATTATACACAAAAGATAAAAATATAAGTCAATATGTGGTTAGAATCTAAGGAAAAATATGCATTATGTATCTGAAATACATGAGATACTGGAGCCATATCGGTATGTGAACTGAATTAAAGTGAATACTGTGGGATGAATTATATCCCAATTAACTAAATAGTCACTAATAAAGTGAACGGATGACAAATAATACAAATCTAGTTTAATGTGTAAGTTGTGAAAAGCTTGGCATACTAAGACAATACAATATAATAAAGTGCACAAATTATATAAAGTGCAAGGGATATATACTAATCCCCAATTAAATGTAACAGAAACCCTATGGTAAAAATGGGTATCTTAAAAAATGCCATAAAATTTTGAGATTGACTCACAAACAAAGTGCATGACCAAGAATCACAAATAAAAACATCATAAAAGGATATTTTGTTTTTAAGGAAAATGCAATTGCTCAATAGGATGAATATAATACATCACATAACGAAAATAGGTACTGCTAATTATCAAAGAATCCTGTATACATGAATGGTATCCTGAATATTTCATGCCACAAAGGAACATCACAAAACGAGGATCACCTAGAAAGTCGGAAAAGGAAATAGAGAAAAAAAGAGAAAAAAAAACTAAGAAGACAAAGGATAATTAATATCCAAGGGAGGATAGATCCAGTTAAAATAGCTAAAATCCAAAACAAAACTCCATAAGGGCCAAAAAGACACTAGACCAAGATATGACTATATAAGAGTATACATATACAGAACTTATTATAGGAAAGGCACAAAGCTGGCATGGTCATTTAACCAATGAGTCTATGGATCCAACGATGTGTCTCCATCTGGGCTAACCGAACCTTCCAATTGCCACCGCATATATGAAAACAAAAACACGGTCGATCCCCCTAACCATCAAACCCGGCGGATCACAATCATGATGTACTTTAAAATGGCGGGGAACAGTGGTGAGTCTGGTAAAATCCACTTCTTCTTTTGCTGCTAGGAGGCCTAGTATATGTTCCCTAGTTCTTCTTTTAAGCTCCCTTGTCATCATGCCCACGTAGATCAGGCCACATGGGCACGTAGCATGATAAATAATACCTATGGTATTACAAGAAACAGTATGTGTCATTTTGATTGATCGGGATCCGTCAGAATTCAGAAATTCATCATCACTACAAGTGTTCAGACACACAACGCATTTACCACATGGATGGCATCCCCACTTTGGTTTCTTGGCGCCAAATAATCCATGTTTTGTTGACCCTTGTAGTGACTTCGTACAAGCATATCCCTCAGATTTGGGGCCCCGCAAAATGTAATGGAGGGTGTGTCAGGTAAATGTAATCTAAGAATCGGATACATCAGCAAAATTTTCCAATATTTATACAAAGTGTTGCGGATCTGGGGTAACTGGCCATGATATGATGTTATCAATCTCACCTGATTATCTTTTTTGGTTCCTGGCCTTCGGTTGTAAAAGGGATTAACGTTTGGAGTGTTTTGCCTGGAGATATGCTCTCCGAATCCATCGTTCTTTGTACCCACGTTCACGAAAACGTTTCCATAATTCAACAGCTCGTGCTTCAAATAATTCACCTGTAGAACAGATGCGACTAAGTTTCAAGAATTGTCCCATAGAGATACCTTTAATGAGACTTTGTGGGTGGGATGATTGTGCGTGTAGTACTGAGTTGGTAGAAGTGGGCTTTCAAAAGAGATCCGATTGTACATAACCGTCATTGTCAATGGAAAAAAACATGAATATGGATCAAGAAAATCCATATTTTTCCGACCCACCTTGTATGTGAGTTTGATGTTTAAGTCATTTTAATTAAATTAATTCATAAAGGTTTGTAACTCGTCGATGGTCCCCTTCCAAATAAAGATGACATAGTCAACATAAAGTGCCCACATTTGGACCCTGTAGATGAAAAGAGATTGGAATTTGCGCGTGTTTTTCCGTTGACAATGATGGTTATGTACAATTGGGTCTCTGGCATTTGCCGGTGTTTTTCCGTTGACAATGATGGTTATGTACAATTGGGTCTCTTTGGAAAGCCCACTTCTACCAACTCATTACTACACGCACAATCATCCCAATCATACATTTCAAATCTGAGGGACATACTTGTACGAAGTCACTACAAAGGTCAACAAAACATGGATTATTTGGCGCCAAGAACCAAAGTGGGGATGCCTTCCATGTGGTAAATGTGTTACGTGTCCAAACATTTGTAATTATGATGAATTTCTGAATTCTGACGGATTCCCGATCATTCAAAATAACACATACTATTTCTTGTAATACCATAGGTATTATTTATCACGCTACGTACCCATGTGGCCTGATCTACGTGGGCATGATGACAAGTGAGCTGAAAAGAAGAACTAGGGAACATGTCCTAGGCATCCTAGGAGCAAAAGAAGAAGTGGATTTGACCAGACTCACCACTGTTCCCAGCCATTTTAAAGTATATCATGATTGTGATCTGACGGGTTTGATGATAAGGGTGATCGACTGCGTTTTTGTTGGTATGTGGGGTGGCAATTGGAAGGTTCGGTTAGCCCAGATGGAGACTCATCGTTGGATCCATAGACTCAAGACTCTACAACCTCATGGGTTAAATGACCATGCCAGCTTTGTGCCTTTCTTATAATTAGTTCTGTACATGTGTACTCTTATGTAGTGATATCTTGGTCTAGTGTCTTTTTGATGCTTTGTTTTGATTTTAAGTTATTTTAACTGGATCTATCCTCCCCTGGATATTAAAGGGGTTCTCCGGTGGCCAATGTGTTTCTTCAGTTTCTACTTACCCTTTCAGGTGAGTTTTCTTGTTATCTCTGGTCTCGTGCTTGCTCTTTGTTTGTCTTTCTTTTCTTTGCACAAGTGTGTCCTTGTAGTGTAGCATCTATTTCCGTTTTGCCTTTATTTTAGAAACTACAGCTCTCAGCATGCGTCGTAGCCTGTCTCCTCTTTCAGTGCCTTGCCCAACTTGTTTTGCATTGCCGTCCAGCCCTGTTTGTGGCTGGCTTTTTGTTTCCCCTTTAGCACACCCTTTCCCCACCCTGCTCATTAGTATACTTTGCCTCACAGTGTACTGAATACCCTGTATCAGCACTGCGGCTGACATGTAACCCCTTCCCCGCAATGGGGACCGTGCGCCCTCAGGGAATCGTTTTTCATGATTCCCTACAAGGGCGCACGGTCCCCATGGCAAGGGAATTAGTAAGCCGCAGCGCTATCATGATTCCCCCCACAGGTGCATCAGCTTCTCACCCCACTGTCCCCATATAAGGGAATGAATGAATTGTCAGAGGCAGTGCGCTGTCCTCACATTTTGGAACTAATCATATGTGACCCGCGGGCACTGCTCTGCTTTCCCCCCCCCCCCAAAGCGATGTCCCCGCATAGGGGAAAGGGTCAACTGTGAGCCGCAGCGCTGCACATTCTCCCCATGTCGGGGAATGAATGATTTTTGAGCCATTGGTGCAGGGCTGAACAGAAGCTGTCACCTCCCCCTGCAAGCGCAGAAAGCCAGTGTGAACCACGAGTGTGAACCAGAAGCCCTGCAGTGCCCATGGCTCACTGGCTTTCAGTGCTTGCAAGGGGTGGTGATAGCTTCTGCCAGCGGCTCACAAGCCATTCATTCCCCGATGTGGGGTGAATGTGCAACGCTGCGGCTCACGGTTAACCCTTTCCCCAATGTGGGGACATCACTTTTGGGGGGGAGAAGCAGAGCAGCGCCCACGGGTCACAAATGATTAGTTCCAAGATGAAGGGACAGCGCACTGACAATTCATTCACTCCCTGATGTGGGGACTGCGGGGTGAGAAGCTGACAGTGTGTACGTGGGGGAATCATGATAGTGCTGTGGCTGACATGATACTTATTCCCCCACCATGGGGACCATGCGCCCACGGGGGGAATCATGATAGCTGATTCCCCCTGTGGTTGCACGGTCCTCATGCACGGTCCTGTATCAGCCGCAGCGCTGATACAGGGTATTCAGTACACTGTGAGCCTCGGGCACAGCGCTGGCTGACAGCGGGAGGAGACATCCATCCTTCCGCTGTCATCTTGAACTGTGCGAAAAAGGAAGGGAGAGAATGGAACACCCAACCAATTATGGATAAAACAATTTAATGAACATTCATTACAGGGGTGTGTAAAAGGGGCGAAACCATTTCAGGAGAAAAAAAAAAGCAACCCCTGCAGCACAGACATCTTGTCCACAACAGTGAACGAACATGGCCGTGAGTGTGGACAACAATCAAAAGCAACCAGAAAAACTACTGAACTTCCGTCAGAAAAGAGGTCAGCAAAAAACAGACATGCTGTAGACAGATGTATAACTTGTGAATTACAAAAGTGCTCAACTCGTTACATACACGCCAAATAACCATAAAGCTTTGGTACAGGAGTACCCCTTTAATTATCTTTGTTTTCTTAGTTTTGCCTCTTTTTTCTGTTTCATTCTTTCCTTTTTCCTTTTCCGTCTTTCTAGGCGATCCTCGTTTTGTGATGTTCCTTTGTGGCATGAAATAATCAGGATACCAATTATGTATACAGGATTCTTTGATAATTAACGGTACCTTATTTCATTATGTGATGCATTATATTCATCCTATTGAGCAATTGCATTTCCCTTAAAAACAAAATATCCTTTTTATGATGTTTTTATTTGTGATTCTTGGTCATGCACTCATTTGTGAGTCAATCTCACAATTTTATGACATTTTTACCATAGGGTTTCCGTTACATTTCATTGGGGATTATTATATACCTCATGCACCTTATATCATTTGGGCACTTTATTATATTATATTGTACTGTCTTAGTATGCCAAGCTTTTCACAACTAACACATTACACTAGATTTGTATTATTTGTCATCCGTTCACTTTATTAGTGACTATTTAGTTAATTGGGACATTATTCACTTTAATTCAGTTCACATAGCGATATGGCTCCAGTTTCAGATGTATTTCACGTACATAGTGCATATTTTTCCTTAAATTCTAACCACATATTGACTTATTATAATTTTTTTCTTTTGTATGTACTTAATGATAATTTGTCTTGTACCAGCACTTTAGTCTCTTTTTTATTGTAGATGTGCTGTTTGATACTTTCTACTTCGGTGGTGGTAAGTAGTGTTGGGCACGAATATTTGCATTTCGAATTTTTATTGCGATTATCGCAAATTTGCGAATTTGCCAATATTGCAAATATAATCGCTATAAATTCAAAATTACGAATATTAACTTTTTTTCGCATGTGCGCATATTCGCATATATGAATATTCGCATATTCCTTCTTTTGGTTTGTGGGCCAATTATAATGATGCAAATACACTTGTCAGAGGTTATCAACAACATCTTGAACAAACAATAGTAAAGTTGCCCACCCCCTCACTGTTTTCTTCCTCGAATTTGCAAATATGTGAGTATAGCGAATACGCGAAATTCGTGAATATAGGATGAATATTCATCTATATATTCACGAATTATTGCGAATTCGAATATGGCCAATGCCGCTCATCAATAGTGGTAAGTATGTCTCTCACTCTATGTTCTATTTCCATTCACATTTCTCTATTGCACATTCACTCTACACAATCACTCATTCACTGGGGTCTGTTTCTGTTGTTTCTAAGTGTAGCGGAGCTGACTGGTACTAATGCGCGTGCGCCCATTTCTTTGCTTGTACAGCGCTGTCGCAGATGTCAAGTAGACGCTTGTGAGCGCTGCCTAGCAACGGAAGACGCAATATTGCGGTTTCCCAGGTCATATGACTTACATCATGTGACCGGAATCGTCCGGAAGCAAATGCGACACTTCCCATGTTACTCCTAGATCGGGACGCACGTCATGTATGTACTGTAGGTGCACATCTTCTGATGTTATCTACTGATAGCGATGCCATACATAGCGAGGTATGCACAGGTTATCTCAGTGAGTATCACAGATGGTTTATATCATGCCTAATAAAGTATAATGCAATATGATTAGTCGCCTTTTGAGATATATACTTACCCATAAACCCCCAAAGACTCACCCCCTGATGAAGCAATCTGCCGAAAATGGGCGTTCAGGGAGGAGGTGAGATGATTCCCTAGAGGGTGCATGGCCATCTATCTGTTTGTTGCAGTGTGATTATTACAGTAAGATATATATGCTCCGATGTAATATCCTTTGTATTTAATACCATTGTGCATCAATTCCGTACTGGAACTGGAACTTATTAATGTAGATACCCTAGTGGGCCTGAATATTTTGGTAGGTACCATTGATAGTACATTCTATGAATAGATTGATTCATATTGTGTTATATTCCAACCACACATCTGCAACATGTTTATTATATCATCATATCTAACTTCATTTTTCTGCATGTGTTACCCCTTTACCCATCTCTGTTTTTATGTATTTTAAGTATCTTTTGTATTAATAAAGATTGATCATTGTTTAACCCCTTCCCGACCTATGACATACCTGTACGTCATGGGTGGCAAAGTGTTCCCGACCCATGACATACAGGTACGTCATGAACATTACTGCCGCTAAGATAGCCAGCCATCTTACCGTGCGACCATGGGGGGTTTCATCCCCCACCCCCCCCCCCTGACCAGCAGCGTTTCGCTATGAAAATACTTAGCAGCGTGGTGTGTGAGTCCCGATCACGGGGATCGGGACACACACCACTCTGCTAAGTGTCCCTGACCCGTCCCCCGGCGTCACTTACCCGTCCGAGCGGTGTCCCGAGCGGTCCCGGCGTCCTCCATGCGGTCCTGGCTGCGCTGCGTCCCGGAGGTGAGTTTCCGGCAGCAGTGCGGCATCTTCATTGGCAGCAGTGAGATCGCTGTAAAGCGATCTCACTGCTGCCTCTGAGAGTTTCAAAACTGCAACTCCCAGCATGCCCAGACAGTCTTTGGCTTTCTGGGCATGCTGGGAGTTGTAGTTTTGCAACATCTGGAGGCCCACAGTTTGGAGACCACTGTATAATGGTCTCCAATCTGTGCTCTTCCAGATGTTGCAAAACTACAAATCTCAGCATGCTCAGTCTGTCCAGGCATGCTGGGAGTTGTAGTTCTCTAACATCTGGAAGAGCACAGATTGGAGACCATTATACAGTGGTCTCCAAACTGTGGACCTCCAGATGTTGCAAAACTACAACTCCCAGCATGCCCAGACTGCCCAAGCATGCTGGAAGTTGTAGTTCGGCAACATCTGATCCTTCAGATATTGCCGAACTACAACTTCCAGCATGCCTGGGCAGTTTGGGCATGCTGGGAGTTGTAGTTTTGCAACAACTGGAGGCACACTAGTTGGGAAACATTGTCCGTTTCCTACCTCAGTGCCTCCAGCTGTTGCAATTGTTGCAAAACTATAACTCCCAGCATGCACTGGCAGACCATGCATGCTGGGAGTTGTAGTTTTGCAACAGCTGGAGGCACACTGGTTTGGAAACACTAAGTTTGGTTGCAAAACACTTGAAAGTTTATTACTTAACTTAGTGTTTCCAAACCAGCGTTCCTCCAGCTGTTGCAAAACTACAACTCCCAGCATGCACGGACAGCCAAAGGGCATGCTCGGAGTTTGCAACAGCTGGATGTTTGCCCCCCCCCCCCCCCCCCAATGTGAATGTACAGGGTACACTCACATGGGCGGAGGTTTACAGTGAGTGCTGCAAGTTTGAGATGGCGCAAATTTTGCGCTGCAGCTCAAACTTCCAGCGTCAAACTTGCTGTGAACCTCTGCCCATGTGACTGTACCCTAAAAACACTACACTACACTAACACTAACCTAAAATAAAAAGTAAAAAACACTACATATACACATACCCCTACACAGCCCCCCTCCCCCCAAAAAATGAAAAACGTCTGGTACGCTACTGTTTCCAAAACGGAGCCTCCAGCTGTTGCAAAATAATAACTCCCAGTATTGCCGGACAGCCATTGACTGTCCAGGCATGCTGGGAGTTTTGCAACAGCTGGAGGCACCCTGTTTGGGAATCATTGGCATAGAATACCCCTATGCAAATCCCTAATTCAGGCCTCAAATGCGCATGGCGCTCTCTCACTTTGGAGCCCTGTCGTATTTCAGGGCAACTGTTTTGGGACACATATGGGGTATCGCCGTACTCGGGAGAAATTGCCTTACAAATTTTGGGGGGCTTTTTCTTCTTTAACCCCTTATGAAAAGGTGAAGTTGGGGTCTACACCAGCATGTTAGTGTAAAAAAATACATTTTTTACACTGACATGCTGGTGTTGCCCTATACTTTTCATTTTCACAAGAGGTAAAAGGGAAAAAAGACCCCCAAAATTTGTAACGCAATTTCTCCCGACTACGGAGATACCCCATATGTGGGCGCAAAGTGCTCTGGGGGCGCACAACAAGGCCCAGAAGGGAGAGTGCGCCATGTACATTTGAGGCGATTTGCACAGGGGTGGCTGATTGTTACAGCAGTTCTGACAAACGCAAAACAATAAATATCCATATGTGACCCCATTTTGGAAACTACACCCCTCACGGAATTTAATAAGGGGTGCAGTGAGCATTTACACCCCACTGGTGTATGACAGATTTTTGGAACAGTGGTCTGTGAAAATGAAAAATAAAATTTTTGATTTGCACAGTCCACTGTTTCAAATATCTGTCAAACGCCAGTGGGGTGTAAATGCTCACTGCACCCCTTATTAAATTCCATGAGGGGTATAGTTTCCAAAATGGGGTCACATGTGGGGGGGGTCCACTGTTCTGGCACCATAGGGGCTTCCTAAATGGGACATGCCCCCCAAAAACCCTTTCAGAAAAACTCACTCTCCAAAATCGCTCCTTCCCTTCTGAGTCCTCTACTGCGCCCGCCGAACACTCTACATACGCATATGACCCTAAAATTTGGGTTACAAATTTTAGGGTGATTTCTCTCCTTTTACCCCTTGTAAAAATCCAAAAATTGGGTCTACAAGAAAATGCGAGTGTAAAAAATGAAGATTTAGAATTTTCTCCTTCACTTTGCTGCTATTCCTGTGAAACACCTAAAGGGTTAAAACACTTACTGAATGTCATTTTGAATACTTTGGGGGGTGCAGTTTTTATAATGGGGTCATTTATGGGGTATTTCTTATATGAAGACCCTTAAAATCCACTTCCAACCTGAACTGGCCCCTGAAAAATTACGATTTTGAAAATCTTGAGAAAAATTGGAAAATTGCTGCGGAACTTTGAAGCCCGCTGGTGTCTTCCAAAAGTAAAAACTTGTCAATTTTTTTATGTAAACACAAAGTAGACATATTGTATATGTGAATCAATATGTAATTTATTTGGAATATCCATTTTCCTTTTAAGCAGAGACTTTCAAAGTTTGAAAAATGCAAAATTTTCAAAATTTTCATGAAATTTTTAGATTTTTTACCAAGAAAGGATACAAATATCAGTGAAATTTTACCAATAACATAAAGTAGAATATGTCACGAAAAAACAATCTCGGAATCAGAATGATTAGTAAAAGCATTCCAGAGTTATTAATGTTTAAAGTGACAGTGGTCAGATTTTCCAAAAATGACCAGGTCATGAAGGTGAAAATGGGCTGGGTGATGAAGGGGTTAATATTATACATCAGTTTTGGTCTCTATTTTTGGGGTAGACATGTGATTGTGACCAATTGTGAGTTGCTCTCAGATAGCCTTATTATTTGGTAGCCACTGTGGTAGTCATGTAACAAATATCGCTGTAGCTCTATGACTTCTGCCAGTAGCAACAGATTTGTAAATTACTTCTATTAAAAAATCTTAATCCTTCTAATAATTATCAGCTGCTGAAGTTGAGTTGTTCTTTTCTGTCTGACAACAGTGCTCTTTGCTGACATCTCTGCTTGTCTCGGGAACTGCACAGAGTAGAAGAGGTTTGCTACAGTTCCCTAGACAGGTGTCATCAGAGAGCACTTAGACAGAAAAGAACAACTCAACTTAAGCAGCTCATAAGTACTGAAAGGATTAAGATTTTTTCATAGAAGTAATTTACAAATCTGTTTAACTTTCTGGAGCCAGGTGATATATATATATAAAAAAGTTTTTCCCTGGGTAACCCCTTTAAGGTTTGTCTAAGACAAGTTATATAAAACCAACATAAACCTGATAGATTTAGAATTATTTGGACTGTCCCTGTCACTTGACATGTCACACAGACATGTGCAAAGTTTTGCTTGCTCGGGGTCTGTGTGTTCAGACCCCCACCAATCATTAGATAGAGGTTAAAAAAGTGTGCTTCACTATCCAGTTGCTGTACTTCCAATCTCACTGCATATTGCAGACTCTATAGATTTACAATGGAGCCTGTCTCCTGTAGTGAGTAGGAAAAGGAGCAAGCAATATATATATATATATATATATATATATATATATACCGATCAGTGGTGATCTGAACACCCAGACCCTGAGCAATGCAAACTTTTCACATGTCTGACATTCCAGAAGATTTTTTAACGTATGGTTTTAGGTCTGGTCCAGCATCACCAGGCATTTTCAGCAAATAACTAGTGTATAATTTCCAGTCTACTATAACCTGCAAGCATATTGTGCCCTTAAAATGAACTACCAAGTACATTGTGCCACTGTGGGGAAAAAAAAGAATAGTGTCCCTGTCACTTTAAAAAACTTTTACTTTTATTTATTTGATGTGTAATGTGTTATTTAAAGATGTACTCTGGTGGTAAATATATACAGTGACCCCCCCCCCCCCCGACCTACGATGGCCCCGACATACGATCATTTCAACATACAATGGCCTCTCAGAGGCCATCGCATGTTGAAGGCAGCATCAACATACGATACTTTTGTATGTCGGGGCCATCGCATAAACGGCTATCCAGCAGTGCAGACAGCTTAAGCTGCCACTTGATAGCTGTTTACGGTGCCCCGTGTGGTCCGCTGACGATCACTTACCTGTCCTCAGGGTTCCGGCGCATCCTCTTCGGGATCCCCTGCATCGTCGATGCTCTCCATTGTCGTCATCACGTCGCTGCGCACGCTGTCCCGTCATCCAATAGGAGCGGCGTGCGTAGCAAAGTGATGGCGGCAACGGAGAGCGAGCATGCCGGGGAAGCAGAGGCCTTGCCGGAACGGCGGGGACACCCCGGGGACGCAGCGATAGCGATGGAAGGCGACATCCAGGGCAGCGGTGACGAGCGGGGACGGTTTGGAGCGGCGGGGACACGTGAGTATAACCTTCAATACCAGTGGTCTTCAACCTGCGGACCTCCAGATGTTGCAAAACTACAACTCCCAGCATGCCCGGACAGCCAACGGACAGCCAATGGGTATTGTAGTTTTGCAACATCTGGAGGTCCGCAGGTTGCAGACCACTGTCCTATACTTTACATTGCACGGATCCCTCAACATACGATGGTTTCAACAAACGATGGTCAATTTGGAAGGGATTACCATCGTATGTTGAGCGACCACTGTATATATATTTTTTCAAATGAACTGGTTCCAGAAAGTTAAACTGATTTTTTAATGATTTCTATAAAAAAATCTAAATCCTTCCAGTACTTATCAGTTGCTGTATACTACAGAGAAAGTTTAATTCTTTGTTGTTGTTTTTTCCAGTCTGACCGCAGTGCTCTCTGCTGACACCTCTGTCCATGTCAGGAACTGTCCTGTCCGGAGTAAAAGCAAATTCCCATAGCAAACCTTTCCTGCTCTGGACAGTTCCTGATATGGACATTGGTGTCAGCAGAGAGCACTGTGATCAGACACAAAAGAACAACAATAAAGAATTCAACTTCCTGTGGAGCATACAACAGCTGATAAGTACTGAAAGGATTAAGATTTTTATATAGAAGTAATTTAGAAATCTGTGTAACTTTTTGGCACCAGTTGATTTGAAAAAAAAATATATAAATAAACATTTCCACGGGAGAACCCCTTTAAAGTGGAACTCTTTACCACCAGTTTACAAGCGCCATTTATTCTTGAACTACATGCCATCTACTTTAATGTCCACACAGAACATCACAGCCCTTTTATTGTGTCATCAGAAAATAAACGTTTTGTTTAAAATAAGTATTTTTCTTAACATATTTCCTAAGAATGTTCCATTTCACTATCTACAGTATATTACAAAATAATCCTGAACTCTTGCAGTGCTTGTTTTCACCACTAGTCCTAAAACTAAGCTAAGACTTCTTGTTCTGTCTGTGATGATAAGGAGGATGCTGCTGGAAAGTGATGTGTACAGCATTTCAGTGAAAGGCGACAGCAGTTTATAGAAAAGACAATAGATGAAGCTCTCAGCTCTGCCTTCCTGCCTGAACACCCTTTGCAAAGATGTATCCTTCATATAAGAAAGGGACAATGACCATTGATAATTTTCTGAATATTAGACAGATTAGATGGGCCGAATGCTTCTTATCTGCCAACACATTCTATGTTTCTACTACTTTATTGTTTCCTATGTCCGTTGGGCTTGCTGTAAAGCATATCTCTAAATGTGTTTAAATGCTGCAAAATGGCTGCAATCATAATAATGTAAAAAAAATGAAATAAAAATTGAAACAGTTTAGCAAAAATAGAACATGTTTCAGTATCTGGCTCTAATCAGTAAAAAATCTAATTTGTTATGAATCCAGTGTTTACTGTGGGTGTTCCTTAGTTCTGTTCATTTATGCTGGACATATCCAAAATAATTACCCTTCTCCTTTTTACCAATACCCTCTATTTATATCCTGCGAAAGAGATCTATCAATCAAGGCTGGTGGTGCAAAGAGAATCTGCAGGGGACCGCCCTGATTACTAGTGGATTAGGCAGCATAAAAGTGATGACAGGTTGCCTTTAACCACCCAATAGATACATGATCTATATTTTACGTCATGTATATGACTGCAAGCATCAGAGCGATGATCAGGTTATATGGGCAGGTCCTCGATCACGTGGATGTCTGCCATTAAAGGGGTACTACGGCCCCAAGACATCTTATCCCTGATTGCGGGGTCCCGCCGCTGGGGACCCCCGCAATCTAGCATGCAGCACCCACCTGTAAATACTGCCGGAAGTGCTGGAGGTTCTCAGTCTTTTGCCTCCTGACCACGGGGACGGATTATCGTGACATTACGACCCCGCCCCTTGTGATGTCACGCTCTGCCCCCTCAATGCAAGTCTCTGGGAGGAGGCTTGACGGCCCAGTGTGGAACCCCCACGATCAGACATCTTATCCCCTATCCTTTGGGTAGGAGATAAGATGTCTTGGGGCCGAAGTACCCCTTTAAGCCCTCAGACACGGTGATCAATACAGATCATGGCATCTGTGGCAGTGCGGCTACATTTTATGCTGATCTGATGGCCCGCGGCACGGCCGCGGGGATCAGATCAGCTAGCATGGCGGACGGAGGTCCCCTCACCTGCCTCGGCCGCCTTCCTGGCTTCTTCTGCTCTGGTCTGAGATTGAGTAGACCAGAGCAGAAGATAGCTGATAACACTGATCAGTGCTATGCCCTATACATAGCACTGAACAGTATTAGCAATCAACTGATTGCTATAAATAGTTTCGTATGGGGACTATTAAAGTGTAAAAAAAAAGAAGTAAAAAAAAGAAAGTAAAAGAAAATTAATTTTTTTTAAATTATAAAAGTTTTATATACACAAATGTGGTATCAATAAAAAGTACAGATCACGGTACAAAAATTAGCCGCTTATACAGAAAAATGGAAAAGTTATGAGTCGTCAAAAACAGGGATTTTTAACGTACTAATTTGGTTAAAAAGTTTGTGGTTTCTTTTAAGCGCAACAATAATAGAAAAGTTTGTAATCGTGGGTATGATTTTAATCCTATTGACCCACATAATAAAGAACACGTTATTTTTACTGTAAATTGTACGGCGTGCAAACGAAACCTTCCAAAATTTGCTAAATTGCGGTCTTTTTAACTTCCCAGCACAAATAGTATTTTTTGGTTGTGCCATACATTTTATGGTAAAATGAGTGATGCCATTACAAAGTAAAACTGGTTGCGCAAAAAAAGAAAAACAAGCCCTAATACTAGTCTGTGGATGAAAATATAAAAGAGTTCTGATTTTTAGAAGGCGAGGAGGATAAAACGAAAATGCTAAAATAAAATTGGCCTGGTCCAGGGGTACTCCAATGGAAAACTTTTTTTTTTTTTTAAATGAACTGGTGCCAGAAAGTTAAACAGATTTGTAAATTACTTATTTTTAAAAATGTTAATCCTTCCGGTACTTATTAGCATCTGTATGCTACAGAGGAAATTCTTTTGTTTTTGAATTTCTTTTTTGTCTTGTCCACAGTGCTCTCTGCTGACACCTCTGTCCATGTCAGGAACTGTCCAGAGCAGCATAGGTGTCACGATGCCGGCTGGCAGGAGGTGGATCCTCTGTGCCAGAGAGGGATTGGCGTGGACCGTGCTAGTGGACCGGTTCTAAGTCACTACAGGTTTTCACCAGAGCCCGCCGCAAAGCGGGATGGTCTTGCTGCGGCGGTAGTGACCAGGTCGTATCCACTAGCAACGGCTCAACCTCTCTGGCTGCTGAAGATAGGCGCGGTACAAGGGAGTAGACAGAAGCAAGGTCGGACGTAGCAGAAGGTCGGGGCAGGCAGCAAGGTTCGTAGTCAGGGTGGATAGCAGAAGTTCTGGTACACAGGCTTTGGACACACAAAACGCTTTCACTAGGCACAAGGGCAACAAGATCCGGCAAGGGAGTGCATGGGAGGAGGTCAGATATAGTCAGGGACCAGGTGGAAGCCAATTAAGCTAATTGGGCCAGGCACCAATCATTGGTGCACTGGCCCTTTAAGTCTCAGGGAGCTGGCGCGCGCGCGCCCTAGAGAGCGGAGCCGCGCGCGCCAGCACATGACAGCAGGGGACGGGAACGCGTAAGTGACCTGGGATGCGATTCGCGAGCGGGCGCGTCCCGCTGTGCGAATCGCATCCCCGACGGCCATGACAGTGCAGCGCTCCCGGTCAGCGGGACCGACCGGGGCGCTGCGGAGAGAGAGACGCCGTACGCGCTCCGGGGAGGAGCGGGGACCCGGAGCGCTAGGCGTAACAATAGGTTTACTATGGGGATTTTCTCCTGCTCTGGACAGTTCCTGATATGGCATCAGGGGGCCGCAGAGAGCACTGTGGACAAGACAAAAAAGAAATCAAAAACAAAAAAGTTTCCTCTGTAGCATACAGCTGCTAACTTTAATAGAAGTAATTAAAAAATCTGCTTAACTTTCTGGCACTTGTTGATTTAAAAAAAAATAAAATAAGGTCAAAATGGGTTTGGTCCTTAGGGGGTTAAAGGGGTTTTCCACTGCCTGAGCGTTCGGAACATTTTGTCTTGCATTGAGGGGGCGTGGTGTGATATCACGACCCCTGCAGCCGGAACCCAGCGTTGGAAACAAAAAGATCTGAATGCTGGGGCAGTGGAGTACCCCTTTAAGATCAGTTCGATCTTAAATAAAAGTTGAAATGATGCAGGGCATGACAATAAAATAACATACAAGTCAAATGTACCTATCTCTGAATTTATCTAGCTCCTTTAAGTTCTTTTATACAGTGAACAAATATACATAATTTAAAAGCCAAATATATTTTACCATAGTTGACCTTTCATTGTGTCATGTATGATGCTGACATATTGCCGACATTAAGTCAAGCTTTTACCGACAGGAAATAAGTGAGTTTAAATGTGCCATACTGCTGAGATTGGGCTTTAGATTTTGCCAGGGAATGAAGAATTAGTCACCATCAACAGACCAAAAGTTCAGCAAAGAATGGATCCAGAAAATCTGCAGTGTTAGGATATTCTGCATACGCATGTCATTTACATTACAACAATGTGAAACAATGCCATTGCTAATTCTTTATAATGTGTTGTGTAGCAGCAGGATCTGAGTCACATCGAAGTTTCTCTGCAGAGCTACAATGTGTAATTTATTAGAAATGCTTTCTTCCTGCAAAATGTCTATTCTCTGAAATAATAACAATTAAAGAACTTGTTTCCATCATTTCACTATTACTCCACTAAGTAATTGGGTTCTAAATAGGGACATATTGTTGTTATTGTGATGTCCCTGAAAATCCCCACTTCTTTTAAATGCACTTAAAGGGAACCTGTCATCACGTTCATGCTGAACCATGAGTTATCACGGTGTCAACTGGTGCCAAAAAGTTATTAAAAGATCTTAATCCTTCCAGTTCTTATCAGCTGCTGTATGCTCCACAGTGCTCTCTGCAGACACCTCTGTCTATATCAGGAACTGTCCAGAGCAGGAGAGGTTTGCTATGGGGATTTGCTCCTATTCTGGACAGTTCCTGACATCGACACAGGTGTCAGCAGAGAGCACTGTGGTCAGACAGAAAAGAAATTCAAAAAGAAAAAAAACTTCCTCTTCAGTATACAGAAGATGATAAATACTGGAAGGACTAAATGCACTTAAAGGGAACCTGTCATCACGTTCATGCTGAACCATGGGTTATCAGGGTGTCAAATGGTGCCAAAAAGTTATTCAAAAATGTCCCTGAAAATCCCCACTTCTTTTAAATGCACTTAAAGGGAACCTGTCTTTACGTTCATGCTGAACCATGAGTTATCAGGGTGTCAACTGGTGCAAAAAAGTTATTCAAAAATCTTGATCCTTCCAGTTCTTATCAGCTGCTGTATGCTCCACAGCTCTCTCTGCAGACACCTCTGTCTATATCAGGAACTGTCCAGAGCAGGAGAGGTTTGCTATGGGGATTTGCTCCTACTCTGAACAGTTCCTGACATTGACAGAGGTGTCAGCAGAGAGCACTGTGGTCAGACAGAAAAGAAATTCAAAAAGAAAAAAACTTCCTCTGTAGTATACAGAAGATGATAAGTACTGGAAGGATTAAAGCTTAACTGTCATTGGTAAGAAAAAAAAAATGCTTAAATCAGTATAGTAATGTGCCCTAAGACCTGTATGCATAAT
Organism: Hyla sarda; assembly: GCF_029499605.1. NCBI lineage: Eukaryota > Metazoa > Chordata > Amphibia > Anura > Hylidae > Hyla > Hyla sarda. The sequence continues at coordinate 69,445,775 of NC_079189.1, read as the reverse complement.
AATATATTAATATGTAAAATACCTTTTGATCTATGTATATCTGTGATAAGTCTTCTGAATTCCTCTCAGAAGCTGGGGGTGTTTTCCCTGGAGCATGATGAGCATCTCTCCTCCCCCCTCCCCTCTCCCCTGTCATGAAGTCTGCTCAAACATTTTTATATTTGCAAAGCATATTGCCTGAATGTATGCTCTCTATAACTCTAATGCAGCCATGCATGCTTTATATACAGGGATTTGGAAATTGTATCACCCGACGCCCGGGACATGCAGTTCCGGGTGCCAGGCAAGTGAATTCTTCAGGCATTCAGCCCTGCTTCAGGATAGCAGAGATAAACACCTGAGAAATTCACATATAAGGGACAATCATTCTCGCCCCATAAAGGGGGGGATGAACTGGCACAGGATGGTAGCAGGTTTTCTAATGCTGATACTGGTACTACATTGTGCATTGTCAATGTGATGCATACAAATGGCAGTATAGCAAGGAGTGTGTCACCAAACTATGTATGGGCGTCACCATGAAAAGTTTGGAAAGCTCTGACTTACGGAGTACAGTGATCCTCGACCTACGATGGGCCCGACATACGATAATTGCAACATACGATGGCCTCTCAGAGGTAATCACATGTTGAAGACAGCATCAACATACAATGTTTTTGTACGTCGGGGCCATCACATAAACAGCTATCCGGCAGTGCAGACTGCTTCAGCTGCTGCTGTATAGCCGTTTAATGTGCCCCGTGTTCTCCGGTGAGTGTCACTCACCTGTCCCCGCCGCTCCTGACCGTCCTCTTCAGGCTCCTCTGCATGGCCGTCGCTCTCCTTCATCGTCATCACGTCGCCGTGCACGCTGTCCCGTCATCCAATAGGAGAAGCGTGCACAGCAACGTGATGACGGTAATGGAGAGTGCCGATCCAAGGCAGTGGTGATGGTCCGGAGCAGCAGGGACACGTGAGTATAGCATTCTATCCCTCAACATACGATAGTTCATTTGGAAGGAATTACCATCGTATGTTGAGGGATCACTGTATAATTGTTTAAATGGGAGCCCTACCTGATGGGGGTGATATCTATCTGGGTGCCTGTCTACCTACTGGGGAGCTCTACCTAATTGGGGTCATTTCTATCTGGGGCTCTGTCTGGGAGCCCTACCTTTTTACCAGCTGGGGGGACATAGATATCTGGGGCCCTACTTACATACTAGTGGAGCCCTACATGCATGCCAACCTGATGAGGGGATGTACCTACCTGAAGGGGGGGGACTACCTATTTATTGGGGCAGACTTACTTATCAGTGGCCCTAATGCACCTAATGGGGGGAAATACAGGTCTTCCTATTAATTTTCTATTAATTAAGACCTTATTTACAGACTATTTTGGTTGAAAAAATTTTTTGTACCAGGACAAGTGGATCGTCATGACGGACAAGTAGATAGTTCAGTTTTAGTCCCTTGGACAAGTAGTTTTTTACATTTCCACACCTCTGTATATAATTCTAATGCAGCCATGTGGAACTTTATGGTGCAAGGACAGAAGAAAAGCCTGCATTTTGTGCCCAAAAATTAAGATTTTTACATTTTGTGCAAATACACAAGAAATAAGTTCATAAAATGGCTAAAGAAAAAAACATTTTGCATATAAATAATAGTTTTGCACCTTGTACTGGTTGTCTCTGTGCATGTGAATGCTTCTCTCCTCAAAGACTGCAGGCTGTCTTGATCTTGTATGTGCTCTGTGGAACAGCATGGATATAACCACACTGTCAGGATTCGGCAGGCTGGAGGTGGATCCTCTGTGTCAGAGAGGGATTGGCGTGGACTGTGCCGGCCGACCGGTTCTAAGTTGCTACTGGTATTCACCAGAGCCCGCCGCAAAGCGGGATGGTCTTGCAGCGGCGGTAGCAACCAGGTCGTATCCACCGGCAATGGCTCAACCTCTCTGACTGCTGAGATAGGCGCGGTACAAGGGATTAGGCAAGAGCAAGGTCGGACGTAGCAGAAGGTCAGGGCAGGCAGCAAGGATCGTAGTCAGGGGCAACGGCAAGAGATCTGGAACACTGGCTTGGGACATACAAAGAACGCTTTCACTGGCACAATGGCAACAAGATCCGGCAAGGAAGGGAAGGGGAAGTGAGGTTATATAGGGAAGTGCATAGGTGAACACAGTAATTAGAACCAGGCGCCAATCAGCGGCGCACCGGCCCTTTAAATCGCAGAGAGCCGGCGCGCGCGCGCCCTAGGGAGCGGGTCCGCGCGTGCCGGGACAGAACAGACGGGGAACGAGTCTGGTAAGCTGGTCGGGATGCAAACCGCGAGCGGGCGCGTCCCGCATTGCGGATCGCATCCCGGCTATGGGCATTATCGCAGCGCTCACGGCCAGCTGGTCTGACCGGGGCGCTGCGAACAAGCAGACGCTGCGAGCGCTCCGGGGAGGAGCGGGGACCCGGAGCGCTCGGCGTAACACACACCTCCCCCTCAGATATTTTAGTCCTTTCTTTTGTTTAAAGAGGACCAAAAAGGCAGAATTTTCTGAGTTTGTTTGCAAAATTTAAAAGACAGAGACCCTAAGTGGCCATTTTTATAAACCCTTTTTTCACATCTTTAACAATCAAATTTTTTAATGAAGCATATTAGGAAAATGCTTGGTTTTGTTAAGGAATGATTAAATGGAAAAAAAGTTGTTTCTAACTACATTAATACTTTTTTTTTAATAGAAGTAATTTACAAATTTGTTTAACTTTTTGGCACCAGTTTATTTAGAGAGTACCTGCCCCCAAATATAACTTTTAATATAGTGTTCCTTGTGTAAATAGCAGACACTTTCCCATTCACTTTCTTTTAAAATTATCAACATAAATATGTTTAAAATGTGATTGAAAAACAGTCACTAGGTGGCTCTGTTCTGTTCCCTACCACAGTTAATACAGTTAGTTTGGTTTCCTCCCAGCAGGGCAGGAGTCCAAACTCAGGGCTTATCTGCACTGACAACTGCACAAAGCCTCACTGAAAGCTGCATAGAGCCTCACTACAACATGCATAGAGCCTCATTGAAAGCTGCACAGAGCCTCACTGAAAGCTGCACAGAGCTTGAGGTCCTCTATTCATCACAGCACTGCAATAATATGAGGCGGAAGTGCCCCCCCAGCAGGCTTCAGTGATGTCATGCCTGCCAAGAAAACGCCCACTTTCTCCTGCTGGTAGATTGCACTATGTGAGCAAGAATAAAAGTATGATACAGAGCTTTTTAAAGCTCTAAAAAATGGGTGCTGCATGGTTCTTCTTATTGTTATTGAGAGAGAGGAGCAGATATGCTGCCAGACAAGATGGCATGTAGAAGAGATGCCTAAGATTACAATGAAGAATTGCTTGAAAGATGCAGCATAGGTAGAAAAAGAAGCATTGGCCAATCATTTCTAATGCACTATTATTATTGTATCTGCGCTGTATGGTTTCCGTTTGTAGCATACTATTAGATTAATCCCATGCTCATGTCCTTTCTATGAAACAACTTATATAAGGGACTATATTCTGTTTTGATCATACATTTAGAGTATAGTGAGAGGTATTAGCAGCAGAGAGGGAAGTGCTTAGGATGTATAAGGGGAGGCATTAGCAGTAAAGAGGGAAGTATTCATGGGTGTATAGGGGAGGTATTAGCAGTAGAGGGAAGTGCTCATGGGTATATAGGGAGAGGTATTAGCAGTAGAGGGAAGTGCTCGTGGGTATATAGGGAGAGGTATTAGCAGTCTGCTGCAGTACAGAGCACTGGTGAGACCTCACTTGAAGTATAGTTCACAGTACTAGAGGTTGCATCTCCAGAAGGATATACATACATTGGAGAGAGGATACTAAACTAGTACATGGATTGCAGAATAAAACTTGCTATTGCTTTACTACATGTTGCTCACAGATGAGACTGCATGTTTAATGTATCAGGTTCCCTTTAAGAAGTTAATAAAACCTGACTTTTAGTGGGTTAGTCACCTCCCTATAAGAGCAGAAAAGGGGGGGGGGGGGGGAGATAACTCTGTGTTTGAGCAGTACAGAGCAAGGTGTCCATTCACAGTAAGAGGAGACATACACTTCCAATGGCATAAATCACTATGTAGACAACCCTCAATTATAATATAGACAGCCAAAACATTGTAGCCACCTATTTCATCTCAGGGATTGTAAGGGTGATTATAGATAGTATATTACACAGTACACATTGAATATTCATTTCAATCAACTTTATGCAATTTAACCTAATGCTACTAACACAAACCACTCACATGATATGTTATACAAACTTTAAAGAGTGTATTTCACTCTGGAGGACCCAGCATGTTGGTGCATTACATGGATAGTCTATTACAGTCTTTTCCAACCAGTGTGACTTCAGCTGTTGCAAAACTACAACTTCCAGCATGCCCAGACAGCTGTTGGCAAGCAGTTGTAGTTTTGTAACAGCTGGAGGCACACAGGTTGGAAAGAACTAGTGTACTAATTTAATTGAGATCAGTGTAATGCCTCATTTCCCCTGCAGAGGTGCTGCAGGTAAAGTCAACACATGTTGCCCAGTTCTCCTTTACACCACAGCTGAGTTCTAGGGGACACTGACTTAGTTTCAGGGAACAATCTCTCTGTGAAAGTTTTTTTTTTTTTTTTTAATTGAAGGAAAAAAAACAAAGATAGAAAAGTAAAAACCAACCACAATCAAAGATTTGCAACTAGCAGTATGGACTTATCTATGCAACGGTTTGGACTTCTCTCCAGAACTATCCAATAATTTCTGACTGGTGAATAATAGATTATGATAATAACTCCATAAAGCAATAAAACAGGGTACTGCTGTGTAATCCACCAAACTCTAAAAGCTTTTTATACTGCCCTAGTTTTAAGGGATACATGGAAATTGAGATTCACTTTGCAATAAGGAATATAAATCTGCAAATGCATATGCTGTGTGTCAGTTTCATGTTGTTCCTAAACAAGATTTTTACTGGAAATGTGCCGAACGCGAAGAGATAATAAGATAGAAAAGTCACATCATTTATCAAGTTGAGTGCACACGAGCAAAAAATCTTCACATTTTATTCATATGAGGATAAGCAGCAAGAAAAATTAACAAGTTATTCAGAGCCCGAACACTCCCCCGAATTAGAAGGAAGATGCCTGGAATTAAACATCTATGAATGACATTATACGAGTGAGGAGTCTTAGTCAAACAGTGGCACATGCATTCCTCAAGGAGAAGGGAGAATAAATTGCTTTCCTGGGTTCAGATGGTAGCACAAGGTAAATGTATACTGAATTTGTACCAATTAATCTCCAAAAGTGTCCTCTAAACTGAGCAGACAGCTATGAAATAACCTGAGCTAAACACACCTGCACTGTAACTTAACCAGGAGATTATTCATTCAAGGAGTTGGAATATATTACAGCTAAGACAATAAATTGAGAATTGGCAACAGGTTTGTGTATGGATACTAATATTAGAGGGAAAATGCATATTGTTCAGGTATGGAACTTTAACCTGTGCAAAGGGGTTGCTGGGGACACAACACCTGCTGGGATCTCAAGACAACACTTGTTGGAGGCACATCTTCTGGGGACACAGTAGAACACCTGTTGGGGACACAACACCTGCTGGGGTCTCAACACAACACTTGTTGGGGACACACCTGGGAATACAACACAACACCAGCTAGGGACACAACACTTCTTAGGGACACAACTGCTAGGGACCCAGCATAACACCTGTTGGGGACATAACACCTGCAGGGGACAGAACATAACACCTGCTGAGGACACAACACTTACTGGGGACGCAACACCTGTTGGGAACACAGCACCTGCTGGTGACACAAAATAACACTTGTTGGGTACATATCTGCTGGGGACACTGAATAACACCTGCTGAAGATACAACACAAAACCTGCTGGGGGCACAACACCTGCTGGGCACACAACATGACATCTGTTGGAGGCACACCACTTGCTGGGGACAAAAAACCTGTTGAGGACACTTCTGCTGTGGACACAGCATAACATCTGCTGGGAAAACAGCTTAACACCTGCTGGGGACACAACATGACACCTGCTGAGTACACAACAGAACACCTACTGGTGACACAACATAACACCTGTTGGGGACACAACATCTGCTGAAGGACATTACACCTTCTGTGGACACAACAGAACACCTACTGGGGACACAACACACCTGCTGGGGAAGAAGTGATTTGCTTAGCTGCACTGTGACACATTGACCCCAGCACCAGATATGGTTATGACTAAGGGCAAACAATGCCCAAAACATGTTGGTGTTAGCCTGCCTGTGTAATCTGTGCTTTATGTGTGAAACAACCCCAGTAAAGGTTTTTCTGAGAGAAGTCAGATGCTTCTACCTGTTCCTGGGACTCTGGGCCACCCACCACTTCTGTACATTCTCCCTTTGTTTTGTAGCTGTGAGCTGGAGCTGAAGCTTGTTTGCCCCTCAAGATACAGAGCTCAGGACTGAAATAAGCCAACCTCCTTGCTTCACCTGTGATTAATTAGCACATTACACTTTATTATATATGAATAAATGTAGACTGCTAGATGTATATACATTTATAATAATATTATACTACATGTAGGCTGCCACTCCATGCATTTAACTTGACCACAGTTCTTGGGAGTATCTAGTTATGTCTTATTCTGTGGATAGCTGATAGCTTTTAATCTTGGAATAACCCCTTTAACCCCTTAAGGACCCAGGACGTATGGGTACACCCTGGCTCCTTGGTACTTAAGGACCTGTACGCCCGTGGGAATTCTTGTCCCCACCGTGCAGAAGCGACCGACCAATAGCAGATCAAGGTGGGGTGGGGGGGGGTTAAAGTTCGGCTCCCCACTCTGCCCACCGACTGTTGTCCGGGCAGAGTGGGGGAATCGGTGGTGACCAGCACCGGAGGTCACTTACCATCGGCGGTGGGCGGCGATAAGATGCGGCTCCCTGGTGCGGGATCCTATGAAAGCGGGTGAGTTGTTGCCTAGCAACATCTGGAGGGCTACAGTTTAGAGACCACTATACAGTGGTCTTTAAACTGTAGCCCTCCAGATGTTGCAAAACTACAACTCCCAGCATGTCCAGACAGCTGTTTGGGCATGCTGGGATTTCCAGTTTTGCAAGATATAGAGGGGTACAGTTTAGAGATCGCTGTGCAGTGGTTTCTAAACCGTGGCCCTCTAAATCTTGCAAAACTGCAACTCCCAGCATGCATGAACAGCAAATGGCTGTCTCACCATGCTTAGAGTTGTAGTTGCGTACCTCCAGCTGTTGCATAACTACATCACTTCGGTGATCAGTACATGCTGGGAGTTGTAGTTGTAGTTTTGCAACAGCTGGAGGCACACTGGTTGGAAAATACTGAGTTAGTTAACAGAACCTAACTGAAAGTTTCCCAACCAGTGTGCCTCCAGCTGTTGCAAAAATACAACTCCAAGCATGGACGGTCTGTTAGTGCATGCTGGGAGTTGTAGTTTTGAAACAGCTGGAGACTCCCCCCCCCTCCCACCACCACCACCATGTGAATGTACAGGGTACATTCACATGGGCGGGTTTACAGTGAGTTTCCTGCTTCAAGTTTGAGCTGCGGCAAATTTTCTGCCACAGCGCAAACTCCTAGCGGGAAACTCACTGTAAACCCCCGCAACTGCGAATGTACCCTAAAAACACTACACTAATACATAATAAAGGGTAAAACACTACATATACACCCCCTTACACTGCCCCCCCCCCAATAAAAATGAAAAACATATCAGCCACTGACTGTCCAGGCATGATGGGAGTTTAACAACAGCTGGAAATGCGCATTTCATGTTGTCACCACCTCCATGCTGTGTCATTCAGCCACTATATGGTCTCCTCATGCTGCCACCACCTCCACGCTGTGTCATTCAGCCACTATATGTTCACCTCATGCTGTTCTCACCTCCACGCTGTGTCATTCATCCACTATACAGTCTCCTCATGCTTACGCTACCTCCTGGCTGTGTTATTCAGCCACTATATGTTCTCATCATGCTTCCGCCACCTCTATGCTGTGTCATTCAGCCACTATATGGTCTCTTCATGCTGCCGCCAATTTCAGGCTGTGTCATTCACCAACTATGTGGTCTCCTCATTCTGCCGGCAACTCCAGGCTGTGTCATTCAGCCACTATATGTTCACCTCAAGTTGTTGCCACCTCCACGCTGTGTCATTCATCCACTATATAGTCTCCTCATGCTTACACCACCTCCTGGCTGTGTCATTAAGCCACTATATAGTCTCCTCATGCGTCTGCCACCTCCACGCTGTTTCATTCAGCCCCAATATGGTCTCCTCATGCTGCCGCCAATTTCAGGCTTTGTCATTCATCAACTATGTGGTCTCCTTATGCTGCCGGCAACTCCAGGCTGTTTCATTCAGCCACTATATGTTCACCTCATGCTGTTGCCACCTCCACGCTGTGTTATTCATCCACTATATAGTCTCCTCATGCTTACGCCACCTCCACCATGTGTCATTCAGCCACAATATGGTCTCCTCATGCTGCCGCCAATTTCAGGCTGTGTCATTCAGCCACTATGTTGTCTCCTCATGCTGCCGGCAACTCCAGGCTGTGTCATTCAGCCACTATATGTTCACCTGATGCTGTTGCCACCTCCACGTTGTGTCATTCATCCACTATATGTTCTCCTCATGCTGCCGCAAACTCTAGGCTGTCATTAAGCCACTATATGCTGCCGCCAACTTAAGGCTGTGTCATTCAGCCACTATGTGCCAACTCCAGGCTGTGTCATTAAGTCACTATATGTTCTCCTCATGCTACCGCCACCTCCATGCTTTGTCATTTAGCCACTATATGGTCTCCTCCTGCTGTCGCCACCTCCAGTCTGTGTCATTCAGGCACTATATCTTCTCCTCATGCTGCCACAAACTCCAGGCTGTGTCATTCAGCCACTATATGATGCTGCCAACTCCAGGCTGTGTCATTCAGCTACTATGTGGCCTCCACATGCTGCCGCCAACTCCAGGATGTGTCATTCAGCAACTTTATGTTCTTTTCATGTTGCCGCCACCTCCACGCTGTGTCATTCAGCCACTATATGGTCTCCTCATGCTGCCACCACCTCCACGCTCCGTCATTCAGCCCCTATATGGTCATCTCATGCTTCCGTCACCTCCACGTTGTGTCATTCAGCCCTTATATGTTCTCCTCATGCTGCCGCAAACTCCAGGCTGTGTCATTCAGCCACTATATATTCTCCTCATGCTTCCGGCAACTCCAGGCTGTGTCATTCAGCCACAATATGGTCTCCTCATACTAATGCGACCTGCAGGCTCTGTCATTGTGCCGCTTTGCGAAAGTAATTCTATTAGCGATGCCTCTGATCTGCATGTCATACTGAATAACAGTTTTATTTCACTATCCCAGCACACACCTTATGCATGTGACAGCAAGGAAAAGTGTTCTACACCCCTATTGAGGCTCTCTGTAGGCCAAGAATTAATAGCGATTTGCTGCGAATAAACTTGTTCCAAAACTACATTTTTGGGGAAAATTTGGCAAATTGGCCGAATCAAATTTTTCAAAAATTCGCTCATCTCTAGTCTCTATCAATCAATCCATTTAAACTATGATCTATGGAAATTGTCATCTTTTAGGCCCCCTTTACATATATGTGGCGTCCCCTGTCCCCAGCTTTTGCAGCACCGGAGGGGAAATGAAACCAGAACCAATCCCATTCATTTGAATGGGACCGTTCACAATCATCTGGCGTCTCAGTTTAGACGCCGATATATTTGACTTGCCGGACCGGCACAGACAGAAGAATGCATCTTGCTACGTTCCCCCATCCATGCCACATACCTGTCAGGCACTTCAGATGTCAGACCCTGTGTTTATCTATAGAGCACCGGAGGCATCGCTGGACAGAACTGAAAGCATAATGCAAGCATCGGCTTTTGCCTCCGGCACTCCATATTGGCTAATAGTGGGAGTGATAAATGAATACTACACAACCAGGGTGCCTCCTGCTGTTGCAAAACTACAATGCTCCTAGCTGGCATGTTGGGATTTCTAGTGCTGGAGGCACCCTGTCTAATGCTAGAGGCACCCTGGTTTTAGCAATTACAGTTTTTTTTCTTTCAGGTTTTGTACCACTAGCCCACAAGGATTGACTATGCCTACCTTTCCCCACAGCTTTATTTTGAAGGTAGGCAACTCAATCCTGTTAGGCTAGTGGTACATAACTTGGAAAAAGAAACTGTAAAACTGATTGCAACTGATGGTTTTGACTGATGACGATTTATGCACTTTTTGAGCATCAGTCAAGCCATCAGTTGTCAACAGTTTAGTAAAAAAAACAACTGAGCCTGACACAACTGACATATGTAAACCTAGCCTTACTGTATTCTGTCCCTGTTATGTTTGACAATACATTATATTATATTTGTACCTGTATTTTTATTTTGTTACCCCTCATACACTATATAAACAATTGTTGTTTGTGACAAAAGTCTACAAAAATCATCTGAGAACATGAAGTTTATTGTTATATCTCAGGTCGACAGTGTGACCACAGATCTGGAAGCTGTAACACTGCAGTCAAAGGTGGACAGCTTATATTATCTTATACAATTGAAAAGACTCTACATGTGACAGATCTGTATCCCAAAGTCATAAAACAGGCCCATGACATCACTCACATCATTATGCTCTTTCTATTTAAAGATCTAATGGCTCTATAGTTGAACATTGCCTCTAATATCACAAAAACAGTATATGTAAAAAAAAAAGGAGCGATCATGATGGTGGAACTTACATGACACGTATCACTGAAGTGCTTATTAGTTAAATTACATCTACAGGTAGGTGGCGGTAATATGTCAAATAAAAATAAGGCAGAAGGTCAGAGAGTTTCAGACGAAAATAAATGAGGGTCATTTGAGCAATTAGCTTCAGAGATCAGCAAATGTCAGGACTGCTTAACTTACCACACTTCAGAATGTACTGAAATGCTAAGTGGGACAAATCTCAAATCTAGCTCACATAACTCTGAAAAAAAGACAAATTCAGTACTTTTTTATGCTGTTAAGGAAAGAACTAAAATGTCTGGAGATGACATTTATTTAAAATAAAACACTTATAATCCGGAACATTGAGGTCTAAAATATCTGCTCATCCAGTACCCATCAAAATCATCCAGATACTGTTAGTTATGTTGTGTTGAAAGGCTATTGATGCCTTTGTATTTATGTTTTATTCTATTTGTTTTCTGAATGCAAAATTAAGCAACTTTCTAAATAGTCTTTATTGACAATTTCCTACAATTTTGCCACTGTAGAGTCTGTGGAAGTCATTCAGGAAAAACATTTGTCAGAGAGCTGTGTGTGTTTCTCATGGCTTTCTTCTTCATCTTTCCTTTCCATAGATCCATAGATAGCAGCAGGGACAAGTAGGAGAATGTAAGCAAAATCTCAAAATATGGATAGTTAGGAAAGCAAACATGAAGGGTAGATCACAGGGAAAGCATGTAAAGGATGGTTTGAAGGGGGGACTCACATGGCCTGTGTGCAAGTGTGAAAGGAAAGAAGAGCACCCACAGAAAACTTCTAAACACATTGACAGACCTAACACCCAGCATATTTTAAAGGTGAGGTCAAAAATTTTACATAGAATAAGCATACATTGGACAGTGGTACAGGATACTCATACCAAAGATGTCATACCACCATAAACAACTATATCTGATAGACTAATAATTTTAATTAATAACATAGTGTTTAGGGATGAGCAAATCGAATCTGATGAATCCGAATTCGTTAAGAATTTCAAGAAAATTCGATTTGTAATGAATACAAATATTGCTGCGATTCGATTGTGCAAATCGTTTAATTGAACTCTGTTTAACCCCTTAAGGACACAGCCCATTTTCACCTCTAGGACGCAGACCTTTTTTGCACATCTGACCACTGTAACTTTAAACATTAATAACTCTGGAATGCTTTTACTTATCAATCTGATTCCGAGATAGTTTTTTCGTGACATATTCTACTTTAACATAGTGGTAAATTTTTGTGGTAACTTGCATCCTTTCTTGGTGAAAAATCCCCAAATTTGATGAAAAAATTGAAAATTTTGCATTTTTCTAACTTTGAAGCTCTCTGTTTGTAAGGAAAATGGATATTCCAAATATTTTTTTTTTTGGGATTCACATATACAATATGTCTACTTTATATTTTCATCATAAAATTTATGAGTTTTTACTTTTGGAAGACACCAGAGGGCTTCAAAGTTCAGCAGCAATTTTACAATTTTTCACAAAATTTTCAAACTCGCTATTTTTCATGGACCAGTTCAGGTTTGAAGTGGATTTGAAGGGTCTTCATATTAGAAATACCCCATAAAAGACCCCATTATAAAACCTACACCCCCCAAAGTATTCAAAATGTCATTCAGTAAGCGTTTTAACCCTTTAGGTGTTTCACAGGAAAAGCAGCAAAGTGAAGGAGAAAATTCAAAATCTTCATTTTTTACACTTGCATGTTCTTGTAGACCCAATTTTTGAATTTTTACAAGGGGTAAAAGGATAAAATTTATACTTGAATTTGTAGCCCAATTTCTCTCGAGTAAGCACATACCTCATATGTCTATGTAAATTGTTCGGCGGGCGCAGTAGAGGGCTCAGAAGCGAAGGAGCGACAAGGGGATTTTGGAGAGTACGTTTTTCTGAAATGGTTTTTTGGGGGCATGTTGCATTTAGGAAGCCCCTATGGTGCCAAAACAGCAAAAAAAAAAAAAACATGGCATACCATTTTGGAAACTAGACCCCTTGAGGAACGTAACAAGGAATTAAGTGAGCCTTAATACCCCACAGGTGTTTCATGACTTTTGCATATGTAAAAAAAAAAATAATAATTTTTCACTAAAATGTGTGTTTCCCCCCAAATTTCACATTTTTGCAAGGGTTAATAGCAGAAAATACCCCCCAAAATTTGTAACCCCATCTCTTCTGAGTATGGAGGTACCCCATAAGTTGACCTGAAGTGCATTACGGGCGAACTACAATGCTCAGAAGAGAAGGAGTCATATTTGGCTTTTTGAGAGCAAATTTTGCTCGGGGGGCATGTCGCATTTAGGAAGCCCCTATGGTGCCAGGACAGCAAAAAAAAAAACGACATGGCATACCATTTTGGAAACTAGACTCCTTGAGGAACGTAACAAGGGATAAAGTGAACCTTAATACCCCACAGGTGTTTCACGACTTTTGCATATGTAAAAAAAATATTTTTTTTTTTACCAAAAATGCTTGGTTTAGCAAAAATTTTAAATTTTTAAAAAAGGTAATAGCAGAAAATACCCCCCAAAATTTGAAGCCCAATTTCTCCCGATTCAGAAAACACCCAATATGGGGATGAAAAGTACTCTGCTGGCGCACTACAGGTCTCAGAAGAGAAGGAGTCACATTTGGCTTTTTGGAAGGAAATTTTGCTCTGGGGGCATGCCGCATTTAGGAAGCACCTATGGTGCCAGGACAGAAAAAAAAAAAACACATGGCATACCATTTTGGAAACTAGACCCCTTGGGGAACGTAACAAGGGGTAAAGTGAACCTTAATACCCCACAGGTGTTTCACGACTTTTGCATATGTAAAAAAAAAAAAATTTTTTTTACACTAAAATGCTTGTTTTCCCCCAAATTTTACATTTTTACAAGGGATAATAGCAGAAAATACCCCCCAAAATTTGTAACCCCATCTCTTCTGAGTATGGAAATACCCAATAAGTGGACGTGAAGTGCACTGGGGGCGAACTACAATGCTCAGAAGAGAAGGAGCATCATTGAGCTTTTGGAGAGAGAATTTGGCCATGTGCATTTCCAAAGCCCCCCTGTGGTGCCAGAACAGTGGACCCCCCCCACATGTGGCCCCATTTTTAAAACTACACCCCTCACGGAAGGTAATAAGGGGTGCAGGGAGAATTTACACCCCACTGGCATTTGACGGATCTTTGGAACAGTGGGCTGTGCAAATTAAAAATTTTATTTTTCATTTTCACAGACCCCTGTTTCAAAGATCTGTCAGACACCTGTGGGGTGTAAATGCTCACTGTACCCCTTGTTACATTCCGTGAGGGGTGTAGTTTTAAAAATGGGGTCACATGTGGGTATTTATTGTTTTGCACTTATGTCAGAACCGCTGTAAAATCAGCCACCCCTGTGCAAATCACCAATTTAGACCTCAAATTTACATGGTGCACTCTCCCTTCTGAGCCTTGTTGTGCGCCCCCAGAACACTTTGCGCCCACATATAGGGTATCTCCGTCCTCAGGAGAAATTGTGTTACAAATTTTGGAGCCTTTTTTTCTTTTACCGCTTGTGAAATTTTAAAGTATGGGGCAACACCAGTATGTTAGTGTACAAAAATGTTTTTTTTTTACACTAACATGCTGGTGTAGACCCCAACTTTACCTTTTCATAAGGGGTAAAAGGAGAAAAAGCCCCCCAAAATTTGTTAGGCAATTTCTCCCGAGTACGGAAATACCCCATATGTGGCCCTAAACTGTTGCCTTGAAATACGCCAGGGCTCCGAAGTGAGAGAGCGCCATGTGCATTTGAGGCCTAAATTAGGGATTTGCATAGGGGTGGACATAGGAGTATTCTACACCAGTGATTCTCAAACAGGGTGCCTCCAGCTGTTGCTAAACTCCCAGCATGCTTGGACAGTCAATGGCTGTCCGGAAATGCTGGGAGTTTTTGTTTTGCAACAGCTGGAGGCTCCGTTTTGGAAACACTGCTGTAGGATACGTTTTTCATTTTTATTGGGGGGGAAGGGGTGGTGGTGGGGGGGGCAGTGTACGTGTGTATATGTAGTGTTTTACTCTTTATTTTATGTTAGTGTAGTATAGTGTTTTTAGGTTACATTCACACTGACGGCAGATTACACTGAGTCTCCCGCTAGGAGTTTGAGCTGTGGCTGCAGCTCAAACTTGAAGCAGGGAACTCACTGTAATCCGTCGCCAGTGTGAATGTAACCTGTACATTCACATGGGAGGGGGGGGGGGACTACAACTCCCAGCATGCACTGACAGAACGCGCATGCTGGGAGTTGTAGTTTTGCAACAGCTGGAGGCACACTGGTTGGAAAATACTGAGTTAGGTAATAGAACCTATTACCTAACTTGGTATTTCCCAACCAGTGTGCCTCCAGCTGTTGCAGAACTACAACTCTCAGCATGTACTGATTGCCAAAGGGAATGCTGGGAGATGTAGTTATGCAACAGCTGGAGGCACGCAAGTACAACTCCCAGCATACCGAGACAGCCATTTGCTGTTCCTGAATGCTGGGAGTTGTAGTTTTGCAAGATTTAGAGGGGTTCAGGCTGGAGATCACTGACAGTGGTCTCTAAACTGTGGCCCTCCAGATGTTGCAAAACTACAAATCTCAGCATGCTAAGACAGCAAACTGCTGTCTGGGCATGCTGGGAGTTGTAGTTTTGTAATATCTGGAGGGCTACAGTTTAGAGACCACTGTCAGTGATCTCCAGCCTGAACCCCTCTAAATCTTGCAAAACTACAACTCCCAGCATGCCAACACAGCAAACAGCTGTCAAGGCATGGTGGGAGTTGTAGTTTTGCAACATCTGGAGGGCGACAGTTTAGAGACCACTCTCTAAACTGTCGCCCTGCAGATGTTGCTAGGCAACAGACTCTGGACACGCGGCGTCATACTTACCTCCACCGCCGCCGTAATCACAGCCGCCGCCGCCGGGTAAGTGACCGCCGCTGCCGCCGCCGCTATTACACGGTTCCCCCCGCTGTGCCCGGACACCGATGGGTGGGCATAGCGGGGGGAACCGAACTTTAACCCCCCCGCCCCCAGTCTGCTATTGGTCGGCTGCTCCGCCGATCTATAGCAGGGATAGGAGGGGTGGCAACCCTGCCACCTCACTCCTATCTCTTCAAGGGGGATCGAGGGTGTCTTGGACACCCCCGATCCCCCTTATTTTATCGCGGCGCCGCGATTGATGGGCAGGGAGAGAGCGCTCCCCCTGCAAACACCGTAGATGCCGTGATCAGAACGTGATCACGGCATCTATGGGGTTAATAATGCCGGGACCGGCGCGATCGCGGCCCCGGCAGCTGCGGTGGGACTCCGGCTGTGATTGACAGCTGAGTCCTACCCGCGATCTCCTGCGCTGTCCGCGGCAGAGCAGGAGATCGCTTGGATGTATGCATACGTCCATTTGCGCGAACGTGTAATTCGCCTGGACTTATGCATACGTCCAATAGCGGGAAGGGGTTAATACGGTCCAGGCTGCAGGGGATGGGCAACTAAAATGGCAGATCCACATGTGAGGACATGGGGTAAGAAATCCTGGGAAGGCAGGAACAAGGGTCGGAGGGATGACCCTGAATCAAAGGCAGCATGCAGGTTATCGGCACCCAGCCACCCCTGTGATGTCAAAGCCATCTTGAGGCCAGTCACATCAGCGTTCAATTACAAAGAGAGTGGGACAGAGAGCAATGTGTGCTGCACAGAAAAGCCTTTTTACAGCAGCGATTATCCTACCAGTCACATCAGCGTTTTATTGCAGAGAGAGAGAGAGGGACAGAGAGCAATGTGTGCTGCACAGAAAAGCCTTTTTACAGCAGCGATTCACCTCCCATTCACATCAGCGTTCTATTGCAGAGAGGGACAGAGAGCAATGTGTGTTGCAGAGAAAAGCTTTTTTACAGCAGCGATTAACCTCAATCACAAATCTAGCCTAGAAGCATTGATAGGGAAGGGAGTGAGTTTGAGAGAGAAAGTGAAATTTTGGGTAAAGTAGACAGCGACTGTGTGCTGCAGCACTGGTGTGTACAACAACTAAATCGCTAATAGTGGCCATCCAGTTAGGGTGAGCAAAGCACTAAAAGCATAGTGTCTTCTATTAAGTGTATCCTTTGTGTACATCTAAGTTGTTGTTCCTGTTAAAGTCTTAACCCCTTAAGAACCACAGGTTTTTCCGTTTTTGCACTTGCTAATGCTTTAAATTTTGCACCTACAGACTCATATGAGGGCTTATTTTTTTGCGCCACCAATTGTACTTTGTAATGACATCAATCATTTCACCACAAAATTTACGGCAAACCCCCCAAAAAATTTGGGGGGTGGGGGGGGGGGGCAAAATTGGGAAAAAAAGCATTTTGTAACTTTTAGGGGCTTCTGATTCTACGCAGTACACTTTTTGGTAAAAATGACACCATATATTTATTTTGTAGGTCCATACAGTTTCAATGATACCCAATCTATATAGGTTTTCTTTATTTTACTACTTAAAAAATTATGATTACATGCACCAAAATTGGTATGTTTAAAATTGTCTTTTCTGACCCCTATAATTTTTTTATTGTTCCATATACGGGGTGGTATGAGGGCTCATTTTTTGTGAAGTGATATGAAGTTTTTATTGGTACCATGATGGTTTTAATCTGACTTTTTGATCACTTTTTATAAATTTTTTTAGGGCGTACAAAGTGACCAAAAATATGCAATTTGGGATTTTGGAATTTTTTTACGGGTACTCCATTGACCGTGGGGTTTAACTAAACTTATATTTTTATAGTTCGGACATTTACGCATGCGGCAATACCACATATGTTTCTTTTTATTATGTTTATATATTTTTTATATGGAATTTGGGAAAAGGGGGTGAATTACATTTTTTATATTTAATTTTTTTATACACTTTTAGTCCCCTTTGGGGACTTTTAGGAGGAGTCATCTGATTCCTTATACAGATCAATGTGGTTCCATAGAACCACACTGATCTGTGTCTTCTGTGCTCAATTGATAAAGCCTGGTCCTGCCAGGCTTTATGATTCACAGCGCAACAGCCGACACAGGAAAAGAGGTAAGCCCCCTGGCTACCTCAGAAGTGGATCGCCCCCGCAATCGTGCTGTGTGGGGGGGGGGGGGATCCACCACACTGGATCACCAGGGAGCAGTTAAAGGTTGTTGTCAGCTTTGAGAGTGGCAATCTAAAGGGTTGGCGATCGCCGCAAGTCGGCTATTAAAGAGGTATTCCAGGAATTTTTTTTATTTGACTATGCTACAGGGGCTGTAATGATAGTGTAGTTCATAATATAGTGTCTTTACCTGTGTGTGACAGTTTTCTCATAATTCTTATGTGATTTTCATCCCAATATTTATTTTTATCAGCATACAATATGACTGCTGTCTCGGATTTTTCCCAGCTTGCAATATGGTCGAGACCTGACTCACTAGTCAGCTGATGACAGGGTGCCTGCCTGCTTCAATGGGTGGAGAGAGCAATCTGCAAGTAATGCAACAGCTGGAGGCACTCTGATTGAAAACTACATGTCTGCATGTTTCAATGGGTGGGGTGGCTGATGTGTGGGAAGGAGGAAAATGGAATCATGGGATTCGTAGGCAAGAAAACTGAAAACAGGAAAGCTAGCCACAGTGTTATGGTAATCTCACAGCATAGTCATTTAGCCCAAGACAAGAGCAGATCCTTCCTAAGCATGTCCATTACTGTCTGCCAGGTACGTACAAAAATCACCTTATGCTGGATAACCTCTTTAACGCCAGCCATCAGCTGAAAAATCAGCTGAGGGCCGGCTGGTATGATGCAGGCTCGAGTAAGGAGCCCGTGCCATACCACATTAACAGCGCAAGGACGTGTATACATGTCCTTGGTCGTTAACCAGTTAAGGGCATAGATACTTGAAAGGCCAGCCAAAAGTACACACCTGCTGGTGTTGTAGACAAATACTGTTTTAAGCATAGTGGAGCGCAATGTCCTCCCCTCATAAGTGCATACCACAAATGTACACCTAAGTGTACCATTTTGTTCCTGTTAAAGTCTTAAGGGCCTAGATACTGTGAAAGGCCAGCCAAAAGTACACTCTTGCTAGTGTTCTAGACAAATACTGTTTTAAAGGATTTTTTATTTTTATTTGAGTGTGCTTCCGGGGCTGTGAAGTTAGTGTAGTTCATTATATAGTGTCTGTACCTGCATGTGATGGTTTTCTCACAATTCTTATGTGATTTTCACTCCAATATTTATTTTTAACAGCATACACAATGACTGTTGTCTCAGATTTTTCCCAGGTTGCAATGTGGCCGAGACCTGACTCACTAGTCAGCTGATGACAGGAAGCCTGTCTGCTTCAATGGGTTGAGCGATCACTTGGTGGGAGAGAGATCAATCTGCAACTAATGCAACAGCTGTAGGCACCCTGATTGAAAACCACAGGTGTTTTGAATGGATGCAGCTCATTTATGTTTCAATGGGTGGGGTGGCTGATGTGTGGGAGGGAGGAAAAAAGAATTATGGGATTTGTAGGCAAAAAATAAAGCTCAAACAGGAAATACCAGTTCACAAAAAGCTAGCCACAGTATTATGGTAATCTCACAACATAGCCATTTAGCCCCAAGACAAGCACAGATCCTTCCTAAGCATGTCCATTACTGTCTGTCAGGTACATACTAAAATCACCTTATGGTGGATAACCCCTTTAAGCGTACTAGAACGCATTGCCCTCCCCTCAAAAGTGCATAACACATACGTACATATAAGTGGTGTACCATTTTGTTCCTGTTATAGTCTTAAGGGCCTAGATACTGTGAAAGGCAAGCAAAAAGTACACACCTGCTGGTGTTGTAGACAAATACTGTGTTAAGCATACTGGAACACATTGTCCTCCCCTCATAAGTGCATACCACATACATACATCTAAGTGGTGTACCATTTTGTTCCTGTTAAAGTCTTAACCTTTTAAGGATGCAGGGCGTACCTGTATGCCCTGCGCCCGGTCTATAACGCAGCTAATGAAAGCCAGTACCCTGGGCTAATAGCATGCGGCAATGATCGTTGTACCGCACACTATTAACCCTTTAGACGCGATGTTCAAAGATGATCGCTGCATCTGAAGTTACAAAAATACACTCCCGGCAGCTCAGTCGGGCTGATCGGGACCATCGCGGTGAAATCAAGATGTCCTGATCAGCTACAACGCGAGTGGAGGGCCTGTTACCTGCTTCAGGAGCATACGATCGGCGATTGATTGCTCCAAGCCTGAAATTAAGACTTGAGCAATCGACCACTAATAACACTGATCATTGCCATGTTAATGCATGGAAGTGATCTGTGTAGAAGATCAGTGTGTGCAGTGTTATAGCCCCTAGAGGGGACTATAACATTGTTAAAAAAAAGTGTGAAAAAAAAGTTAAGAAAGATAATTTAACCATTTCCCTAATAAAAGTAAGAATCACTCACCTTTTCCCATTTAAAAATAAAAATATGTGGTATGGCCGTGTACGGTAATGTCCGAACTATAAAAATATATAATTAATTAAACCGCAAGGTCAATGGTGTATGCAGAAAAATTCCAAAGTCCAAAATAGCGTATTTTTGTTCACTTTTTATTTCATGAAGAAACTAAATAAAAAGCAATCAAAAAGTCCAATCAATCCAAAATGGTACAACTAAAAACTTCAGATCACGGCGCTAAAAATGAGACCCCACCATGCACCTTAGCAGAAAAACAAAAAAGTTATAGGGGTTAAAAGATGACAATTTTAAAAGTATTAATTTCCGTGCATGTGGTTATGATTTTTTTTTCCAGAAATAAGACAAAACCGAACCTATATAAGTAAGGTATCATTTTAATCATATGGACCTACAGAATAAAGAAAATGTGTAATTTTTTACCGAAAAATGCACCACGTAGAAACTGAAGCCCCCAAAATTTACAAAATGGCATTTTTTCTTCAATTTTGTCGCACAATGAATGTCATTTCCGTTTTGTGGTGGATTTTTTTGTAAAATGACTAATGTCACTGCAAATTGGAATTGGAGACACAGAACAAAATATGGAATTTTAGGTGCAAAATTGAAAGGGTTATGATTTTTAAAAGGTAGGGAGGAAAAAGCAAAATAAACCCAGAGTCCTTAGGGGGTTAAGGGCCCTGGCTGGTGTTGTAGGCAAATACTGATTTAAGCGTACTGAAGCGCATTGTCCTCCCCCATGAGTGCATACCACATACGTACATCTAAGTTTGTTCCTGGTAAAGAAGTCTAAATACTATGAAAGGCAAGACAAAAGTACACACTTGCTGGTGTTGTAGACAAATACTTTTGTAAGCATAGTGGAGTGTATTCAACTCCCCTCATATACACACTAAGTATGTCAGACAGAGTAGTGTCAGGAAGTGCACAGAGGAGTGGCAGAGGCCTCAATTCATCAGGCAGAGGTTGCAGCAGACTAGGGGCGAGTGTCAGCAGGAGTTGCAGTGAGAGGCCTGAGCACCCGGTATCAGCTAGCGGTCGTGTCTCGACCAGCAACCCATCAGACATCATTGATTGGTTAACACAGTCATCCACTTCATCACAATTTACATCTGACACCCCCAGTCAACAGTGCATGGGTCCTCAGGCACAACCCTCAGCTGGCATGGCCCAAGAGCAGTCCCTGTCCTCCCATTGCCTCTGTCCTATGCTGTTCCCTCCCCCACAGTAGTATCTTATGCTGTGGGTTCATCTCCACTATTTAGTGAGGACGATCTAGAGGACAATCAGCGCCTACTGCCCAGCCAAGAAGTGGAGGAGACATCTGAGGCTTCCTCCGTTAGGTGGGCAAGTAGTGATGAGGAGAGTGGTGTGGGAGGCGCTCCTGAAGCAGACACTGTTGAGGAACCCAAGGAGGACATCAGTGATGTGCAAACACAACTTAATGATTATGAAGACGATCGCACTTGGGAGCAGGGTGCAGAAGGGGCTTTGTCATCATCAGGAGAAGAGGGTTGCAGGTTGCCCGTAAGGCAGCAGCTTAGCTAGTAAGGTGGTAGCATGGTTGGCAGTCAGCATGGTGGCAGAAGTGGAATGTCTGGAGCCAAACGTGCCCGGGGTAGATCACCTGCTTCGCGGAAGCTTACCTTCCCGGGAGTTAGTGGAACAGGGGTTCCTGGAGTCTGCGGCAGTAGCAGTTAATCAGTGCAGACTGTTGGTGGGAAAATCAGCTACTCTGCGGTGTGGCAGTTTTTCAACAAGCATCCGGAGGATGTTAACCTGGCTACATGCAAGATGTGTCGGCAGAAGGTGAAGTGTGGCCAGGGTCCCAATGTTGGCACCACGGCCCTGCATCAACATATGCAGCATCACCATAAAGCGGCCTGGGAGAACTGTGACTCCGAAGTGGTGGTCCAGCCTGCTGCATCACCCAGTGGCACGCCACTCCCAGTTTCAGCCAGTCAAGGCTCCACCACCTCAGTCGAAGGGAGCTGTGTGTCATACCCATCTTCTGTCGCTCCAGATGCTTCTGTTCCTCAAACTTTGATTGAGTCATTCCGCCAGCAATCCATTGGTGAAGCCATGTCCAAGAGACAACAGAATGCTCCCACTAGTCCAACAGCGCAGAAGCTGAATGTGATCCTGTCCAAGTTGCTGGTGCTGCAGTCCCTCCCTTTCCAAGTGGTGGACTATGCACCTTTCAGAAAACTGATGGCTTGTGCCGAGCCGAGGTGGAGAGTCCTAAGCCGTCATTTCTTTGCAAAGAAGACAGTACCAGCCCTGCACAATTTTGTGGAACAGAAGGTGGGCCAGTCCTTGAGCCTGTCGGTGTGTACCAAAGTGCACGGAAGTGCCGACGTGTGGAGTTGTAACTACAATAAGGGACAATACATGTCCTTTTCGGCCTACTGGATAAATGTGGTTCCAGCACAGCCACAACAGCAACTTGGACAGGTCACGCCACTTCCGCCTCCATGCTCTCAGGCCTTCCTGTGGGTCCTGTGACTGCCTCCTCATCCTCCACCATGTTCTCAGCCTCCCCTGCACAGACAAGTCTCAGTGGTCCTTCAGCATGCCATGTGTGCAGGGTACGGTGGTGTCACGCTGTTCTTCACATGGTTTGCCTGGGCGAACTGAGTCACACAGGGGAGGAACTTCTAAAAGTCATTCATCAAGAAATCGAATCATGGCTTACTCCATGAAAACTGGAAATGGGAACCATGGTGACTGACAGCGGGAAAAACATCTTGTCTGCGCTGTGACTAGGAAGCCTGAGGCATACGCCCTGCATGGCACACATCTTCAACCGGTTCCTGAAGTGTTCCCCCCATCTGCAAGACATCCTAACAATGGGAAAGAAACTTTGCATGCACTTCAGGCACTCGTACACCGCAAAGCACACCCTCCTTGAGCTGCAGGGTCAGAACGACATCCCCAACATAGTCTGATTTGCGACGTTTCCACGCGTTGGAATTCCACACTCCATTTGTTGGACCGACTATACGAACAGAGAAAAGCCATCACTGATTTCTTGATGATCCAAGTGGATAGGGGAACTACCCTGTGTAACTTCAATGTCAACCAGTGGCAACTTATACGTGACACCTGCCGTTTGCTCAGGCCCTTTGAGGAAGCCACATTATTAGTCAGTCGCCACGATTACGGGATGAACGACGTCATTTTACTGCTTCATTTACTACAACACTTGTTGGAAATGATGGCTGGTCAGGGCACTGGAGTCATTGCGCCTACATCTCATGACCACGTGAGCCCTGTGGGGGCTGAACTGGAGAAGGAGGAGAGGGAGGGGCACAGAGGAGCACAGTTTAGGTTTCACGAGTTGGACAGTTTTTCTACTCATCTGACAGGAGAGGAGGAGCAGGAGCAGTTAAAGGAGCTAGAGGGGAGATGGAGGCATGGAGTCCCTCCGAGTCACTTGCACAAATGGCACAATGCATGCTCACTTGCTTGCGTAGTGACCACCGAATTGTCACCATTCGGCAGTGGGATGACTTCTGGCTCTCCACCTTATTGGACCCTCGCTACCGGCACAAAATGGGGGCCTAATTTACACCCACTGAGAGGGAGGACAAACTGACCTACTACTGAGACATCCTATGTAGTCAGTTGATGCCTATTTGCGCCATTGTCCATCCTCTCGCAGGTCTGACTTGGAGAGCCCTCTGCGCTCACCTTCCACTGCGATGGCTGCTGGGGAGGGGTGGGTTACAGGAGCAGTACCAGCTCCATCAGCAGCAGCCTGAGTCTACAGTCGTTGATGAGTAGCTTTCTTCACCTGCATAGTGAAGCAACTCATCAGCAGCAGGTAGACCTGGAGCAGTACCTGAACCAGCAGGTGGTACACCTTGACATGACCATGCAAACATACCTTGAAGATCCGCTGGACTTCTGGGCAGCCAAACTTGATTCCCACAACTAGCAGAGATTGCCCGGCCAGTAGTGTGCCATCAGAGTCAGTGTTTAGTGTGGCGGGGGCCATAGTCACCCCAAGGAGAACTCATCTGTCCACGAAAAATGTGGAGAGACTGACCATTGTGAAGATGAATCAGGCATGGATCAGCCAGGATTTCCACCCACCAATGCCTGATGCATCAGAGTAGATTGACCTAGGTGCCACACCAACACTTCACAAATATGGATAGTGCTAAACATATTTAAGGCGCTGCTCCCCAGTTACACATGTTCCTCGGCATCAGTCCACAAGTAAGTATTGAGGATATGCATTAGCTAAAACTTAACTTTTCTTAGGATATAACATATGTACCCAAAAAATTTTTTGAAATCAAACAAAAGGAAAGTGCCACCTACACCACCAAGTATTTATGTGATATAAAGACCTCCAAAAGGTGGAAGGGAACAACATATGGTCCTTTGTAACTGGTGGGGTAAAAACTTCCCCTGTAAGGCCCCACTCTCATTATTAATTCCGTTCTTGGCAAGTGTTACTCGCCCTGAAAAGGGCGGCCCCACACAGGAACCTATTCCTATTTCCACCTGCAAACACTGCCATTTCCCAGGGTTTTTAGATGGAAATAGGGAGAGTTTCCTTTGTGGGGCCACCCTTTTAGGGCAAGTAACACTTGCCAAGGAGGGAATTAATTGGACGAGAGTATGGCCTTACAGGAGAAGTTTTTACAATGTACCATACGTTGTTCCCTTCCACCTTTAAGAGGTCCTTGCATCACATCTATACTTGGTGGTGTAGGTGGCACATGGTGTGTTTTGCACACTTTTCCTTTTGTTTGATTTCAAAATAATTTTGGGTACATATATTTTATCCTAAGAATATTATTAAAATTAAGTTTTACGTAATACATATCCTCAATCCTTACTTGTGCACTTTTACAAAAGAGACTGTTTTCTTCTGCCTACCTGCCTCAGCTACTATTCTGATCCTGCCACCCGCCTGATGCCACACATCTGATGCCAAGTTCTCCTTTTTTTTCCCCCACCTTCATCACGGGGTACTGGTATTGCCACACACCGCACCACTCTGTCACCTGGTCATTTTCAGGACTACTGATGCTGTTGATTCCCCCTCCAGGCTGTCTCCTCATGCTGCCGCCAACTACAGGCTGTGTCATTCAGCCACTATATGGTTTCCTCATGCTTCCGCCATCTCCAGGCTGTGTCACTGTACTGCCATGTGGTCTCCTCATGCTGCTGGCACATTAAATAAAACTTTTTTAGATTCATCTATTTGAAATCTTCAATTTAAATGTTGAAAAAATATATTTCATCTTTTCAATTGTGAGGCCCTAATGTTTCGTCAGGCTGTTGCCACCTCCAGGCTGAGTCGTTCAGCCACTATATGGTCTCCTCATGCTGTTGGCACCTTTACGCTGTCTCATTCAGCCACTATATGGTCTCCTCATACTGATGCCACCTCCAAGCTCTGTCATTGTGCCGCCCTGCGACAGTGATTCTAATAGCAATGCCTTTAATCTGCATGTCATACTGAATAACAGTATTATTTCACTAACCCAGAGCACATCCTATGCGTGTTACAGCAATACAAAGTGTTCTACACCCCTATTGAAGCTCTCTGTATGCCAGAAATAGCCATTTTAAATACAGATTCACCACAAATAAATGTGCACCGAACATAATTTTTTCGGAAAATTCGGTGAATCGACCAAATCTAATTTTTTTAAAAATTTGCTCATTTCAAATAGTGTTTATCCACATAAAGATAAAATATGAAAAGACTAATAAGGGGGAGATTTTTCAAGAAATGTCTATATTTTCTTTGTCTATACTTTGACTAGCGTGCGCCTTATTCATCAATAATGTACAGCGTAATGATGAATAAAGTGCAGCTCTCCTTTAGTGTGAAAAGTTGTCCAACATACACCTTTTCTAAAAAAGAGTCAGACCAACAACCAGACGCCTGGGTTCTCAACCTGTGGTACACGTATCCATAGGTGTACGCCACGGGTTGAGCATTGGTATGCAAAAGCACCGACAAATACTGGCCATGCACTGGCAAGTACTTTTCAGCGCATAGCCGGGCAAACCTCCAGCTGTTGCAAAACTACGATTCTCAGCATGCAGTGACAGAAGGGCATGCTGGGACTTGTAGTTATGCAACAGCTGGAGGCACACTGGTAGCAAAACACAGAGTTTGTTAATAACTCAGTGTTTCCCAACCCGTGTGCCTCCAGCTGTTGCAAAACTAAAACTCCCAGCATGCATGATCTGTCAGTGCATGCTGGGAGTTATAGTTTTGAACAGCTGAAGGCACACAGGTTGGGAAACACTGAGTTAGAAACAGATGTTATAGAACTACAACTCCCAGCATGCCTGGACTGTCTGGGCATGCTGGGAGTTGCAGTTTTGAAACTCTTAGAAGCAGCAGCGAAGATTAGTAATGATCTTCACTGCTGCCTTTGATGCCAACACTGACGCTGCCCCATTGCCTCCCCCATCCCCGGTTTTATGATTACCTGTTCCCGGGGCCCGTGGTACATGCTACTTCTGGCTCCTGCGTCGTCCTGCGCACTGCGCTGCACAATGACGAGTGACATCCTCAACGCAACTTCACCATCAGTGCGCCCAGTGACAGCTCAGGACACCGCCGGAGCCAGAACTAGTGCGGACCCCGGGCCCGGGAACAGGTAATTATAAAACCGGGGATGGGGGAGGCAATGGGGCAGCGGCGGTGGTGGTTGGACTAGGGAGGACCCCAGGACGGCAAGGGGAGAGAAAGGGGCGGTGGCCCCCCGCTTCTGTGCTGCGGCAGCTGCAGGGGGGTGCAGCGGGGGCCCGGGGCCCTTACTGGAGTACTGGCCGTACCCCCTGATGGCGGCCCTGGCTGCATACAAGGTCCTGATACTAGTATTAGGCCCTTGTATGCTAGTGTGCATGGGCGGCCCAAACACGCTCCGATCTATAAGAAGGGGTCAGGTCGGTGACTGAGCACCGGCCCTGGATGTGCGAGACGTAGAACTTTTTGTCACGTCTACTGTGAGGTGGTGTAGCATAGCGGCAAATAATTGTCATTTGCGTGAGAAATAGCGACTTTTCAGGAAAGTTGCAAATAATAAATACGTGACCACTGCATGGTCATAAATAAAATGGTCTACATTTAGGCAGAAAAGGAAAAAGTATCTATATGTTAAGACGCTAGAAAGTCGCTAAAAAGCCTGCTAGTGCCCGAATAGCACCAAAAAATTTACAAAAAAAATGGTCTAAAGGCAATGATAAATCTCCCCTTAGTCCTTCCCAAGAAAGAATCTAAGCAGAGTCGGTTTTAGACAAAGTGTGGCCCAGGGCCAAAAAAAAAAATGGGGCCCCCAGATTGCGTGACCAAAGATTTTGTTGCGCTCCCTGAATTGTGCTGCATCTCAGCTAATGTGAGTAAATGAGATTGCACTGCAAACCCTGCTGTGGAGCAATAGTAATTTGTAAGGACACACGTAGAGAAATCCAGCGCAAAACAGAATCATAAAATGTATGGTCTCAGGAAATCACAGGGTCACAGAAAGCCATACATTTTATGATGCCATTTGAAGGGTTTAATAAACCACCTAAAGAGCAAGAACTGATTTGTGCTGGATTTCTCTATGTGTGAGCACATTTACTTACATTAGCTGAGATTCATCATGATTGAAGGAGAACAACATGGCTATCTTTGACTGTGCGACCGATTTTTGCCATGTAGCCCTAACCTAATACTTTCACCTTGTTCTTGTAATAGTCACCGCACACAGATAAACAGTGATCTTCTCAATGCTACCTATCAGTACTAGTGCCCACATATACTATAAGGCTATATTCACACGACTGAATGTCCACACAGAAAATCTCTGTGTGGATATTCCAGAAACTGTGGGGCACCGGTATAATATGCCAACACTAGGACCGCACAGGAACGTGCCGTTTCATAGACAGCTATGCATTCTTTGCAGACTCCGCACAAAGAATGAACATGGATGTGGCAGATCTGTTATGTAATTTTTATTTAATTTAATTTGAATTTATATAAATTTTTTCATTACACATTCTAGTGAGCATCGAGATGACGGGGCGCCGCGAGGCGAGCTACCACCTGTTCCAGCCCCTGACTTTCAGTGCACTCCCATACTCTGAGTGTCCACTTGAAAAGGGCAGGACTGCAGTACCAGCAACTTGGACAGGAGCACATTCAGCTTCTGTGCCATTGGATAAGTGGGCACATAAAGCTAGAAGTGGCTGCAGTGAAAAAGCTTGTACTTGTATCTTCAAATCGAGCTGGCGGTCCTCCAGCCCCTGACTCTCAGCGCCCCCCTGACTGTGAAAGTGCGAATGTTTCATTTAATCAGTTATGGTTCATTGTTATTGCTCCAAGCTGTTTCATTGGATTCTTCTGATAATTCCACAGGAAATATGAAGGCGACGAGTCCACGGCCATAGGGCCTCAGTCTTGAAAAGACTACTTCAATTTATTTAACCTCTTAAGGACGCAGGGTTTACCTGTATGCCCTGTGCCCGGTCCCAGTATATAATGCGGGGTCACGGGATCCTGAGCTAATAGCGTGCAGCACTGATCATTGTGCCGCATGCTATTAACCCTTTAGAAGTGGCGTTCAAAGTTGATCGCCGCATCTAAAATGAAAGTGAAATCTTCCTGGAATCTCAGTTAGGCTGTTCGGGAACATCGCGGTGAAATAGCGAAGTCCCAATCAGCTAGAATGTGAGTGGAGGTCCCCTTACCTGCCTCCGTCGCGTCCGATCGGCGATTGATTGCTCCAAGCCTGAAATCCAGGCTTGAGCAATCGACCTCCGATAACACTGATCTTTGCAGTGTCAATGCACGGCAATGATCTGTGTAGCAGATCAGTGTGTGCAGTGTAATAGCCACTAAGGTGGGCTATAACACTGCAAAAAAAAAAGTATGAAAAAAGTTAATAAAGATCATGTAACCCCTTCCCTAATAAAAGTAAGAATCACCCCCTTTTTCACATAAAGAAAAAAAACTGTGGAAACCGTACAGTCAATGGCGTACACGCAAAAAAAAATTCCAAAGTACAAAATAGCTTATTTTTGGTCACTTTTTATGTCAGGAAAAAGTGAATAAAAAGCGATCAAAAAGTCTGATCAATACAAAAATGGTACCGCTAAAAAATGTACGGCACAAAAAATGAGCCCTCATAACGCCCCATACACGTAAAACACACAAAAAAAAACATAAAAAAGATGGAAATTTTAAACGTATTAATTTTCGTACATGTAGTTATGATTTTTTCCAGAAGTAAGACAAAATCAAACCTATATAGGTAGGGTATCATTTTTATCATATGGACCTACAGAATAAAGAGAAGGTGCAATTTGTGCCGAAAAATGTGCTGCGTAGAAATGTGCTGCGTAGAAACGGAAGGCCCCCTACGGGGCTTGCATTGAGGAGCGGAGCGTGAAGTCACACGGGGGCGGAGGCGTGACATCACATGCCGCAGGCCCTGTAGTCGCCCGTAATCAGACCTGGAGCGAACATGCTCCGGGGACTGATTACAAACGGGGTGCCGCGTGCATGATCACGGGCGTCCCCAGCTGCGGGACTCATGCAATCAGGCATCTTATCCCCTATCCTTTGGATAGGGGATAAGATGTGTAAGCACCGGAGAACCCCTTTAAGGCTTCACCTGTGAGGCCGGCACTATATTAGCCAACCAGGGTGGGGCTTGTAGCCTGTCTCTCCCCCTCCCATAGTAACACTGGAGTTAACCTGGGAGTAGTCTACAAGTCAGACCTGATACTGCTGTAATTTGGTTCCTGGTTTTTAGGCTAGCTGTTAGGTCCTGTACCATTTGAGAAACCTTGGCGTTGGTGTGCGGGCTCAGGTGTGTCCTTCATATAAGGAAATACTGGCTAATGTCTCAATTTTAACCTCAGTTTTGAGGGTTAGTTAATGTCATTGTTTACATCAACCACAGTAGTGAACCTATATTGTGGTCCACAAATGCAGGATCTCCACCCCAGCTCAGAGTGCTCAACTGCATTTGGGGTTGAGGATCATCTGCCATTTTAGACCACCTCAGTGATTTTGTTTAGTGTTTAAAGTTCATGCATCCACACATTTATCAGATGTAGGATGCCATTTGTGGTACTTGTGATTGTTTGCAGGCATCCTCCATTGTATGGATACTAGGGATGTAAGAAAAAATCGATTTGTGCGATTATCGCGATTTTTCACTTGGCAATACTGAATCAATTCAAAGTATTTTTGAATCGATCCTTTTAGGGATGTGGAATTTGTATCTCCTGACGCCCAGAACAGCATGTCCAGGGCATCAGGAGATACAAGTTCCACATTTGTGGAGCCGGGCAGGCCGGATCTGACGCGGCGGCGCTCTGGGTGTACGGAGCGGGCTCCGACTCGTGCCCGCTCCGTGCTCTGCGACCCCCGGCTGATTTCAGTAGCCGGGGGCCGCTGATGCATCACCGCCGCTAATATCCAGCATGCGGTGCTCTGCAGTGTGTATGGAGCGGGCTCCGGACTCGTGCCCGCTCCATACTCTGCAGCCCCCAGCTGTTCTCAGTAGCCAGGGGCCGCCGCTAATAGCCAGCATGCGGCGATCGCCGCGGCTGGCTATTAACCCTTTAGATCGCCGCTGTCAAAGCTGACAGCGGCGTCTAAAGGGATCTGTGAATGCTCCCTGGTGGGCTAGTGGGGTGGATCGCCCCCCGCAGCGTGATTGCGGGCAGGCGATCTACTGTGGAGGTAGCCGGAGGGCTTACCTCTGCTTCCCTGCTCTCCATGGCTCTGTCATTTATAAAGCCTGGCTGGACCAGGCTCTATCAATGGATCGCAGATAAATGGAGTTCAATAGAACTCTATTCATCTGTCTGAGGAATCTAATGATTCCTAAAAGTGTAATAAAGTGTATAAAAAAAAATAAAGTTTTAATAAAAGTGTAAAAGACATTGTTTTTTAGACAGAATCGGGATATATCGCGATGTATCGTCACCTAGACGGTATCGCGATATATCGGGATATATCGAATTGCCACACTGGTATCGCGATTCGAATCATATCGCCAAATTCTTGGCGATTCACACCCCTAATGGATACCATGCTGGGGATCGCCCATAACAACGGATCACAAGTGCAGGAGCTCCCCCCCAGTATAGGTGCACAATTACACGTGGGGTTTAGTATCTCTAAATACTAATGCACCCTTTTCATCATACTGGGTAGCATTAAGGCTTCACCTGTGAGGCCAGCACTATATTAGCCAACCAGGGTGGGGCTTGTAGCCTGTTTCTCCCCCTCCCATTGTATGTGTGCATAGTCACACTGGAGTTAATCTGGGAGAAGTCTACAAGTCGGACCTGATACTGCTGTAATTTGGTTCCTGGTTTTGCTTATCATGCACAGGTAGGCTAGCTGTTAGGTCCCGTACCATTTGAGAAACCTTGGCATTGGTGTGCGGGCTCAGGTGTGTCCTTCATATAAGGATATACTGGCTAATGTCTCAATTTTAACATCAGTTTTGAGGGTTAGTTAATGTCATTGTTTACATCCACCACAGTAGTGAACCTATATTGTGGTCCACAAATGCAGGATCTCCACCCCAGCTCAGAAAGCACAACTGCACTTGGGGTTGAGGATCATCTGCCATTTTAGACAACCTCAGTGATTTTGTTCAACCATATACTGTACAATGAAAACTCTAAAAAAAAAATATTTTTGAGAAGACCAAACTTTTACTTTGACCAGATTTTGTGTGATGGGTTTTCAGTATTGTCCACATAAAATGTTCATAGTTGCCATTTTCTTTGAGACATTATCACCCCATAGAAGGCCGTAGAAGCTCCCCCATAGTCGTTGTCTGAAATACTCCCACTGCTCAACAGTTGCTAGACCCCAGCAAATTCACATCCTATAAGTTTTGTTAGATAGAAGACCCTCTTAAGGCTCTAAATAGGGCAAATGGGCAAAACTACCAAGATCATGTATATTCCTAGGTCCAGATTCACCAAAACCCCACCTCTGTTCAAAATAGTGACGTCTAGATTGCGATCCACATACAGTGAAATCTCTCCAAAAGACCCACTCTTTAAGAAAACCATTTTCTTTCCACGACCAGATTTCATGTGATGGTTTTTTGACTCACCAGACATTATGGATAGTGTTCATTTTCTTTAAGAAGACCAACTTCATAGATCACTTTTTAGCTGCAATTTTAGGTTGTCTTCTCAAAAAGTACTACCCATAGTGCTATGAAGACTATTTGACTCTATTCACAAAACAGAACATAAAATATCTCTACCCTCTTGTTTTCTAGGGACATGGGTGGGGGGTTGTTTTTTCCCCACTGTGTTAAAGGGGTTATCCATTATTATGGTGATTTTAGTACGTACCTGCCAAACATGGACATGCTTAGGAAGGATCTGCACTTGTCTTGGGGCTAAATGGTTATGTTGTGAGATTGACTTAACGCTGCAGCTATCTTTTTGTGAACTGGTATTTCCTGTTTGAGATTCCTTCTTTGCCTACAAATCCCATAATTCCATTTTTCTCCCACCCATACATCAGCCACCCCACCCATTGACACATAAATGAGCTGCATCAATTCCAAAGACCTGTGTTTTTCAATCAGGATGCTTACAGCTGTTGCAAAAATGCAATTAGTTGCAGATTGATCTCTTTCCCACCAAGCAATTGCTCCACCCATTGAAGCAGACAGGCTCCCTGTCATCAGCTGACTAGTGATGTCAGGTCTCGGCTGCATTGTAATTTGGGAAAAATCTGAGACACCAGTCATTTTGTATCCTGTTAAAAATCCTGTTAAAAATAAATATTGGGGTGAAAATCACAGAATTGTGATAAAACCGTCACACACAGGTACGGACCCTATATTATGAACTACACTAACTTTACAGCCCCTGTAGCATAGTCAAATAAAATAAAAATCCTGGAATACCCTTTTAAATCCTTCACATTTATCAATGTGTCTCATGTAAGACAGAATAAGACATAGCTCAAATTGTGGCCCATTGCACCCAAATCTACCACATAATTCACATGGGGTGTCTTTGCCTCACAACCTACACTCTGGGATAGAGGAAAGATGGAGGCTTGTCTCATTCAGTGTGGATACTGCAGGAAGACACCAGAGGCCATATCAATCCTTTATAAAACAAATTCCTAGAGACACATTTTCCAAAGCAGGATAAACCCATTTGTGCTGATGTCTCCAGCAACCAAGATGTGACCCCAGCTACAAGCACAGCCATAGCTATAACCACAGAGGCAACCATGGTGGCTGAGGTGAATCCATCTCAAAAGTTACCTTATGGTAATGAGAAAGATAGAAGAAGTGGGTTACCAGCTCAGTAAGAGATTTTCACCCTTAGAAAAGCTAATTTTTATTTAGTAGGTATGTTTCTAATACCTTACCTGCTATGTCCCTGCTATGTTCAGCTGGCGTCCCCATGGCTCAGCGAGATGATTGATGTCCTTCCACTTTGAATAAACTAAAGTTACTTCACATCCCTCTGGTGAGTGCCTCCTGAATGTCTACATTCCTGAACTATTGCACATTCGCCACTTACAGGCTACACCCAGAACTGATGAGTGGCAAACGGCACTTCTTCACAACCGCGGCCACAGGAAATATGAAGTAAAATCTCTCTACCCGTAAAAGAGATATCACAGTGGAGGCAGATTAGCCTGTCCAAGGGGAGCATTTACTCAAAAGATGCGGACCGGACATCTTGGTGAATTCCGGGCTTTTGAATGCCCAAATTGCCCCAAGCCTCTTAATTTGCATAGTTACAAACTCAGAAAAAATGAAGGAATAGAGTCATGCATCACAAAATGGTAAAGACCATTGTTATCAGCATCATCCGCATTATAAGCTTCTACCAACAGATTAGTGTGGGGGATGTTGAAAACAGATTCCTTGTAAGTAGGGTAAAAGTGAAAATAATGTGTGGCCCGGTGATGGGGGCGAAAGTGGTATTTGAGGATCCCAGAACATCTCGGGTTGACATCACAAATCCAAAACCAATAAGTAGGCACAAATTAGAAGAACTTTAATCCCCTTTGACCATCCATCATGGTACAAAATTTCACTGGAAATGACTGTCATACTCTTCTAGACCCTACCTACTGTGGATCAACTCAGGGCTCAGACCTTGCATTAAAGGATTACTCCGGTGCTCCGGCATTCTGAACATTTTGTTCAGAAGGTTCAGAGCTGGAGGCCGTGATCATGATGCCATGACCACGCCCCCTCATGATGTCACACCCCTCCTTTCATGTCTATGGGACTGACACGCCACCTCCCATAGACATGAATGGAGGGGGCATGGTGTGACATCACGAGAGACGTGGCAGTGACATCACAACCACTGCCGCAGGAACCCAGCATTTGTTTAGAACGCCGGGTGCTGTGGGAGATCATGGGGGGTCCCAGCATCGGGACCCCCACTGTCAGACATATTATCCACAATCCTTTGGATAGGGGATAAGATGTCTAACAGCAGAGTACTCCTTTAAGGACATTTACTCATAACTCAGGATCTGCAACTCAGTTTTCTTTAAACATCTCAGTGTAAAATAAAATATGTACAAAGGCACAAACAACAAGAAAGCAAATATTCCATCTGTGATTTTTCGGTGTCTGGTTTATTTGATGTATGCTGATGGATATATTATCACTAAACATAACAAAGAGGAATTCAGAAATCATTCTTTGTGCGGATGCTGACCCAGAATGACATATGATTGCTGTTTTGGAGTTAGCGCGTAATATTCTGGTTGTTTATGAGAAAACATAAAAGGAATTAAATGAACCTGATAGAATTATGTCTTCCTATTCTACCTGACAATGCAAGTCTAGTGAGATGATTGCTCTTTTCAGAACCTGTGTAAGGACGTATAATTTGCCTTTTAAATAAAGTCGTATTTTTTCACCGACTGCGATCAATTGAGCTCCCTGAAAAAGCCATCTGCTTCTCGCCAGTCATAGGAAGCACCTCTAAGGTTTGCAGTTTTTCCTCTCCTTGTAACTCTATTAGATGATTTTCTAAATGTGTCTAACATGTCCTATGGCAATTATCACCTGACAGAGAAGAATCTTCAGTAATCGCTCTCATGAAGTGTGAGACTTCATTATGTATAAAAATATATTGGTTAATTCACATATTTCACATATACAATAAGACATCAGCAAGTGTAATATGCATTGCATGTCTGTCAGATCCATCTTGTGTAGTTGCACCCCCAACATTCTAGGATTGGATTAATGTGAAAAATCTATCCACAGCAACAGTTTTCATGTGTATGGAAAGACTACTAAGCTCCATATAGAATTCAAGGGGGTGTCCAGTTTAGAGACCTAATTTTCAAATAGCCTATTTCTAACATAGCTGAAGGACCGAGCACATCTGTGAGTTACACACGCAGCCAACTGAGTTCAATAGGATCAATGCAATGCTGCATTTCACCTGTGATGGCACTGCAGATAAATTAAAGGGGTACCCCGGTGCTCAAGCGTTCTGTACATTTTGTCCAGAACACTCGGAGTCGGAGGCTGTGATCGTGATGTCATGGCCACGCTCCCTCCATTCATGTTTATGTGAGGGGGATGTCGGCTGACACGCCCCCTCCTATAGACATGCATGGTGGGGAAGTGGCGTGATGTCACGAGGGGGCATGGCCATGACATCACGACCACTGCTGCAGAAACCCAGCACGTATTTACACGTTCTCTGAGCTGACAGGTTTTCCAGAGCTCAAATCCACCACATTTTATGCCCCTTTTTAGGAGACATGCCCCTTTTTCCCGATAGTCATACCACCTTCTTTGGGTTTTCTGAGAAAAATCTAAAGTTAGTAGGGTTGGATTTTTTGTTGTAAAGCGACACATCTACTCTACTTTGTTGTAAGCGAAAATCTACTCTGAAAAACCTTAGTAAATGAGGCCCAATGAACGCATAACAATAAATTGCACAGTATAAATAAAATTGTCTTATATATCACACAAAAGACCCCCCAAAAAATCTAAAAACATAAAAGTCCATAATAATAGTCTGGAACATAATGGCCCTTATTTACTAAGAGTATTGTGTAGGTTTCTTTGTGGGTTTTAATTCCCTACAATTTATTTTCCACAGTATTTACCAAGGTTTCCCTATATTTTCCACTTTCCCTACATTTTGCTTTTTTTTTACACATGCTCTGACCTGTAGGGTTTTCCTCAGCTGAAATCCACCACATTTTCTGTCTAAACTTTTGTAAATATGTTGGGTTTTTGTGAAAATGTCAGGAACACGCCCCTTTTCAGTGACCACGCCCTCTTTTCCTGATGCCACGCCCTGTTTTCTGGTTTTAGAGAGTGAGTCATTTTTTTTTATTCTTGCGCAAATTCTGTCGCAGACAGAAAATCTGGTGCAATGCGCCAGAATCTGGCGCACAACCCGACAAAACATGTTGAGTTTGCAATAGTAAATGTGGGCCAAAAAGTTCCAAAACCTTTCTCCCCAAAGACCAAAGTCCAAAAAATGTAGAGACAATATACAGTGGCCCTGATTTACTATTGTAAACCCAACATGTTTTGTCGGGTTGTGCCCCAGAATTCTGTCTCATTGCGCCAAAAAAGAAAAAAATGACCAACTCTCCATACTTAGAAAACCCGAAAAAGGGGTGTGGTTGTACCAGATCAGTTCCAGATAAAAGTGGCACTACAATAAAGTGCTTATAGCTATACATAAAGTGCTGAATTCACACCTGCGATTTGCACCGATTCTGGGTCATACAGGTCTAAGGTGACCTGGTGACCTGAAATATAAGGGGGATCGTGGTAGTCTAAGACACCCACGATCCCCCTCAAGGGATAGGAGTGAGGTGGCCGGGGTGCCACCCCTCCTATCCCTGCTATTGGTTGCCAGAAGCGACGACCAATAGCAGATCGGGGCCCAACGGCAGAAGATTCCCTTACCCATCCGGAGGCAGCGAGCGACGGAGATCAGCAGGCGGCGATGACGTGCGGCTGGCTCCCTGGATCCTATAGAAGCCAATGAGTTGCCTAGCAACAGCTGGAGGGCTACAGTCTGAGACCACTATACAGTGGTCTGTAAACTGTAGCCCTCCAGATGTTGCAAACTACAACTCCCAGCATGCCCAGACAGCTGTTTTCTGTGTGGGGATGTTGGGATTTGTAGTTTTGCAACAGCTGGAGGGTCACAGTTTGGAGATCACTGTGCATTGATCTCTAAACTGTTGCCCTCTAGATCTTGTAAAACTACAACTCCTAGCATGCCCACACAGCAGTTTGTTGTCTGGGCATGCTGGAATTTGTAGTTTTGCAACATCTGAAGGGCCACAGTTTGGAGATCACTGTGCAGTGGTCTCTAAATTGTAGCCCTCCAGATGTTGCAAAAGTGCAAATCCCAGCATGCCCAAACAGCTGTCTCGGCATGCTGGGAGTTGTAGTTGCATACCTCCAGCTGTTGCATAACTAAATCTCCCAGCATGCCCTTCGGTGATCAGTACATGCTGGGAAATTGTAGTTTTGCAACAGCTGGAGGCACACTGAATTAGGTAACAGAACCTAACTGAAGGTTTTCTAACCAGTGTGCCTCTAGCTGTTGCAAAAGAAAAACTCTCAGCATGCACGGTCTGTCAGTAGGTCTTCACAAGGGGGCGTTTACAGTATGTTCCCTGCTTGAAGTTTGAACTGCAGTTTCCCTTGCGGGAAACTCAACGTAAACCCGCCAGTGCGAATGTACCCTAAAAAAACTACATTACACTAACACAAAATAAAGGGTAAAACACTACATATACACCCCCTTACACTGTACCCCCAATAAAAATGAAAAACGTATCGTACGGCAGTGTTTCCAAAATGGAGCCTCCAGCTGTTGCAAAACAACAGCTCCCAGCATTTCCGGACAGCCACTGACTGTCCAGGCATGCTGGGAGTTTAGCAACAGCTGGAGACACCCTGTTTGGAAATCACTGGCGTAGAATACCCCTATGCAATCCCTAATTTAGTCCTCAAATGCGCATGGTGCTCTCTCACTTCAAAGCCCTGTCGTATTTCAAGGAAACAGTTTAAGGCAACAAATAGGGTATTTCCTTACTCGGGAGCAATTGCACTACTAATTTTGGGGGGCTTTTTCTCCTTTTACCCCTTATGAATAGAAAAAGTTGAGGGCTACACCAGCCTGTTAGTGTAAAAAAATAAAACATTTTCCACTAACATGCTGGTGTTGCCCCATATTTTTTTTTCACAAGCGGTAAAAGGAAAAAAAGACCTGCTCTGGGAAACGCACAACAAGGCTCAGGAGTGAGAGCGCCATGTACATTTGAGGCCTAAATTGGTGATTTGCACAGGGGTGGCTGATTTTACAGCGGTTCTGACATAAACGCAAAAAAATAAATACCCACATGTGACCCCATTTTAGATACTACTCCCCTAACGTAACGTGACAAGGGGTATAGTGAGCCTTAACACCCAACAGGTGTTTGAAAAATTTTCATTAAAATTGGATAGGAAAATGAAAAAAAAAATGTTTTTTTTTCACAAAAATGCTGGTGTTACCCTAAATTTTTCATTTTCACAAGGGAAAATAGGGGAAAAAAAGCCCCCAAAATGTGTAACACCCATTTCTTCTGAGTAATAACATACCCCATATGTGGATGTAAAGTGCTCTGCAGGCAAACTACAATGCTCAGAAATGAAGGAGCGCCATTGGGCTTTGGAAGAGAAAATGTGTGTTTACAAAGCCCCCATAGTGACAGAAAAATGGACCCCACATGTGACCCCATTTTGGAAACTACACCCCTCATGTAATGTAATAAGGGATGCAGTGAACATTTACGCCCCACAGGCGTCTGACAGATTTTTGGAACAGTGGTCCGTGAAAATTTTTATTTTTCATTTGCACAGCCCACTGTTCCAAAGATCTTGTAAACACCAGTGGGGTGTAAATACTCTCTGCACCCCTTATTAAATTCTGTGAGGGGTGTAGTTTCCAAAATGGGGTCACATGTGGGGGGTCCACTGTTCTGGCACTATGGGGGCTTTGTAAATGCACATGGCCCCTGACTTCCATTCCAAACAAATTCTCTCTCCAAAATCTCAATGGCTCTCCTCCTCTTCTGAGCATTGTAGTGCGCCAGCAGAGTACTTGACGTCCACACATGGGGTATTACAATACTCAGAAGAAATGGGGTTACAAATTTTGGGGGTCATTTTCACCTATCACCCCTTGTAAAAATGTATAATTTGAGGAAAAA
This sequence comes from Hyla sarda, assembly GCF_029499605.1. Classification (NCBI taxonomy): domain Eukaryota; kingdom Metazoa; phylum Chordata; class Amphibia; order Anura; family Hylidae; genus Hyla; species Hyla sarda. The sequence continues at coordinate 69,406,209 of NC_079189.1, read as the reverse complement.
ACTGCATTTTAGTGAACCTGTGAGGTGTTAAGGCTCACTGTACCCCTTGTTACATTCCTTGAGGGGTCTATTTTCCAAAATAGTATGCTATGTGGGGGTTATTTTGCTGTCCTGGCACCATAGGGGCTTCCTAAATGCAACATGCCCCCCGAGCAAAATTTGCTCTCAAAAAGCCAAATATGACTCCTTCTCTTCTGAGCATTGTAGTTTGCCCATAGTGCACTTCAGGTCCACTTATGGGGTACCTTCATACTCAGAAGAGATGGGGTTACAAATTTTGTGGGGTCTTTTCTGCTATTAACCCTTGCAAAAATGTGAAATTTGGGGGGAAACACACATTTTAGTGAAATTTTTTTTTTTTTTTTTACATATGCAAAAGTCGTGAAACCCCTGTGGGGTATTAAGGTTCACTTTATTCCTTGTTACGTTCCTCAAGGGGTCTAGTTTCCAAAATGGTATGCCATGTGTTTTTTTTTTCTGTTCTGGCACCATAGGGGCTTCCTAAATGCGACCTTCCCCCCACCAAAATTTGCTCTCAAAAAGCCAAATATGACTCCTTCTCTTCTGAGCATTGTAGTTCGCCCGTAGTGCACTTCAGGTCAACTTATGGGGTACCTCCATACTCAGAAGAGATGGGGTTACAAATTTTGGGGGGTCTTTTCTGCTATTAACCCTTGCAAAAATGTGAAATTTGGGTGGAAACACATTTTAGTGAAAAAAAATATATATTTTTTTACATATGCAAAAGTCGCGAAACTTGTTACGTTCCCCAAGGGGTCTAGTTTCCAAAATGGTATGCCATGTGTTTTTTTTTTGCTGTTCTGGCACCATAGGGGCTTCCTAAATGCAACATGCCCCCCCAAAAACCATTTCAGAAAAACGTACTCTCCAAAATCCCCTTGTCGCTCCTACGCTTCTGAGCCCTCTACTGCGCCCCTTAAGGACCCAGCCATTTTACACCTTAGGACCCGGCCATTTTTTGCACATCTGACCACTGTCACTTTAAACATTAATAACTCTGGAATGCTTTTAGTTATCATTCTGATTCCGAGATTGTTTTTTTGTGACATATTCTACTTTAACTTAGTGGTAAAAATTTTTGGTAACTTGCATCCTTTCTTGGTGAAAAATCCCAAAATTTTATGAAAAATTTGAAAATTTTGCATTTTTCTAACTTTGAAGCTCTCTGCTTGTAATGAAAATGGATATTCCAAATATTATTTTATTTTATTCACATATACAATATGTCTATTTTATATTTGCATCATAAAGTTGACGAGTTTTTACTTTTGGAAGACATCAGAGGGCTTCAAAGTATAGCAGCAATTTTCCAATTTTTCACAAAATTTCCAAAATCACAATTTTTCAGGGACCAGTTCAGGTTTGAAGTGGATTTGAAGGGTCTTCATCTTAGAAATACCCCACAAATGACCCCATTATAAAAACTGCACCCCCCAAAGTATTCAAAATGACAATCAGTCAGCATTTTAACCCTTTAGGTGTTTCACAGGAATAGCAGCAAAGTGAAGGAGAAAATTCACAATCTTCATTTTTTACACTCGCATGTTCTTGTAGACCCAATTTTTGAATTTTTCCAAGGGGTAAAAGGAGAAAATGTATACTTATATTTGTAGCCCAATTTCTCTCGAGTAAGCACATACCTCATATGTCTATGTAAAGTGTTCGGCGGGCGCAGTAGAGGGCTCAGAAGGGAAGGAGCGACAAGGGGATTTTGGAGCGTACGTTTTTCTTAAATGGTTTTTGGGGGGCATATTGCATTTAGGAAGCCCCTATGGTGCCAGGACAGCAAAAAATACCCACATGCCATATCATTTTGGAAACTAGACCCCTTGAGGAACGTAACAAGGAGTAAAGTGAGCCTTAATACCCCACAGGGGTTTCACGACTCTTGCATACGTAAAAAAAAAAAAAAAAATTCACTAAAATGTGTGTTTCCCCCCCCCCAAATTTCACATTTTTGCAAGGGTTAATAGCAGAAAATACCCCCCAAAATTTGTAACCCCATCTCTTCTGAGTATGGAGGTACCCCATAAGTTGACCTGAAGCGCACTACGGGCGAACTACAATGCTCAGAAGAGAAGGAGTCATATTTGGCTTTTTGAGAGCAAATTTTGCTCGGGGGGCTTGTCGCATTTAGGATGCCCCAATGGTGCTAGAACAGCAAAATAACCCCCACATGGCATACCATTTTGGAAACTAGACCCCTTGAGGAACGTAACAAGGGGTACAGTGAGCATTTACCCCCCACTGTTCCAAAGATCTGTCAGACACCAGTGGGGTGTAAATTCTCACTGCACCCCTCATTACATTCCGTGAGGGGTGTAGATTCCGAAATGGGGTCACATGTGTTTTTTTTTTTTTTGCGTTTGTCAAAACCGCTGTAACAATCAGCCACCCCTGTGCAAATCACCTCAAATGTACATGGTGCACTCTCCCTTCTGAGCCTTGTTGTGCGCCCCCAGAGCACTTTGCGCCCACATATGGGGTATCTCCGTAGTCGGGAGAAGTTGCTTTACAAATTTTGGGGGCTTTTTTCCCTTTTACCTCTTGTCAAAATGAAAAGTATAGGGCAACACCAGCATGTTAGTGTAAAAAATTTATTTTTTTACACTAACATGCTGGTGTAGACCCCAACTTTACCTTTTCATAAGGGGTGAAAGGAGAAAAAGCCCCCCCAAAATTTGGAAGGCAATTTCTCCCGAGTACGGCGATACCCCATATGTGACCCTAAACTGTTGCCTTGAAATACGACAGGGCTCCGAAGTGAGAGTGCCATGCGCATTTGAGGCCTGAATTAGTGATTTGCATAGGGGTGGACATAGGGGTATTCTACGCCAGTGATTCCCAAACAGGGTGCCTCCAGCTGTTGCAAAACCCCCAGCATGCTTGGACAGTCAACGGCTGTCCGGCAATACTGGGAGTTGTTGTTTTGCAACAGCTGGAGGCTCCATTTTGAAAACAGGGGCGTACCAGACGTTTTTCATTTTTATTGGGGAGGGGAGGGGGCTGTGTAGGGGTATGTGTATATGTAGTGTTTTTTACTTTTTATTTTATTTTGTGTTAGTGTAGTGTAGTGTAGTGTTTTTAGGGTACAGTCACACGGGCAGGGGGGGTTACAGCGATTTTCCCGCTGCGAGTTTGAGCTGCCGCGCAAAATTTGCGGCATTGCAAGCTTGCAGCCTGATACTCACTGTAAGCCCCCTGCCCATGTGAATGTACCCTGTACATTCACAAGGGGGGACCTCTAGCTGTTGCAAAACTACAACTCCCAGCATGCACAGTCTATCAGTGCATGCTGGTAGTTATAGTTTTGCAACAGCTGGAGGCACACGGGTTGGGAAACACTGAGTTAGGAAACAGACAATGCTGGGAGTTGTAGTATATAGGGTCCCAATAAAGCAATGCATGTCGCTTTACGGCGACGTGCATTGCTGTAAAGGGCCCGACCGCGGCTGAAGATCTACTCACCTGTTGCCGCCGCCGCCATCTTCCTCGCCGGGATCCGGGTCTTCAGGGACAAGGTAAGTACCGGGGCCGGGCTCTAGCACTCCCCCGACCCCCGCCGCGTCCTCCGGTCTTCCTCCTGTCCTCTCCGGACTTCCAGGGGCCGGGCAGGACGGGAGGAAGTAACCGCCCCCCCCCCCTGCGATTGGTCGGTTAACTAACCGACAGATCGCAGGGTATAGGAGGAGGTGGCCGGCTTGCCACCTGGCTCCTATGCTTTAGAATGGTCCTGGCTGTCTGTGACAGCCGGGATCATGCGAAATTACCGGGCGGTCAGGTCCCAGAGACCCGATCAGCCCAGTATCGCCGCAGATTTGCAGATTTGCGGCGATCGCCGACATGGGGGGCCTACATGGCCCCCCTCGGCGTTTGCCCTGGATCCCTGCTGAAGGATTTCAGCAGGGATCCGCTTCCGATCTCTTCCGGGTGAGCGGCGGAGACCAGGAAAAGACATGACGTATGCATACGTCATGGGTCCTTAAGACCCAGGGTGTGATGACGTATGCATACGTCATGGGTCCTGAAGAGGTTAAAGGGGTACTCCCGTGGAAAACTTTTTTTTTTTTTTTTTTAAATCAACTGGTGCCAGAAAGTTAAACAGATTTGCTAATCACTTCTATTAAAAAATCTTAATCCTTCCAATACTTTTTAGGGGCTGTATACTAAAGAGAAATCCAAAAAAGAAATGCATTTCCTTTGATGTCATGAACACAGTTCTCTCTGCTGAGCTCTGCTGTCCATTTTAGGAACTGTCCAGAGCAGCATATGTTTGCTATGGGGATTTTCTCCTGCTCTGGCCAGTTCCTAAAATGGCATACATGCCTTACACCCCATATACTTTGTCTGACAAATGAGTTTAGCTTAGTGATCAAGAGGATGTGGATTAGTGTAAAAAGGTTGTGGATTGTGGATTGGCCTGAGATGTGACATTGTGCACTAATAATGTGCCAAAATTTGGGTGAAAAATTCTAGTGCTAATAAGGCCAAACAATAGATGGTGTAAAGTATGACAAAAGTGTTTTAAAAAGGCACCGACAGTGTGGGATATTTAGATGAATCTGGTGCATTCTTAGGGGAGATTTCAACTGTGTAAATTTTTTCAATGTATTTTGTTTAACGTGCCCATTTTCTTTTATGATCGCAGCCATTATTTTACTGATTATGGATGAAAATAAAATACGTTGGGAACACATACGCAGTGTGAGCATAGACTTAGATTGCCTAGTCTAAGTTTAGGCTTAAGTATTGGACAGTTTTATTGCTTCTCTTTGCTCAATGTCTTCTTTAGAAGACTTACCCAATGGAGTATACACCCTAGTGCATAAAAAATAATGAAAAATATTTATAAAATAGGTATATGATAGTGTGTAGGAATATGTGTGTGTTCATGTCTGATTGTTTCTGTGTGTTTAGGTATGTGTGTGTGTCTACATATACAATACGTATGTATGTTTAGGTTTGTGTATGTCTGTGTGAGAGCCTTTTCATTCTAAGTCTAATTGTCTACGAATTTTGGATTTTTATTTTTTTTTACTAAAGAGCTCAGAAAGTAGAAGAAAGTTTAAGTCTACTTTTACACCCCCAAAGGATATTAAGTTAGGAGCCTGCTGGGTGGATGACTAAATTTCAGGATCTTCGTGCCAAACTGCTGTCAAGTTAATTAGGACACTTCTCAGGCAAAGGTCTAGAAGTGGGCTGAATTGCTGCGTACTGTCAGCTCGGTGCTCATTACATTACTATGGCTCCCTCAGTACATCATTCATGATCTTTGCTTTCTCCTGTAATGATGACTGATTTTTTTTTCTGTAAAGTAAACATAGCATTTTAAATACAACTTATTTGAATTTAATTGTGTGTGAAATGGGTGCAAGGTGTGCAGAAAAAAAGTCCATTCCAAATCCTATCATTATGATACAGTTTAAGGTATAGATGTGTCTATTATCTCTACTTGCCATTTTTTAGAGGGGATATTCCCTCATTTTATGTCCAATCCCCCCCATGTCATGTCCATTCCATGTGTTCTCATATCATGTGTCCTCATTCCTATGTGTTTTCATTCCATGTGTTCTCATTCCCATGTGTCCTCATTCCCATGTATCTTCACTCCCATGTGTCCTCCTTCCCATGTGTCCTCATTCCCATGTATCTTCACTCCCATGTGTCCTCCAAAGGATAGGGGATAAGATGTCTGATTGGGTGGGTCCTGCCCCTGCTTTCTCTGAAGCGGCACCCCACCGTCATAACTACAGAGCAAACTGGCTCTGTGCGTGATGACGGGGCGTTGCAGGGGACGGAGTATCGTGACGTCACGGCTCAGCCCCCCATGATTTCCCGCCCCCTCAATGCAAGTCTATTGGAGGGGGCATGGATGTGACTTTACGGGAGGCGGAGCCGTGACATCACAATGCTCCATCCCCTGCACAGAGCCAGTTTGCTCTGTAGTGATGACGGCGGGGAGCCGCTGCATATATTGCGGTGGTCCCCAGCAGCGGGATCCACGCGAACAGACATCTTATCCCCTCTCCTTTGGATAGGGGATAAGATCTCTGGGGCGGAGTACCCCTTTAAGGAGAAAGGATTAGAATGGCAAAAAGTAATGAATGAGATGTAGTCACTACTGCACTCATGTTCTCTATATCACAGGCTATTACTGCTCTTAGTATAATAAAGTATACGGTTGGCACAGTTTATAATGCTGGTACTCTTTCACTTGTAGGGCCAAATGTAAGGCCCCATATACATTAGTGAAAGTTGACCAAACCCTCCATTTTATATAGGGCAAGAGAAGGAATGGGTATTGGATTTTTGCTGCCCAAGACTTTATTTTTGAGCTAGATGAGCTATTGCCAGAGTTGTCTTGCAGTAGCTTAAAGGAGTATTCCGGGCAAAAACATCTTATCCCCCATAGAAAGGATCTCCCTGCAGCAGCCCGCATTCTATGCGTAGCTGCGTCTGCAGTTTCAGAAACCGCCGGGCTTCTGAGACGGGGATGTGACGTCACGCCACGCCCCCTCCATTCATGTCTATGGGAGGGGGCGTTGCTGTCACTACGCCCTCTCCCATAGAAATGAATGGAGGGGGAGTGGAGTGACATCACGTCCCCGTCTCGGAAGTCCGGCGGTTTCCGAAACTGCAGACGCAGCTACGCATAGAATGTGGGCTGCTGCAGGGAGACCGCGGGGGATAGGGGATAAGATGTTTTTGCCCAGATTGCCCTTTTAACTCCCCCTCTCTCCATTCAGAACACATAAATGTTTGGCCAAGCCGAATATTCCTTTGTATGGGGGGATTAGGTGAGAAATCTTTTGGCTAAACAAACATTTAGCTGACAGCTATTGAAGGTGTATAGGCACTTTTAGCCTAAGGCCCCATTGGTTCTGTCTTATTTGTTAGGTGGATTGGTATGCAGTATTATAAATATAGGAGAAGATTTATCAAAACCTGTCCACAGTTAACGTTGCTGAGTTGCCTATAGACACCAATCAGTCCGCTTCTTTACATTTTCAGAGTGATCTGATTGGTTGCTATGGGCAACTCAGCAACTTTTCCTCTGGGCAGGTTTTGATAAATCTCCCCCATAGTGTTTCTCCTTGTTTATCCACTGTTATATTTGGTGTTGTCTGTCCCTCTTCATTTTATCTATGTAGCAAGGTGTATTATTAATGTTGCTATTTCTAATATCCATTGCCTTTTTTTTTTTTTGTTATAGATATCACAGCAAGCAGGATTTGAGCTTTGATCAATAAAAATATTTCTCCTGCTTGAACATCAAAGGCATAGATGCCTAGATTGGCGTACAAGATGGTTATCATACTTTACAGTGCTATGTGATAACAAGGCCAAGCCCTACTTCCCACAAAAAATGTGGTCTCTTGTATTTTGCATAATATTTTTTATTTATGAACTTGAAAACAAAATTTATAGCAGACATAAGAAGGGAGATACACACAGAAGAAAAATACAGCTTAGGATGCACAAATACTGCCTATAAGAATAGCATGCCCAACAGTGATCAAAACATAATAAAATAAGCAAGACAGGGGGCTAAGAGACCCTAGGATTATGACAATGGAGCCTATATTTTACAATCTCTAAGCCCATCTGGTGTCAAAAGTAGACATAAAAATGACAAGTATTTCATAGTCATATAGCTGTCACAATTAAGAAATTACTTATCTAAAACCACAAGGTACATAAAATGGAGTGAAGAAAGACCCGCAGGATATAGAGGGGAGGAAAGGATGTGGAGGAAGAAAGGGATGAATGAAAGGAAGAGAAAAGAAAAAAAATCTTTACATACTGATATAAACATGAATAAGCAGAAGACCAGTTATATGGAAGCATGTGGACAACTTCAGTGCCCCTCTGTCTGTAGCCAGGATACTATAATTTTAATAGTATTATTTGTATTAAGGGAAATACTTAAAGAGGCACTGTCATTGTTAAAAACTTTAACTTTAAACATATATTGCAGGACTCATTATAATATGACATTTCACAATATACACCTGTTAAAAAAAATTAAAATTTTCACCTGAAATTCAAGCTCAACATAGCCGCCACTAGGGGTCGCCTGTCTTTTAGCCAGACAGACTAGTCTAGATTTTACAGCATACTGGATACCGGCCGTAAAGCATACAGTCCATCCAGTATAGGAGATTTCTATTGTGTATGCAAAACTACAGATAAAGGATGTGTGGACATGCTGGGAGCTTTAGTTTTAAAACAGCTGGAGGCAACACTGCTCTAACACAGTTATTTACAAACATTGCAGCTTCAGTTGTTACTAAACTACAACTCCCAGCATGCTGAAATAGTCAAAGCTTTCTCAGACTCCTGAATGACAAAGAAGTTGATGAGACATTCAGGAGTCTGTGAAAGATGAATGACACACATAGTGACAGCTATGCTGATTAGCATCCAGCTTTACTAGGAGAAGATAAAACAAATAGAACATGTATTCATAAAAATGCTGCACTTCTATCTAAAAAATCCTTGCACTAATTTTATAAAGATCTATTCTTATATTTATACATTTTATTCTGTTATGAATTCACCATAATGTCTTCTGATTACTGCAGGCAAGCTCCAAGTATCTTCCTCTGACACATGACACAGCATAAAACCAGAGAGGAAAGGGTTACAGAGTAGAGAGTACTCATTGGCTGACTGCACAGGCTTCCTCCTGTGAGGGAGACAGACTGACACGCCCCCTCCAGCCTGCACAATGATAAAGTAACTCACCAGCTGATAAATGCTCATATCTCTGGATATATAGGTCCGAGACACATAAAAATTATATGCACATGATCAGGATTGGGTCCTGAGTAACATATCACTTTTTTCTTTTTTTTTGCACTATGACAGGTATGCTTTAAATTTTAACCAATTATGCCATGTTCGGAGAAACTTCTTAAGTCCTCTTTCCTCATAATCTCCTGGGTTTTACAGGACCACAAAGACAGGGTAAATTGGATTGTCTGCTTTCACAAAATAGGTGCCTCACCACTAAAAATTTGTAGAAATTAAGGGGAATATCAACAGAACTTAGTCCAAAACTGGAAACAACCCAAAACAAAGGAAATACAGTAGTGTTTCAGTTTCTGTACCACATATCCAACAAAGTAGAGAAACTGAGGGAATCAAAGAGTATTTTTTGGAAAGAAGAGAGACATAAAGCATCTCTCTTGAATCTTACTTGAAATGGACACCTTATATCTTTGGGATCATTTGTATAATTCTCTTCCCCTTTTTGGTACTTATAGTTCCACCAGTTCGAGGGGCGGGAAAATTAAGGTGTCACTGATGGCTTGATAAATGTAATAAATAAATAACGTAAAATCAAAACACAAAAAAAAAAAAGGAAATTCATTACTGACAAAATCACCAATAGTCCAAACCATAGCATCTGGTTCTCCCTATACATATATCCCCTTAACACATTTTCAAAAATTCTTTAAAAAAAAAGTTTAATATAAAAAGTTGATTTAAACTTAATAATTTTCTAATGACACATTCTCTTTAGTTGTTGCTTAACAAAAAGTTCTCCTAGCTATGTGGGTAAGGCCCCTTTCACACTACCATTGTCCCCTTGCAAAATCTTCCGTCATGAACTCCCGTCTGAAAATCCCCAATACAGCCATCAAAAAATCATATTCATGTCAATGAGATTTTTTGACAATCCTGCAGCATCAGTTAGTGGCATGCACTAATTTTTGTCCTGTCAAAAATAACGGTAGAATAATGGCCGTTAAAATTTTAACATTGAAGGCTATGGGTTACAGATGTTCACAATTGACATCCTTTAGTGCACATTGTTTTAACATCTGTTATGATCCGTCATTTGTACTGCGCATGCTGAGAACAAAGAAATAAAATAACAGGCATAAAATAATGGACTATAAAGGAGGAAATAATGGGTGATAACGGATGGAAGATGTCCGTTATTTTGACAGAATGCTCGTTAAAATAACAGACATTGGTCATCTGTTATGTTCAGTTATTTTGTCTATTTTTTCATAACCACTTTCAGCAGAAAAACGACTTTTAAAATGCAGGAGCATGACGGTAGTGTGAAAGAACCCTAAGGCTACTGTAACACGCACGCTTAGGAAGATAGGAACTCCCGGAGGTAGTGGATCTGCTGAACCTATCTGGCACAGGAAGCGAGCCATACCAGGGAGTGGCGTCTAAGGTTCTGCTGGTTTTCACCAGAGCCCGCCACAAAGCGGGATGGTCTTGCTATGGCAGGCAGCACCCAGGTCGCTACCCCTGGCACGACTCCACCACACAGGCAGCTGACGAAGGCCACCTTAACTCGTTCTATCGGGAACTGGTCTGACATAAACTCCAAATGCATGGAGCACTGTGTAACGAAGCCTCTGCACAACTTGGAATCTCTAGATGCTGCTGGAACAGGTGGAGGAATTGGAGCAGGTTGTGGTTTCTGTTGCATGCCTAATAACTGTTGCATCATGGAGGACAGTTGAGTAAGTTGCTGCACCTGTCGGGCCAACTGCTGCGACTGACGGGCCACAACGCAGGGAAGATCTGTGACTTCTGGAAGATGACGCGGGCCGTACCAGGGAGCGGAGTCTAAGGTGCTGCTGGTTTTCACCAGAGCCCACCGCAAAGCGGGATGGTCTTGCTGCGGCAGGCAGCACCCAGGTCATTATCCCTGGCAGGACTCGACCAAACAGGCAGCTGAGGAGATTCGAGGCACAGGAGGGATGCACAAACTCGCAGTCTGGATAGCAGAAGGTCAGGGGAAGCAGCACAGGTGCGTAGTCGGGAACGTAGCAGGAGGTCAGTAGGCAGGCGGCAAAAGAGCAAGGTCAGTTCACAGAACAAGGGGTCAGAAATACAACAAGGCAAATCACAGTAACGCTTTCTCAATGGCACGAGGCAACAAAGATCGGGCAGGGAAGTGTGGGAGGAGCAGGAATTTATAAGTTAATGACAGGTGCAAAATTAATTATGGGCCACTGGCCCTTTAAATCTTAAAGCTCTGACACGCGTACCCTAGGAGACAGGGACATGCGCGCCGGAGCTGAGGAGAGGAGACAGCAGGGGACCAAGCTGAGTGATGGGCTGGGACTCCCGTGATGCGAATCCCAGCCCCGGCGGCTGGTCGGGGAACGGGGCAATGCGCTCATGACCAGCGTGAGCGGCCACAACGCGAATCATAACAGCTACATTCAGACAGCTAGTTACCTCCGGCAGTGTGAAGCCCGTTATTCTAGCATTGAGAAAAGCCGGAGAAAAAATAGTGCTTGCACCGTCTTTCTCTCCGGGTTTTCTCTCCTAAAATAACGGCGCCCGACGTACCACATTGACTATAATGGGGTCCATCGGAACCCGTTATTGCCCATTAGGACCTGTCAAAATTACGGTTGTCAAACTGCAAAAAAAGAGAAAGATAAAGGGAGATTGCCTGCCATATTTGACAGTTCATACCGGCAGTGTGAAAGGGGCCTAAGGAAGACATGCATAAGGCTTAAAGAAAATCCATAGCAAGAGGTGTGCTGGCTTTTGCACACACTGTTACACTATTTTCCAATGTATTTCCTTTTATTGTATCAATTTCTTATAGTTTTCAAAATCTCTACTTGCTGGCACTCAATAGGAAGTTTTCTTGCTCACTTGTCATCTAAAAAGGTCCCAAATAGGTATTTAATGACTACCCTGGTGACTTGTTGTTCAGGCAGTATTAAAGGGGTACTCCGGTGAAAACCTTTTTTTTTTTAAATCAACTGGTGGCAGAAAGTTAAACATATTTGTAAATTACTTCTATTAAAAAATCTTAATCCTTCCAGTACTTATTAGCTGCTGAATGCTACAGAGGAAATTCCTTTCTTTTTGGAACACTGATGACATCACGAGCACAGTGCTCTCTGCTGACATCTCTGTCCATTTTAGCAACCATGCTGTTACGCCGAGCGCTCCGGGTCCCTGCTCCTCCCCGGAGCGCTCGCGGCGTCTCTCTCTCTGCAGCGCCCCGGTCAGACCCGCTGACCGGGAGCGCTGCACTGACATTGCCGGCTGGGATGCGATTCGCATAGCGGGACGTGCCCGCTCGCGAATCGCATCCCAAGTCACTTACCCGTCCCGGTCCCCGGCTGTCATGTTCTGGCGCGCGCGGCTCCGCTCTCTAGGGCGCGTGCGCCAGCTCTCCAAGATTTAAAGGGCCAGTGCACCAATGATTGGTGCCTGGCCCAATCAGCCTAATTAGCTTCCACCTGCTCCCTGTCTATATTACCTCACTTCCCCTGCACTTCCTTGCCGGATCTTGTTGCCTTGTGTCAGTGAAAGCGTTTAGTGTTGTCCAAAGCCTGTGTTCCAGATCTCCTGCTATCCTCATTGACTACGAACCTTGCCGCCTGCCCCGACCTTCTGCTACGTCTGACCTTGCCTCTGCCTAGTCCTTCTGTCCCACGCCTTCTCAGCAGTCAGCGAGGATGAGCCGTAGCCGGTGGATACGACCTGGTTGCTACCGCAGCAGCAAGACCATCCCGCTTTGCGGCGGGCTCTGGTGAAAACCAGTAGCAACCCTAGAATCGGTCCACCGACACGGTCCACGCCAATCCCTTGCTGACACAGAGGATCCACATCCAGCCTGCCGAATCCTAACACATGCATAGCAGATCTATGCTAAGGGCAGCATGGTGGCTCAGTGGTTAGCACTGCTGTCTTGCAGCGCTGAGGACTTGGGTTCAAATCCCACTAAGGACAGCAATAATTAAAGCGTTATTATTACTATAATAATGTCAGTAGAGAGAACTGTGGTCGTGATGTCATCAGAGAGCATTCCAAAAAGAAAAAAATTTCCTCTGTAGTATTCAGCAGCTAATAAGTACAGGAAGGTTTAAGATTTTTAATAGAAGTAATTTACAAATATGTTTAACTTTCTGCCACCAGTTGATTTAAAAGAAAAAAGGTTTTCACCAGAGTACCCCTTTAATGGGGTACTCTGTTAGAAAGCAAATATCCTAAAAATCGACTGGTGTCAAAAAGTTAAACAGACCTGTAAATTACTTTTATTTAAAAATCTTACTCCAGTATGTATGCTCCAGAGGAAGTTTAGTAATTGTTTCCAGTCTGACCATAGTGCTCTTTGCTGACACCTATGTTCATGTCAGGAACAGTCCAGAGCAGGAGAGGTTTGCTATGGGGATTTGCTCCTGCTCTGGACAGTTCCTGACATGAACAGAGGTGTCAGCAGAGAGCACTGTGGTCAGACAGAAAATAACTATACAACTTCCCCTGTAGTATACAGCAGCTAATAAGTACTGGAAGGATAAAGCTTTCTAACCCCTTAACGACCACAGACGAAAATGTACGTCCTGGTTTGGCGGGACTTCCTGCACCAGGATGTACATTTACGTCCTGTGTATGACCGCGAGCATAGGAATAGTGCTCACGTCATACACGGCAGGTTCTGCCTGTAGTACCAGCCGGGGACCTGCCCGTAATGGCCGACATCCGCGATTGCGCGGATGTCCGCCATTAACTCTTCAGATGTCGTGATCAATACAGATCACGGCATCTGCGGCAGTGCGGTACTTTGAAAGGATGATCTGATCGCCCGCAGCGCTGCTGCAGCGATCCGATCTTCCAGCATGGCGGCCGGAGGTCCCCTCACCTGGTTCCGGCCATCTCCCAGGGTCTTCTGCTCTGGTCTGAGATCGAGCAGACCAGAGCAGAAGATGACCGATAATACTGATCAGTGCTGTGTCCTATACATAGCACTGAACAGTATTAGCAATCAAAGGATTGCTATAGATAGTTCCCTATGGGGACATAAAAAGTGTAAAATAAAAGTTGAAAAATGTAAAAATAAAAATAAAAAAAAAGGGAAAATCCCTCCCCCAATAAAAATGAAAATTGTCAGTTTACCCCCAAAAAGCGTAATTTTTTTTTTATAAACATATTTGGTATCGCCGCATGCGTAAATGTCCGTACTATCAAAATATAATGTTCATTATCCCGTACGGTGAATGGCTTAAACGTAAAAAATTTAAAAAGTCCAAAAATGCAGCTTTTTTGTCACATTTTAGTAAAAAAAAAATGTAATAAAAAATTATCTAAAAAGTACAGATGACAGCGCAAAAAATGAGCCCTAATACTGCCCTATATATGGAAAAATGAAAAAGTTATAGGTGGTCAAAATAGGGCGATATTAGATTACAGATTTTGTACAAAAAGTTTTAGATAGTATCTAATCATGGGTATCATTTTAATCGTATTGACACACAGAATAAAGAACACATGTCATTTTTACCATAAAGTGTATAGTGTGAAAACATAACCCTCCAAGATGTGCAAAATTGTGGTTTTCATTTAAATTTCCTCCCTAAAAATTTTTTTTTTTTTTTTGGGGGGGGGGGGGGGGGGGGGAGTTTGCTGTACATTTTATGGTAAAATGAGAGATTTCATTACAGAGTACAATTGGTCACGCAAAAAACAAGCCCTTATATGGGTCTGTAGATGGAAATATAAAGGAGTTATGGATTTTAGAAGGCGAGAAGGAAAAAACAAAAACGTAAAAATAAATTTGGCCTGGTCCTTGAGGTGAAAATGGGTTTGGTCCTTAAGGGGTTAAATAGAAGTCAATTACAAATCTGTTTAACTTTTTTGGCACCAGTTGATTTAAAAAAAAAATTCTTTTCACCAGAGTACCCCTTTAAAGTTATGTAAGGTTTGCTTTAAGCAAGTGTAGACAGCTCTTTCATGTCTCCAAGTATCCATGAAGTTGTAGAAAGTGGGATTTTATTGACCAACCTGTTTTGGTCTTTTCTCCAAGGCTAGACTGGTTTAGATATTAGACAGTATGGGTCACTACACACATAGGCTTCTACTGAAGGTGAAAGGCACAAATCCTACCTGTCCATTATCGATCCGTACAAATTCCCTTTCCTCCAAATATTAAAGGGGTATTCCGGTAGAAAACCTTTTTTTTTTATATATATCAACTGGGGCCAGAAAGTTAAACAAATTTGTAAATTACTCCTATTAAAAAAAATCTTAATCCTTCCAATACTTATTAGTTGCTGAATACTAAAAAAGGAAATTCTTTTCTTTTTGGAACACAGAACTCTCTGCTGACATCTCTGTCCATTTTAAGAACTGTCCATAGTAGGAGAAAATCCCCATAGCAAACATATGCTGCTTTACAAAATGGACAGAGATGTCAGCAGAGAGCACTGTGTTCCAAAAAGAAAATAATTTCCTCTGTGGTAATCAGTAGCTAATAAGTATTGGAAGGATTAAGATTTTTTAATAGAAGTAATTAAACTTTCTGGCACCAGTTGATATAAAAAAAAAAAAGTTTTCCACCGGAGTACCCCTTTAGCATAGTTGATGGTTAGCTTGAAAAATATATTTCATGCTGACCTTGAAACAAGGACTAAACAAATGTTTAACAATTTCATTGTGGAATTTGAAAGTAAATATAAGCAACTAGTATTTTTCTATATATCAATAATTGCAGGCCAGCTTTCACAACAGACGGCATTCAGATGGGAGTTATAAAACAGGATCGACTTGCCAGCCTCTGGTGTCCAATAGCCATCTGGTAGCCTTCCATCAAACAGACATGTATTTCAATCTTCTGAATAAAACCGTTCTCCATGTAATGGATATTGACAATTCATTTTTATCATTGCTTTATGAAAAAAAAGAATGGGCATTTATGCAGAATCCTAGAATGGACAAAAACCTAAACTTCAACCATAGGTCATTGCCAGTCGCAAATGACAGATTAATAAACCATGCAGGCTATTTGAGGATAGACAACTTATCAGGCCTATAATAAAAATAAAAAAAATGCAGTGCTCCTATAGTCCAGCATTTAAAGGGTTCGTCAGAAATATACATCAATGTTTTTTTTTGTTTTTGTTTTTTTTTTGGGGGGGGGAGGTATGTTTTCAGTGTTTGGAACCCATGATATGATGCCAAAGGATAGGGGATAAGATGTCTGATCGCAGGGGCTCGTCACTGGGAACCCCCGTGATCTCCTTCATCATCCCTATCCTCTGGTGCACAAAGTGAGCTTCGCTCCTTGCCTGATGACTGGCGATGCAGGGGCCGGAGGATCATGATGCCACGGTCCCACCCCCTTGTGACATCATGCCCCACCCCCTTAATGCAAGTCTATGGGAGGGGGCATTGCGTCCCCAGTCATCAGGCATGGAGCGAAGCTTGCTCCGTGCACCGGATGATAGGGGTTCTGCAGGAGAGATCACGGAGGTTCCCAGCGGCGGGCCCCCTGCGATCAGACATCTTATCCCCTATCCATTGGATAGGGGATAAGATGTCTAGGGATGGAGTGCCCCTTTAAGTTGCTGGCAGCAGTTTTAGCTTTTGCTAGGGTCCATGCCAGGTTTTTGCAGTGTCTGGTTGTAGGTGATTCCTGTTTGTGTTCAAATGATTGGTATTTGAATTGCCTCTGGGGTATTGTAGATTCCAAAAAGAAAAATATCCAACCCAACTACCAATACATGGGTGCACGCTGCTGTGGTAAATAAAGAGTATACAAAAAAGAAGGTTGCAGCAGCACTCTTGGTCAAAAAAATTAAGGCTCTTAGCACATTTTTTGATCAAAATGTGACCCCCATCCACCACATGGAGGTGGCCTCATTTCGGATGGGGCCCTACCACTCATTTCACTCACCTCTGCTGGGCATATAGCCACTGACTGGGTGACATGCTGCTCAACCTTCTTTTTTGTATATTCTGTATACACAGCAGCATGTACCCATGAATTAGGTAGTTGTGCTGGCTATTTTTATTTTTATTTTTGCTGTGCAATTTAGGGGGAGTGGCACCCTCTCTAGCCATGTACCCCTCCCTGTTTCACAGGAGGTTTTTTAAATTGACAATGGATCCTGCATGTCACCCAGTCAGAGGCCATATGCCCAGCAGAGGTGAGTGGATTAAGCATGTTAGGGTCCCATCCGAAATGAGGCCACCATCGCGTGGTGGATGGGGGACACGTTTTGATCAAAAAAGTGTGCTAAAAGCCTCCATTTTTTTTGACCAAGAGTGCTGCTGCAACCTTCTTTTTTTTGTATACTTTGTATTTGCCACAGCAGCCTACACCGTGTATTAAGTAGTTGTGCTGGTTATTTTTCTTTTTGTTTTTGCTGTGCAAATAAGGTGGAGTGGAGCCCTCTCCAGCCGCGCAACCCCACCCTGTTTCACAAGAGGTTTTTGAAATTGATAGTGGATTCAGCATGTCACCCAGTCAGAGGCTATATGCCCAGCAGAGGTGAGTGAAATGAGTGTTAGGGTCCCATCGGAAATGAGTCCTCCTCCGCGTGGTGGATGGGGGACACATTTTGATCAAAAAGTGCGCTAAGAGCCTCCAAGAGTGCTGCTGCAACCTTCATTTTGGTATACATTGCAGAGTTTTTGCCTGTTTAGCTTTCTGCTCTAGCTGTGCTTAGTTTACTTTCCTACTATTTGTTGTCTATTATATCCTTTTCATAGTTTGCACATTAACTGAGCCACCCTACAGGACTATATTACTCATTTGTTTCAGTCATCTTATGGTACGTAGTCATTTGCTATGGTTTCTGGCATTGATACCTGCTTGGATGACTTTACTGTGTGACTGCTTATTGGTCCCACTATTCTGTCCTACCAGAAATCCTGCAAGAAAGGTGTCAGCTAAAAGTGAAGGCTGGTTGTACAGTCTAGTAACCTGGCAGTGTTGTAACCTAGGTGATAAATATTAGATCAGTAAAGGTTTGACCACTGGGACCCCGCCAATTGGAAAACATTAAATTGAGCAGCAGGACCCATTCCTAAGGAAATATCTACTCAAATGTTTTTATTATTACATTTTTAATCAATTTATTTTTGAATTTCATTTCTTTTTTGCATTCCTGGTAGCTACAGACTTTAAGGGATAGATACCTGGAAAAGGAGGGTGAGAGAGAGGTGGTTTGCATATTATTTCTTCCCACAATTTCAAGTGGAGCATGAATGGGCTATAAGTCTCCACATGTCTTTATGACGATCTCCTTTTTGGTCCAATCAACCTTCATAATATAGCCTGCCATCTGAGAACAACAAGGAACTGGTTCCATGACCAATCTATTTTAAGAATTGTGTTACTAACACCTCGGAATTCACCCTAGGAAGTCGGGTGAAAATGTATGCCGTTTTCCCACTCTTGTTGTGGTTTTTGGTATAACCCTAAAGGCCACATTCAAAGTTGATTGTAGTTTCTAAAATAAGAACATAACATTGCCGCCTAGCTCAGAGAGCTCATCAGGACCACCTGCCTTTAAAAGTCTGTCAGGTTGAATAAAGATGCAGGTGGACAGCCATTTTCGGGTCTCTCTAGAGATGTTCAATTGGGTTCAGGTCAGGGCTCTATCTGGGTCACTCAACGATATGTACAAAGTTGTCTCTAAGCCACTCCTATGTTGTCTTGGCTGTGTGCTTAGGCTCATTGTCTTGTTGGAAGGAGAACCTTTGGCCCAGTCTGAAGATCAGAGCAGGGATGTGTCTTTACAAATCATGTCCAGTCAACAAAATTGGAATCCAATAAGGGGGAACGACCCTTAAACGGACCCCCCCCCCCAAATGTTCTAAATACTTACGTCCATAGAAAATTTTAGTTTTTCCTTTTCAATAATTGTGCAAAAATTTGGGACCGTTACGTTTTTACTTTCTGAATGCAAAAAAAAATTATATATATATATATATATATATATATATATATATATATACATATATATATATATATATATATATGTAAATATATATATATATATATATATATATATATATATAATGTCCATCTGGTAATTATGTATGTGCATTGTTCCATATCTTCCTTATTCCTACAGATGGGATAAAATGTTGATACTGCCCAATTCCCCGCAATATTTATTAAGAAAAATTCCTCTGAGATGAAGAAACTACATGAATACTGTTCTTCTCAGCAGAATGGAGACAAGTGATTTTGTTAAAGAAAATAACCCACCATTAAAGAACAATTAATATGTTCTCACTAGGCATAACAAGCAATTCAGGCAAGGTATTTAAATTGTAGTTTAATGATGAATGATGGCTTTACAGATTTTCACGGACTGATGTTTGGCAACCAAGGTGAATCACTGGTATTAGTTCTCATGTTAACACTTTCACCAATGACAAAGCTTAGCTCTCCTAATGATCCAATGCAATCAACATAGAGATTTTTTTAAGACTAATCAGGAGGATCTATTGAGGGAGCAGTAATAGATGTAACACCTGGTGCTTTAACTTGTCATTACATAGCAATGATGGCTATGTGAATGTGGAAGATCATGGTTAGCCTACTTTAAACCAAGTCATGAGAATCTATGCCTTCTGCCAGAAGTTAAGATGGGAGACATAGTCAAATGAGAAATGACTTTGTTCAAAATATATATGGTTGCCTTTTAGACAACCGACCCTCTTAGCTTTGTCTCCCACTATCACTTTTTCCACAAACACATTCATCTCATCACCTATCTACAAGATGTGCAATTAGTGTCTGATCTGTGGGGCTCCAACTGATGAGACCCCCATGGTTCGCAAGAATTGGGATCCTCTGTACCAAATGTGGAATAAAATAGCAGCCAGACATGCACACTGCCACTCCCATTTTACTCTATGTGCTTGACATAGAGGGTCGTATACAACAGTTCAGTTCAGGAACCCAAAATCCCTTGTCTGGACCACTTGGTTGCTTCAGAACTTAGAAAGGTCATATTTTTCATTAGAAGATAAATAGGTTTTTCACAAATTAACTTATCCACACAGTAGGTAATGCCAATTATAGGTGCATACAAATTGTGCTTAGGTTCAAGATTTACAAACAGAGCTCGGCTTCTCACTGACTGTCAATCATGCAGGGGAAGGGATGGGAGGGGAAGCGAGAAGGGGTTCCTGCCCCCAGCACTTTAAGGGCTTGAGAATGCCTCTTTGACTCTTTGCATTAAATATTAAAATAAAAAAAATTATAAAAAAGATTTTTATCTTTTTTTTTTAAAGTCTGATAAGCAAATCTAAGCTTTATCATCACAGGGAAAAAAATAATTTGTAATCTTTTCTGAACACCTCAATGTTTTACCTATTGCAATTGCTTACATTTCATTCAGACGCAGACAACATTGATTCTGAGAGATTTTCATAAATATTTTCATAAATGGACTGAGGAAATCATTTAATTGCTCTATTTTCAAGGGGCTATAATGATCCCCCCATAGCAACCCACGGACTCCTTCAACCTTGCCACTTTAAACTTCACAGAGTTCAAAAGCTGAGACTGCAGGTTTTCCATTTATAATGATTCATTAATTCTGTACTAAGCAATGTTCTTGACTGCGAGAAAAATATATCCACTTTAGAAAACATAAATGACAGCTTGCTTCAAATAATTAACACTGATAGTATTGGGGAATCTTCCTTCTCTTTACACCGACACGTTTCATGGAATGTAATTAATGATATCAGAAACTTCCGTGAATGAATCAAAATAAAAGCTGAACGATGTTAACTATAGAGTTTTGAGGCATTGATCTCACTGATTATTCAAAAATGTTTCATTAAAAATGATTCTGCAGAAATCAAAACTGATAGATTTGGACCAAATACGACAATTATTGACTAATGACTTATAATTGAGCTATGACATGATATTTACATGTATAGTGGAAACATTAAAACAAATAAAGAAAATAATTAACAATCTTATCAATTCCTGAAGAAGAACTGATTCCTAAAGTCTAGGGAAACCTTTGAATGCATTTTGTAAAATTCCTTTATTAATTATGGTTAAACAAATATATAGATTTTCCATTGATTTATATGAAAGGGGTTCTACACCATAAGGTTATTTTAGTACTTACCTGCCAGAAAGTAATGAACATGCTTAGGAAGGATCTCTGCTTGTCTTGGGGCTAAACGGCTATGTTCTGACTCATGTAAGATAGAAGCAGCACATCCAGAGTATTCAATCAGTAGCGGGTGTACGAAGGTATAAGAACGTGGTAAATCACGAGCAATATTTCTTGGATAAATGCAGCACACCAAACAAGTATATCCATGCAACGGTGATTTATTCCATGGTGTAAAGAAGAAAAAATACAACTTTTCAGTAGCCTCTCTTGAAAATGGTAGCGACTGAAACATTGTATTTTTTCTTCTATACACTATGCAATAAATCACTGTTTCACAGATATACTAATTTGGTGTGCTGCATTTATCCCAAAAAATATGTTCTGAGTCAACCATAATGTTGTGGCTATGTTTTTGTAAGGGTACGTTCAGACGTCCGCCGCTGAAGGACCTCCTATATGCTGTCTCTATATGTGCCTGCTCGGAGCGTCAATACGCTACTACGAGCAGACACACTGCGATGTGCAAGTCGCCGTGCGCATGCGCAGTATACTCGCACATCGCAGGAGCTCTCGGCCTAGCTCATTGAGCAGGGGAAGCGGCCGCAATGTGTGCGAGTACACCGTGCATGCACGGCGACTCGCACATCGCAGTGTGTCTGCTCGGAGCGGCGTATTTAAGGGCACCAGCGTATTTTAAGGGCACCATACAGAGGTCCTTCAGCGGTGGATCTGCAGCGTAAAATACGCTGTAAATCCGCACGTGTGAATGTACTCTAAAATGGCTATTGCATGTTGGAGTTTCCCCCTCCAACTACAATTCCAATGATTCCTTGTTTGTAAGTGTGAGGTCACTTTTTTCCCTTCCACACATCAGCCACCCAACCCATTGAAACATACCTGTGCTAGCTTCCATGCAAAAGAACTGTGTTTTCTAACCATGGTGCATGTAGCTGTTGCAAAACTACAATTTTTAGCAGCATGATCTCCTACTCAGCAGTTGCTCCACACACTGAAGCAAAGACAGGCTCCCTCTGAACACTTAACTAGTGATGTACTGCAACCTGGGAAACCCATTTTGTATGCTGTTAAAAATAAACATAAGGGCAAATTTCACATAAGAATTGTGAGACCAGCCATCAAACACAGGTACAAACACTATATTATGAACTACACTAACTTAACAGCTTTTGTAGCACAGTCAAATAAAAATGAAAATTCTGGAATATCTTTCTGATACAGCCTCTGCTGTATCCTATTATTAGTGGGGTCCCTCAGAAAAGCCATATTCTGATAAGTTTATCAGCCCTTCTCTCTGCCACTGAAATCAGAAGTTGGCTCAGAGGAAAAAGGCTGACAACAATCCTGCCAGAGAACAATAATGGTTGCAACTTCCTATCCACAATTACAGCCCAGGAGTAAAAACTGCTATTTTAATAAGAAAAATACTCTGTTAGCAGCTTTTTAATCATGTTTGACTTACTGTGAACTTTTAACCTATGGACTTATAGCCCTAACGTATGCAACTTTCTGCTATATGTTAAAGAACACATGCAAATTTTATTTCAGCTTCTACATGAAGGACCAAGTCTGTTGCGATTGTTTCTTACTAATCCCTTGCAGTGAATTTATTACCTCTCTATTAAATGAGTGCCCTGCACAGAATATAATATATGTACATTTATGAATCCTTCAGTATCTTTAAAATAATTTTATTTTACTATTTGACAAATGCAATACATTTGGATTTTTTCCCACAGATTCTTGGCATTGAGTCGGATGTTGGATGTGCCAACCTCATCTATGGATGACACTGTCATTTTGGATGACTTTCCTGTGGTGTACCTGGCTTATGTGTGTCTAGTCTGCTGTAAATGAGATGCTCTGACAGTAATGCTGTGTCCTTCATCACATTATCTGTCTGCTCAATAATACCACACCAGGCTATGACAGGAGCGCTTACCATTCTCACTTGTACAATTGTAAAACAGGTTAATTTTTCAATTTCAAATTTTTTTTTTAGCATGAATTCTTTTTTGAGCCATTCAGTTACATTCCAACATAGGAAGTGATATTTCCAACATTCTTGGTCTGAAAGAATTGGCTTAAAGTGTTGCTGCCATTATTACAAACTTTTGACATGTGTCAGAGACATGTAAAAAGATTAGATCAGTTGGTGTCTCGATCCTGCAACCCCCTACAATTGTTAGGCAAAGCTGGGCTGGGAACTTCACTCCACAGCCTTCTGCTTATACAATTGATTGCAGAAGACGGGCTTCATATACATTTATCAGAAACTGTCTATTGCAGAGGCAGCAGGGGTAAACAAGTGTGGGAACTCACCCAAGATTTTCACTCAAGGGCTTGTCCTGCAGGACTCCTGCTAATAGAAACAGTGTCCCAGCTGTGAAACAAGTGCAGGAACTTCATTCCCATGCGTTCATGCAGGACTTGAGCCCTGAACAGCAGTCATCACTCTATCCAGATCCTCACTTTAAAAAATAACATTAGAAATATTTTGTAGCACTCACCATTATGTAAAATATTCTGTCTTTACTGCATCATAATAAGGGACAATGTGAAGACCTACAAATAAGAGCAACAATTGTTTTCCCCTACAAGTGATTCACCATGATCTAGTTAGGATCTTGTTCTAGGGTTAGTTCTTCAGTGGGATCTGTAGGTAAACCTGGTTTTGCTATTTTGTCGTTTCTGCTGCTTTCCTCCATTTATCTCAATTGCTTGTGTTTCTTTATATGCATCATCAGTTGTTTGTGCCATCATCCATACCATTATCTCCGGCATCTATTGTCTATTGGTGCATAGCTATTTTCGTTCTTGGTTACTGTTAATTTTAATATGTTTCTTTGTATGTATTTTTGTTTTTCTCCCTCTGCCTGCTTCTCATACTGTTTGGCTGTACTATAAGGTAAGGCAACTGCTATGGGTGAAGCCTATAGAAAAAGCCTGCTGTCCAGTGGCTAGACATTGTTTAAACTTTAAAGGGGCATTCCAGTATCAGACAATTGTATTGATATAAAACTCAACCCAAGAGTTATAATTTACTAATATAGTGTTTTCACAAATTGCACTGGTTTCAGCATGCCTAAAATACCCCTTACATGAAGTACTGTAGTCCTTTAATTGCCAGTGTAATGTTGTCTCTAGCTCCTTTGTTCCTCCCTCTCTCTCTTGATGACACATCTTCATCTGTTTTCTCAGGAAGTGTGGCTGGATCTTGTCTCTGAGCTCTAGCCCTATCCCTGAGTGATGTCATCACCTCTGATATATATATATATATATATATATATATATATATATATATATATATATATATATATATATCTTTATTAGGGTATTTAGGGTGCAAATGAGAGCATGCTGTCATGTGGTGAATTATGCTACAAAAGAGATGTTCTGTACAGCTCTGGGCTGGAAACTGGTAGGATTGCTATGGAAGGAGATTAGCAGGATAGGAAGACTATAATAAGGAGCTAAGGGAAAGCAATGCATTTTGGGAATTGTAGTGCTGAGCAACTGATTATTTAGGAAGTACAACCAGAAATTACAGGACTAAGATCCCCAAAACAAATGGATTTTAGAGGTTTAGTAACTGGGGCAGAAAGGTAAGGAATGCTATATGGTTGGGCAGCATTTTTAACCCATTCAGGACCCATGACGTAACGTTACGTCCCGACACCCTGGGTCTTAAGGACCCATGACGTACAGTTACGTCATGGGCAGTTCTGGTCCCCGCCGTGCGCCAGGAAGAAATCATTCAGCAGGCATCCCGTGCAAATGCCCAGGGGGGTCATCAGACCCCCCCATGTCGGCGATCGCGGCAAATCGCAAGTGAATTCACACTTGCGATTTGCGCGATTCCGGGTCATTACGGGTCTATAGTGACCCAGTGACCCGGAATGTTAGGGGGATCGCAGGTGTCTAAGACACCCAGGATCCCCCTGAAGCGATAGGAGTGAGGTGGCACGGGTGCCACCCCTCCTATCCCTGCTATTGGTGGTCTAGACGCGACCACCAATAGCAGATCGGGGGCGGGGGGGTTTACTTTTGTTTTCCCCGTCCTGCCCACCCACAATGGGCGGGGCAGGACAGGGAAACGACGCGGACCGTCGCCAAAGATCCACTTACCGATCCGGGCGGGCTACGGAGGCTGAAGGCGACGGAGATCGGTGGGCGGCGATGACGTGCGGCTGGATCCGACGGAAGCCGGTGAGTTGCCTAGCAACATCTGGAGGGTACAGTTTGAGACCATTATACAGTGGTCTCTAACTGTAGCCCTCCAGATGTTGCAAAACTACAACTCCCAGCATGCCCAGACAGCTGTTTGGGCATGCTGGAATATGTAGTTTTGCAACAGCTGGAGTGCTGCAGTTTGAGACCACTATATAGGGGTTCCTAAACTGTAGCCCTCCAGATCTTGCAAAACTACAACTCCTAGCATGCCCAAACAACTGTTTGCTGTCAGGGCATGCTGGGAATTGTAGTTTTGCAACAGCTGAAGGACCACAGTTTGGAGATCACTTTGCAGTGTTCTCTAAAACTGTAGTCCTCCAGAAGTTGCAAAACTGCAAATCCCAGCATGTCCAAACAGCAATCAGCTGTCTCTGCATGCTGGGAGTTGTAGTTGCGTACCTCCAGCTATTGCATAACTACATCTCCCAGCATGCCCTTTGGCGATCAGTACATGCTGGGAGTTGTAGTTTTGCAACAGCTGGAGGCAGACTGGTTGGAAAATACTGTTAGGTAACAGAACCTAACTGAAGGTTTTCCAACCAGTGTGTCCCCAGCTGTTGCAAAAGTACAACTCCCAGCATGCACGGTCTGTCAGTACATGCTGGGAGTTGTAGGTTTGAAACAGCTGGAGGTTTGCCCCCCCCATGTGAACGTACAGGGTACATTCACACGGGCAGGCTTACAGTAAGTTTCCTGCCTCAAGTTTGGGCTGCGGCAAATTTTTCGCCGCAGCTCAAACTCCTAGCGGGAAACTCACCGTAACACGCCAGTGCGAATGTACCCTAAAAACACTACACTAACACATAATAAAGAGTAAAACACAACATATACACCCCCTTACACTGTCTCTCCCCCCCCCCCCCAGTAAAAATGAAAACCGTATTGTATGGCAGTGTTTCCAAAACGGAGCCTCCAGCTGTTGCAAAACAACAACTCCCAGCATTTCTGGACAGCCACTGACTGTCCAGGCATGCTGGGAATTTAGCAACAGCTGGAGGCACCCTGTTTGGGAATCACTGGCGTAGAATACCCCTATGTCCACCCCTATGCGATCCCTAATTTAGTCCTCAAATGCGCATGGAGCTCTCTCACTTTGGAGCCCTTTCGTATTTCAAGGAAACAGTTTAGGGCCACATATGGGGTATCGCCGTACTCGGGAGAAATTGCACTACAAATTTTGGGGGGCTTTTTCTCCTTTTACCCCTTATGAAAAGGAAAAGTTGGGGCTACACCAGCTTGTTATTGTAAAAAAAAATAAAAAAATTTACACTAACATGCTGGTGTTGCCCTATACTTTTAATTTTCACAAGCGTTAAAAGGAAAAAAAGACCCCTAAAATTTGTAATGCAATTTCTCCTGAGTACTAAGGCCTAAATTTTACAGCGGTTCTGACATAAACGCAAAAAAATAAATACCCACATGTGATCCCATTTTGAAAACTACACCCCTCATGTAATGTAATAAGGGGTACAGTGAGCATTTACACCCCACAGGTGTCTGACAGATTTTTGGAGCAGTGGTCCGTGAAAATGAAAAATTTTATTTTTCATTTGCATAGCCCACTGTTCCAAAGATCTGTCAAACAACTAGTGGGGTGTAAATACTCACTGCACCCCTTATTACATTCTGTGAGGGGTGTAGTTTCCAAAATAGGGTCACATGTGGGGGGGTCCACTGTTCTGGCACCACGGGGGGCTTTGTAAACGCACATGGCCCCTGACTTCCATTCCAAACAATTTTTTTCCCAAAAGCTCAATGGCACTCCTTCTCTTCTGAGCATTGTAGTGAGCCAGCAGAGCACTTGACGTCCACACATGGGGTATTTCCATACTCAGAAGAGATGGGGTTACAAATTTTGGGGGGTATTTTCTGCTATTAACCCTTGCAAAAATGTGAAATTTGGGGGAGAAGCACACATTTTAGTGAAAAAAATAATTTTTTTTTTACATATGCAAAAGTTGTGAAACACCTGTGGGGTATTAAGGCTCACTTTATTCCTTGTTACGTTCCTCAAGGGGTCTAGTTTCCAAAATGGTATGGCATGTGTTTTTTTTTTTTTTTTGCTGTTCTGGCACCAAAGGGGCTTCCTAAAGGCAACATGCCCCCCAAAAACCATTTCAGAAAAACGTACTCTCCAAAATCCCCTTGTCGCTCCTTCCCTTCTGAGCTCTCTACTGCGCCCGCCGAACAATTTACATAGACATTTGAGGTATGTGCTTACTTGAGACAAATTGGTCTACAAACATAAGTATAAATGTTCTCCTTTTAACCCTTGTAAAAATTCAAAAATTGGGTCTACAAGAACATGCGAGTGTAAAAAATGAAGATTGTGAATTTTCTCCCTCACTTTGCTGCTATTTCTGTAAAATACCTAAAGGGTTAAAATGCTGAGTGAATGTCATTATGAATACTTTAGGGGGTGCAGTTTTTATAATGGGGTAATTTTTCGGGTATTTCTAATATGAATACCCTTCAAATCCACTTCAAACCTGAACTGGTCCCTGAAAAATAGTGAGTTTGAAAATTTTTTGAAAAATTGGAAAATTGCTGCTGAACTTTGAAGCCCTCTGATGTCTTCCAAAAGTAAAAACACATCAATTTTATGATGCAAACATAAAGTAGACATATTGTATATGTGAATCAAAAATTTTTTTATTTGTAATATCCATTTTCCTTACAAGCAGACAGCTTCAAAGTTAGAAAAATGCTAAATTTGCAAATTTTTCATCAAATTTTGGGATTTTTCACCAAGAAAGGATGCAAGTTACCACAAAATTTTACCACCATGTTAAAGAAGAATATGTCACAAAAAAACAGTCTCGGAATCAGAATGAAAGGTAAAAGCATCCCAGAGTTATTAATGCTTAAAGTGACAGTGGTCAGATGTGCAAAAAATGGCCGGGTCCTACAGTGAAAATTGGCTGGGTCCTTAAAGGGTTAATGTTTTTTTTTTCTTCTTCTTTTTATTACCTAAAGTTGGAGTACCCCTTCAAGAAATAATAGAGCAACTGTACCATGCAGAGTCCTCAAAATAAGAATTCATATTTTTTTTCCACAAAATTTGCAATGTTTATTAAAAAAGACATGTCAGAGCAAAAACAAGGCAATAGTAAAGAACATTGTCACACACAGGTACAGACATTATATTATCAACTACACTAACTGTAGTTCTAGGAGCTGCAATCTCTCTCTTTCATCTCTCCTGTTCCTGAGGTCCAGTGCAGTCAAGACTTACAGAGTGTGTCCAGAGCATTGGAGGCCTCAAGCCTAAAGTCTGCAGCCACTTGTCAATTGCAAGTAAGCTAAAGTCATCTAATTGTCAGTCATCAAGTCAGTCAAGTCAAGTCTACTGTCTAGTCACCGTGGCCTTTATTATAGTCAGTCTACTTACTGCAAGTCCCAACAAGCCTGCGAGGTCTCTCTGTGTCACTGGCCACCTCTCTGGTATACTTGCTGAACTGTATAGACTGTACGACCTGTCTAACCTCAGTAAAAGCTGCCGTTACCCTTAACCTGGCCTTGGACCTGCCTGACCTAGGACTAGCGGTAGTACCTTCGGGTTGTTAAATAGGAAAAGCACGCCCTGGTGTCATGAACATGAAGGGGTTAATACCATCTACCCCTGGGCATCACCATCTGCCCCTTAAACCTCACCTCACCACATGTGTCTATATGAAAGAAAACTACAGAATGACCAAACCTGTGTAGTCTGACAGGTGTATGAAGTAACAGATGACTGCAAGGTTAGGCTACACGCAGGGTTTGTTTGTATGCCATAACCATCGAGATATATAGCTCTGCACTGGAGCTGTATACACAAAACCATAGTGTATTTTTAATCCAAACTTGTTTGCAAAGTGGCTTTATTTTAAGCAATAATAAAATAACATTTTGCATCATTTAGGGCTTTCAGTAAGTAACTAGTAGATAAGCAGTAATATAAAAAATGGAAGGAGCTCTTGGAATAAATAAAGTGTAAAATCTAATTTAGTGTATTCCACTTGTGCTTGTAATCCTGGGCTAGAGATTTCCATGATAAATGTTTGATGAAGCCCGCTACATATGAAGGAATGTAGACGCAGTGATTCCAATAACTATGTATAGCATGCTGTGACTCAGTCATCCTTATAGAGCGGGGAGTGAAGTGTTTTACAAGTTGCTTTCCAGGAGTGTAGTATGATCCTTGGAGAATTTACAAGGATCGCATGCTTTATTGCTTCTTGTTCAATAAACTGCTGTTCACATTTATCTGTAACTTGTTCTTCCCAGAATAAATTTCGAGTAACATCTAATAAATAATATGCTTGTGTTTGCAGAGGGCTAGTAAATCTTCTTGTCTGTTACCGAAAGTAAAACATTAAAACTTATTGGTACTGTAGACTTGCCAGAGAACTCCGGTTCCATTAATACTGACGGATCTGGGTTCCTGTGCGACTCCTCCAGGATTCTCCTCCAGAGCCCAAGCTAACGCCATAGTCTTTAATTAAAATCTGTAAATATAAAATATGGAAACACAGCAGGAGTTGATGTGCTCCATTCTTTTACTTCTGTTACATGGAACATTTATCTGAACTCAGCGGGCGACGTTCTGATCAAACCATTTTTAGCCCGGAACGCTCTTACAGATTGCGCATTCTATGTAATTGCAGAAGGATGCTTTGGTCGGAGATCCTCCAAACTTTATTGCTAATTTTGGCAATAAACCTGCTAATGAGTTAACTGTAGAACATTAGTGAATCAAGCAATAAGAATCCATCTGTTTATAACATTTTTTCACAACTCTCCGGAGTATACTAAGTTTACACACCCTGCTGGTTCTGTGCTGAATTTCTTCAATAAAATATATTTTTAGGAATTTTGAAATGCCGTTACTTCTCTGAGTGTGAACTTAATAGCAGACCTCGATCCAGATGTTCTGGTCTAGAATAGAGATGTCATATACCTGTTTTTGGAGCACATACGCGAGTTTCCTGATCTATTGCTGTGTCCGGTCAAAAGGTCTATTGACATTCAAGGGGTTAATATCAATTTTCAAAATGGCTAAACTAATGTTCCCCAGCCAGTGTTCCTTGAGCTGTTGCAAAACTACAACTCCGAGCATGCCCTGGAAATCAAACGCTGTCTGGGCATGCTGGGAGTTGTAGTTTTGCAACAGCTCGAAGTACACTGGTTGGGAAACACTAGTCTGCACTGTGACATTACAGTATGCATTGTCACTTAGCTCTATCCTGTCTAACAAATGCTGGCCTATGACATCACTGTAATTATCCTTGAACTGTGACATCACTAGGTCCAATACCTGAGCACAATGATATATTGAGTGTTGCCTTTATTATCTCTGTTGTATGACATCACTAAGGTCCATAGCCATTAGTAGGGCAGTCACTGTTAAAGCGTACCTGTCATTTCAGGTGACTTTGCAGTATAAGCTTTCCTATGCATCCCTGAGAAGCAGCATTATTTCTGACCATTGTATAATGTGTATATGGTATTTTACAGAAGATTTCTTCTCTGCAGGCTTCATCTCTAATTTGTAGTTCTCCCAGAGCTGGTGGACAGAGCCCCCTCCTACTACCTTTATAGACTGCTATTGTTTGTCTTGCAAACAAAGGACAATGTTGAGCTGATTTTCAAATATTATTTTAAATGCAGGGTGGGGTAGGAAAAAAGTTTAATGACAGGAGAAAGGATCATTTTTGTCTAATAATATATATTACAAAGCTTCTTATATTCGCATGTGCTATTTATCTATGCAAAGTTTGTTCAAATAACAGTGTCTGTTAAACCATTTGACATTGGTAAGAGCATCATTCCCATACTGTTATATCAGTGTGTGCATTATTCCCAAACTACGACATCATTGTCATATTACCCATATGTAATTAATGTACTTTCCTGTGCATTTTCCCTGTTTTGTGACATACTGTGATAAGCATTACTGTGTTGAGACATCATAATGTGCTTTACCACGTACTGTGACGTCACTGAGACTATTACTCTTGTACTTTTACCTCACTCACCCCATGCTGAGACAGCACTATCCTTTGACTTACTGCCTGTGAGTAAAAATCATTATCATTTCTGTTATTTGACTTCTTCTTATTATCTCCTAGCCGGCACTGTGACTACATAGTTTACTATTCCAGTACTGTGACATCAATCGGTTTATTATCCCTGTAGTGGGATAACATTGTGTGCATTATCAATGTTCTGGGACATCACTGTCAGAATTATTCATGTGTAGTGACATCACTGTGTGCATTTTCATCACCAAAACAGTGACTATAGCAGCATCATAGATCTAGTTCCTGATCTTAATTATGACTTTGGCTATCATAGTTGCATGTTATTCAGTATCTGATATAGTAAAGCAATTCTTGACAATTATTTTTATTAAAAGGAAAACTATCACCCTGATCACCCACACTAAACACTGGGTTATAGCATGGGCGACCAGGAGTCCAATGAAGGGTTACTTAGTAAATTTGTTCCAGTTGTGCCTGTGGTATCACCTGGCAAACGTCCGTTGCTGTATTCAGTTAACTGCGCGCAGAAGGTGGGGTCCCGATGACTGGCCGCCCCTGCCTCTGTCAGTCTCCTTCTACTGCCGTACCGTCAATTTGCATAATCTTCCTCTAAGACTCCCAGTGATATGAAGTCACCTGTCACGTGAGCACTCCGCTCTGTAGCTGGAGTGCATGCACCAACGGACTATACAGCTCTCACGTTGTAATGACGTCCTGCCGACTGGTTCCCTTTAACTAGGTCCTGACCACAGTTAGGCTGGGTTCACACGGCAGAATGTCTGCATTGAATTCTGCATGGAATTCTGCATAAAAATTCTTCATGAATTTATAGCCATTAACACAGCAGAATTTCCGCTGCAGTAATTTCATTGAAGTGAATTGGCTGCAAATCCATTCAGAATTGTCATGCAGAATTTATGTGAAACTGGCCTTAGATAGAAAAAAAAATTCTCTGGAATACCCCTTTAGGACTAAAATATAGTCAGAACAGATACATGCATTAGCTAGTGACCCCTCTATGGCTTGTCCGCATGTTATGACCCAAGGTGCTCAGCAGCATAAGTGGCGGGTAGAGCACATCAAGAAACGGTGTTTCTGTAGGACGAGAGTTGTTAAGGAAACAACTTATAGTCCATTGTAGCAGGAGGGGGTAAAAAATTACCACGTAAGGCCCTACTCTCGCCCTATTAATTCCCTTCTTGACAAGTGTTACTCGCTCTAAAAATGGCGAACCCCACACAGGAAATTCTCCCTATTTCCCCCTAAAAACCCTGTGAAATGGCAGTGTTTGTAGGGGGAAATAGGGAGAGCTTCATGTGTGGGGCCGTCCTTTTTAGGGCGAGTAACACTTGCCAAGAAGGGAATTAATAATGCGAGAGTAGGGCCTTATAGGGGAAGTTTTTACCCCGACCGGTTACAATGGACCCTACGTTGTTCCCTTCCACCTTTTAGAGGTCTTTGCATCACATCAATACTTGGTGGTGTAGGTGACACATGGTGTGTTTTTGCACACCTTTCCTTTTGCTTGATTTCAAAAAATTATTTTGGGTACATACGTTTTATGCTAAGAAAAGTAAAGTTTTCGCTAATGCATATCCTCAATACTTACTTGTGGTCTGATGCCAAGGAATGGCTGTAACTGGGGAGCAGCGCCTTATTCATGAAGTGTTGGTGTGGCACCATGGTCAATCTACTCTGATGCATCAGGCATTGGTGGGTCGAAATCCTGGATGACCCATGCCTGTTTCATCTTCACAAAGGTCAGTCTCTCCATTTCTCGTGGACAGACGAGTTCTCCTTGGGGTTATTATGGCCCCCGCCACACTAAACAACCGCTCTGATGGCACACTACTAGTCGGCAGGACAGCTTTTCCAGGGCAGTTGCGGCCACAAATCATGTTTGGCTGCCCAGAAGTCCAGCGTATCTTCAAGGTGTGTTGGCAGGGCCATGTCAAGTTATGCCACCACCTGCTGGTTCAGGTCCTGCTCCAGGTCTACCTGCTGCTGATGAGTTGCTTCACTATGCAGGTGAAGAAAGGTACTCATCAGCGACTGTAGACTCAGGCTGCTGATTATGGCACTGCTACTGCTCCTGCCACCCCACCCCTCCCCAGCAGCCATGGCAGTGGAAGGTGAGAGCAGAGGGCCCCCCTAGTCAGACCTGTGGGAGGATGGACAATGGCACAGATAGGCATCGGCCAACTGACTATGTAGGATGGCTCTGTAGTAGGTCAGTTTGTCCTCCCTCTCAGTAGGTATAAAAAAAGGCCCCCATTTTGTGCCGGCAGCGAGGGTCCAATAAGGAGGAGAGCCAGAAGTCATCCTGCTGCTGAATAGTGACAATTCGGTGGTCACTACACAAGCAAGTGAGCATGCATCGTGCCATTTGTGCAAGTGACTCGGATGGACTCCCTACCTCCATCTCGAGTGCATACTGCCATGATGTGTCTGGGCCCTCTATTAGACATGTGCAATTTGTTTCGTAACGAAAATGGAACGAAAAGAGTTTTCCCGTTTTCGGGTGTTTGTTACGAAAAGAATGCACGAAAAAAAAAATCACAAAAAGCATCCGAATACGAATATACAGTTAACGAATGCATTCGTTAACTAACGCATAACGAATATGCATGTTAACGAACAATGAATGCATTCGTTATCAGTATACCGAATGTCGGGGCCATGCATCAACTGCTATCCGGCAGCGCATAATGCTTAAGCTGCTGTTGGATAGCAGTTGAAGCAGCCCGGGCAGGTTCACTCACCTTTCCGTGCTGCCTTCCTCCGGTGGGTCCTGGGCTGGGACGGGGCCTTCATACGGGTCTCCCTCTGACGTCATCATGACGCCGTTGCGCACGCCGTTCTGTCATCCAATAGGAACGGCGTGCGGCAGCGACGTGATGACGTCGCTACGGAGGCCCAGTAAGGCCTTGCGGCAGACAACGGAGGACCGGAGAAGACCAGGAGAGCCCAGCAGAGTACTGAAGAGGACTATTAGAGCTCAGTGGAGTCCCGGGGACACCATCGGGAGCAGCGGGGACAGGTGAGCAGGACTTTACTTTTTTACATTGCACAAATCCCTCAACATACGAATTACCATCGTATGTTGAGGGATCACTAGACATGTGCAGAACCAAAAATCAGAATTAACGAATGCATTTGTTGTTTTTAACAATGCATCCATTTTTTAAATGAATGCATCCGAAAACGGAAAAAAATTTTCGCGGATGCATCCGAAAACCAAATATGACGAATGCACAGCATTCCGAATATTCACAGAACCGAAAATTAAAAAAAAAACTAACATTAACAAAACGAAAAAAACTAAATTTTTGGTTCTGCACACGTCTACCCTCTATCTCCTCTAGCTGCTCCTGCTCCTCCTCTCTTGTCAGATGACTAGAAAAATCACCCATCTCATGAAACCTAAACTGTGCTCCACTGTGCCCCTCCCCCTCCAGTTCAGCCCCCACAGGGCTCATGTCGCCCTGAGATATAGGCGCCACATCTCCAGTGCCCTGACCAGCAATTGTTTCCAACATGTGTTGTAGTAAATGAAGTAATGGAATGACGTCATTCATCCCGTAATCCTGGCGACTGACTAATAATGTGGCTTTCTCAAAGGGCCTGTGCAAAGGGCAGGTGTCACATATGAGCTGCCACTGGTTGACAATGAAGTTACACAGGGGAGTCCCCCTATCCGCTTGGATCATCAAGAAATCAGAGATGGCTTTTCTCTGTTCGTATAGTCGGTCCAACATATGGAGGGGGGAATTTCAAATTGTGGAAACGTCGCAAATCAGACTATATTGGAGGATACCGTTCTAACGCTGCAGCTCAAGGAGGGTGTGCTTTGAGGTGTACGAGTGGATGAAGTGCATGCAAAGTTTCCTTCCCATTTTTAGGATGTCTTGCAGATGGGAGGAACACTTCAGGAACCGCTTGACAACCAGATTGAACACATGTGCCATGCAGGGCGCATGTCTCAGGCATCCTTGTCGCAGTGCAGACAGTGCAGGCTGGACCACCACATCGAAGCCACGGTTCTCCCAGGCCGTTTTATGGTGACAGTGCATATGTTGACGCAGGGGCGTGGTGCCATCTTCTGGATGCTTGATGAAAAACTGCCACACCGCCGAGTAGCTAATTTTCCCACCAACAGTCCACACTGATTGACTGCTACTGCCGCCGTCTCCAGGAACCCCTGTTCCACTAACTCCTGGGAAGGTAGGCTGCCGCTAAGCAGGTGGTCTACCCCAGGCACGTTTGGCTCCAGATTTCCACTTCTGCCACCATGCTGACTGCCAAACATGCTACCATCTTGCTGGCTCAGCTGCTGCCTCACAGGCAACTTGCAACCCTCTTCTCATGATGATGAAGCCCCTTCTGCACCCAGCTCCCAAGTGCGATTGGCTTCATCATCATCGAGTTGTGTCTGCACGTCACTGATATAATCCTCAGGTTCTCAACAGTGTCTGCTTCAGCGGCCTGAATGCTGGCAACACCACCTTCCACGCCAATCTCCTCATCACTACTTGCCCAGATGTCTCCTCCACTTCTTAGCTGGGCAGTAGCTGCTGACTGTGCTCTAGATCATCCTCACTAAATAGTGGAGCTGAACACTAATATACTTCTATGGGGGAGGGAACAGCATAGGAAAGAGGCAATACGCTCAGGTTACACTTAATAGAGGACAATGGGGGATATTTATCAAAACCTGTCCAGAGGAAAAGTTGCCCAGTTGCCCATAGCAACCAATCAGATCACTTCTTTTATTTTTAACAAGGCCTCTGCAAAATGAAAGAAGCGATCTGATTGGTTGCTATGGGCAACTGGCAACTTTTCCTCTGCACAGGTTTTGATAAATCTCCCCCAATATGCTTTTAGTGCTCTGCTCACCCTTACTGGCTGGCTACTATTAGCTTTTCAGTTGTTGTACACACCAGTGCTGCAACACACAGTCACTGTGTACTACACCCTAAATTGCACTTTCTCTCTCAATCTCACTCCCTTCCCTTTCAGTGTTTCTAGGCTGGATTTGGGCTTTTCTGTGCAACACACTGCTCTCAGTCCCTCTCTCTCTCTGTAATAGAATGCTGATACTGTATGACTGGCCTCAAGATGGCTGCCGATTTTATAGAGCTGTGACATCACAGGGGTGGCTGGCTGCTGATAGGCTGCATGCTGCATGTGATTCAGGGTCATCTTGTCGACCCTTGTTCCCAGGATTCCTTGCCCCATGTCCTCACATGTGGATCCGCCATTTTAGATACCCGGCCCCTGGAGCCTGGACTGCACTAAATGGAGTTTAACCCCTTAAAGACTTAGCCCTTTTTCACCTTAAGGACTCGGCTGTTTTTTGCAATTCTGACCACTGTCACTTTAAACATTATTAACTCTGGAATGCTTTTACTTATCATTCTGATTCCGAGATTGTTTTTTCGTGACATATTCTACTTTAACATAGTGGTAATATTTTATGGTAACTTGCATCCTTTCTTGGTGAAAAATCCCAAAATTTGATGAAAAAAATGAAAATTTAGCATTTTTCTAACTTTGAAGCTCTCTGCTTGTAAGGAAAATGGATATTCAAAATATAATTTTTTTTTGGTTCACATATACAATATGTCTACTTTATGATTGCATCATAAAATTGATGAGTTTTTACTTTTGGAAGACACCAGAGGGCTTCAAAGTTCAGCAGCAATTTTTCAATTTTTCACAAAATTTTCAAACTCGGTATTTTTCAGGGACCAGTTCAGTTTTGAAGTGGATTTGAAGGGTCTTCATATTAAAAATACCCCATAAATGACCCCATTATAAAAACTTCACCCCTCAAAGTATTCAAAATGACATTCAGTCAGTGTTTTACCCCCTTAGGTGTTTCACAGGAATAGCAGCAAAGTGAGGGAGAAAATTCACAATCTTCATTTTTTACACTAGCATGTAGACCCAATTTTTGGAATTTTGCAAGTGGTAAAAGGAGAACATTTTTACTTGTATTTGTAGCTCAATTTCTCTCGAGTAAGCGCATACCTCATATGTCTATGTAAAGTGTTCGGCGGGCGCAGTAGAGGGCTCAGAAGGGAAGCAGCGACAAGGGGATTTTGGAGAGAACATTTTTCTGAAATGGTTCTCTGGGGGCATGTCACCTTTAGGATGCCCCTAGGGTGTTATAATAGCAAAAAAAAAAAAAAAAAACACGGCATACCATTTTGGAAACAAGACCCCTTGAGAAACGTAACAAGGGATAAAGTGATCCTTAATACCCCACAGGTTTTTCATGACTTTTGCAAATGTAAAAAAAAATAAAAATAATTTTACCTAAAATGCTTGTTTTCCCAAAAATTTTACATTTTTAAAAAGGGTAATAGCTGAAAATACCCCCCAAAATGTGAAGCCCAATTTCTCCCAATTCAGAAAACACCCCATATGGGGGTGAAAAGGGCTATGCTGGCGCACTACAGGTCTCAGAAGAGGAGAAGTCACATTTGGCATTTTGGAAGCCAATTTTGCTCTGGGGGTATGCCACATTTAGGAAGCCCCTATGGTGCCAGGACAGCAAAAAAAAAACCCACATGGCATACTATTTTGGAAACTAGACCCCTTGATGAACGTAACAAGGGGTTAAGTGAACCTTTATACCCCACAGGTGTTTCACGACTTTTTCAAATGAAAAAAAAAAAAAAAAATTTTTTTACCTAAAATGCTTGTTTTCCCAAAAATGTTACATTTTTTAAAAGGGTAAAAGCAGAAAATACCCCCCAAAATTTGTAACACAATTTCTCCCGAGTACGGTGATACCCCCTATGTGACCCTAAACTGTTGGCTTGAAATACGACAGGGCTCCAAAGTGAGAGCGCCATGCCCATTTGAGGCCTAAATTAGGGACTTGCATAGAGGTGGACATAGGGGTATTCTACGCCAGTGATTCCCAAACAGGGTGCCTCCAGCTGTTGTAAAACTCCCAGCATGCATGGACAGTCAGTGGCTGTCTGGTAATACTGGGAGTAGTTGTTTTGCAACAGCTGGAGGCTCCGTTTTGGAAACAGTGGCGTACCAGACGTTTTTCATTTTTATTGGTATGTGTATATGTAGTGTTTTTTACTTTTTATTTTGTTTTGTGTTAGTGTAGTGTAGTGTTTTTAGGGTACAGTCGCACGGGCAGGGGTTCACAGTAGTTTCTCGCTGGCAGTTTGAGCTGCGGCAGAAAATTTGCCGCAGCTCAAACTTGCAGCCGGATACTTACTGTAAACCTCCGCCCATGTGAGTGTACCCTGTACGTTCACATTGGGGAGGGGGGGGGGGGAACATCCAGCTGTTGCAAAACTACAACTCCCAGCCTGCGCTGACAGACTGTACATGCTGAGAGTTTTAGTTTTGAAACAGCTGTAGGCACACTGGTTATGTATCACTGAGTTTGTGACCTAACTCAGTGTTTCACAACCAGTGTGCCTCCAGCTGTTGTAAAATTACAACTCCCAGCATATACGGTGCATGCTAAGAGTTGTAGTTTGCAACAGCTGGAGGCACACCGGTCGTGAAACACTGAGTTAGGTAAAAAAAACTCTGAGTTTCACAACCAGTGTGCCTTCAGCTGTTGCAAAACTACAACTCTCAGCAGTCACCGACAGCCAACGGGCATGCTGGGAGTTGTAGTTATGCAACCAGCAGATGTTCCACTACAACTCCCAGCATGCACTTTAGCTGTTTGTGCAAACTGGGAGTTGTAGTTATACAACAGCTGAAGGTACACTTTTCCATAGAAAAAATGTGCCTCAAGCTGTTGCAAAACTATAAGTCCCAGCATGCCCATAAGGGAATGCTGGGAGTTGTGGTGGTCTGCCTCCTGCTGTTGCATAACTACAGCTTTCAGCATGCCCTTTTTGCATGCTGGGAACTGTTGCTAAGCAACAGCAGGAGGCTGTCAATCACCTCCAACTGCTGCTCCCAGGTCAGTCCCTCGCCGCCGCTGCCGCTCCTGGGGCCCCGATTCCAACAGGGACGCTGGGGATCGGGGTCCCCAGCTGCCGGGGTCCACGTCCTGCACCCGCTCACGTCCTCCGGAAGAGGGGCGGAGCGGGTTGCGGGAGTGACATCCGCAGCAGGTGCCCTGATTGGTCGGCCGGTAAACCGGCCAAAGAATCAGGGCGATCGTGAGGTGGCACCAGTGCCACCTCCCCCCTGCTGGCTATGGCTGTTCGGGGCCATCAGAGACGGCCCCGATCAGCCAGTAATTCCAGGTCACCGGGTCACTGGAGACCCCATTGACCCGGAATCGCCGCAGATCGCTGGACTGAGCGACCCCCCTGGGCGATATGCCTGATGCCTGCTGAACAATTTCAGAAGGCATCCGGCTCCGGTCCCCAACCGGCTAGCGGTGGGGACCGGAATTCCCACGGGCGTATGGATACGCCCTGCGTCCTTAAGGACTCGGAATGCAGGGCGTATCCATACGCCCTACGTTCTGAAGAGGTTAATGAAGCGATTTGTTCGATCGAATCGTGTCGATATTCACATTCGTTACAAATACAATTTTTCCTGAAATTCGTAATGAATTTGGAATCGTCAGATTCGATTCGCTCATCCCTAATTATATTGCACAACAGAATGTGAAGACATTCCTTACAGTGCACTGCGGTCATAACTTGCAAGAAAACGTCTGCTATTCTTAGCAT
Source organism: Hyla sarda (assembly GCF_029499605.1). Taxonomy (NCBI): domain Eukaryota; kingdom Metazoa; phylum Chordata; class Amphibia; order Anura; family Hylidae; genus Hyla; species Hyla sarda. The sequence continues at coordinate 69,366,354 of NC_079189.1, read as the reverse complement.
AATTAAAAGTTAATTGTTATTATTGTAAGCAGTAATGGAAGCAGTAAGTACTTTAAAGAGAGGATATAAAAGCACAAAACACATTGCAGTGAAAAGGATCGCTAGCTGATTCAGCTGACAGGTAAATGGTATGCAAAAAGTTGCTTACATAGAAAGGCAATGATATGTGGCTATGTTAACACTCAGGACTTTGTTGTATGTCATCAGCGTTTCCTCTTCTATACCCATACAAGATAAAGATTTTGCTCACAAATACTTCTTTCCACATTTGCCTCCGTGAGAGGAGTTCCTTTAAAGCAGAGGTTTCAAACGGTGGCCCTCCAGATGTTGCAAAACTTCAACTCCCAGCATGCTCGGACAGCCGTTGGCTGTGCAGGCATGCTGGGACTTGAAGTTTTGCAACATCTGGAGGGTCAATGTTTGAGACCAGTGATTTAAAGTATTGGTCCGGTGATAAACAACTTTTGCCCTATCCACAGCATAAAGTATTATTGTCTGACTGAAGGGGGTGTGACTCACCCATAATCTCCTGAAGGGGACCTGGCTCTCTGAGGGGAGCATGTGCTGCAAACGGTATGTGCGCCGTTCATTTCTATTGTCGGAGATGCACTCGCGTCTTTTTGGCGCTCCCAAAGAGAACGAATGGAGCATGTGCTGTCTGCAGCAGAGATCCTTCAGAGAGCCAGGTCCCCTTAAAGGGGTACTCTGCTGTAAACATCTTATCCTCTATCCAAAGGATAGGGATAAGATGTAAGATCGCCGGAGTTAGATCTATGGGCCAGCAGCGGTGGCATTCGGAACACGGAAGCTTGCAGCTTCCGCGTACGTGAAGTCACGCCACACCCCCTCCATTTATGTCTATGACATTAATGGAGGGGGCGTGGTGTCCGGCATTGCCAGTCATCGGGCACGGAGCGGACTATGCTCCATGCACCGAATGACAGGGGTGCCGCAGCGAAGATCGGATAGGGAATAAAATGGATAGGGGATAAGATGTTTACAGCAGAGTACCCCTTTAACCACTTAGGGACCACGGGTTTACAGGTAAGCTCTGATGCCCTGGTATTTAAGGACCAAGGGCATACCTGTACGCCAGTAGGAATTTCGGTCTCCGCCGCGCGCCGGGCAGGGACCAGACCGGGGTCACTGCTGATATCGATCAGCAGGCACCCCGTGCAAATGCCAAGGGGGGTCCTGAGACCCCCCCATATCGGTGATCACCGCAAATCGCCGGTGAATTCACACCGGCGATTTGCGGCGATTCGGGGTCATATGGGTCTCCAGTGACCCGGAAAATAAGGGGGATCGGGGTAGTCCAAGATCCCCCTGAAGGGATAGGAATGAGGTGGCAGGGGTGCCACCCCTCCTAACCCTGCTATTGGTCGTTCAGAAGCGATGACCAATAGCAGAGTGGGGGCGGGGGGGTTAACGTTCGGAGGCACATTGGTTGGAAAATACTGAGTTAGGTAACAGAACCTAACTGAAGGATTTCCAACCAGTGTGCCTCCAGCTGTTGCAAAACTACAACTCCCAGCATGCAAGGACTGTCAGTACATGCTGGGAGTTGTAGTTTTGAAACAATTGGAGGTTTGCCCCCACATGTGAATGTACAGGGTACATTCACACGGGCGGGTTTACAGTGAGTTTCCTGCTTCAAGTTTGAGCTGCAGAAAATTTTTAGCCGCAGCGAAAATTCCTAGCGGGAAACTCACCGTAACCCCCCACCAGTGTGAATGTACCCTAAAAACACTACACTACACTAACACATAATAAAGGGCAAAACACTACATATACACCCCTTAAACTGTCCCCCCAATAAAAATGAAAAACGTATCGTACGGCAGTGTTTCCAAAACGGAGCCTCCAGCTGTTGCAAAACAACAACTCCCAGCATTTCCAGACAGCCACTGACTGTCCAGGCATGCTGGGAGTTTAGCAACAGCTGGAGGCATCCTGTTTGGCAATCACTGGCGTAGAATACCCCTATGTCCACCCCAATGCAATCCCTAATTAAGTCCTCAAATGCACATGGCGCTCTCTCACTTCGGAGCCCTGTTGTATTTCAAGTAAACAGTTTAGGGCAACATATGGGGTATTTCCGTACTCGGGAGAAATTGCACTACAAATTTTGGGGGCTTTTTCTCCTTTTACACCTTATGAAAAGTAAAAGTTGGGGGCTACACCAGCCTGTTAGTGTAAAAAAAAAAAAAATTTTTACACTAACATGCTGATGTTGTCCCATACTTTTTAATTTCACAAGTGGACCCCCAAAATTTGTAACGCAATTTTTCCTGAGTACGGAAATACCCCATATGTGGGCGTGGCTGATTTTACAGCAGTTCTGACATAAACTTAAAAAAAACATTTCACTAAATTACATTTCGCTGGTGTTATCCTAAATTTTTCACTTTTACAAGGGAAAATAGGAAAAAGCCCCCCCAAAATTTGTAACCCCATTTCTTTTGAGTAAGAACATACCCCATATGTGGATGTAAAGTGCTCTGCTGGTGCACTACAATGCTCAGAAGAGAAGGAGCACCATTGGGCTTTTGGAGAGAAAATTTGTCCGGAATTGAAGGCCACGTGTGTTTACAAAGCCCCCATAGTGCCAGAACAATGGACCCCCCCACCGGCATGTGACCCCCATTTTGGAAACTACACCCCTCATGTAATGTAATAAGGGGTACAGTGAGCATTTACGCCCCACAGGTGTCTGAAAATTATTTGGAACAGTGGTCCGTGAAAATGAAAAATGTAATTTTTCATTTGCACAGCCTACTGTTCCAAAGATCTGTCAAACGCCAGTGGGGTGTAAATACTCACTGCCCCCCTTATTAAATTCTGTGAGGGGTCTAGTTTCCAAAATGGGGTCACATGTGGGGGGGGTTCCACTGTTCTGGCACCACGGGGGCTTTGTTAACACACATGGCCATTGACTTCCATTCCAAACAAATTCTCTCTCCAAAAGCTCAATGGCGCTCCTCCTTTTCTGAGCATTGTAGTGAGCCAGCAGATCACTTGATGTCCACACATGGGGTATTTCCATACTCAGAAGAAATGGGGTTACACATTTTGGGGGACATTTCATCCTATTACCCTTGTAAAAATTTAACATTCGGGGAAAAACCTGCATTTTAGTGAAAAAATCTTTTTTTTCATTTACACATCCAACTTTAACAAAAAGTCGTCAAACACCTGTGAGGAGTTAAGGCTCACTTATCCCCTTGTTACGTTTCTTGAGGGGTGTAGTTTCCAAAATAGTATGCCATGTGTTGTTTTGTTTTTTTGCTGTTCTGGCACCATAGGGGCTTCCTAAATGCGACATGCCCCCCCAAAACCATTTCAGCAAAATTTGCTTTCCAAAAGCCAAATGTGACTCCTTCTCTTCTGAGCATTGTAGTTCGCCCGCAGAGCGAATTCAGTGCGCACATACTCTGTATACTATTAGACTGCATACAGGGAAGGGAGCTAATGGGTGTCATAGCTCACTATCTTATTGTTGGAGAGAAAACAGGGGTGCTCTAAATTATTCAAGAGGACCATCCTTTTACACAGGGGCCCTCTTCTCTCTATGTCCACCCCTGCAGTTGACTCAGCTATTTAACTGAAATGGCAATGACACATGGGGAGGAGGTTTGGCTGTCACTCTACATCTGTGTTATTAATCATAGTTTTCTAATAATACATATACGCATAGACCGTCTTTAAGCTTCAATATCTCCAACCAATAATAATCCCATTCCATACACTATCATGTAGAAATCAAAGCGCCAAACCTCCAGCTGCACCAGTTTTATTACAACTTGAATGTCTTTCCATGATTTAGTCTGTAAATTAATAGCGGCCTTTGTTTGAACATTTCTATATTTGTCAAATCATTTACTTGAATAATTTATGTTGTTAAACTAATAATATTCCGGAGAGAACTTACATTTATCCTGATGTCATTTGCTTTCCTTTTTTTTCTTTCTCCAGCTGAGTCTGTATAACTGGCAGGACAAATTCTAGATGCCTCAACCAATAGCAGTGTGATAGGGTTAAACACAGAGACCATCCAAATAAATGGGAAATTTGCAGAAATTTGTTATCTGCAGAATCAGAGAAGAAGCTCAGTCGATACCGTTGGGTTTTGCATTACACAGTTCTGTAGTGTCAGGATACTTACATCATATTGTTGTATATTTTTAGTCTCTGTTATGAATATAATCTTACAATCTTTCTTAGGACATATTAAGGAGCTTAATTAAAGGATTTCCTTCCCTGCTGTTTTAAATCAACAGCTACAGATTTGCGTTTCCATGATAACAGACTACAAATACCAGGTGTTGTCTGAGGCTGCAGTCATACCCACTTACATTTGTTTTCAACTTGACTGTGGTAGCACTACCTCTGGCTACCGTGGCACACATTCCTCCTATAGAAGCTGCTCTAGCACCCAGCCACACAGATAGACAGACACAGATGCCACCAGTGACCAGCGCCTTCACATTGCTGCCCACCTCACCTTTATCATCCACAGGAGCTGGTTGTCAGATGTGATAACAGTCGCCACTTTATTGAACAGCATTGATCAGTGTCATTGTCACTTCATTACTACAGGCTGTCAAGGTAAGACAGATAAGGGCCCTCCTGCCATCCTCTCAGCTGATTGGGACCCCTGAAATTTTGTTGTTGTGGTCCCAATCAGCCCACTTAGCTAGCCTGGAATAGAGTTTACCGCATTTGGAGGGTTAAGGCCGGATATTGGCCTGATTAACTATTTTTGTTTACATTAGGACTTTCTAATCAAACTTTAGTTTGATACAATAGGGGAGATTTATCAAAAATCCTTGCAGAGGAAAAGTGGACCAGTTGTCCATAGCAACCAATCAGATTGCTTCTTTCATTTTCAGAGGTCTAGTCCTCTTTTCTTCTGCACAAGTTTTGATAAATCTCCTCCAATGTATCAGAAGATACATTGTCACCCCAGCTCTCTCCATGCATGGAGGAATTTCTGCTCCATGCAGGGATTACTGTCGACCACAGCTCGAAACGGTGGCCCTCATGCCTCTTTATGCATCTCTTTGGGAGAGTCGGAGATGCGCGAATGCTGGTTTTCCGGCTAACTGTGTTCTGAGGTGACTCTCATTACTTTTGTCTAAAATATTTTAGTTAAAGATCACAAACCATCAAGTTTAACAAATATGCAGGATTAGCAAACATCTGGAAGGGGGGAGGGAGGGATAGTTTTTTTTATAACACTCTACTGGCATTCCTATGTAAGTGGCTGCAGCTGTTGACATGGAAACTACTTTAATGATTCCTTTTAAAATTAATGTTTCCCATTTTTTAGCCGCCATTGATTACCGGTGGAAGATGGCATTTCAAAAACTGCAGAATAATTTTAATCACAGTTAATGGCGAGTGCAGACCTCGGCTGCAACGCATGGATTAAATGTCAGCCTCATGTATGCTTTTTTTGTGTGTTATTGGTAAATTCTGTGAGGTCTGAACACATGGCAGATCAATGCCATTGAACAGTCTGAACAGATTTTGAATAATACATAAATTAATGTTAAATATACAGTATAGTATATTGCTGGATCAATCCTGTCCTCGGAATCCAAGCTGGAGAAAGGGCTGACTGCACATTTACATAATCTAAAACTTATAATTAATCATCTGCTTCCACAATTTGCATTAATCTAATGTAATTGTTGAAAAGAAATTACTGTCTGATAAACATAGATTGAATCACCAGTGTGATTTATTTCATCTTTTCATGTGAACTCTAGTTTCAGCTCTAGTATTTGGCTTTTACGGCTTTTACAGGGAAACATGAGTTGAATATTACAAATAATTGCTGCAGGTTTCTTCTTTATTTATGGGGTTTTTGACTCCCCTGATTTTCTATCTGACTGTGTTAAATGGGGATTTAAAGATCAAATAAATAAAGGGGTTGTAGATCCCAAGATGGACTACACTAAACTTTGTCAGCCTTGCAATCCCTCAGTCAGCATCTGTACAAGCTGAGACTGACGGAGGTGCTGTCACTGTGTTACACAGTCTCCACAGCATTACCAACTTAGAAATAGAGGCCATAGGGAGTTTGAGGAAAGGAAGATGTCACAAGCAATAATTAACAATATGCATTCTTAATGTTATGTTGACATCTGCATTAGAGGCTCCACATGGCACCTCCACCACAGGCTCTGCTTGCAGTCCTATTTTTCCCATCAAAATTACACCACCTCTGTGGATCCTGCTGTCAACAGGGTCCACTAGGAAATGGCTGTGTTCTTCCTGCGACGGATCTGGAACTGCATCATGCTTCCTGGCAGATGTCAACTGGAGTGACCCTAGAGTATTTTATACCAGGGGCAGATCCAATATTTAGCACCCCCACCTACACACACCTTAAAAAGTAAAAACACAAAAAAAAGTATCACAGAACTCAAATTTCTATAGGCTGTAAATAAAATCAGCACAGTATAATATGCCACTAGGCCCAAAAAGTAAAAACACCCACAAAAATATGATGCCGCCAAACCATGAAAGCTACCATTTCTTTTTTTTTTTCAAAGTAAAATTTTTATTAAGTTTCAAACAGTAGGCAACAGCAGATGTCAAACAGGTCATCACCGACATTTCCATAACAGTGGTAAATGGTATCGTATAGTAGGAACACAGGCCAGAAAAGTGGAACTGCCATTTAAACAACACATGAAAATATGGCCCTAACGGTGTGTCAGAATAGCATGCATATTGGTAGGTATATGGCATGACTAATCAAAGTAAGGCAGGGTCTGAATTACAATAAACTAGGACACAATAAGTACATAAAAACTATCACATCACTTTACTTCGTCTTGTGTATTAACCGGATATGTATACGCACCCCATTAATGACCAACTGCTATAATCCAACATAGGGAGCGGAATATATCCGTGGGAGTAAAGAAACATGGTAACAAAACCTATCAATTACTATATGCATGTGGAAAAGAACTCTAGGTTATGCTATTTCCTAGACCTGTCAAGGTTGGTGGCAAAAGGGATGGAACGAGGCTATGAGTAGCGAAATGAGTGGGAGGTATAGGGGGAGAAATGATAGTAGAATAGGGAGGAATAAGCGAAGAGGGAGGAGGGTAGGGAAAAAGATAAGGAAGCAAAGAGGTACTAGTTATGTCTGAGGACTTACCAAGTCCATGGATGAGGGTCCAAACCACCGCGTCACCCGAGGCTATCCGTGAGACTGTGAGAGGTAATGTCTTAACCATGGGGCACATGGGGATATCATGTGCTAGAGGGGTCCATGGTAGTCAAGGCGCAGAACATGATGCTGGGTGTATAGATGCGAACTCCCTAGAGTTAACAAATGAACTCCATGGGAGCCAGACCTGAGAGTATATGGCCAAGCGAGCAGGTGAGTGAAAGCTACCATTTCATCACATAGTGTCTTGATAAAATCCCCTATACACATACCAACATTCCTCTATACACTGAACATATGGTGGTAGATTCCAGTGCTCTCCAGACCATATGATAAGACCAGGGGTGGACACAGACAGCAAAGGGTCCCTGTGCAAAGAATGTGCCTGCTCCCCTCCCCCCCCCCCCAAAAAAAAATACTATGCCATAAAATTGCACTGCAACTCACATTAATCTGCAGCATTATGGAAGGCAGAAGTTTCTCCACATTAGGTAGCATAGTTTCCCCACATTAGGTGGCATAGATTCCCCACATTAGGTAGCATTGTTTCCCCACATTAGGTAGCATATTTCCCCACATTAGGTAGCATAGTTTCCCCACATTTGTGGGGCATAGATTCCCCACATTAAGTAGCATAGTCTCCCCACATTAGGTAGCATAGATTACCAACATTAGGTACCACAGTTTCCCCACATTAGGTAGCATAGCACCCCCCCCCCAACACACAGACACACACATAGACACACTTACCTGGCCTGGCAGGGCTTCTCTTCCTGTGCGGGTTTTCGTAGGGACGTCACTTGTGCGACGTCTCTCATCAGACCTGGGCTGGCCAGCTGCAGACTCACTGTCTAAAGTGCCCATTGTGCTATTATGCGCCTCAGCCACTTTAGAACAGTTAGCAGCAGCGGCGCAGCAAGGGGCGGTAGGCCCCTCACATGCTGGGCCCCTGTGCAGCTGAACCGGCTGCACAGGTGATATGTCCGCCCCTGGATAAGATGATAAGAGATTACAATGCAGTTACATCACATGACTCAAAGGTGACATTTTCTCTGATCAGAGTAATTCATTTTTTTTTTTATTCTCTCAGCCAAGACTTATCTCACAGAATCGGACAGACAAACATTTTGGGCTCTTCATCTCAGCCAAACTCCACCAATATGCAAACTCCCCATATATATTACACTGCCATCATATAGCAGTGAGGTGCCTCTGTACCCCATATAGTTAGGCTCTTCTGTGTCCCAAATAGAATTGAGCCGCCTCTGTGCCCCCAAATAGTATTAGGTTCCCTCTGAGTCCCATATTTTAGTTAGGCACCTCTGTGCCACCATACAGTATTAGGCTCCCTCTGTGATCCAATACAGTAGTTAGCCCCTCCATTATAGTGGCAAGACTCCTACACAGCACCATATAGAAGTTCCCCCCCCCCCCCCTTTGTGCTGGAGCAGTTGTTGGGCCCCCTCTTCCTTCCCTAAAGTAGTTAGGTTCTTCTGTGCCCCCTATAGTGTTGGTCCCCTCTGTGTCTTATATAGTAGTTAGGCCCCCTCTGTGCCACCATATAGTAGATAGAACACCCACACTGCCCCCATATAATAGTTAGGATCCCACAGTTACAAGCATACACAATTAGAAGCTGTGCTCTCCAAGGGATCCAGCTATCATTTTTAGTGGGAGAACAAAAATAGAAGGATCTTTGATTAAAGATATGATTGCATACTATTATCACCTGTCTGCCTACCTAATGGGGTTTTCCAGAACTTAGTGCCTTTTCAGAAGTCTTTTATCCTCTACCAAAGGCCCACCAAAGGCTCATCTGTAACACGTCATGTCTACAGGAACTTCCTCACTCACTGACAGACACGTTTTTTGTAACTACTTTGCACAGAGGAACCCCTGTATTTACTTATAGGGTGTAAAAAAAAAAAATTTCTAAACTGAGCAATCTTTTTTGAGATGGAAATATCTTGCAGAAGGGATTTAAAGGGTATTTAATCCATAAACACACATTTTAATGTTAGGCTATCTAAGATAGAAGCTGCAGATGTTCCCACTTACACCTATTTATTGGGTTATCTTACAGATTTCCTTATATTAAAGAGTCTGTCTGGTGATACTATATAGCACAATGAATGTACTTTTATAACCCTATAACCATTTGTATTTAATGTCACTAAACATATTAAAAATCACAGTTTAACTCAGATTCTAGACTAGAAGCAATCGATTGGAAGCTATTAATTCTAACTCAATAAAAAATTTGGCTGAAAAGCAGCAAAATTTCTAATAAAGTACTCTATAATGTCTTTATTTTCCCTGTCAGTTTAGTGAGTGTTATTCGGGCTCCGTACATCTGGGATGAGAATGGTGATTTCTGGTCAGATTTTGGCTAGGCTCCAACAACAAAAACGGATGGATTAGCTGGAGTCTTTATCAGACAACTCAATATTTTTCCATCAGATGAGCGTGCGGGTAATATTTCACATGTAATTGTGATAAACTATATCATATTGGCTTGATAATTCTCTCTTTATTGAAATAGCAATACAAATGGGTAACTTGTGAGGTAGAGTGGTAGTTTTTTTTTTTACTTCTGAAGACAGAAAACATTTTTATATAATTTTTTTTCTTTGAAAACACTGTTGTCAAAGTGGTTGCCTATCAACAGGGCCATAGTCAATGAGTGATAATCGGATCTTCCTGAGAGTAAAAAAAAGTCCTTACATAAAGAAAATCCAGCAGCCACCACGGTCAAGGCAAATTTTCTTAATCTTAATCTATGTGAGTATTCCGAGAATAGACAGCTGTGAAAAAGAGCTCATACTTTATTTAAAGAAACATTCCAGATTTTTTTTGCCCATATAATGTACATTCACCATCACTAGTCATACAGAGCAATTTATTTCACTCAAGCTCAGCTGTATCCGTGTGTTTTATAACTATAACTTGGTCATGCGATCACCAGTCTGCCTCAAAAAGGTTACCATGCTTAAAGGGGTACAGCAACCCTAGATATCTTATCCCTTATCTAAAGGATAGGGGATAAGATGTCTGATTGTTGGGGTCCTGCCACTGGGACCCCTCGTGATCTCTGTGAAGCAACCGACATTCTAAGCAGTCTGTTTAGAACACTGGGTTTCCATTGATAGAGACGTGATGTCACACCCCCTCAATTCATGTATATGGGAGGGGCGTGACAGCCGCCATGCCCCCTCCCATAGACATGAATGGAAGGGGCATGACATCACATCTCTTGCTGCGGAAACCCAAAATTCGAAACAGACTGTTTAAAATGCCGGGTGCTGCACGGAGATCGCGATCAGACATCTTATTCCCTATCCTTTGGATGAGGATAAGATGTCTGGGCGCAGAATACCCCTTTAATGTGTGTCAGAGGATGTTAGTCTTGGCTCAGCTGACTTCCTGTGAACTACAGGATGACATCATCCCCTACCAGATCCCCTCCCAGATCTGTATACTGCTGCTATTTCTATGGCATTAGGATATATAGTAGTTATAAACATTTCTGAGGCTGTATTCATAACATAATGTTTTAAAATGTTATAAAAACATATATTGGGGGGGGGGGGAAACTACAAAAATGGCTTGGGTAGCTGAACAAATGAAACATTAGATCTGTTATGAAACCACCATGTTCACAAAATCACATACAAAAAACTGACCATTAAGGGTTAAAATACAATAAGAATAAAAATAAATCATGTTTTCAGTATCTAGATATTAAGGAAACTTTCATACTCAATGATATGTGTTATCTAAAAGAATGAAACACCTCTACTGGCTCTGATCTTCATCATGAACATATAATATGAAATATCTAGGGGCCCTTCAGATGACACAGACACATAAGCCAGAGGTCCAGGACCTTGTTATTTATTATTGACCCAAAGTTTGTGTCACGATGCCGGCTGGCAGGAGGTGGATCCTCTGTGCCAGAGAGGGATTGGCGTGGACCGTGCTAGTGGACCGGTTCTAAGTCACTACTGGTTTTCACCAGAGCCCGCCGCAAAGCGGGATGGTCTTGCTGCGGCGGTAGTGACCAGGTCGTATCCACTAGCAACGGCTCAACCTCTCTGACTGCTGAAGATAGGCGCGGTACAAGGGAGTAGGCAGAAGCAAGGTCGGACGTAGCAGAAGGTCGGGGCAGGCAGCAAGGATCGTAGTCAGGGGCAACGGCAGGAGGTCTGGAACACAGGCTAGGAACACACAAGGAAACGCTTTCACTGGCACAATGGCAACAAGATCCGGCGAGGGAGTGCAGGGGAAGTGAGGTATACATAGGGAGTGCACAGGTGAACACACTGATTAGAACCACTGCGCCAATCAGCGGCGCAGTGGCCCTTTAAATCGCAGAGACCCGGCGCGCGCGCGCCCTAGGGAGCGGGGCCGCGCGCGCTGGGACAGGACTGACGGAGAGCGAGTCAGGTACGGGAGCCGGGGTGCGCATCGCGAGCGGGCGCCACCCGCATCGCGAATCGCATCCCGGCTGGAGGCGGTATCGCAGCGCACCCGGTCAGTGGATCTGACCGGGGCGCTGCGGGAGCGAGAGTGTAGCGAGCGCTCCGGGGAGGAGCGGGAACCCGGAGCGCTCGGCGTAACAGTTTGGTGTAAGCTCCAGGTGACTGCTCCAGGACATATGCTGCATGCCTAATGCGAGCCTGGAATTAATAATGTACAGTTTGACCTGTTTTTTCGGGGTTGAATCTTTTATTAATTAAACACCAAATGTCAAAAAGAAAAAAAGATGATAAAGCCCCAGGACATCAGAACAGAGGAGAAATGCTTTAGGCTGATATGGTTAGTAACAATAGGAAGGATTTGTTCCTAACATCAATGTCAATGCATTAATGGGCCCCTTGTAATAGTTATAATCTCCCCCTAGGTCATATTACATGCCACCAATATAAATAAGAATACAAACCAACATGTGAACAAAAATATGGTAATATAAGGCAACAGTTGTAAGAGATTTAAAGCCAAGATTACACCTTTCTACAGAATAGAGGAGTGTTCGATGCATTAGGGTCTAACTGCTGGGATTCCCTCTAATCAAGAGAATGGAGGTCCCATGTTCTTCAAGTGAATGCTTAGATGCCACCCCATGTGATTCAGGGAAATTTTCATAGACCACCAGTCCATTTAATGGGAACTGACACTGGGAATACCATGAAACACCTGTGAGGAGGTGAATGGGTTAAGTTTTAAAGGATTTGTGGCAACTTGCATGACCATGACCAGACCAAATGAGGCACACTTCCTGTGCTGATGTGCCATGGTGCCTGTTAGGTGCCGAGGGTGGCACCTGCTAAGGGTCACAGTGATATTTTCTCTGAGACTCTCTATGCAAATGTGATGAATATAAATGTGATAATACACAGTTTGCAGAGCGTGTGTATCTAACACTGTATGGGGATAATATTGGTCTATGTATAGTGTGTTTTGTCTAGTAATAGTATAGAGGTAATAGTTAGGCACCGTGTTGGCACGGCTTTGTGGTCATGATGTGGCGGTATTATTTATCCCTTGTATAATGGTAATATTGGTATAGATATACTGGTATTTGTTCGGTAACAGTATGGTGGAATAATTCAGTTACTGTATGGTATGCTGTATCCTGTTTTGGTATGCTACTTTTCAGATCCTCAGAGAGTTCTTTCCCATGAGGTGCCATGTTTAGCTTCCAGTGACCAGTATTAGAGAGTGTCAGAGTGATAACACCAGATTTAAGACATGTGCTCCCTATCCACACTTGAGACCTTGTAACACTAACAAATCACATGACACCTGGGATGGAATGGCTATTTGGGCCCAATATGGACATTTCCACTTAGGGGTGTACTCACTTTTGTTGCCAAGGTTTGGACATTAATAGTTGTGTGTTGAGTTATCAGGTGGTCTGATAAAGTGGGCGTGACCCACGAAACAGCTGTCACTCCTGATTGCCTCCTGCTCTCCATGGCCATGTACTTTTAAAATCACTGAATCTGCTTTGGAATAAAGTATCCACTGCACGCAATCCTGGTGAGTGCGACCTGCTTTCTCTATTCCTATTTATGAAGAAGCAAGTATTTTTAAGGGTCCAGCTTCAGAGTGGGTTTTTCTAAGTTCTTTAAACCTTTTGTCAGATATTTCCTTTAGTCTGTATTGTCCTGTTATACGAGCTTGTATGAATTCTTTTTCGACTGCTGACTAGTCCCACTATTCTGTCCTACCATCATTCCTAGTGGTATCTTAATTTCTAGTATTAAGGGCCGTTATTAGGACCCATGAAATGCAACTCATAAAGGTGAAGATAGGTTCTGCATTCTAGCCCCCCAACAGCATCGTTACATACATAACCATGTCTTAACACACATCACCCACATACAACCAAACAGCCTGTCCACTCTACAGCATCAAAACACAATGTAACATGTGCAAGATGCCAACATTATGACCCCCACTAGTCAGATATACATCACTATTATACTAGAACTTTCTTCCCCCTAACTGTGATTCCTATCAGATCATTGATGCTTTAGGGTCCTAATTTGTAATCATTTACAGATTGACAGCCTCTACTGCTGGTCACCAGTCCACCTAAAATAGTTGTCCACAATCCCAGACTGTTGGACATCCAAATAATACCAGTTTTGTATAATTCAAGCAAATTGCAATAAACAGAAAAATCACTAAATTGGAGAACAAAGATGGAAAGGCAACCTACTGTTTTTGTGTCATTCATCTTAAATCTAATTGACTAACTTAATAAGGTTTGACAAACATATCCATCCTTGGCCGTTCAGAAGTCCATGCTTGAATAGGTAATTGTGCTGCACTTAGGAAGGGCGTTACTTTGCATGCTGTCAGTGCACAATGACAGTAACTCCACTACGGAAAATTTTATTCCGTCATGTTTCTTTTGAGGCCGGTGAACAGCAAAGAGTTGCATTAAAAATGATTTTCTGTCAAAGTTGGAAAGTGATCGACCAGAGCAACATTGTAATACATAAGATTTCTTCATATTTTATAGAAGGGAAAAAAAAGCAAAACAACTCAGACAGTGGTAATTGGATTTACTACTTAATTACGATCCTGCCACAAAAACGCTGTCATTCAGGATGGAGGGAAAGCTACCCAGAAAATGTTTGTAATTGATATTGCGCATATGCTCAGAAAAGTGGCAGAAACATTCTTTACAAGAATACAATAATATAATTGTCAGGATAAATCCAAGAAAACACAATAAAAGTGTACAAGGAAACCATTATCCATTTTGTTTATTGACCCACTTCCGTAATATCGTGTCAAATAATTTGGTAAAATAAGAGACGATTCTGGCATTATCTTGCAAGTCAGAGACAATAAATCGTCATAAATCTACTCTATAGCGCTAGTTAAGATAGTTTTCTGGTGTAATGTAATTAAAATTTAACATTTGCAACTTCCAATATACTTTGTGTTTCAATGTCTTAAGCTGCCAAAAAACTGTGCTGATATGATTAATTTGACATAGGCGCAGGCAAGTTACAAGAAAGCTTTGAAACATTAGGGCTGTGTTAGCACCGTACTTTGGTATTCATTATTTAGAACTCACTTTGATCTTCATTTTGGAATTTTGGTATTTTTACTGAAGGAGTGTAAGGCTAGGTTCATACTACAAAATTTCCAATCAAATTCCGTTTTATAATTCCGCTAGGAAATTCTGATGCAACAGAATCCCATTGGTGTCAATTGGATACCGCTGCACAGTTTGCATTATGGATTTTCAGCAGCGGAGCTACACAGATCATTACCCCACTAGACCAGGGACTGTTTATAGGTTCCTTTAAATGATGCTGTCAGCTAAAGGGTTAACTGGCTGAGGTGATCGCCGTATTCCGGCTTAGCTGGAGGTTGCCAGGTGGCTATGGCCCCTGGTTACTGAAATTGGCTGGGGATTGCAGGGAACAGAGTCAGGAGCCTGTGCCATATACCCTAACAGCACAATGATGGACTAGATTATTCATGTGTCGCCAAGGAGTTAAAGATCTCTAGCTTTTGCAGTATGGTCCAGATTATAGTGTATTCTGTGTGTGCTTTCTAGTGTCTTGATCTAGTCTAGTTTATTTCTCTTTTTTTAATTATTCTTTAGTTCATCCTTGTTTAGGCCTTGTGTCCATATTTGAAGTTGTTGCATTTGACTTGGTCTCTTAGTTGCTTAGTTCCTTGATTTAGTTTGTGTTCATTCTCTTATATCTGGGTTCTATTGTTTGTTGCTCTGCTATGATTAGTTTTCAGTTTAGAATTCACATGGATATTTGTTAGGATTAGTTAAGGCTTAGTTGGATCTGATGTTAGGTTTTGTATTAAGGGACATATCTAGGGAAAGATTAGGGATAGCTAGCTATGGTCAGTTCATTTTCTTCTGCTTTAAATCCTATTATCATTATTATTATGTAATGAATGAGTTTGTATTCTTGTTATTTGTACTTGCCAGCATTGACACATGCTTCATATATTTGTTACTGTCTGCTGTATATACAGTTTGGCCCTACTGTAACTCCTGTAGGTATCTAAATTCTTGGAGCCACAGATAAGACCCAGGTGAGCCGACTGCTATAGGCCAAGTCTAGTTTTGCTATCTTTACAGTTTCTGCTGGCAGACAGGGACTGGCTGCTCTGAGTTGCACAGGCTAGCCAAAATTAGCTATTTTAGGCATTTTCTGTCCAAGCAACACTTCCTGGACCAGAGTGTCACTTCAAAGTCATTTCATTTCTCTTTGTTCCCAATCTGTTAAGATGTATACAGCCTGCTGGATCCTCCAGACTTTGCTGATCTGCTCTTTTCCTTAACCTTCGCCTGTGCTGACTACAACACCTACTGTCCCGGCCGCTGCCTGACGTTTGTTTCATTACCAAGTGGCACCTCTGCATATGTTCCAAAATGTGTCTTTTTATAGATGAAACCAGGAGTCAGCTTCCCTATCCAGTAAGACAAATCAAGCATAGTTTCCTTTCTTTCCATTGTGTGAAATATTAATTCAAAAAGAAAAATAACATAAAAGTAATGTACAAAAAAAAAAAAAAAAAAAAAAAAAAAAGGATATCTGCTCCAGTAATTATATGGAACAAAGGAAAGTATAAATCTTGCTTGTGAGAGCTTACAGTCTTTGTCTGTCGGCAAGTAAAGACGAACAGGATTATAGTAAATAATGCCAAATAAACCAGTCAGGGGGGAAGATTCCTGGGCCCAGGTGGAAAATCTCTCCATGTGTCCACCAGTGGCTCATGCCGTGGCATTACACTTTGCACAATCTTTATTATAATTACATTATAAATGTGAAATATTCATTAGTTAGTCACATATTGTCACATAAAAAGTTACATTATTGTACAGATATCATCACGTTGCCTTGATACCCCATGCTGCAGCTTTATCATTCGGATGTTGTCATATGTGGCCTGAGATGTAGGGTTCATTTAATCCCCAGGTATCAGATGAGTTTTGATAACTGTTGCCCTTAGTTACGACCCACTAAGGCAGCTCACACACGCTCAGTTCAACTGCAGTCTTCTGAAGGTAATGGTAGTTGGTCTTTACTGTGTATGTAAACAAGGGGGGTTGTGGGAAATTGTCTGCACTGTTGCCTGGCAACAGCAGGGTCAAAGTTCAGAAAGAAAACCAGAAATTAATCAGTTTCATGGGGGAGAGGTACTCTACAGGAATGTAAGACATTTTACATAAAAACAGCACATGTGTACTCCTTTAAATATATGTATGTTGTCCATAACTGATTTTACCAACTTTGCTTTATAGAACAATACCTTAAAGGGGTATTCCACTGCCCCAGCATTCAGAACATTTTGTTACGAACACTTGGTAGGCGCTGCGGGAGTCGTTACGTCACAGCCACGCCCCCTCGTGATGTCACTTGCATTAAGGGAGCGTGACGTGATGTCACGAGGGGCGTGGCCGATCCCTGCAGCCCTCACCCAGCGTTCGGAACAAAATGTAGGTACAAAACTGGAGTACCCCTTTAAACTGTGTAGCACCAAGCAGACTAGTTTAAGTTTCCTTAGTTTAGGAAATAAGTAAGAAAAAGGCATTGCAGTTTCATGTACTGTATGGTAAGTGGATACAAGTGTCACTGGTCAGGAAAAAAAAACTTAGAGAAGCTGTACTGCTTATCTAGCACTGGAAGAGAAGAAGCACATGTGCAGGGGGCCTCCAGCTGCTCCAAAAGTCCAATTAGAAAATTAAAACTTCAATTTTAATCCAACATCTTAAAAACAGAGGATATCCATAATGTAGAAGATATGAAAGATGAACACTGACGCATTTCGAGCCTGTATCAGCTCTTAGTCGTGGCTTCTCTAGCACTGCAGCCCCTTAAGAGTTGTGAGGTTTGTTACAGTCGGACCCCCAATGATAAGCAACTGATGACATAGCATGACCCGAAAATCTAATTCCACTTCCCTGGGAAACTGTCAGAATGTAGTCCATTTAGTTTTGCTGTCATTTAAAAAAATAAATAAATAAATAAAATGATGTCATAGTGATGTGTCAAAAGTTTTAATAATTCAGGATCTCAGTAGTGAGACCCCCATTGATCAGGAGAGTGAGCAGAGGGAAGCACACACATATGCACTTCACTCCCTGGCTCACAGAAGTTTCCATCCTTCAACCCCATAGACTTCTAAAAACTCTGCAGAATGGAGATTTACAGAATTACTAGCTAGTGCTTCTCATTCTCCTGATTGGTGGGGGTCTCAGCACTGAAACCCAGACTGATGAAAACTTGTGTCATATCTCTGTGACATGTCAAAAGTTTTTTTAAAGTGACAGGAAAACTTTAAAACAAGAAGAGATGACAGGAATTCAGTTTGTTGTCTGCTGACAGGGAATTAGATTTCTACATATTCGGGAGATTTAAAGGGGTTGTCCCACCTAGGCACTTCCATGTTTACAGCGACTGGAGGAGGTTGAAAAAGCCGAAAGTGACTGAAGGAGGTAAGTTATGCAATTCAGTTAACTCCCATTTACTTCAATGTGAATTGTGCAAGCGGTACAGCCCCATGAGCTACTCTCTTTATGTCACTCCTAGATGGAAAACCTGGAAAGGCAAAAGGTAGGACAACCCCTTTAATTAGACTGCACCAAAGTTATAAGGAGACACAAGACCCTTATTGGATATCCATACATAACAAATGGAAGTCTAAGTTCTGCTATTATTCACAGGAATGGAATTCCTGTTGTAAAAAACAGTACTGTACAATATATTTTTCAGTCCACAAAAGGTCCCTGTACTCTCCTGGCAAATTCATCCCAACGTGCATAATAGTTGTACACCAAAATCTGTGACATATTTCCACAAGAATAGTGGTGAACAGCTCTTAGAAAATTCCTTCTATAGACTTTAATTCTCATTATTGGAGCTTAGGCTTATAATGCAAGCCATTCACAAAGAAGAAGAATACTAGAGAACTCCCATGGAGGCGACTTTAAAGTATCCTTCATCGATAAATATACATTGTTCTTCATTGTGAAATTAACACAGCAGGAAATTTTAATTTCTACATTTATTTAATGCTTAATTATTCTATAATAGTTGTCTGTAATAAAATAAAGCCCACTTGTAGTGCACTGATGACAGTACACATATCTGCTACCAAGACATCCCATTTCCATCTCTAAGGCATCACATCCTATTTGCTTTTCCATTGACAATCTAGTTCCTTTTCAATTGCTAATATGATTAATTAAGAATAACATTAATTAAAATACTGCAGGGACCGTTGGTTTTTATTATTTTAACCTCATGGCAACTTTAATTTATAGCTCTAATTACTGGACTGCCCTTTGTATCATAAATCTTTGGCAGGAAAAGCTAGCTTTAAACAATTTAGGCTGGGTTGACACCATGTTTTTGCAATACAGTTCCTGTATCAGGTTTTTGATAAAAAAAAAAAAAAAACAGATTCCTCAAACTGTATCAAAACGTGTGTACTAATTTTAATCCGTATACGTTTGAAAAATGATTTCCGGTTGCATCCGTTTTTTAAGAAAAACATATACGTTTTTTAATTTTTCACTCCATTGTGAATAAAGTTTCACTTGTTTGATTGAAATTCCAAGAAAAAAACTGTGCAAAGTAAAAAATCGTATGATGAAAACCTGGATGGAACCGTACACACATACAGTTCTGTACGGTTCCCAATGACTCCCATGTTAAAAAAAAAAAAAAAAACGTATATGTTTCAATAGGATGCAAAATGGACACAACCAGATACATCTTTTGGTATACGGTTTTCAATGGAGAGTCAATGCATATGGTTTTCAATATGGTTCCATGCGTTTTTTTTTATTAAAAACATATATGGAAACTGTATTGAAAAACATGCTGTGAACCCAGCCTTACAGTGATACAAATGGCCATTTTCTTTTAGTATCTCAGTGTGCTGGTATCACAAACATGTAATATCTTACAGTCATAGATAATGTTATGGTTGGCATTGAGGTTCACTTAAAGCAGGTCTACAGGGACCCCTTTTAGGGTATGCTCACAGGTGCCAATTTGTTGTAGATCTTGACTTCCCAATAACAAATCAGTGTGAACACTGTTATTTTAGTCACATGCAGTTTGTAAGCATTTGATCCAAATGCATACATGTCAGAGTCAGACCATGTACTTAAAGGACATCTGCAGCATTACAAACACGTATCCCCTATCCTCAAGATAGGGGATAATTGTTTGATAGCGGGGGTCCGAACGCTGGGGCCCCCGGCGATCTCCTGTACGGGGCCGCGGCTCTCCCGTGCAGGGGGCGTGCCAGCCACAGCATGACGTTGTGGCCGGCACGCCTCCTCCATACATCTCTATGGGAGAGGCGGGGAGGCAGCGTTCGTGCCTCCCTGTCTCCCCCATAGAACTGTATGGGGACGGGGAGGTGACGGGGCGTCACCGTCGACGCTACGCGCCTTAGCGCTCACCATGAGCGTTTATGGTGGCGGAGATCGGGGGGGGGGGGGTCGCAGCGGTTGGACCCCCCGCGATCAAACACTTATCCCCTATGCTGTGGATAGGGGATAAGTGTCATACCGCTGCAGTTGTCCTTTAATAATGGCCTTTGGAGAAAGGGTAGCCAAGACCTATTTAGTTTCTCATCTCATCTACGCAAGATTCCCCTCTCCTGAGGAATTGTCCTGGAAAGGAGGAAATAACAGATATCAACACCAGACCTTTGTGTCCTGATTTGATAATGGGGGCTCATTTTGACATGGTTACCCCTCTATTCTATGTACTTCACTGCTTTTATGTTACTGTAATGGAAATCAGCTAGGCAGTAACTAGCTTGTATGTTGTGGTGGGCTTGTGCTTGTAAACATGGGCCAATCATAAGAGGCAGAGGAGCAATAAAACATGAGATGGGTGGTGGATTTCGGACTACCTGACTACCACTAGACGCTATAGCCATAAGTCACTAATCATTGATGTACATCATGGAACAGAGCTAGAAGCCAACAATGAAGAAAGTGAATAGGAGTTAGGTAATAAATAGCTTATGCACAATTGTAAAGACTATGCATTGAGAATACAGTTATCTTAGAAGTTGTTAGAAAAAGACATGTACATGCTTAAAATAAACCTAAAATATTCCTAAACAATGCCATCTACTTCGGTTGCATTGAAAAGGTCAGCTTTTTCACTGTAACTTTATGGTATTTAGCCTATCAAATGCTCCATATACCTTTTTTTTATAACTGTTTTCTAATGAAAAAAGGGAACACACAAAAACATCATTTACATGTGATACAGTAACAAGCAACATATAAATATACATCCAGGGTATAATCAGTCAAGGAAGTATAAAATAAATAATAAAGAAAAGAAGAAAGAAAGGAAAAAAGGGGGAAGAGAAGGAAACAGATTAAATTAAGGTCAGTAAAGGGAGGAGAGAAAAAAAAATAAGAAAGGGGTAATGGAAAGAGGGAGCTCCATAGATGTATAATTATCAAAGAGAAGAAAATCTCCAGAGAGAAGGATCAGGTAAGCATAAGTAACACTTAAAAGTTGTTTAGTAAACATAATACATTTCCATATACCTTTTAAGAGTCATAAAACCGATCATATCCAACCTTTGGTTTCATACACTGCTTGCCTAATTTACCTAATGCCGACATCTTAATGTAAACTTGGACATCGACAAACTGTTAAGTCACCATTCAGGAACAAGCCAGTTTAGTAGGCAAGATAGTAGTCATAAAAACAGGCTTCCACATGGCCCCATCCATACATGTCAGATGCAATTCTGCCTCAAAACTCTCCTAAGGAAAAAAAACTTCCCCTTGGGATTTTTGATGTACTCTACCCTCATCGGTAATAAAAGAACTGGAGACTTTGATGAATCGTCAAACCCATATTTTAAAAAACAACAGCCTTTAGATTTGACAATAATGACAGATACCTCTCAACTAGATCTCTACTCAATGCAAGCACCAGAATTAAAACTCCACATCCGGAGGGTTCCAAATAACCAACGCCACTAGACAGGGGTGTCCTCTGTCCCCGTTGATATTCGTCTTAATTATGAAATCCTTTTCTCAGGCAGTTCGAATTTCTCCGACTTCTTGCGAGTGCACATTGGGACTATAGAACATCGGATAGGATTGTTCACCGATGATGTCATCCTTATCTTCCCCCAAAAGGTCCCTCCGAGGAATTACTAAATAACTACATGATTTTGGGAAAGTAAGCTATTATAAAGTCAACACCTCAAAATCACTAATTCTAAATCTTAATATCCCACAGGAGTTCCAGGTACAATTGGAGGCATATCCATTTAATCCATTGGCATAACCATTTAAATGGTTCAATAGCCACATTCCTAATCTGGGCATAACCCTGACATAGCCTATTTATAATCTTATCCTAGTTAATTGTACTAACCTGGTTGCGACACTCAATAGGGATATATCTAATTATATTAAACTTCCTAAATTGTGGGTGGGCCGAGTGGCATCGACCAAAATGATGCTGCTCCCCAAAATGTTATGATGCTACTCCCCAAACCTACCAGTTATTTTCCCAAAGTACAGGATTTCGCAATAGCAATGTCTCATTTTGCCACTTATCTGGAAGCAACAGAGGGCAAGGGTCTCCTCAAAGCTGCTTTACTTACTGGTTGAAAAAGGTGATTTAGGTTGACCTGACCTAATCCATTATTACCATACTGCACAGGCCTGGTGGTTGGTGGATGTGGGGAAACAGTGGGTTGTCCTTGAATCACATTTGAGCTCTAACATGTCCTTAGCAAATTGTGGCTATCTCGCCTAGATCTCAAATATAAAGGTGCCCCCTATACTACCCTATCGGTCGCACTGTATTTCTGGAACATTCCAGTGATAAGGAGTTCCCTGAACCCACTGTCATTGTCACAGATGCTGTTGGGGGTAATGAACTCACTGAACCCTTTAACTACACACGTTGGACATCCTTGGGTGTTCATACGATTGCAGACATCTCAGATGGTCCGAATTACTACCCTTTGATCAAATATGTATGCAATTCCAGATACAGCCCTCTTAGTTTTAGAAATATTTGCAACTTAGACACTGCCTCTCCTCTTTGTCCTTGCCTCATATCCCCTTTAATCTTCATATAGCTCCTACTTTTTGTCCCCTAAGAAAATGAGCAAAGGAATATCTCGGGCTACTGAGAACTATTACCTAACAGCCCTATATTACCATGCTGCACTAAATGGGAATTGGACCTTGGTAAATCTTTTACAAAAGATCAATGGGTATATGCATTCTCCCTACCCTCCAGGGTCTCGCACAATGCTACCCACCTGGAGGCGGCCAGAAAGCTCCTCTATAGGTGGACCTAACTCCCACTCGCCTGTCTAAAATCTATCCTGGCTGCTCGAGTGTCTGCTGGCGGTGCCAATTGCATGCTGGTCCACTCTTTTATGTGTGGTGGGATTGTGTCTCCATTCACGCACTGTGGCAATGTGTGTATATACAATTTTTTTGTACTATAATAGGCTATCCACTCCCCTGGGGCCCCGTGGTAGCACTTCTACATCTAAAGTTGGAGGATCTCCCATTTGCTGACGTGACTATTGTAGTACACTATCTCACTGCAGCCATTGTGACTAATTGGAAAAGTGCCAACCTCCCATATTTAACATGTCTCTAATACTGTACAACTCAATTACACCATGGAACGCTCTATTGCTTTAACACTAAACAAACTCCCCCAATTTACTTCTATTTGGACTAAGTGGTTGGATTATAGATCATCTCATCCATCCCCTACACTCTCGCAATGTGGTGGAAACTCTAACCCTTGAATACAAGGGAGCCCACTGGAACTGTGAGTCCTTTAACTTATTAGTAGCACTTTGGGTTTACATTCTACACTGGGTTTGGTCACCCTCAGGAGATTAGTTACTTTATTTAGTTAGTTTTGTTACTTGCTTAATCTGTTCTCAGATATAGTCTTATGTACAGGAAGATGTCTTGCTTCATGTCACGTAGCTTATACACCTATTTTCTTTGGCCCTACTTCCCGGGTCGAAGTTAACCCTGCATATAAGTGCCCCCTCTTCAGCGGTTTATTGAGCTGTTCATCTCTGCTCAGTTCTATATGGTATTGATATCTTGTACCAATATGTGCCTGTATATAGCATTCTCTTTGCTGTGTGATCTGAGTCATATTGTATTTAATGTCCTGTACACTTTTCTTTTTTTTTTCCAATAAACAAGTTATATAAAAATAAAATTAATGCTCCACGTCAACCTATTGGAGCTCAGGCAGCCCGGTTGGGACTTCAAGATATTTTTTATACCGACACCACAACCCCAAACTGTCCTCCAATTTGATAACGACACAGCAGTAGCTTGTATAAACAAAGTGGGAGGAACAAAATCGCAGATGTTATTAGTGGAAGTCCTATGGTCCTGGGCTCAAACTCACAATCTAGACTAGAGAGCCCACAGATGTTTGTAGCATGGATGAAGGATGCTTTGAAGGACATCTGAAGTGCAAAATAACTTATCCCCTATCCAAAGGATAGGGGATAAGTTATAGATCGCGGGGGGTCCGAGAACTGGGGCCCCCCGGGATCTCCTGGACGGGGCCACAGCAGTATGCTGGAAAGGGAGCGTTCTGTCCCGCATGATGCAGCGGCCGACACACCCCCTCCATGTACCCCATAGAGATGCCGCGGCCCCGTCTAGGAGATCCTGGGGGGCCCCAGTGCTCGGACCCCCACGATCTATAACTTATCCCCTATCCTTTGGATAGGGGATAAGTTATTTTGCGTTGGAATACTCCTTTAACTTTTCTGTGAGGTCCCCCGTTCATGATAAGGGTTGGTTCACACCACGATTTCACTCTACGGCTACGGATCAGGTTGGGGGGAGCGAAAACCGTGCACTCCCGTATCCCAGCCAGACCCGGCCCGTGTCTAATACATCTCAATCAGCCGACCGGAGTCAAACGGTGACTCCGGTCGGCACATTTCTGCCCCATATCCTGTTTTCTTACCGGCCCTAAAACTGGTATGCCGCGGTTTTAGGTCTGGTCAGAAAACCGGATAGGGGGCAAAAATGTGCCGACCAGAGTCACCGTTCGACTCCGGTTGGCTCATTGAGATGAATTAGATACGGGCCTGCTGGGATACAGGAGCACTGGTTTTCGCTTCCCCCCAACCGGATCTGGCAGCTGTAGAGTGAAATCATGGTGTGAACCCACCCTAACTCAAGTTCCACTCAAATCATGTGGACCGATTAATGATTCCCCCCCCCCCTGAGTCAATGGTAAGCATTGCATCAAACACTTATAGTAGGGCAGCAACTTCCCTTAGGTCTGTGGGTAGATTTCTTCCAAGGATCCAAAGATCTTCTCCTACAGCTTCCACAATCAATGTGGATTACCGTTCTGATCAGTTATTATCCTTCCCGAAATCTGATAGAGTGAATATTTAGATAAATAATTCTTCCAAACCAAAAACTCGGAACAGATATAAAGCCATTATTCCTGAATTCAAATTATCGTGCTCTGACATAAGACCTGAAGTATGTGACCATATAACTCTGGATTTGGCTGTTGAATTCCTAACCTTTACATTTTACATTTGGCATGGATTCTAAGGCTCTTAAGACTTTAGGTTCTGCCTTGAATCTTATCATCCCTAACTTAACAGACAACAGTAATTACTTATGACTATTTAAATGGTTACTGTCATTAGTTTTAAAGTCCCCAAAAATGCTAAAATTATCCCTAAGGCTACATTCACATGATGATTTAGCAATACGGTTTTGCATGATGTTTTTCCCCCAAAATGTGAAAAAAAATGACAAAACCATATGCAAAATTGTGCGTTATAAATAAATTGTGCATTATATCGGTGAAAAAGCCATTCGACAGCCACCCACAGACTGCAGCAGAGGGATACTACTACTTCGATCAAGGAACAGAATCTTTTCATGATGGAAGCAGTAGTTCCCTCCAGTCTGTTCCATGTTGGGGGTAGTAGTATAGGGGCTGAGGACCCACTGCGGTCCTAACTTATAAACCAGGGGAGATGGCAGCATGCTGCACCGCTCTGCTTCACTGTGAGGGATATGAAAACTCTGCACTGTAAATTCATATTCCCCGCCAGGAGCCCCAAATGGCCAGCACTTACTGGCCATTTACGGCTCTCGGTGGGGAATTTGAAATTACAGTGATGTTCAGTCTTATAACTTAAAGCCTGTCAGAGAACGTAACGCAATGCTACCCCCTTCCCCGGCAGGAGCTGTCCCTCCGGGCAGCATTGTGCTACGTTCTCTGGCTGGCCAGCTCTCAGTTATATCAATGAACATCACTGTAATTTCAGATTTCCCACCGAGAGCTGTGAATGACCAGTCAGAACAGAGAGTTTTCTCTCCGGGGGTGCGGAGCAGTGCGGCAAGCTGCCTGTTCCCCTGGTTATAAGTTAGGATCGCAGCAGGTCTCAGAAGTGAGACCCAGTGCTATCTGTCCTTCAGCACCTGTACTACTACTCCAACATGAAAATTTTTGTTCTATGATGGGAGTGGTAGTACAAGTGCTACTGCAGTCACAACAGCCGAGGGAACCACTACTGCCATCATGGAAAAGATTCAGTGCCATGATGGGAGTAGTAGCAGTAGTAGTAGTAGAGTTCCGGGCGACTGCAGAGTGAACTTTAAAAAAAACAGTATAGAACTGTGCTCAGTAGAAAATACGCTGCATATTTTTCTGAGCAGACACACAGGGGTTTTGCGCAGCATGAAATACACATTAGTGTCATGAAGACAATCCTTTCAGTGAAGGCAATTGGCTGATCTCCGTAGCCTAGATGAAGGAAACCACATCGATCATTATCAGGGGATATTTAGTTCAGCCATACATTTACCCTGTAGCAGGCCCTGCATGGGAAATGCAGTTTTGAATGCTGCCATTCAAATGAACATTTAAACATGTAATACATGGACAGACTGGATCAGACAGAATGGGTACCACTCTTTCCCAGCAACCCCCTACTCTAGCTCAAAAAAGGGTATTCTGAGTTGGAGGCCTTCCTCTATGAAATGTATATGCCCTAGTAGGGTATACACAGGATCTGTCTTTATAAAACAGCCCCTTTATTACTACTAATATGCCAATCCTCATCATGAATTGTGCTAGCAATTTTAGACAACACTTTACCTGTGGTTGGGGTCTATGGGGTTGAAGATTTGGCTTGAAGAGGTTATCCAGGAATAGAAAAAAAAGCTGATTTCTTAACAGCAAAACACGTCTAGTATTACAGCTCAGTTCCATTGAACTGAATAGAGCCAAGTGATAATGCCATCACAACTTGTGGACAGTTGTGGCCTTGTTTTATTGGAAGAAATTACATCTGTTTTTCTATTCCTGGATAACCCCTTAAATAAATCTAATAAGTCTGAAACCACCAAGAATTCTGCAAATTTCTGGTTAACAGAACCAGTCACAATTCTCTAGTCTATTAGCATGGCTTGTTCTGCAGTTGAGATGCAGCTGCCTTACAGCTGATTAATTACTCTGGATCGGATCAACTTGGCTATTTCGCTCTAGACTGGTTATGTTTCTTATTATATATCCTCTCCTTAAACAGGCTTAATGTGTTCTCTCCTGTCTCTGTGTCAGGTGACCTGGCCGGACTCATAATTAAAGACTATGGGGCTAAACAGGTCTCATAAGCATCAGGAAAAAAATGCATGACTGGACACTTCTCTCCCCGCTCCTTCTAGTCATCAATCGGGGTCTGAACACTCAGCCACAACTAATAAAAACTTTTAACATGCCCTAGGGATAGCTATGTTTTAAGGATCCCTTGGTTATGCAGTATGATGCATATTAAAACTTATGCTATGTGTCCTTGTTTCCAGTTATCTTTGTGTTTTTTACATACATTGTTAAGTCTAGTTTTCTTATGGGCTTTGTGTATGTATACTCTTTCTATATGTTGGACTTTTTGTTGAGAAACACATTTTTTCCTTGTTTGGTTCCTGTGATTTAGTTTTCTACCGAGTGTTTTTTTTTTTGTCTTTGGGTGCCTTCTTATTGTTCTGTTAGGGAAAGTTTGTAGACCAGGATTATCAAATGGATATTTGCAGGGACAGTGAAGCTAAGGTGTGTCTTGTGTCAGGTTTAGTGCTCAGGAAAAGATTAGGGATAACAGGAAAGGGTCGGTTTTGTACTTTTTCTGTTCAACATCTTTTGCTTTCTTCCTGACTCCCATTATAATCAAGTATTTGTACCATAAACCATTTCATCATCATCTGGTTCCTCTCACCTGTTAGTAAATTGTTATTCTTATTTGTTGTCTGTCAGCCTTGATACATGATTTATATTTTTCCTACTTTTAATTGCTTGCTTGCCATATAATTCAGTCTTACTGTAGATCCTGGAGGTTTCTGAGTATTGGGAACCTCAATTGGTTGAGAAAGGCAACTGCTTTAGGGGACGACGTTCTGCTGTCTTGTAACAAGCTGGCATCTTTACAGGTGTCCCATTGTTGTCAGACACTAGCAACAGCCCAGACAGGCGCAGGTAAAAATTACATTTCAGAGTTTTAAAGGACTCTCTATTGAATAGCAGTCCCTATTGAAGATAAAAAATTTTGCAACATTAGGAACATTTATTTATTTATTTATTCTTAGGAATGTATTTCTGAAAAGACACTGTTACATTGCATCATCTACTTAACACAGATGACACAAATGTAGTAGTGTGTTTTTCAATATTTCAAATAAAGGCAAAAATATCACAGTAAGAGGAAGTTGGCACAAATTCTACTTATAAATCAATTCATTTCCTTTTACTACTTTGGCATACTCAATAGCAGAAAAGTATGGTGTTCTTGGAAGATTTGACTGGTTAAAATCCACATGGAACAATCCAAACCGCACGCCGTAGCCAGAATTCCACTCAAAGTTGTCAAGTAGGGACCAAGCAAAATAACCTTTCACTTTCACCTCATCTTGTCTGATAGCTGCCAAGAAAACAGATGCAATGTGTTAGATAGAATGAACGCTTAGGTTATAATTATATACAGTACATCAGAAATCCCCCCCCCCCAATATTTCCATTTGTAGAAATCCAAAGAGTAGAGCAGTATATAGCAAGTAGCAGTAACTTGGTAATGTATATCTATAAGTATTTATGATGTCTTTTGTATAGTATAATATACAGAGCATTATTATAAAAGCTTTATTGTTTTACATAGGTTTTTTGTGCAAATTGTAATTGCACAGAATTTCCTAGCAAAATTCTGCTCTGAAATTCCATAGTGTTAATGAGCCCTAAAAAGGGCCCATTCACACTATGGAATTTCAGAGCAGAATTTTGCTTGGAAATTCCAATGCAGTAGCCTCCAATTGTTTTCAGTGGGATTCCTCTTTCTGTACCATGCACAATGTAGAAAGTAGAATTTTGCAGCAGAAATTCCGCATTCAGGGCTCCACAATTTTTTTTCCGGCAGATTTCCATGCGGACTGCAGTGCTGTCAATGGGGACAGCACGTGTCCGTTCGGTCACATTGACGACTGATTTTGGCAACGCTGGCTGAATGCTGAATCTCCACCTGGACATTCTGTAGTGTAAATGGGAGATTAGGGCTCTTTGCACTGTGATTTAGCTTGTCTGTAGTGATTGGTATTTATTTTCAATAAAAGATATATTGTGTGTTCATATATTGTTTTTAATTTTGAGTGTGATCTTTTTCTGTGTTATCTGTCAGTTGCTTCATAGTCTATTGAACACAGAGTAGCAACCAGGTTTTCGGTATAGTTGCTGAACCCCTACATCTTTTGTGTGTAGTGTTGCATTGTAGTCCAGAGCTGGATACACAATTTTGCTGGTTGCTACTGAAAACAGTCAACAATCTTGCTGTCAGACAACTGAGCTGATATCTGACAACAGAGTAAAATGGATACGTTCTGATACAAGTGCCGTGTAGATGCTCAACAAGCAAGGATTGCTGGTGAATTTCTGCTCTAAAGGCTGAAGAATTGTAAATGCAGCTCAGTGCTATAACTCAGGATCAGTACAAGATAAGTAATACAATGTATATACAAAGCTAAAACTTACTATGTAAATTTGTTCTATATGCAAAGCAGTGCTCGCGTTGTTTAACATAAATTATATGGTGCTTGTAGTTAATGTAACTCTATGTGAACTCTTTTAAAGAAAAATGTTTATCCAACAAATAAAAGTACAAATACTCCACATTTCTAAATACTGTAGGAAAAAAAAACACATCCAAGTAAAACTTTTATAATCCATCCAAAGAAACCAAGAAAAAAGGCAAAGAAATGTAATAGTGTGATATGCCAATATGATTTATGAAGCACTGAAGCAGTGAAAGTAAAGTAAAAAGCAACCTTTGTGTGCTCAACTTCTCCTTAAAACTGAGTGGAATTTTAAGATAACAGACAGAATGGAATGACTGTGGATCCAAGGAAACTGGAACAAATGCGATAAGCGCCGCTCTTCTTAAGTTTCAAGAACATTCACTCATACCTGAAGACTATATTAAGAAGAAAAGAACAGGAGCAAACAGGCAAGATGTATCACACTATTCTTAATGCGTCTCACTAGCTACACATTACTTAAACCACCTGAACATGTTACAAGACCCCCAGCTATAATTACACCGTGATTTAAAATACTTAGAGATCGCTGCTCTGGAGGGGCTAAAGATTCTATTCAATAAAATACATTATCTGACTGTGACAAGGTAGTTAACCTGTCACCTGCAACCCGAGGACTTGACCATAATAGTCTAAGAAGCCTTAAAGGCTAGGACCTAATCACATAAATTAAGGAAGTATTCCGTCATTTCCATGGCCCAGGCTCTGTTCATATCATGATTTTTACCCCTGTTCAGCCTATAAGCTGGGAAAATCTCCCAATGTGTATGTTAAATGCATGACAGTCGCAGTTGCCAAACAGTGCCATTCGTCACCTATGCAATAGAATATTATCTATTTAATGTATATGTCATGAAAAGCTCATGACCTATACATTAAAGTTTTTTTTTTAGGGACTTTCTTATTGATGGCCTATCCTTGCATACGCAATCAATATATGATCCGTGGGGGTCCGACACCTAGAATCCCAGCAAAGACAGGCAGACAGCTCCATACATTGTGTAGTGGCCGTGCTGAGTTAGGCTAAGTTTACACGGCCGTTGTGCTCCGACCTGTTAAGGGTCGGTGTGGTTCTTTTTTTTTGTGTCGAACGGACCTTAAACAGGTCGGAGCACAACTTGTGCCTGGGTCCTGATGTATCCCATTGACGTGAATAGGGTCTGTCGGATCAGAAGTTTAGCAGAAAAAAAAGGCCGGACATACAGTATTATTTTCTCTGTTTAACTCTGGTCCCTCCAACAGACCAAGCGATATAGCTCCCTTTACTGGAGCACAATGGCTGTGTGATCGAGGCTTTCCTGCAGCTTATCTTGAAATAAAATAAATGGAAATTGATCTGCAGTAACTCAGCTCTGCTTTCATCTGTTTTTACTGAGTATCTGGGTGCTGATTGGCAGGGCTGCTGGGTGTCAGACCCCCCCCTCCCCCAACCAATCAGATATGGAAGGTCTCCCCTGAGGAAAGGACATAAATAAAGAAAATAATGCAGAAAAACCCTTTAAATAGAAGTCTGTGATGAATGCCATTTCCAGGAGAAAAAACAGGGGGTTGGAACGGCACCCAACTTGAAGCAAATTTACCAAGTATGTTCTCAATGAGTGAGAAGAAACCAAAAGAGTTCTCCATATTAGTGATATGTCATGTGACAGCATCATTAACCCCTAGAAAACATAGGGCATACCTGTACTCCCTTGGCAACTGGTCCTAAATGCACGAGGAGTGTTAGGTGTTTATGAAGCGAGTGCGGGAGCTGCACTTGCTTCATATTAGGTGAGTGATGGCTGCTATCAGCAGTTTATTGCAGTTTCTGCAGTGTGATCACGGGGGTCCGGTGAGTTAAAATAGCTTTCAAAGGTCTCTTACCCATCCTTCTGCAGCACTAGGCCGTATCAGTAGGTGGCAATAGAATATAATTATACAGTGAATGCATTCTAACAATTGCATGTAATAGTCTCATTGCAATTTATGGGGACTACATACTAACAAAAATGTTTTTTAAAATTACATATAAGCCCCTCCCCTAATAAAAATTTAAATCAACCCCTTTTCCCATTTTGCAAAAAATAAATAAAAGTTAATTGGTATCGGTTACAGTTTAAATCATATTGACCCACAGAATAAAAGTCAATTGTACCGTAAAGTGCACTGTGTAAACCCACCCCCCCCCCACCCACCACAAATAATAATGTTTTGATTTCGCTATACATTTTATGGTTAAATAAAAGGTGTTTTTTTTACCATGTGTTTTTCTCTTCCTCCATCCCTCTCTATGTTGCACATATATATGTGTACTAATTGCATACACATATATAATGGAATTAGGGTAAAACTGCTCTAAGTAAATGTCTTCCATAATTGATGTTTCTGCTTTAAATGCTACTCTTGACCACATCTATAGATTGAAGCCACTTAACATTCCTCAGACATTCCTTAAACTGGAAGATCCCTACATAGATTGGTTTAACACACTGATTTTCTTTGGAAAAAAAACGCCTGGATAGGATTTGAAAGCAATAAGAAATATGAAGGAAGGACTTTTACTCCAATTTTTTTCTGGGTCGGCTTTTGGTTTGGTTATACTCACTATACTCACTTATACTTGGTATACTACTAAAATTGTCTAATATGAAGACTAGATTTATTACAATGGCTCCTGCTGTTTAATAATGTCAGCTCTTAGACTACATAAACTAACACCTTAGGAGTCTGGCAGTGGCTTATCTGCCTCTCCATTCTAAACACATGAATGCACAGCCAAGCAGTTGGGCATTCACATGTATGCGAGCAATTAGGAGAGACAACTGTTGGCCAAATGAGTTATGGACACTTTTAGCTTTACAGGCTTAGATTAGGTCAAAACTGTGTCTGTGTCTAAATATAGTAAATGTGGTCCAAGACATATAGACCAGATTTCGGAAAAAATTGTGCCAGAAATTTGCAATAGTAGTCATAGGCAAGTGCCTAATATGGCATTGATGTGATCAGCGCTCTGCTTCTCTAGCCGGCTAAAGCAGGCTGGAATAGCAAAGACAAGATCGGGCAACACGTAGGCTGGTAGGGACCCTCCAACTATCATGCAGGCTGATCAGGACCCAGCAAACGCTCCTTAGCAGTCCCAATCAGCTTCCCCAGGGCAGCAGCACATTTTTACCTGTTTAAGATGCTTATAGGGTTAACACTGGATATCAGTGGGTTCACCAATGCCATGCATTAGAGGTTTGATGTAAACACAACAGTGCCCTGGGGTGGGAATCAGCTAAATTTAATTTGATACCAAACAATGAGACTGACACTGGGATCACGGGGTATAAAACCCTTTATCTTTGAACCTCCTTACTTACATATATTGTAAAACACCACATTTATTGATATGAATTCAAATTGGTTCCACAAATTGTTAAAATTACAGTTCACTTGGTAGGGAGGTTCAAAGATAAGGGGTTTTATACCTCGTGATCCCAGAGAGAGTAAGTTACTCTGTGAGACTCAGGGTTTGTTATAGAAGTTACCGGGTATGAAGAACAATCCATCACGCCCCCTCCCATAGACATGAATGGAGGGGCGTGGCGTGACATCACGTCCCCAGTCCCGGAAACCCGCTGGTTTATGAAACTGGAGACGCAGCTCCCGCATAGAATGCGGGTGCTGCAGGGAGATCTTATCCCTTATCCTTTGGACAGGGGATAAAATGTTTTTGCCCGGAATACCCCTTTAATCCTTTCAGTACTTATCAGCTGCTGTATGCTACAGAGGAAGTTCTTTTCTTTTTTAATTTCTTTTCTGTCTGACCGCAGTGCTCTCTGCTGACACCTCTGTCCATGTCAGGAACTGTCCACAGCAGGATAGGATGGCTATGGGCATTTGCTTCTACTTTGAACAGTTCCTGACATGAACAGAGGTGTCAGCAGAGAGCATTGTGGACAGACAGAAAAGTGCTTTCTTTGTAGTATACTGCAGCTGATAAGTACTGGAAGGATTGAGATTTTTTTTTTCTTTTAATAGTTTTTTATTGAATTTTACCAAAATAGAAAAACAAACACGTATAAAGGACAGGCGCAGCTGTCAACTTATTATTTTACGACAACAAAAACAGTGAACAGTTGTTTACTGCATATATGAAGACTTGATTGTCGAATTAATCTTACATATATTACATATATTACATAATCTTACGTTGTTTAACCAAACCAAAAGGAAAGCAGAAATAAAAAGACTAAAGTAAAATAAATAAAAATAAAGGAAATATAACATCTCCGAGATAACTTACATAGTAGAATGTGTGCGTTCCAATAATGTTATATATAATTTTTTTTTTTTTATTCTTATATATCTGATACATAATGAAACATTGCAGAAAAGTGCAAATGCCAAGACATTTCTTATAGAACAAGATGATGATAAGGTTTAACTCTAATAATGGATGTCAATGTGCCCCATGTAACATAATGTCTTTTTGTAAGTATCATGTCAGTGGAAAAATCACTTTTAACCCCTTGGGGACAGAGCCCATTATAACCCTAGGGACGGGAGCATTTTTTGCAAATCTGACCACTGTCACTTTAAGCATTAATAACTCTAGGATGCTTTTACTTATAAATTTGA
Organism: Hyla sarda; assembly: GCF_029499605.1. Taxonomy (NCBI): domain Eukaryota; kingdom Metazoa; phylum Chordata; class Amphibia; order Anura; family Hylidae; genus Hyla; species Hyla sarda. The sequence goes on along the minus strand of NC_079189.1, from coordinate 69,331,891 downwards.
TTCAGAGATTGTTTTTTCGTGACATATCCTACTTTATGGTAGTGGTAAATTTTTGTCGATACTTGCATCATTTATTGGTGAAAAATTCCAAAATTTGATGAAAAATTTTAAAATTTAGCATTTTTCTAACTTTGAAGCTCTCTGCTTGTAAGGAAAATAGACATTCCAAATAAATTATATATTGATTCACAAATACAATAGGTCTACTTTATATTTGCATCATAAAGTTGACATGTTTTTACTTTTGGAAGACACCAGAGGGCTTCAAAGTTCAGCAGCAATTTTCCAATTTTTCCAAAAATTTGCAAAATCGAAATTTTTCAGGGACCAGTTCAGGTTTGAAGTGGATTTGAAGGGCCTTCCTATTAGAAATACCCCACAAATGACCCAATTATAAAAACTGCACCCCTCAAAGTATCCAAAATGACATTCAGTAAGTTTGTTACCCTTTAGGTGTTTCACAGGAAAAGCAGCAAAGTGAAGGAGAAAATTCAAAATCTTCATTTTTTACACTCGCATGTTCTTGTAGACCCAGTTTTTGAATTTTTACAAGTGGTAATATGAGAAAAAGCCTCCAAAAATTTGTAACCCAATTTCTCTTGAGTAAGGAAATACCTCATATGTGTATGTCAAGTGTTCGGCGGGCGCAGTAGAGGGCTCAGAAGGGAAGGAGCAACAATGGGATTTTGGAGAGTGAATTTTGCTGAAATGGTTTTTGGGGGGCATGTCACATTTAGGAAGCCCCTATGGTGCCAGAACAGCAGAAAATCCCACATGGCATACCATTTTGGAAACTACACCCCTCAAGGCACGTAACAAGGGGTCCAGTGAGCCCTTACACCACGCAGGTGTTTGACCACTTTTCGTTAAAATCGCATGTGTAAATGAAAAAAGAAAAATTTTCACTAAAGTGCAGTTTCTTCCCCAAATTTACCATTTTTACAAAGGGTAATGGGAGAGAATGCCCCCCAAAATTTGTAACCCCATCTCTTCTGAGTATGGAAATACCCCATGTTAGGGCGTAAAATGCTCTGCGGGCGAAATACAATGCTCAGAAGAGGAGTAGCGCCATTGAGCTTTTGGAAAGAGAATTCTTTGGAATGGTAGTCAGGAGCCATGTGCGTTTACAAAGCCCCCTGTGGTGCCAGAACAGTGGACCCCCCCACATGTGACCCCATTTTGGAAACTACACCCCTCACAGAATTTAATAAGGGGTGCAGTGAGTATTAACACCCCACTGGCGTTTAACAGATCTTTGGAACAGTGGACTGTGCAAATAAAAAATAAAATTTTTCATTTTCACGGACCACTGTTCCAAAAATCTGTCAGACACATGTGGGGCGTAAATGCTCACTGTACCCCTTATTACATTACACAAGGGGTGTAGTTTCCAAAATGGGGTCACATGGACCCCGCGTCCATTGTTCTGGCACTATGGGGGCTTTGTAAACTCATGTGGCCTTCAATTCCGGACACATTTTCTCTTCAAAATCCCAATGGCGCTCCTTCTCTTCTGAGCATTGTAGTGCACCCGCCAAGCACTTTACATCCACATATGGGGTATGTTCTTACTCAGAGGAAATGGGGTTTGCAAATTTTGGGGGGCTTTTTTCCTATTTTCCCTTGTGAAAATGAAAAATTTAGGGTAACACCAGCATTTTAGTGAAAACATTTTTTTTTTATTTTCCCATCCAACTTTAATGAAAATTCGTCCCACCTGTGGGGTGTTAAGGCTCCCTATACCCCTTATTACATTCCGTGGGGGGTGTAGTTTCCAAAATGGGGTACATGTGGGTATTTATGTTTTTGAGTTTATGTCAGAACCGCTGTAAAATCAGCAACCCCTGTGCAAATCACCAATTTAGGCCTCAAATGTACATGGTGAGCTCTCACTCCTGAGCCTTGTTGTGAGCCCGCAGAGCGTTTTACGCCCACATATGGGGTATTTCTGTACTCAGGAGAAATTGCGTTACTAATTTTGAGGGGCTTTTTTTTCCTTTTACTGCTTGTGAAAATAAAAAGTATGGGGCAACACCAGCATGTTAGTGTAAACATTTTTTTTTTTTTTACACTAACAGGCTGGTGTAACCCCCAACTTTTCCTTTTCATAAGGGGTAAAAGGAGAAAAAGCCCCCCAAAATTTGTAGTGCAATTTCTCCCGATTACGGAAATACCTCATATGTGGCCCGAAACTGTTTCCTTGAAATACGACAGGGCTTTGAAGTGAGAGAGCGCCATGCGCATTTGAGGACTAAATTAGGAATTGCATAGGGGTGGACATAGGGGTATTCTACGCCAGTGATTCCCAAACAGGGTGCCTCCAGCTGTTGCTTGAATGCTAGCATGCCTGGACAGTCAGTGGCTGTCCAGAAATGCTGGAAGTTGTTGTTTTGCAACAGCTGGAGGCTCCGTTTTGGAAACCCTGCCGTACAATACGTTTTTCATTTTTATTGGGGGGGAAAGTGTAAGGGGGTGTATATGTAGTGTTTTACTCTTTATTATGTGTTAGTGTTGTGTAGTGTTTTTAGGGTACATTCACACTGGCGTGTTACGGTGAGTTTCCCGCTAGGAGTTTGCGCTGCGGCGAAAAATTTGCCGCAGACCAAACTTGAAGTAGGAAACTTACTGTAAACCCGCCTGTGTGAATGTACCCTGTATGTTCACATGGGGGGACAAACCTCCAGCTGTTTCAAAACCACAACTCCCAGCATGCACTGACAGTTGTACTTTTGCAACAGCTGGAGGCACATTGGTTGGAAAACCTTCAGTTAGGTTCTGTTACCTAACAGTATTTTCCAACCAGTGTGCCTCCAGCTGTTGCAAAACTACAACTCCCAGCATGTACTGACATACCGTGCATGCTGGGAGTTGTGCTTTTGCAACAGCTGGAGGCACACTGGTTGGAAAACCTTCAGTTAGGTTCTGTTACCTAACAGTATTTTCTAACCAGTGTGCCTCCAGCTGTTGCAAAACTACAACTCCCAGAATGTACTAATCGCCGCAGGGCATGCTGGGAGATGTAGTTATGCAACAGCTGGAGGTTACGCAACTACAACTCCCAGAGACAGCTGTTTGCTGTTTCAGCATGCTGGGATTTGCAGTTTTGCAACATCTGGAGGGCTTCAGTTTATAGACCACTGCACAGTGATTTCCAAACTGTGACCCTTCAGATGTTGCAAAACTACAAATCCGAGCATGTCCAGACAGCAAAGAGCTGTTTGAGCATGCTAGGAGTTGTAGTTTTGCAAGATCTGGAGGGATACAGTTTAGAGACCACTATATAGTGGTCTCAAACTACAGCCCTCCAGCTGTTGCAAAACTACATATTCCAGCATGCCCAAACAGCAAACAGCTGTCTGGGCATGCTGGGAGTTGTAGTTTTGCAACATCTGGAGGGCTACAGTCTCAGACTGTAGCCCTCCAGATGTTGCTAGGTAACTTACCGACTTCCGTAGGATCCAGGGAGTCGTCCTCTTCTGCCGCTCACCGCTCGCGCCGATCTCCATCGCCGCCCGCCGATCACCATCGCCCGCAGCTACCGGAGGGGTAAGTGGACCTTCGGCGTTCGGTCCCAGTCATTTTCCCCGTCCTGCCCCGCCTATTGTGGGTGGGCAGGACGGGGAAAACAAAAGTAAACCCCTCCGCCCCCCGATCTGCTATTGGTGGTCGTGTCTAGACCACCAATAGCAGAGATAGGAGGGGTGGCACCCCTGCCACCTCACTCCTATCGCTTTAGGGGGATCGTAGTTGTCTTAGACAACCGTGATCCCCCTTCTATTCCGGGTCACCATACACACGTAATGACCCGGAATCGGCGCAATTTGCAAGTGTGAATTCACTCGCGATTTGCGCCAATCGACGACATGGGGGGGTCTACTGACCCCCCTGGGCATTTGCACGGGGTGCCTGCTGATGGATATCAGCAGTCACCCCGGTCCGGTCCCCGCCCGGCGGGGACCGAAATTCCCACGGGCGTATGCATACGCCCTTCGTCCCCAACAGGTAAATCTAAATATCGCTACAATGAGAGGACAGAGACCATGAAGACCATCTGATGTTAAATTTGTCCAACTTTCCAGAACCCCTAGCTATAACCTTTTCGAATGAATATGTAGTATTTACTTTATTCAGGATGATATCAAAACAGGGGAACAATGGAGTTTTCCAGTTACTCAATAACGTGTTTTTAGCAATTATCGTGATAATACAAAATAATTCTCTTAGTGGAGAGGGTATAGTTTGTAAACCTATATAAAGAAGGGTTAGTTGGGGATTCCACGGAATGGAACAGTTAAATATAGATGTCAAGAGATTTTTGCATTCTAACCAGAACATTTGGATGATTGGGCAGTTCCATAGTATGTGAAGGAGAGTACCTTTTTGACCGCAACCCCTCCAACAAAATTTTGAAGAACCAAGATAAGCTTTCGCAATCTTTTCAGGATTAAAGTACCATCTGAGGATAGTTTTGTACGGGGATTCAATGTGAGAAGAGCATTGAAAGGATTTATGTATATATTTAACCCCTTAAGGACCGGGGTTTTTTCCGTTTTTTGCTCCTTGCCTTTAAAAAATCATAACTCTTTCAATTTTCGCACCTAAAAATCCATATGATTGCTTATTTTTTGCGCCACCAATTCTACTTTGTAATGACGTCAGTTATTTTGCCCAAAATTCTACGGTGAAACGGAAAAAAAAATCATTGTGCGACAAAATTGAAAAAAAAACGCCGTTTTGTAAATTTTGGGGGCTTCCGTTTCTACGTAGTACATTTTTCGGTAAAAATGACACCTTATCTTTATTCTGTAGGTCCATACGATTAAAATGATACCCTACTTATATAGGTTTGATTTTGTCGTACTTCTGGAAAAAATCATAACTACATGCAGGAAAATTAATACATTTAAAATTGTCATCTTCTGACCCCTATAACTTTTTAATTTTTTCGTGTATGGGGCGGTATGAGGGCTCATTTTTTGCGCCGTGATCTGAAGTTTTTAATGATACCATTTTTGCATTGATAGGACTTATTGATATAAATGATATAAAAAGTGACTAAAAATGAACTATTTTGGACTTTGGAATTTTTTTGCGCGCATGCCATTGACCGAGTGGTTTAATTAATGATATATTTTTATAATTCGGACATTTCCGCACGCGGTGATACCATATATGTTTATTTTTATTTACACTGTGTTTTTTTTTATGGGAAAAGGGGGGTGATTCAAACTTTTAATAGGGGAGGGGTTAAATGATCTTTATTCACTTTTTTTTTTTTCACTTTTTTTTTGCAGTGTTATAGCTCCCATAGGGACCTATAACACTGCACACACTGATCTTTATCATTGATCACTGGTTTCTCATAGGAAACCAGTGATCGATGATTCTGCCGCTTGACTGCTCATGACTGGATCTCAGGCACTGAGCAGTCATTCGGCGATCGGACAGCGAGGAGGCAGGTAGGGGCCCTCCCGCTGTCCTGTAAGCTGTTCGGGATGCCGCGATTTCGCCGCGGCTATCCCGAACAGCCCACTGAGTTAACCAGCATGGTTTCACTTTCGCTTTTAGCCGCGCGGCTCAGCTCTGAGCGCGCGGCTAAAGGGTTAATAGCGTGCGGCTCCGCGCTCTATTAGCGGCGGGTCCCGGCTTCACTATGACGCCGGGCCCGCTGTCATATGATGCGGGGTTACCATGTAACCCCGCGTTATATCACGGGAGCAGGACCAAGGACGTACAGGTACGTCCTTGGTCCTTAAGGGGTTAAAGGCGTATTGCCAGTCTTCTGTTTCTATGTCTAATCCTAAGTCACCTTCCCATAACCGGAATGGGTAGCTTTTGTAAAATGTATCATCTTTAGTATACAAGTTATATAAAGGTTTTATGCCTTTTATAGGGGATGAAAAATAATGTAAAGTACTACTATCCAATTTAAGCTGAGATGGCTTAATTGTATTCATAAAGTGTCTAATAATTAGGTATTTGTGAAATTCGCTATTATTAATATGATAACTTGAATGAATATCTTTGAAAGACATGATCTCAGAGTGTTTCATAATATTTCTGAAGTGGGTGATACCTCTATCAGACCAACTTTGTAGGTCCAAATCAGGCGAATTGGCAAGGACTATGGAGAGAGGAACATCCTCTATAGCTGAATATTTAAGGGGGGTTAATGAGTTTAGATATTGTGTCCAGGCTTTGTAGGAGGCTCTTACTAACGGGTTATATAATTTTCCTTTTGTTTTTACTTTGTAAGTTGGGGGGTGTGGCACCCTCTTTAGCCCTCTCAGACTGGAGGTGATTTAGTCAATGGCTGATCCAACATGTCACACAGTCAGAGGCTATATGCACAGGAGAGGTGAGTAATCATGTAAGGGTCCCATCCGATATGAGGCTACCTCCGTGTGGTGGATGGGGGGACACATTTTGATCAAAAAGTGCGCTAAGAGCCTCCATTTTTTGACCAAGAGTGGTGTTGCAACTTTCTTTTTTGTACATTTTGTATTTGCCACAGCAGCGGGCACCTGTGTATTAGGTTGTTGTGCTGGCTATTTTTTCTTTAGTTTTTACTTTAAAACTAGGGGTGTTTTAATCACTATTAAAAATACAATAACCTATAATCTGAATGAATCCATAATTGACCCAAATGGCAGGTATATTGTCTTATACTGCACTATTAATTACACTCCACTAACTCTGGTCACATTATATGCTCCTAACTCGGGACAGATTAGGTTTTTCAATAAACTATAAGTTGATACATAGAAAAACATGGGGTCCCACAATATTATGTGGAGATTATAACATGGTAATGAATCCAAAAATGGATTCCACATCTCCATCTCGTAATCTTTCCCCCTCCTTAGCCTCTTGGGCCTGGGAAAGAGAACTTTATGACATATGGCGTATTACTCATAGCTCTGAAAAAGGTTTTTCACACTTGTCAGCGGCTCACAATACTTATTCCCGGTTAGATATATTTTTAATAGATAGGCACCTGATTAATCACATACTATCTAATACGATCGAAACTATCACATGGTCAGATCACTCAGCCATAACTATTACTCTGAACGAAAAAAAATTCCGCCCACCAGTCATATCAATGGAAAATCAGTCCTTTTCTTCTCTCTCATAAAGACTTTTCCCAAAAAATTGGTTCTGACATACAGGATTATTTTGGACATAACATCCACTCTGTTAATAATCCGATTCTTGTATGGAACTGTCATAAAGCGGTTATAAGGGGACTATGTATCAAATATAGTTCTATTCTTAAAAAAGAAAGGGAAAGAGTGATTTCTGATTTATTGTCTAGAATTAAACTTCTTGAAACAGCCAACATGGATAACCCTTCAGATGTCTTGGCAACTGAATTATCTTTACTAAGATGTGATCTCAGATGTCACATGTTCACTTCTTATGAAAAATCCTTTCGGAAAATGAAATCCCAGTATTATTCCCAAAATAATAAATCTGGCAAATTATTAGCTAACAGACTTAAAAATAAACAACTCAAATCGAGAATTCCCTTACTCATTCACCCAACCTCTAAATGTAAATTATATTCCCCAACAGATATTGCAAACGGGTTCAAATCATTGTACTCACAGTTATACAATTTAAAAGAAACCGTTCCAACTCCTCCGGATCATTTAACTTCTATACAATCTTATCTCCATAAACTAGTAGCAAACTTCTTGAGAACATGTTAAAGTCGAGATGCCAAATTCTTTGAAGATAGTTTTGTACCCTTTATACAATTTGGGCTTGGTGATAATAGCATTTCTTGTCTTTGCCATTGTGAACAGGAAAAAAAAAAAACGAGCCGTTTAAAGCATTACTGTAATAAGAAAAAACTTTTGACACGTTGCACACGTAAAAAGTTTTAAACGAACCAGGTCTCACTACTGAGACCTGCTGCAATCACTAGTTAGAAGTCAGGGAAGCAGATGCACTCGACTCCCTAGTCTGGCATTGTTTTCAACTTTGTACAAATTTTTTTCTGAAATGTTTTTATTGTGTTCTTTTTTTGTGTTTTTCTGTATCCAAATAGAACTGTAACATAATATATATATATATATATATATATATATATATATATATATATATACATACACACACACACACACACACACACATATACATATACATACAGTGGGGCAAAAAAAGTATTTAGTCAGCCACCAATTGTGCAAGTTCTAAAAAGATGAGAGGCCTGTAATTTTCATCATACAGTCATGTCCGTAAATGTTGGCACCCCTGAAATTTTTCAAGAAAATAAGTATTTCTCACAGAAAAGGATTGCAGTAACACATGCTTTGCTATAGATGTTTATTCCCTTTTTTGTGTTTTGGAACTAAACCAAAAAAGGAGGAAAAAAAGCAAATTGAACATAGTGTCACACCAAACTCCAAAAATGGGTTGGACAAAATTATTGGCACCCCTAGCATAATATTTTGTTGCAAACCCTTTGGAAAAAATAACTGACATCAGTTGCTTCCTATAACCATCATTAACCTTCTTACACCTCGGAATGTTGGACCACTCTTCCTTTGCAAACTGCTCCAGGTCTCTCTTATTGGAAAGGCACCTTTTCCCAACAGTATTTTTAAGATCTCTCTACAGGTGTTCAATGGGATTTAGATCTGAACTCATTGCTGGTCCTTTCAGAACTCTCCAGGGCTTTGTTGCCATCCATTTCTGGGTGCTTTTTGACATATGTTTGGGGTCATTGTCCATTTCTGTGAGAAATACTTAATTTTCTAGAAAAATTTCAGGGGTGCCAACATTTACGGGTATACCTCAACTATGAGAGACATAATGAGAAAAAAAATCCATAAAATCACATTGTCTGATTTCTAAAGAATGTATTTGCAAATTATGGTGGAAAATAAGTATTTGGTCAATAACAAAAGTTCATCTCAATACTTTGTTATATACCCTTTCTTGGCAATGACAGAGGTCAAACGTTTTCTATAGGTCTTAACAAGGTTTTCAAACACTGTTGCTGGAATTTTGGCCCATTCCTCCATGCAGATTTCCTCTAGAGCAGTGATGTTTTGGGGCTGTCACTGGGCAACACAGACTTTCAACTCCCTCCAAAGGTTTTCTATGGGGTTGAGATCTGGAGACTGGCTAGGCCACTCCAGGACCTTGAAATGCTTCTTATGAAGCCACTCCTTCGTTGCATGGGCAATGTGTTTGGGATCATTGTCATGTTGAAAGACCAAGCCACGTTTCATCTTCAATGCCCTTGCTGATGGAAGGAGATTTTTTCTCAAAATCTCATGATACATGGCACCATTCATTCTTTCCTTTACTCGGATCAGTTGCCCTGGTCCCTTTGCTAAAAAAAACTGCCCCAAAGCATGATGTTTCCTCCCCCATGCTTCACAGTAAGTATGGTGTTCTTTGGATGCAACCCAGCATTCTTTCTCCTCCAAACACAACAAGTTGAGTTTTTACCAAAAAGTTCTACTTTGGTTTCATCTGACCATATGACATTCTCCCAATACTCTTCTGGATCATCCAAATGTTCCCTAGAAAACATTAGACAAGCCCGGACATATACTGGCTTAAGCAGGGGGACACGTCTGGCACTGCATGATTTGAGTCCCTGGGAGCATAGTGTGTTACTGATGGTAGCCTTTGTTACTTTGGTCCCAGCTCTCTGCAGGTCATTCACTAGGTCCCCCGTGTGGTTGGGATCATTTTAACACCACAGGTGAAATCTTGTGTGGAACCCCAGATCGAGGGAGATTATCAGTGGTTTTGCATGTCTTCCATTTTCTAATAATTGCACCCACAGTTGATTTCTTCATACAAAGATGCTTGCCTATTGCAGATTCAGTCTTCCCAGCCTGGTGCAGGTCTACAATTTTGTTTCTGGTGTCCTTCGGCAGCTCTTTGGTCTTGGCCATAGTGGAGTTTGGAGTGTGACTGTTTGTGGACAGGTGCCTTTTATACTGATAACAAGTTCATGTCACACACCTGGGTGGAGGCTGTCATGGAGCTGGAAGTGGATCCCCCACCTGTGTAGCTGATGACTTGGACAGTATCGGGAAGTGGAGTCTAAGGTGCCACTGGTTTTCACCATAGCCCGCCGCTATCCCCGACACGGCTTGACCACACAGGTAACTGGACAAGATGAGGTACTGAAGGATGAGGCTGTAGCGTAGTCAAACGTAGCAGAAGGTCAAGGCAGGCGGCAAAGGTTTGTAGTCAAAAAACGTAGCAGGAAGGTCTGGATACACGGGAATGGCAAAACAGGCAATGGGAACGCTTTCTCTGAAGATCCGGCAGAGAAGTGTGGGAGGGTCAGGGACTATATAGAGTGGTGTCAGGTGTTACACATAATTATGGGCGTACTGGCACTTTCAATTTCAGAGCTCCGGCGTGCGCACACCCTAGGGGACGGGGACACGTGAACCGGAGCTGAGACACAGTGGAGGAGGTGGCAGAGGAGCGAGGTAAGTAACGGTTGGGATTCGCATGTGGGCACGTCCCGCGATGCAAATCCTGGCCCCGCCGGGAGCAGGGATGATGTGCTCGCGGCCGACATGTGCAGGCAGGCAGGCTGTAAAAGTACGTTCCCCCCTTTTGGTCTCCCCCTCCTTTTGCGGCTTAGGAATTTCTTGAGCAGGTCTTTATCCAGAATATTGTCCTGCGGCTCCCAAGACCTCTCCTCCGGACCTCTCCTCCCCAATATACCAGACAAAAGCGTTTTACTCTGACAAACTTAGAGTCCAAGATTTCCTTTACAACATACACATCTGAGGTACCAGAGATGGGAGCAGGAGAGATGTCCCTTGGAGAAAAAATGTTGAAGATGGTTGGCTTCAGGAGGGAAACATGGAAGGAATTTGGGATCCAGAGAGAGGAGGGAAGATGGAGGGAATAAGCCACAGGATTGAGCCATTTCTTGACTTTATACGGACTCAAATAACAAGGACCTAGTTTATAACTGGGTATCTTGAAACGGATATATTTTGTGGATAGCCAGACTTTATCACCCGGAGAATATTCAGGAGGAGGACGTCTCTTCTTGTCTGCCTGAACTTTCATGGGAGAAGTAGCCTGTAGAAGTGAAAGAAATGTCTTTTGCCAGATGGAAGAAAAATTCCGTACTTGTTCATCAACGGCAGGAACTCCAGAGGAAGATGACAAAGGATGAGGAGGATGAGGGTGAAGTCCATAGACCACAAAGAAGGGAGAAGCACCTGAGGAATCAGAATCATGGTAGTTGTAGGAGAATTCAGCCCATGGTAGCAGATCGACCCAGTCATCTTGACACGCAGAAATAACATGGCGTAGGTAGTCTCCCAAAACCTGATTCACCCTTTCGACCTGTCCATTGGGGATGGTATGCCGAGGAGAAATCCAACTTGATTTGTAGACGTGAGCACAGGGCCCGCCAGAATTTAGAGATGAACTGAACCCCTCGGTCGGAAACAATATGGGAAGGGAGCCCATGCAAACGAAAGATATGACGAAGAAAAAGCTTGGCAAGTTGTGGTGCTGATTGGAGTCCAGGAAGCGGTACAAAATGAGCCATCTTAGAAAATCGATCCACTACCACCCATATGACAGTATTACCTTAGGAAGATGGAAGGTCTGTAATGAAATTCATGGCAATATCAGACCAAGGAAGCTCAGAAACTGGCAAGGGCTGGAGCCGACATGCTGGCTTGGAACAGGAGTTTTGTCGCGGGCACAGACTGAGCAGGACTGAACAAAATCAATGACATCCTTTTTCAAAGTTGGCCACCAGTAATGTCTGGAGATGAGCTGTAGGGACTTACGAATACCAGGATGACCGTCCAGAAGAGAAGAATGTCCCCATTTCAAGACTCTGAGTTTCATATGAGGAGATACGTAAGTTTTTCCAGGAGGTAGATGTTGGAGACTTGCTGGTGCTGTAGAAATGAGATGCTCCGGCGGGATAATATGCTGTGGAAGAGATTCACTGTTGTGCGCATCTGAAGACCTGGAGAGAGTGTCAGCTCAAACATTCTTTTCTGCAGGACGGAAGTGGATGAAGAAGTTCAATCTGGAGAAAATTAAAGACTATCGGGCCTGTCGTGGGTTGAGACGATGGGCAGACTAAAGATAAAGCAGATTCTTGTGGTTTGAATAAATTGTGAAATGATGTACCGAGCCTTCCAAGAGGTGACACCACTCTTCTAAGGCCAGTTTAATGGCTCACGATCTCTGATAGAATAGTTTCTCTCCGCACTTGAGAAGGTTTTAGAGAAAAAGCCGCAAGTTAAAGTTCTCCCTTTAGTAGACTTTTGTGTTAAAACTGCCCCAGCTCCTACTGAGGAAGCATCCACTTCCAAGAAAAATGGCTTGATAGGATCAGGTCTGGATAAAACAGGAGCAGAAGCAAAGGCGGACTTCAACAGTTTGAAAGCTCCTTCAGCCTTTGGTGTCCACACCCTTGGATTAGCCGTATTTTTGGTAAGGGAGACGATGGGAGCTACCAGAGTAGAGTAGTGAGGTATAAATTGCCGATAGTAGTTGGCAAAACCAAGGAAGTGCTGGGTCGCATTCAAACCAGACGGTTGAGGCCAGTCAGTTTAGTACTGCAGACAACTTGTCGGGATCCATTTGGAGACCGTCACTTGTAACAATATACCCCAAAAAAGGAAGACTGTTTTTTTCAAAAGTACATTTTGCAAGACTTGGTGGAGGTGAGAGCGATGAAATTGAATATTGGGCGAATAGATGAGTATATCGTCCAAATAGACTATGACACAGGAGTATAGAAGATCTCGGAAAATATTGTTGACAAACTCCTGAAAGACTGCTGGAGCATTACAGAGTCCAAATGGCATGACAAGATACTCGAAATGTCCATCACGGGTATTAAACGCGGTCTTCCATTTGTCCCCTTTACGAATGCGAATCAAATTATATGCACCACGCAGATCAAATTTTGAGAAGATTCTGGCACCTCTCAGGCGATCAAATAGCTCCGAGATTAGAAGTAGTGGATAGCGGTTCTTTACAGTAATTTTATTTAAACCACAGTAGTCGATACAAGGTCGCAAAGAACCGTATTTTTTCTCAAATAAGAAGAACCCAGCTCCGGCAGGAGAAGAGGACTTCTTGATAAACCCCTTTCGAAGATTTTCTTGGATGTAGTCTGCCATGGCCTGTGTTTCTGGAACAGACAAGGGGTAAATTCTGCCTCTGGGAGGTGTGGTGCCGGGAAGTAAATCTATAGGGCAATTGTAGGGACAGTGTGGAGGCAATACTTCAGCTTGCTTTTCGCTAAAAACGTCCGCAAAGTCCTGGAGGAAAGAAGGCAGACCAGGCAGAGGTTTAGAAGTTGGTTTCAACTAAGTTACACGAACATGGATACAATGGCTATTACAATGTGGACCCCAGCGTAGGACTTCTACAGGTTTCTACAGTATGTAAAATGACATAAGTTCTCCTTGTGTGAGACTCCGACCTGCATAGACAGGTGTTCTGTGCGGTATAGCACGGTACAGTACAGTATTTCTCCATTTACCATAGAGATGTACAGGGGTTTCAGAAGGTGGGACACAGGCAGACGATACTTTTGCACAAGGGAGGCATCAATAAAGTTTTCCGCAGAGCCTGAGTCCAGGAAGGCCAGAACAGAGATGATGTCTTTGGAGTGAAGAAAAATCTGCACTGTCAAATTTAAGCGTGGAGAGGAGGAATTCACACCTAGGGAGGCCTCTCCTACAAACCCGAGGTGCGAGCGTTTCCTTGTGGCTGAGGGCGCAGAGGACAGTCCTTAAGGAAGTGGTCTGCACTGGCGCAGTAAAGATAAAGATTTTTGGTTCGTCGGCGAGTCCTTTCCTGCAGGGTCAAGCGAGACCGATCCACCTGCATTGCCTCCATTGCGGGAGGCATCGAAAAAGGTTGTGGTGGTTGGTGGAAGACTGGCGCCAGACGAGGAAAGCGCAGAGGTCGTGCAGATTCCCTTTCTTGTCGTAATTCCTCTCATTGCTCGGAGAAACAGATATCTATCCGGGATGCCATCTGTATAAGTTCATTCAATGTAGACGGCAATTCCCGGGCTATGAGGACATCCTTAATTTGGCTAGATGATCCTCTCTTGAAGGTAGCGCAGAGAGCTTTATTATTCCAGGACAACTCCGACGCCAAGGTTTGGAACTGGATGGCATACTCGCCAACAGTTGCCCTGAGAAAGATTCAGCAGAGCCGTCTCTGCGGAGGAGGCTCGAGCAGGTTCCTCGAAGACAGTGCGAAATTCCGTCAGGAATGCCTGGAGATTACAATATCACTGCGATCCCACAGGGGGTTGCCCAGGCCAAAGCCCTTCCAGACAGGAGACTAATGACAAAAGCCACCTTTGCATGTTCCGTGAAGAACTGATCCGCCATGAGTTCTATGTGCATGGAGCACTGCGTCACAAAACCAGGACAGGACTTGGGATCCCCCTCATATTTTTCTTGAGGCGACAAACGAAGTTTGGTTCCGGAGGAGACTGCAGCAGCGGGAGGCTGTACTGGAGCTGGAGGCTGAGGCAGTTGCTGCTGAGCAGAAAGCAACTGCTGCATCATGGCGGTTAGCTGGTTAAGATACTGTGCCTTCTGGGCCAACTGCTGGGACTGAAGCGCCACGATAGGTGCAAGATCTGAGTTATCAGGTAGAGGAACCCCAGTTGCATCCATTGCTGGATCTTGCTGTCACGCACCTGGGTGGAGGCTGTCACGGAGCTGGAAGTGGATCCTCCACCTGTGTGGCTGATGACTCGGACCGTATCAGGGAGCGGAGTCTAAGGTGCCGCTGGTTTTCACCAGAGCCCACCGCAAGGAAGGATGGGTTTGCTGCAGCATGCGACACCCAGGTCGCTACCCCCGACACTGCTCAACCACACAGGTAACTGGGCAAGACGAGGTACCGAAGGATGAGGCTGTAGCGTAGTCAAACTTAGCAGAAGGTAAAGGCAGGCGGCAAAGGTTCGTAGTCAAAAAACATAGCAGGAAGGTCTGGATACACGGGAATGGCAAAACAGGCAATGGGAACGCTTTCTCTCAGGCAAATGGCACTGAAGATCCAGCAGAGACGTGTGGGAGGTGCAGGGGCTATATAGAGTAATGTCAGGTGTTACACATAATTATGGGCGTACTGGCCCTTTAAATTTCAGAGCTTCGGCATGCGCGCACCCTAGGGGACGGGGACACGCAAGCCGGAGCTGAGACACAGTGGAGCAGGTGGCAGAGGAGCGAGGTAAGTGACGGGCCGGGATTCGCATGCTGTAACAGTTCAAACAGGTGCCATTAATACAGGTAACGAGTGGAGGACAGAGGAAGAAGTTACAGGTCTGTGAGAGCCAGAAATCTTTCTTGTTTGTAGGTGACCAAATACTTATTTCCCACCATAATTTGCAAATAAATTCTTTAAAAAATTAGACAGTGATTTTTTTTCTCATTATATCTCTCATAGTTGAGGTGTACCTATAATGAAAATTACAGGCCCCACTGTATATATATATATATATATATATATATATATATATATATATATATCCACCCAAGTAGTTTCAAGAGATATTTTACATAGGGCAATAATGTTGACCAGAGAAGGGCAACAAGAAGAAGTGCAATAGTCCATCCAAGGAGACATTCTCCTTTTTTGGAAGCATACCTTCATAATATGATGCCGTACAGAGTGTCTACGAATCTGTATGCCACTGTATAGACTCCATGTAAATGAGCCATGCATCAAGATAACTCTAAAAAAGATTACTATTTATCAAAATGTGTGGGCTAACATTAATGTTTTATTTTATATGAAATGATCTTTCAATCTATAATAATATTTATAATCGCAAACAAATATATAATTTTTTTGGGCAAAAATAACAATGGAGAACAACAGTGACACCTGATGGCTTTAGATGAATGCTACATTACTCTACGACTACAGATATAACAGATAAATATACAGCACATGTACATGTTACAGCTGTGAAGGCCTATACTGTAATCTGGTATATAACAGAGCATACATTTTTCTCACACAATCACAGTATTAGCAGGGCAGTCAGGATTTCAGAACGATCATAAGTGGAGAGGTTTTCTAGCATACGATGAAGTCCAAGTGGACTATGTCAAAGTATGACTGGGAAATAACTTGGCTGGACCATTATTTTGCAAACATTAGGGTTTTGTAACTTATTATGCAGCATTTTTCTTTACAGCAACAAAACTCTACAGAGCTTGGGATTTACATAACACATAGAAACATCACACATAAATTGATACTTAACCCCTTAAGGACGCAGCCCTTTTTCACCTTAAGGACTGAGCCCATTTTCACAATTCTGACCACCGTCACTTTACGCATTAATAACTCTAAAACGCTTTTACCGAATATTCAGATTCTGAGATTGTTTTTTCAGGGCATATTCTACTTTATTTTGGTGGTAAATTTTCGGCGTTACTTGCATCTTTTTTTGGTGAAAAATCCCCAAATTTCATGAAAATTTTGAAAATTTAGCATTTTTCTAACTTTCAAGCTCTCTACTTGTAAGTAAAATGGATATTTCAAATACATTTTATTTTTATTCACAAATACAATATGTCCACTTTATGTTGGCATCATAAAATGGACATATTTTTACTTTTTGAAAAAATTAGAGGGCTTCAAAGTAGAGCAGCAATTTTCAAAAATTTCCTGAAAATTGCAAAATCTGAAGGGACAGATGTTACAGAACTACAACTCCCAGCATGCCTGGGCAGTCTAGGCATGCTGAGAGTTGTAGTTTGGCAACATCTGGAGGTCTACTGTTTGGGCACCACTGTAACAGTGGTCTCCAAACTGTGAACCTCCAGAGGTTGCCAAACTACAACTCCCAGCATGCCCAGACAGCCTTTGGTGGTCTGGGAATGCTGGGAGTTGTAATTTGGCACCCACTAGAAGGGCAGCAGTAAAGATCACTTTACTGCCCCCTTCCTCCCCCCCCCCCCCACCGTCGTTTCCCTACCTGCGCAGTGATCTCCGCAGTCTCCAGCGACGATTGGCGGTCCCCACACATCTTCTGGTCAGGTACCGGCCTCCATCTTCTCCCCCCGTTCTGCCCGACATCCAGGGGTGGGTAGAATGGGGGGTTGCCATGGCAACCCACTGTCCTGTGCTGCCATTGGTCAGAATTTAGTTCTGACTAATGGCAGGGGATAGGAGGAGATCGCAGCACTGGGACCTTGCTCCTATCCCTCAAGATGATCGGGGCTGTCACTGACAGCTCCAATCATCCTTATTTTCCAGGTGATCGGGTCACCAGAAACCCGATCAGCCAAGAACAGCAGAAAATCGCATGTCTAAATTGACATGCGATTTTCTGCGATCGCCGACATGGGGAGGTCTCAGGACCCCCCCTCGGCAATGTCCCGGGATGCCTGCTGAATTATTTCAGCAGGCATCCCGGTCCGGTCCCCAACCGGCTAGCGGTGGGGACCGGAATTCCCACAGGCGTATGCATACACCCTACGTCCTTAAGGACTGGGGATGCAGGGCGTATGCATACGCCCCACCACATCCTGAAGAGGTTAAAATAGTAAATGATCATTAAACTCCAAGGTTTAGGTAACCATATATACTATGATACAAGATTAAACACATGAACCTGAAGCAGGTTCCTGCTAGCCAGACTGGGTGCATCCAGCAATGGACACATAGGGGGAGATTTATCAAAACCTGTGCAGTGTAACCTCTTTAAAAGACCACCTCTTAGAGAGGACCACCCCCCAGATCCAAACCAGGTTTTGTGAGATGGATTTTCAGTCCAACATATATTATGCATAGAGGCAACATTTTGTGAGAAGAACCTCCTATAGAAAACCACTTATTAATGCAATTGTGGGTAGTCTTTTCAAAGAGGTTTCACTTGTATATAGTTTTTTCCCTACTCAACATAATATTAATGCCCTGTCTTCCTACTTAAATGCTCTATGAGAAGAAAAGCAACACTCTTCAGGAGACAGGAAAATCTTTAGGGCACGCAGCTAGAGAAAGGAGTATTGGTAGCACTAAATGTCCCTGGGAGGGGCAGCTGCCTCTAAACTGGGAGTAGAAGGACGAGTCGCACCTAAGGTAATTTCATCCGCCATTGCTGGTTCTAGTTAGCAGTCAGAATAGAAGATGCCGGCAAACTCCATTTAGCCTGGATCTCAAACAATAGACAGGGTTACCTATGATTACCTTCCACATGTAAAGGGGCCCTGGTAGCAGAAGGTTAGCGAGCTTTTGTCTTAGTGTGGTCTCTGTACGTAGCTGTGGAAGGAGAAGACCAAGCACCAACATGGACCGGAAATGCTGGAGAGGTCTGTGACCGACCGATTTTCTGAGTCTCTTTCTGCCCATGGTCATCATGGTATATTTAGGCACCGGTAGTTACCGATTAAACAGTCACTGGCAGGAAAAGAAGCTGTATTTGAGAGTCTTACTCTTGAAGCTCTTCATGGCCATCTACAGCGGAGGCCAAACCACACCCCCTCTTATCTGCTTTTAAATGCTGTCAAGGTAGACGTCAAGTGTCAAAAACATAATAAATTTGGCATGTGGCAGGTACTCTTTCGGTAAGGTTATGCTAGCAAATCTATCTTTTACTTGGTATTAGAACACACAATCTGCAGAAAACTGCATGGCAACACGCGTGGCTTATTATGCAGCCAGTGGGATTCTATGTGACACCCTACCATGTGCTGTTGGGTGATGCCCGTATAACGGGATACGGGTCATGTATTAAAATACAGGGAGATTTCCAAATAGGATTGAAGATGTTACTATATCTGCTACACATCCATCGTTTAGAAGAGTCATTTTCAGAAATGTCTTTATTTTCCTCCACCGCGTGGTGTGACTTTGTATAAATACTTAGTAATACTTTGTTGTTATTAACAAGTTTCCGGGTCATTTAGCTGAAGTACAGTAGTCCTGGTTTCTCTAGCCCTCTAGCTAAATCATCCTTGGCACTCATTCAAACTCCCCAATTTCTGAATTGATTAGATTTTAGCCGGACGGCAGCGAGCAGGAGAGCTCCTTGTGACTCAGCACATTTCCTTTGCTTCTAACATCTCTGTTCCGGGATCCCAGTAACATGTTCTTTTCCCATCCCCAAAAAGTAGGAAACTTGTGTTTCTGTGCGATTGTAGCAGGGGTGTGTGTCTTATGTTCCAAGCTTTTCCAGCATTCAAAAGGATTTGAGGATGAGAGAAGCCATTTAGAACAAAGCTGTCCTTGCTGCATGCAGAGCTCTTATACCGCATTTATTACCGTCATCTATACACATTGACTATGTTAATGAATGGAAAGTTCTGGAAAAAGCTTTTTATTTAAGTGAAGGCATTTTTCATATCAACTTAATCTCCACATCCTAGAACAACTTTTGAACAGGTGTACATGCTTAGCATCTAGAAGTTGGGAGAATTCTGTAGCAGCCTCAAAGACGTTGGGTTTGATCATTTAAATTTAGTATTGGGAGATGTGGAAGAACACTGCCCCCTCCAGTCTATGCAGAGGCAACTCCATAGACATATAGGAGACAACCATACTACATCACAGCTAAAGATTACTGTAGGATAAACGCAGAATGATGATACTAACATAGTGTTCTATAGGGTAGGTACAAATTTGTCTGACAGGTCATGCTGAAATATGTATTTCCACAAATGATTCAATCACAAATGTTCAGTCACTGGAAAATAAAACGTTCTGCAACTTAATAATGTATTTTGTGCTTTAAATACTTACAATTTCCGAGACTCTTGCTTACTATTAGTGAATTAGAACATTTTTGTTACATACGAAGGCTGAATTTTGCCCAAATCTAACAATTACAATTGTATCAGGTATAGACAATGTTCTGTGAAGCTAAATATATCAGCAGCATCTATGAATAATAATAATAATTATAGCAATTATTTTCCTTTATTTCTAAATCCCCAACATATTCCGCAACACCATACATAGCTTATCATCACTCAAACTGGTCCCTGCCCCATTGGGGCTCACAGTCTACATTAACTATTCGTCAGTATATTTTGGACTGGTTGCTATGGGCAGCATATCTCCTCCTTCAACCGGTTGCCAACTAAGGACGAGCTGGCTCGTCCTGAGACGGCAAGCGGTGTATGACACGTGATCCTGACTCGAGCCCACATCATACCAGCCGTCTCCCAGCTGATTGTTGTAGCTGGGGGCAGACATTGTAGCTGCGGGCGGCTATTAACCCTTTAGATTGCCGCTGGCAAAGATGAAAGCGGCATCTAAAGGGACATTTAAACCTTCCCTGGTGGTCCAGTGAGGTGGATTGCCCCCCCCCCCGCAGCATGATCGCAGGGGGGGGGGGGGGGGGGGGCTTACCTCTTCTTTACTGCTGGTTCCCGCACTGGCACTGAGAATGATAAAGCCTGGCAGGGCAGAGCACACAGATCAATGTGGTTCTATGAAACCACATTGATCTGCATGGGGAATCTAATGATTCCTCCTAAAAGACCCCTAAGGGAACTAAAAGTGTAAAAAGAAAAAAAGTTGAATAAAAAGTTAAAAAAAAACACCCATTAACCATTTACAAAATGTTTACAAAAAGTTTACATCACCTCCCTTTTCCCAAATTCTATAAAAAATATGTAACCATAATAAAATAACCATTTGTGGTATCGCCGCATGCGTAAATGTTCGAACTATAAAAATATATTGTTAATTAAACTGCACGGTCAATGGCATACGCATAAAAAAAAATCCAAAGTCCAAAATAGCGTATTTTTGGTCACTTTTTATATAATGAAAAAATAAATAAAAAGCGATCAAAAAGTCCAATCAATACAAATATGGTACCAATAAAAACTTCAGATCACGGCGCAAAAAATGAGCCCTCATACTGCCCCGTAAGCAGAAAAAGGAAAAAGTTTTAGGGGTCAGAAGATGACAATTTAAAACGTATACATTTTCGTGCATGTAGTTATATTTTTTCAAAAGTTAGACAAAATTAAACCTATATAAGTAGGGTATGAATTTAATCATATGGACTTACAGAATAAAGAGAAGATGTAATTTTTACCGAAAAATTTGCTGCATAGAAACGTTACAAAATGGTGTTTTTTCTTAAATTT
Source organism: Hyla sarda (assembly GCF_029499605.1). NCBI lineage: Eukaryota > Metazoa > Chordata > Amphibia > Anura > Hylidae > Hyla > Hyla sarda. The sequence continues at coordinate 69,310,769 of NC_079189.1, read as the reverse complement.
TGGCGCACAAAAATATTTTTTTTGGGTGTTGTCGTAGATTTTTGGGTAAAATGACTGATGCCATTACAAAGTAGAATTGGTAGCACCAAAATAAGCCATCATATGGATTTTTAGGTGCAAAATTTAAAGGGTTATGATTTTTAAAAGGTAAAGAGGAAAAAACAAATGTGCAAAAAGGGAAAAACCCTGCGTCCTTAAGGGGCTATTGATTTTTTTTGTATATTGTCAAATATAACATTTTTATTTGTTAGGTAATATAAGTCATTCTGACTGATAGGGCCCATGCACAAAAGGGAGTTCTGCAGTAGAATCCCATTGATCTCAGCAGGATAATGCAGCTCAGTGCACACTACAGAAGTTCCAGAGTGGAATTTCCAACATGCATCAGATTCTGCCAAAAGAATAATCCTGTTTTGCCTTGTCCTCTAAGGACAGGGTCAAGATGAATGGAAAGTTTGGGTATGTATCTGTTAACTTAGACCTCTAGCAATGTGCAGGTGACCGACTAGGCTGCTAGTACCAGTGTGTTTGTGTAGGTACATCTGTCCAACTCCATAAGCATCTCCTTATGCATGTACCTTTAAATTGGACTTTATGAACTTTGCAATGCCACAATGATGTTGTATGTATGGCCAGTAATAAAAGCAATGGTTTAGCATCATAGACAGAGACATCAATACATACTGTTCTATTTGGTAACCTTTATATCATTATTGAGTTAATAAATATTTGCACTTCCTTTCTGGAGCTGACTTGCACCACTGGGTGCTAAACCTGAGGTTTGTAGCATTGATGGTCTAGATACAACTGGGGACGAAGTAAATATATATGGATGAAATGGCAAGTCAGGATTTGGAATTTAAAAAAAAGAGTTAAAGGGGTACTCGGCCCCTAGACATCTTATCCCCTATCCAAAGGATAGGGGATAAGATGTCACATTGCCGCGGTCCCGCTAATGGGGACCCCGGGGATCGCCGCTGCGGCACCCCGCTGTCATTACTGCACAGAGCGAGTTCGCTCTGCACGTAATGATGGGCAATACAGGGGCCGGAGCATCGTTATGTCACGGCTCCACCCCTCGTGACGTCACGGCCCACCTGTCAGGCCCAAGGCCTGATTATTAAAATCCTATATGTGTTTTATAATTATAACTGTGTGATGTATTATCCAAGCCATGGGTGAGAGGTCATTCAGACTGTGTTTTGTGTATTGCACTTTATTGGGAGTCTGGCTGTTTGTATCTCCTTTGAACTCATGCACTCTGGTCTCATCATATAATCAAAGAGATAAGGGGTCAGGAAGAGAGAAGACCCCCTGGTGGGATCAGAGGGGAGGGGGGAATGGAGTCTCCCTCCCAAGAGAGCAGATATGATATTTAAACAATGCTAGACTAAAAGTTGTGTGTTAAATGCTGTGCAACAAGCTGACAAGACCTTCCTAAGAACAGCACTCTCACGGACAAGGACTGCTATACCATCATGCTGTAAGAACTTCCTCTTTTGTTTTCTGAACTTGTCTTGCAAAACTCTTTTATATATTGTTATACCTGTATGTCATTTGTTCCTGTATTTTTATATATTTAGCACTGTGATACCTTTTATCAGATTAAATGTTTAATTAATCAGCTCTGGTCTTTGATCTCTAAATATATGAGCTCACCTTTCTGAAGGCAGCTCTGGTAAAACACGCTTATCTAAGGGTTAATTTGGTGACTTGCTGGGACTAGTAGTGGATACCCAGAGGTCTGGCGGCTTTAACCCTTGCACCATCACACTCTCTCTAGTGTCGTAGCTGGACCGATAGGGTGTGATCGTGACAACTGGTGGCAAAGGTGGGATATATTTAGAGATTTTTAGTGCTTGCTGGATTTTACCTGTAGGGAAATCTTAGCACTAAAAAGAAATTGCATACATATTCTTGTGTGTAAATTCCAAAGACAGAGCTCAGTGCTGGTTTAAAAGACATACAAAAAGAGTGCAAGACAGTTCTGACCTCCCCATCTCCTGTTTTACCTCCTCTGTCTCATATCGCAAATATGGAGGCATATCGCAAGCAGTACAAGCCTGCACTGGAGCTAATGCGCCAAGAAAAGGACATCCCTACTGCAGGAAAGAACAAGGAACAACGTATTGCTGATCTTGTGGTGTATGGTGCAGAAGAGCTGAGTGACATGAGACAAAGTCCTACAGCTGGAACTGCCATCCAAGGACTGATATCTCCTGGGGAATACAACATTACTCCCCATCAGGACAGTACTCCACATGAGGCCATGGACTCTTATATGCGGACTGCCTTACAACACCTTGGGAATGTGGATGCCAATATGAAACTCCAACTGCTTCTCCAGTACCAAACTGCTGAGAGAGAGGCTAAGGCACGAGCCGCAGAAAGAGAGGCCCAGGCACAAGCCGCAGAAAGAGAGGCCCAGGCACAAGCCGCAGAAAGAGAGGCCCAGGCACGAGCCACAGAAAGAGAAGCCCAGCGAAGGCATGAACTGGAGGTTCTGAGGCTGAGAGGGGATGCTTCATCCGCACGGAGTGAGGTGCAGGATCAAGGAGACCACAAACCCCGCTTGGAACATTTCCCCATGTTGGAGAAAGATGGTGATCTGGATGTGTGCCTGAGTGGATTTGAAAAGGTTTGCCGGCAGTTCCATCTACCTAAGGAACAGTGGGGACGATATCTAACCCCACGGTTGCGAGGAAAAGCTCTGGATGTGTTTGCTTCTCTTTCCTCTGAGAGTGACCAGGACTATGAGGCAATAAAATCTGCCCTGCTCAAAAGTTTTAATCTGACTCCAGAGACTTATCGGAAAAAGTTTCGGACTTTGCAACAAAGTGCCACAGAAAGCTGCACTGAACATGCAGGTCAGCTAAGGACTGCATTCAGGCAATGGACTGGGGGCCTACAAGTCACTACCTATGAGGCCCTGGAGGACTTGATGGTCCTGGATCAGTTTCTCCAAACACGGAGCTTTGAAGCCAGAGAGTGGATTTTGGACCGCAAGCCCAAGACAGCCAAGGAAACAGCAGAACTAGGAGATGACTTTGCCAACAACCGGGCGCCAGCAGCAAAGCGTGGATCTGCATAAGCTGGAGCAAGTACCTGGAGGGGAGCCACACAACCACAAAGCACCACCAGGTCAGCCGGAAAATTCTTGCCATCATTGCCAAAAGCAACAGGAGCCACATTGGGTCAGGGGGACACCCGCTGATGTTACAGATGCAACAATATTGGGCACCTGAGTGCCACTTGCCCGAACATAAAGAATTCTCCACCTGTAGCTGGAGGACACACAGCCGTTCTTCTGGTGTCTGGAGCGGTGGAGAAAAGAGCGGATAACCTGCATAGTGTAACTGTGGGTGACCGGGTGACAGTGGGTTTGCAAGATTCTGGAGCCTCCTTTACCTTGGTGCGGCCTGAAGTGGTGGATACAGAGAACATCATCCCTGGAAGAACCATGGCTTTAAAAGGAATTGGAGGTTTGCGGCCTGCTGTGCCCATGGCCCGTGTGTACCTGGATTGGGGTAAAGGCAAAGGTTTGCGGGAGGTGGGGGTCTCTGAGGACATCCCTGTTAATGTTCTGCTGGGGAATGATTTGGGTCGGATGCTCAGTCATTATGCTCTAGAGGACACTACCTGCACACTGGATGGGCTAGGAGAGAGCCCTGTTCATTTTGAGGTACTGTGCGAGACTTTGGTAACTGGGAGGGAGTACAGGGGATTGATAAATGTTTACCTGTGACTGAACCAGTAATGTTTTCCAAAAGTGGAATGGGGTGTATTGTAAAATGTGGTGACAATGCATTGCCAATGCTAAAACCTAGTGGAGATGGGCTAGGGGGAGGGGTTGGTGTGCCCCTGGTGACATTTAAGGATGAGGGACCAGCAGTGAGTGATATATCCCAATCCTGTGAGCCTAAGGAGGAGGAGGGAAGGAGTGATAGCCCTGAGTATGATGCCTGTATTGTTATGTCTGGAACTGAGGGGGAGGAAGGTAAACCCCAGGGAGGCATACCAATGGTGGCAGTGGTAACACGTCAGCAGCATGCCAGGGCTGCAGCTTTAACAGGAAGGGAGGATGGTGATGCAAGGGGCAAGCTGTTTGACCTGCAAGCCACAGCAGAGGAAGGTGGAGATGCTAGTTCACCTGGGGGAAATGTGCTCCCTGATGCCACAAGATGGGGGAGGGAAATAAGCATTTCCAGGAAGCTCTGCGCAGTGACCCTTCCCTTGAAGTGCTGAGACAACGTGCTGAGCATACAGATGTTGACACAGAGGGGCATCGGGTATATTGGGAAAATGATATCTTGTACTGGGAGTCCCTTTCCAAAGGCATGCTAGGGGCCCAGGAGAGAGAAAGGCAGTTAGTGGTTCCTAGGCAGTACAGAAAAGAGCTGCTGAGGTTAGCCCATGAGACCCCCCTGGCAGGACATTTGGGAGTGGCCAAGACAAAGTCCAGGTTGGCACACAATTTCTATTGGCCAGGTATGGGTACTGCTGTTGCAAATTACTGTAGATCCTGTCATGTCTGCCAAAGGGTGGGTAAGTCCGGGGATGTAACTCGTGTTCCCCTAGTGCTCCTACCAGTCATATCTGTACCTTTTGAACGAGTGGCAGTGGATATTGTGGGCCCTCTGGCTATACCCAGCAGCACAGGGAAACAATTTATTCTTACTGTTGTAGATTATGCAACCAGATACCCTGAGGCTGTTGCCTTATCCTCCGCCCGAGCAGATAAGGTGGCAGATGCTCTGATCAGTATTTTCTGCAGGGTAGGGTTCCTCAGAGAAATGCTCACTGATCAGGGCACCCAGTTCATGTCCAATCTCATGCAAAGTCTCTGTAAGAAGGTGAATGTACAGCACTTGGTAGCAAGCCCATACCACCCCCAAACAAATGGTTTTTGTGAGAGGTTCAATGGGACCTTGAAACAAATGCTAAAAACCTTTGTAGAATCAGAGGGCAGGGATTGGGAAAAGTATTTACCCCATCTGTTATTCGCTTACAGGGAGATACCCCAAGAGTCTACAGGTTTCTCCCCTTTGAATTACTGTATGGTCGCAAAGTGCGGGGACCCCTAGATTTAGTAAGAGGGGAATGAGAAGGGGGCTACATGCCCCTGAGATTTCTGTGGTGGAGTATGTTCTGAGATTAAGGGACAGGATGCAGACATTGACTGGGCTGGTACATGACAACCTCACAGCAGCACAGTCCAGGCAGAAGTACTGGTATGATCGCAATGCAAGGGACCAGGTCTATGAAGTGGGACAGAAGGTAATGGTTCTGAACCCCACCAGGCAGAATAAGTTGCAGGCCACCTGGGCGGGTCCCTTCCCCATTCTGCAGCGCCTAGAACCCACCACATATGTAGTTGCTCTTGATGAGAAAGGTCAGAGGCAGAGACAGCACCACATTAATATGCTAAAGGCATACTATGACCCTGAGGAGGTGGTACTCGGTGTATGTAGTGCACCAGAGGAAGGGCTGAGTAGTGATCCCTTACTTGATCTAGTGGAGGAAGCTAAGAGCCAGGGATCCCTTCAAGATGTGGAGATCAATCCACAGCTCTCAGAGGAAAGAAAGAGGCAGCTAAGTCAGTTACTAGGCCGCTTCAGTGCCACCTTTACTCGGAAGCCAGGGCGAACTACTCTAGCCACCCATCATGTTGATATGGGGGACCAGCTAAAGTTAAGACAGGTAGCCTACCGGGTATCCCCAGAGGTAAAGTCCCATATACACAAGGAGATTGAGGACATGTTGAAGTTAGGGGTAATTAAGAAGTCAAAAAGCCCTTGGGCCTCCCCAGTAGTTCTGGTGCCTAAAACAGACAAATCTACTAGGTTCTGTGTGGATTACAGAAGCTTAAATGCTGTGACTACCTTTGATGCTTACCCTATGCCCAGAATAGATGAACTACTTGATCAGCTAGCAGGTTCCCAATATGTGACTATCATGGATTTAAGCCGAGGGTACTGGCAGATCCCTATGACCCCAGAGGCCCAGGAGCGGTCAACCTTTATCACTCCCTTTGGGTTGTTTGAGTGCTGTGTCATGCCTTTTGGGATGAAAAATGCCCCAGCCACTTTCCAACAACTGGTTGATCAGCTGCTAGAGGGCCACAGGAAATATGCCGTGGCCTACTTAGATGATATTGCCATATTCAGCAAGACCTGCAAGGAGCACCTGAGTCACATAGGCAAGGTGGTAAAGCAAATAGCTGAGGCAGGGCTTATCATAAAACCAGAAAAGTGTCAAGTTGGCATGACAGAAGTGCAGTATCTGGGGCATAGAGTAGGAGGAGGGTCCCTACGCCCTGAGCCCAGTAAGGTGGAGTCTATTATGGCCTGGCCAATTCCTAAGACCAAAAAGCAGGTCATGTCCTTTTTGGGGACCGCAGGGTATTATCGTAGATTTGTCCCAGATTATAGTAAGATAGCAAAACCTCTCACAGACTTGACAAAAAAGAAGGTGTCCAAGCAAATTAGCTGGACTGAGGATTGTGATAAGTGCTTCATTGCCCTCAAGACTGCACTGTCCAACTCTCCGGTCCTCTAGGCCCCAGATTTCAGTAGGATGTTTGTGGTACAAACAGATGCTTCCAATTTTGGTCTGGGGGCTGTTCTTAGCCAAGTAAACTCCAATGGAGAAGAGCACCCCATTCTCTACCTGAGTAGGAAACTATTGCCTAGGGAAGTGGCCTATGCGGTCATAGAGAAGGAATGTCTAGCTGTGGTATGGGCTTTGCAAAAATTACAGCCATACCTGTATGGCAGTGATTTTACTGTCATAACTGATCACAACACTCTACATTGGTTGGACAGAGTGTCAGGTAACAATGGCAAACTGCTTCGCTGGAGTCTTATCCTCCAGCAATATAATTTCACTGTCCAACACAAAAAAGGAAGCCTGCATCAAAATGCAGATGGATTATCGCGTCAGGGGGAAATAGATGGTTAATGGAAACAGATCTATCAGCCTGGAAGGGAAAGATCTCTCTGTCACCATCTTAAGGGGGAGGTGTCAGGCCCAAGGCCTGATTATTAAAATCCTATATGTGTATTATAATTATAACTGTGTGATGTATTATCCAAGCCATGGGTGAGAGGTCATTCAGACTGTGTTTTGTGTATTGCATTTTATTGGTGGTCTGGCTGTTTGTATCTCCTTTGAAGTCATGCACTCTGGTCTCATCATATAATCAAGAGATAAGGGTTCAGGAAGAGAGAAGACCCAGAGGGGAGGGGGGAATGGAGTCTCCCTCCCAAGAGAGCAGATATGATATTTAAACAATGCTAGACTAAAAGTTGTGTGTTAAATGCTGTGCAACAAGCTGACAAGACCATCCTAAGAACAGCACTCTCACTGACAAGGACTGCTATATCATCGTGCTGTAAGAACTTCATCTTTTGTTTCTGAACTTGTCTTGCAAAACTCTTTTATATATTGCTATACGTGTATGTCATTTGTTCCTGTATTTTTATATATTTAGCACTGTGATACCTTTTATCAGATTAAATGTTTTATTAATCAGCTCTGGTCTTTGATCTCTAAATATATGAGCTCACCTTTCTGAAGGCAGCTCTGGTAAAACACGTTTATCTAAGGGTTAATTTGGTGACTTGCTGGGACTAGTAGTGGATACCCAGAGGTCTGGCGGCTTTAACCCTTGCACAATCACACTCTCTCTAGCGTTGTAGCTGGACCAATAGGGTGTGATCGTGACACCACCCCCTCAATACGAGTCTATGGGAGGGGGCATGGCGGTCTTCATGCCCCTGCCATAGACTTACATTAGGGGGCGGGCATTGATGTCAAGAGGGGCGGAGCCATGATGTCATGCTGTTCCGTCCCCTGTATCGCCCGTCATTACACACAGAGCGCGGTGACGCAGCGGCAATCCCGTGGGTCCCCAGTAGCGGGACCGCGGCGATCTGACAAATGATAGGGGATAAGATGCTAGGGGCGGAGTACCCCTTTAAAGATTAAAAAGTGGCAATGAGTGTGCACAACAGTTACATACTTTATATGGTTGAAAAAAGACGAGAGTCCCTCGAGTTCAGTCTAAAACCCTACTGTGTTAAACTGGAGGAAGGCAAAAAACCCACAAGAGGCTGATGCCAATTCCTCTATAACAGAGGAAGAATTCCTTCCTGACTCCAATATGGCAATAAGAATAGTTACCTGTATCAACATTCTATCCCCATAAATTTAGTATCTTACAGTAAAGAATTTCTGTCTGTGATGATGGTGAAACCTTCTTTCCTCTAGATGCAGAAGATGCCCTCTTATGGTTATCAGTCTAGGTATAAAACATCACTAAAAAGAAGATCTTTGTACTGATCATTTATATATGTGTGCATTATGATCAAATCTCCCCTAAGACATCTCTTCTCAAAACTAAATAACCCCAAGCTTCATAAGCTGTCTTGGTCCTGTAATCCTCCCATTCCATTAATAAACCTTGTCACCCTTCTTTGCACCCTCTGCAGTTTAGCCATGTCCTTCTTATATACAGGTGCCTAAAATTAAACACAATACTCCATATGTGCTCTGACAAATTTTTTATACAGAGGCAAAACTATGTTCTTGTCACAAGCCTCTATGCCTCTCTTGATACATGACTTTGTTAGCTTTGGCAGCTGCTGGCTGGCACTGATCACTAAAGTTCCATTTACTGTCCACCAGTAGCCCCAAATCCTAGCTAATCTGGGTGAGATATAAGGCATAATATTACCTACAGAGCTCAATTATACCATAGCAATGGTATATCCTCTGCATGTACCAAAACTAGGGATCGACCGATTATCGGTTTGGCCGATATTATCGGCTGATATTCACAATTTTGGACATTATCGGTATCGGTAATTACCTTTCCGATATGCCAATAATGCCCACACCGCCGCTGCCCCATTGCCTCCCCCATCCTCTGGCCACATATCGCCACTGCCCCATCACCTCCCCCATCCCTGGTGTTATAATTACCTGTTCCTGGGGTCCACAATACTTCTGGCTCCGGCGGCGTCCTGCACTGTTGCGGTGGGCTGCTCAATGACGAGTGACGTCCTCAACGAGATGTCACCGTCAGTGCGCACAGTGACAGTTCAGGACGCCGCCGGAGCCAGAAGTATCGCGGACCCCAGGAACAGGTAATTATAACACCAGGGATGGGGGAGGCAATGGGGCAGCGGTGGTGGTGGTTGGACTCCGGAGGACCCCAGGACAGGCAGGGGGAGAGAAGCGGGCGGCGGCGGTCTCTGGCCCCGCAAAAGCCGTTGCAATTCATTGAGAAATTCGGGAGAAATAGCCGATAACTTATACTGGAATATCGGTATAAGTTATCGGCTGGAAAGGTCACAGATTATCGCTATCGGCCCTAAAAAATCTATATCGGTGGATCCCTAACCAAAAGTACAACATTGTTTTCTGCTTTATGTAACTACCACTCTAATGTCATTTATCTCCTTCGTGAATGGTTTTGATGAGAGCGATTCCAGTCTGTATGCTAAAATTACCAAGTCTTCTGGCATACCACTTACAATTTACACAATATACAATTCCTCCTCATCAGTTATTATGTTACGCTGTGGGGTGATGCATAAATGTACAGCAAACTATGAAAAAAATAATTACCTTTTAAAACTTCTGCCAAAGTTTCTTGAAAATATCCCCATCTGTGCGTGTCCTGAAGAACTGGAGGGTCACTCTGAGCAAATCCATTCTCAGTGATGTAGATGTTTGGGTCACCAAATGTGTCCTAGAAAAATACAAACCATGAATTGCCATAGCACTGATTTAATTTAATGGCCATAAATTATAAATGAAGAATATAACAACTGTAAACTATTAACTCAGACCCTGCAGATTTTGTTGTGGAATTGCTGCTGCAGACTTTGTTGCATACTGGGACCAGCCTTCAATGTGCAAAGCTGGCTATTTGCAATAGAGGATAATAGAATGGGTATTTAGGACTGCACCGTGAATCCGGGTAGGTGATACCTTGTTGTAATCCAATTCACCCGCACTATAACCCTGTGTATTGGGTTTAGTGCAAATGATCTGGATGTAATTTTCCCTTTAACCACAAAGAAAAATAATTCAGCTTCAGTGTTGTCATAGGGACGTTCTCTGTTGATTAAAATCCCTATCCAAATTAATAAGAACTTTATAATCATGCATCCAGAGATGTGAATTCTCCAATGGCACAATAACCTTGATACTGGCTCATCTGAGGTCCGATTATCACCCAGAATAGTCGTGAACTTAGAACAGTAATGCTAAGACAATACTGTCAGGGACACAATCAAAAGTCGTCAACAGGATAGTAGTAAGGATGTGACAGGTTGGGGGGCAAAATGTGAGCAATATGTCTAGGATGTGGTCCAGGGTGAAAAGCTAGGCGTCTGTCAACAAGTAAAGGGTGGACTTAACAGGAGAAACAGGAGTGAGATCAGCAACATGGCCGAGGTCAGGAGCAAGAACAAGCAGTATTAAACAACAATGCACAGGAACAGAAACTATAGAGTGGGGTCTTTTTACATAGTGGTGGTGCCACATGTCATCTTCTGGGATCAGTTGACTTGGTAACAGTACACTGCTGTGAAGCGAGATCAGGAGCACTCGAGCCTGAACCGGCAGGGCAACACCGGAAGCCAAGAGGAGGATAAGTAGCTACCTCAGCAATATAGAATATTTATTATTTTTAAACCATCCCCACCCTGAAGCTAATATTTCCTCCTGGACAACCCCTTTAACAGCTTTTAATGTAGGGACCACATGGGGATTCAAAAGTTCAAAAGTCTTTTTATCATCATATTTGCCAGCAATTAAATAATAGTAACCACTCATACTCATAATGATTTTTTTTACCATTTCTATCTAATAGAAATCAAGGTACAGATATGCTTTGTATGTGTAAACACTGGCGTGAATTGTGATATGTATGTACAAGTGATCTGAATGGCGACCTGTTTTTTTTTTTTGTTTAGTTTTTTATTTGCACCAAATAAAGCATAGTACAACCAGTAAAGATGCAGCAGTAACAATAAGAAAGAGAAAATTAAATAAAAACCTAACTTACCTTGAGCAGCCAGCCAACTCATTTGCCTAGGAAATCTTAAGAATACCTAGAGTATCTTTAAATTATTCAAGACAGTATCACTCAGTGGGGGAGATTTATCAAAGGATTTAGACTGGTTTTTCCTGTTTAAATTTGTCGCACTGAAAGTCGCAGTCTAAATATGTGTGACTTTTCTGCGACTTTTGCTGTAGAGGATTTTAAGAACATGATGAATGCAAGTCTATTTTAGACGGAAATGCATTGGAAAATGCATTGGTGCTGAATTTATCAAGTGCGACTTTTGTGCGACAAGTCGCATCTGCCCAAAATACGCTGAAATGTCAGACCATGTTGGAGCAGGTCTAAATGCAGTTTAAGCTGTAGACCCTGAAGTCTGAACACAGAATTTATTAAGGGCTGTGAGACCTTTGATAAATTAGGAGCACAATAGACAGGAGACTACCACATACGCTGGTCTATAAGCATACCCAGAATAGACTAGATTAGTAAATGTCCCCCAGTGTGTTTAACTTAAACCATAAGTGTGTCCTGTTCGGATCCCAGATAAAGCTTTCTCTACAAATTCTCTCCACGTAGAAAAATAGCATTTTGGTGGACTTCATAGAAGATTGCAAAGCATCTAGCATGTTCAAAAATGTTTGACAATATCTAATACTTCCGTAAGTGAGGGGACAGTAGGTTGTAACCAAAGACAGAGAATACACTTGGTCTATGCTAACAGCGCCAAATGCACCCCCTTCATCGCCATCACTCCCCTCCAGTCATTCTCTCCCAAAAAAAAAAAAAGAAAAAAAAAAAGGAGAACATAATGAAGAATAAATCTCAAGGGGGTTATTGGAACTACAATATGAATGAAAGTAGTTGCTATCTGTCACACCCACCCGACTTGGAGACACGATCAAAGATCATAAAGAAGGTCTGTTCTTGGTAAATCACACACAGAGCAAGAGTGTAGATAGTGAGCCAGGGCATCTCTATATGAAAAATTAAAAGGGAAAACCGTCTTATGCTAAATTCTGTGACCTTTGATGAAGACCTACGTGGTCAATTACTTGAATACTTAAGGCAGTGTAACGGGTCACGGCAGGTGGTGGATCCTCTGGGCCTGTGTGAATGATGACGTGAGTCATGCCAGGGAGCGGAGTCTAAGGTGCCGCTGGTTTTCACCAGAGCCCGCCGCAAAGAAGGAGGGTCTTGCTGAGGCAGGTGGCACCCAGGTCCCTAACCCTGGTACAACTCCCCCACACAGGTGCCTGGGGGGTGGCGTGGCACAGAAGGAGACTGGCAGGTGGTGGCAAGATGGCAGTAGGTCAGGGCAGGTAACACAGGTGCAGGGTAAGTAAAGTAGCAAGGAACAGGTACACAGTAACAGAGACACAGGACTTTCACAATGGCAATAGACAACCAAAGATCCGGCAGGGAAACAAGGGAGGAGCTGATATTTAAGGACCAGGGTGCAGGTGTAGACACTTCAGAGAGTTCCCCACTACATGTGACCTGGGGGTTTTGGAATGGGCAAAGGCTGTAAGGGACTTGCAGGCTTCTGTCGTGGAGTCTTCCTTCTTCTAAGGTGACCAACTGGCAAAGAACAATGTCCCCAATTCAAGACTTTATGTCTGAGTTTAACAGGCACAGAAGATATCTCAGGGGGAACAAGACAGTGATCTTGGCAATATTGCCCCCAACAAGTGATTTCACCAGATTTCCAGTCAAGTTGTGGAGAATGACGTTGAAGCCAAGGAAGACCAAGCAGAAGCTCCGAAGTACAATGTGGTAGCACATAGAACTTAATTTTTTCCTTATGCAAATTTCCTACTTGCATGACGAGGGGTTCCATGCAAAATTGCACCTTACAGTTCAGATTTTGTCCATTAACAGAAGAGATGTAGAAAGGCTTGGCAAGACGAGACTGGAAGACTGTGTTTATGGGCCTGGGAGGCACCTATGAAGTTACCAGCGGAACCGTACCAGCAGAGTCCAAAAGAGCAGAAGCAATGAAAAACGTCTTGGCAGAGGAAATTACTTGAACCGGGGTGGTCAAGCGAGGAGAGGTAATATTAACATCTAGGGAAGCCACTCCTACTTGTTCAAGTTGAGAGCGTTCTCCCGGACCCAGAGAATGTACAGAACAGTCTTTGAGAAAGTTCTCCGGACTGGCACAAAATAGGCACAAATTCTCATTGCGTCAATGGGATTTTTCCTGCTGCATTAAGTGAAAACGGTCCACTTCCCTAGCCTCTTCGAAAGAGGCAAAGGTGGATGTTGGAACAGGGGGGCCAGACGAGGTAAACACCATGTTCAGGCAGGTTCTTTTTCCAAAAGAATTTCCTCCTGCTTCTTGGAAAAACGCACATTTATTCTAAATGGATAAGTTTGTTCAGGTTAGCCAGAGAATCTCTGGCAGCTAGAGCATCCTTGATTCTAGAGGAAAGTCCTTTTTTAAAGGTAGCACATAAGGCCTCGCCGTTCCAAGAAAGTTCAGAGGCAAGAGTGCAGAACTGAACCGCATAGTCGCCAACGGAGGAGTTCCCTTGGCAGAGTTTGAGAAGAGCCGTCTCGGCAGAGGAGGCTCGCGCGGGTTCTTCAAATGCATTGCGGAATTCTGCAATGAAGGCTGACAGGTTCAAGGAGACCGGATCTCTACGATCCCAAAAGCCAAAGCTTTTCCAGACAGTAGACTGAACACAAACACCACTTTAGCATGCTCCGTCGGGAACAGATCTGCCATAAGTTCAAGATGGATAGAACACTGTGTCACAAAGCCTCTACACTGCTTGGGATCTCCGTCATACTTTGAAGGCAATAACAAATGAAGCTTGGTCCCAGAGGAAGCTGCAGACACAGGAGGATGCTCAGGAACAGGTGGCTGCTGCTGTTGTTGCTGCTGAGCGGCAAGGAGCTGTTGCACCATGGCTGAAAGTTGATTCAGTTGTTTCGCCTGACAGGCTAACTGCTGAGACTGCTGAGCCACGATGGTGGAAAGATCCGAGACATCTGGCAAAGGCACCCCAGCGGGATCCATTGCCGGATCTTACTGTAACAGGTCACGGCAGGTGGTGGGTCCTTTGGGCCTGTGTGAATGATGACGTGAGCTGTGCCAGGGAGTGGAGTCTAAGGTGCCGCTGGTTTTCACCAGAGCCCGCTGCAAAGCGGGATGGTCTTGCTGCGGCAGGCAGCACCCAGGTCGCTACCCCTGGCACGACTCATCCACACAGGTGGCTGGGGGGTGGCGTGGCACAGAAGGAGACTGGGAGGACGGGGCAAGATGGCAGTAGGTCAGGGCAGGTAACAGGTGCAGGGTAGGTAAGGTAGCAAGGAACATGTACACAGTAATAGAGACACAAGACTTTCACAATGGCAACAGACAACCAAAGATCCGGAAGGAAACAAGGGAGGAGCTGATATTTAAGGACCAGGGAGCAGGTGTAGACACTTGATTAAATGAGCACTGACGCACGCGCCCAAGGAGGTGGGGGAACGCGCGCCGGGAGCTGAGAGGACACGGAGAGATGGATGATGAGGAAGGGGAGTGACGGGCTGGGATTCGCATGCAGGCGTGTCCTGCGATGCGAATCCCAGGCCTGTCGGCAGCGGGGACATGAGCAGAGAGTGCTCACGGCTGGCGTGTCTGGCCGGAGCACAGATGTTACAGGCAGTGATTCCTACCGGGGTTCCGCGGAACCTAGGGGTTTCGTTGAGAACTGCCATGGGTTCCATGGCCTCCAGCAGGCAATGACATTTTTTTTTAAATCTCCCGCCCCGGCCTGCACGGCTGTGATTCAATTGCGCACACAGCGTCCCCCTCCCCCCTGCAGCGCTGTGAGTGAGTCACAGGCACGCAGGCCGGGAAGGGGAAAACTGCAATGGGGATGGTGCACCGGCCTCCTGATCATCTCCCCACCCCCAGACCAGCTTCCCGGCCCCCGGATTCTTCCCAGCCCCCACAGAAGGACATTGAAAAACAGCTCAGCTTAATTAAGGTACTGCACCCTCTCTACTCTGTTACCTCGTCCTCCCCCCTTTGTCACCCCTGTTGTCCCTTTTCACCCTTGTCCACTTTCCTGTCATCCATGTCCACCTACAAAAAATCTAAATAGACAAATCACCTGGTCCAGATGGCATTCACCCCCGTGTTCTAAAGGAACTAAGTAATGTAATAGACAGACCCCTAATATTCAGGGACTCTATAGTGACAGGGACTGTTTCCCAGGACTGGCACATGGCAAATGTGGTGCCAATATTTAAAAAGGGATCAAAAGGTGACCCCGGGAATTATAGACCTGTTAGTTTCACCTCCGTTGTATGTAAATTGTTTGAGGGTTTTTGAAGAGATTCTATTTTGGAACATCTTGATAAAAATAAATGTATGACTCCATATCATCATGGCTTTATGAGGGATTGGTCCTGTCAAACTAACCTGATCAGCTTTTATGAGAAGGTGAGCTCTACACTGGACCTGGGGAAATCGCTGGATGTCGTATATCTAGATTTTTCCAAAGCATTTGATACGGTTCCACATAAAAGGTTGGTGCATAAAATGAGAGGGATTGGGCTGGGGGAGAATGTGTGTAAGTGGGTAAGTAACTGTCTCGGTGATAGGAAACAGAGGGTGGTTATTAATGGTACTTATTCTGATTGGGTGACTGTTACTAGTGGGATACCACAGGGGTCAGTCTTGGGTCCTGTTCTATTTAATATATTTATTAATGACCTTGTAGAAGGGTTGAATAGTAAAGTAGCAATCTTTGCAGATGATACTAAACACTATAGAGGACAGTGCACTGTTACAAATGGATCTGGATAGGTTGGAAGTTTAGGCTGGGAAGTGCCAGATGAGGTTCAACACTGATAAATGTAAGGTAATGCACATGGGGAAGAAAAATCCGGGCTGGGATTATGTATTAAATGGGAGAACACTTGGGACGACTGACATGGAAAAGGACTTGGGCATCTTAGTTAATGGTAAATTTAGCTGTAGAGACCAGTGTCGGGCAGCTGCTGCCAAGGCAAATAAAATCATGGGGGGCATCAATAAGGGCATAGATGCCCATGACAAGGAAATAATTCTACCACTGTATAAATCCCTAGTCAGACCACACATAGAATACTGTGTACAGTACTGGGCACCAGTGTACAAGAAAGATATAGCAGAGCTGGAGAGGGTTCAAAGACGGGCAACCAGGGTACTATGGGGAATGGGAGGACTACAGTACCCAGAAAGATTATCAGAATTAGGGTTATTTAGTTTAGAAAAAAGAAGGCTTAGGGACGACCTTATAACTATGTATAAATGTATCAGGGGACAGTCCAGAGATCTCTCCCATGATCTATTCATACCCAGGACTGTATCTATAACAAGGGGGCATCCTCTATGTCTGGAGGAAAGAAGGTTTCTACACCAGCACAGATGGGGGTTCTTTACTGTAAGAGCAGTGAGACTATGGGACTCTCTCTCTGAGGAGGTGGTCATGGTGAACTCTGTAAAAGAGTTAAAAAAAGGGGCTGGATGCATTTTTGGAGAGTAATAACATTGCTGGTAATGTATACTAGATTTATAGGGACAGAAAGTTGATCCAGGGATTTATTCTGACTGCCATATTTTTTTACCTCTAGTATGAGGGTTTTTTGCCTTCCTCTGGATCAATTCAACTCAATAGGGACTTATTAGGGTTATAGGTTGAACTTGATGGACTCTGGTCTTTTTTCAACCTTATGAACTATGTTATTATGTTACACTTTGTTCGCCCCGTTCATCCATGTTCACCACCCCTCTGACCACACCCCAGTCTACCCCCTATCACCAATGTCCAACCCCCACTATTCACCCCTCTGTCCCTTTGTCACCCCTGTGCAACCCTCTGTTACAACCTTGTCACTCCTGTCCACCCCTCTTTAACCCCCCACGTCCCTTGTCATGTACACTCTTCTACACCCATCTGTCACCCATGTACACCCCACTGTCACACATGTACACTTCCTCTACACCCCAACACCCCATTTTTACCCATGTACACCCCTTTGTCACCCCTTATGCCTCCCTGTAACCTATGTACACTCTTCTACAACCATCTGTCACCAATGTACACCCCTTTGTCACATCCTACACCCCCCCCTGTCACCCATGTACACTCTTCTATAACCATCCATCACCCATGTTTTGCAGGTTTAATGGTGAAGAATTGTGGCTGACGAAATAGTAATGATGACCCAGGACGAGACAGAGAAGAGAAGGGAACGGCGCTGATTTTAGAAGACATCACTTGTGAGTTGCTGTATAAAGCAGCACAGTAATCTACATACCAGGTATTGTGCACACTGCATTGGGGCTGTTTCCCTTTCTTTATTATTATTTTTTTATGTCGGTTGGGGTTCCCTGCAAAGAAAAATATATATTTCTGAGGGGTTCCCCGAGCCAAAAAAAAGGTTGGGAAACACTGAATTAAGGAAATGTAGAACTGTGAGCATAACTGAAGAATTTTGCTTTGACCTGACAAGGTTTATCAGGTGACTGCTGCTGCTGCTGCTTGCGTATGACATATGTTTTAGAGAAGGGAGTTCCCAATCTGTGAGCAGGATAGGGGATAAATGTCTGATCGTGGTGGTGGTGGTGGTGGTGGGGGGGGGGGGGGGGGGAGTCCTGGCTCGGCCCTGGCTCGAGTTTTTTTACCCAGCACGTCAGCTGGCGGAAACATGCCCCTTCCACACAGCGTTCACTTTTCTCCACCTCTCCCATAGAGATGAATAGAGGCGTGTTTCCACCAGCTGATGTGCTGGGTGCAAAAAATCATTTCCTTGAGCAGAGTCTGGGCCAAGCCAGGTCCCAGCGGTCAGACCCCCACAATCAGACATTTAGAGATTTCTTACCACTGGACATCTTTAAAGGAGAAGTCCCATGTAGAAAAAGTATTGTGTTTTAAATGCAGAAGCAAAAGTTATATCACTTTGTAAATCACTGACTTTACCCATCTGGTATATAAAACCTGTTTTTCTAGCTTCTTTGTTCAGAGAGGAAGTTCAGCAGCTCCCTGTTCTGATGACTTGCGACCCCCCATTGAGCTGCATTATGCTGGGGGCCGTGATGTCACAATTTCCCATAGTTCTGCAGCTTTGCCAGCTCTGTGCACGGCAAGGGAACCTCCCATGTGCAGCTTCAGCCAATCATAGAAGCCCCAGTGAGCTGAGCACGTGTCTTCATCTCCTCGGCAGGGAAGCATCTGACAGCCAGCTCAGTGTTTATAAGAGCAAGAACGATGTCCCAATGTCCTGAGAAGAAGCAGAGGGGGAGGGGAGATCCCTGCTTTCCCCTGCACTGATTACAATCTGACAGCAGGTCAGTCTGAAAGAACGATGTCCTGAGAATAGAAGCAGGGGGAGGGGAAACACTGAGCCTGCTGTTAGGAAAGTGATCAGTGTCTAGGTCAGTGTATCCCAACCAGGGTGCCTTCAGCTGTTGCAAAACTAAAACTCCCAGGCATGCTGGGAGTTGTAGTTTCACAACAGCTGGAGGCACCCTGGTTAGGAAGCACTGGTCTAGGCTGGGCTACTTCTATGATGAACTGAAAGGCATTATGGGAGACAGGAAGTCAGGGACCTCCATTTACCAGGAAGTACCGATCTTTCAGAGGGGATTGCAGGAGAAGGGAGAGGGTGAGATACATGAGGAGCAGATTGTCAGAATGGTGAGCTGATGCACTTTCACATGATATAAAAAAAAATTGTGACTTGGTCCATGATACTTCTTCTTTAAATCTCATTCTAAATTCAACACGCATTGTTCCAGCTCTGAGATTTGGGTGCTCTGCAAGGAGACACCATGTTGGAGCTGTGTCTGAATGGTATTTACTATAGATGACAGTAAGGCAATCAGATCTGGAGCCAATTTGCGAGCTACCTCTATGGCTATTGATTTGCAGGATATCTGGAGCCCCTCCGCAGAAGAGGCTCATCATCCACTGACTGCGAGAGAGAGCCTGGCAGAGCAATCACAGACTAAGTTGACACTGTTTCTCTTAAAAGGAAGCATGCGCTGAGAGGAGAGGCTGTTCACCGCCATCTTAGAGACCACTTCCTCCTGCGCACCAGTTCTTTGAGGCAGTGGAGAAGATGAACACTGCTTCACAGACTTCTGGAAGTACCTCTTCATGTGAGGCGCAGCTTCAGGAAGGTGATACACTAATCACCAGCCTTGGTTTGCAGGCTATACATTGGAAAGATGCTTTTCACAGGAGGATGTGTCCAGAGCCATGACTGCGCCACAACTGGAAGTCAGCAATCTGTTATGTCCTCTCATAAATCTATTTTAGAAGTTGAAAAAATAACTAAATGTATGTGTTTCTGATAGATCTCATTTGAGTCTTATTACAGCATTCAATCCTTATTTTTTACTTTTTAAATAAAAAAAAGATATATTTTTCCATATATTTAGTATCAGACGTGTATTACTATAAAACGTATCTCTTGTACTATACATCTAAATATGCCTTTTCAGCTGAATAATAGTTGTCCATCTCCTGTAACCTATTAAAACTATTTCTTACATAAGATGCCCATCCGGCCTACTTTCCTTGTATAAAATGCCAGTATATCAGGTTAGATCAATAGATGTCTTTTAGCTCCCATGCATGCCAATTATAAGAGTTCATTTTAAGATATGAATCATAAAACTGTGACAATTATTAGTAATATATGTTATTTTACAAGTGGAGATGTTGAATATTACGCCTTTAGAGTGCCTTAAATAGCCTCCACTATTGATGTTCAGCTTATAAACCTGTAATTTTCTGGACAGCCTTAGGTCTATGTTGTAAATGGAGCATTCTTTTCTTTCTTCGTAGCATCCTCTAGAAATAGCGTTTTTACATTAGGAGTAACAATCTTCTATAACAATAAAGTCTTGATCATTAGGAGCAATACATAGAAAAGCATCGTTAACAATCCTGAAGTAGAGTCCTTATCTGTTGATGCTAGAAGCCATAGTAGATGGGCTCACAAGTTAAATTCCATATTTTATAATTATTTTGTGCTGTTATGTGTAAGGCCACTTTACCCAAGATGTGGCAATATATCAGTAATTGTAAGAAGAAGCTGGTCGTTCTTAGTCATTACAGTCATCTTTCCCATTGAGTGTATAAGTTGATACCTCTTTGAATAATTAAATTTATAATACATGCAGAGCCTTTCTATGTGCTTCATATCTACAATATGACTCCTGCTTATCTAAGGGATTAGCCAACTCTACGGGCCGAAGAACCAGCAACAACACAATAAAGGTATTAGCTTTCCATACAGTAGGGTACCATCAAAGCTCTACCCCCCCCCCCCCCCTAAAAACATCTGACCATAGTAGGCGATCCCTGGAAATTGGCTTCTGGGGCGGGATTCCCACTTTAAGAAAAGGAATCCATTACAATACATTTAGCCATATTTCAATACATTCAGCCTTGTATAAGCAAAAACAAACATAAAGGCCATATACATGGAACTGTGAAGGCACACAATGGCCCTCATTTACTAAGAGTGGAGTGTAGGTTTCTTTGTGGGTTTTAATTCCCTACATTTTTTTCCATGGTATTTACTACGGTTTCCCTACATTTTCCTTTTTCCCTACACTTTGCTTTTTTTTTTTTTTTTTTTTTACACATTCTCTGATCTGTAGGGTTTTCCTCAGCTCTAATCCACCACATTTTATGTGGAAACCTTAGTAAATATGTCGGGTTTTTGTGAAAATGTCAGGAACACGCCCCTTTTCTGAGACCACGCCCCCTTTTCTCGGTGGCCACGCCCCTTTTGGGGTTTTCTTAGCAAAACGGAGAGTTAGTCGGGTTTTTTCAATTCTGGCGCAAAATCTGTCTCAGACAGAATTTCTGGCGCAATGCGACAGATTCTGGCGCACAACCCGACAAAACATGTCGGGTTTGCAATAGTAAATGAGAGCCAATGTGGCCAATAGCTCATATATGGAATCATTCACCAGATCCTTCATGGGACCATGGCACCAGCAACATGCCAGGCTAAGCTGGCAGATCAATTTATTTATTTATTTTAGATCACAATAATCTTGCACAGTTTGGCAGATCATCAGAAGAATGTGTCTGTCACATCAAAACCAAGGTTAAAAAAATGCACGTAGGCCATTTTGTCAAACCAATATCTTAGTTCTATGGCCAGCAAAAACTCACATAATTGTACAGAATTTGATACAAAAAAAAAAAAAAAGAGCTGTTAAAGGATAAATATATCAGACCAGGAGTGCTATATTAGTTTCACAAACGCACATCCAAGATCTGTTTGAACGACTCAATAACATAATTCTGCAATAATCACTCCCTCCATCTCTTGTGACTGGTTCACCCAATGCGTTTCTATTGCCTCATTCAGCGACGTCATCAGGGGAGTATTTAAAACAGTAGGAGTTACTAAAAGACTGCCAGGGTCCGTTAACCCCTACAGCAGACATACATCAGACAGTTATAGTATATCACTGGGTTTATGCAATACTATCAGGTAAGCTCTTAACCCCTTAAGGACCAGGCCATTTTACACCTTAAGGATCAGAGCGTTTTTTGCAAATCTGACCACTGTCACTTTAAGGAACACAACATAACATAAATTCACTGGTGTGGTGGATGTAACAATGACATTGGCTAACCCTCAAAACTGATGTAAAATTGAGACATTAGTCAGTAAATCCTTATATGAAGGACATACCTGAGCCCGCACACCAACGCCAAGGTTTCTCAAGTGATGCGGGACCTAACCTAAATCTGCCTGTGCATGATAAGCAAGAAAACAGGGGCAGATGCGCAATTACAAAAGCTTTTGGTCCGACTTACAGTCTGCTCCCAGTATATACTGGCTAATGTCTCAATTTTACATCAGTTTTGAGGGTTAGCCAATGTCATTGTTACATCCACCACACCAGTGCATTTATGTTATGTTGTGTTTCTGTACTTCTTTATGTTCACATCCACACACCCATTCATCGGGTAAGGATGATATATGTTGGTCCTTGTGGTCGGTTGCAGACATTCTCCATTGTATGAATTTTTTGCTGGGGATTGCCCATAGCAACGGAACACAAGTGCAGGACTTGCTATTCCCTATAAATGCACATCAGCATTTGGGCTCGAGGACTTCCTGACATTTTAGACCACATTCTTGTTGTGTTTGCACTGTCACTTTAAACATTAATAACTCTGGAATGCTTTTACTTTTCATTCTGATTCCGAGATTGTTTTTTCGTGACATATTCTACTTTAACATAGTGGTAAAATTTATGGTAACTTGCATCCATTCTTGGTGAAAAATCCCCAAATTTGATGAAAAAAAATTAACATTTTGCATTTTTCTAACTTTGAAGCACTCTGCTTGTAAGGAAACTGGATATTCAAAATAAATGTTTTTTTGGTTCACATATACAATATGTCTACTTTATGTTTGCATCATAAAATTTATGAGTTTTTACTTTTGGAAGACACCAGAGGGCTTCAAAGTTCAGCATCAATTTTGACATTTTTCACAAAAGTTTCAAACTCACTATTTTTCAGTGACCAGTTCAGTTTTGAAGTGGATTTGAAGGGTCTTCATCTTAGAAATGCCCCACAAATGACCCCATTATAAAAACTGCACCCCCCAAAGTATTCAAAATGACATTCAGTAAGTGTTTTATCCCTTTAGGTGTTTCACAGGAATAGCAGCAAAGTGAAGGAGAAAATTCAAAAGCTTCATTTTTTACACTCGCATATTCTTGTAGACCCAATTTTTGAATTTTTGCAAGGGGTAAAAAGGAGAAAAATTTTACTTGTATTTGAAACCCAATTTCTCTTGAGTAAGCACATACCTCATATGTCTATGTTTATGGTTCGGCGGGCGCAGTAGAGGGCTCAGAAGGGAAGGAGCGACAAATGGTTTTTGGGGGGCATATCACCTTTAGGAAGCCCCTATGGTGCCAGGACAGCAAAAAAAAAAAACACATGGCATACCATTTTGGAAACTAGACCCCTCGGGGAACATAACAAGGGGTAAAGTGAACCTTAATACCCCACAAGTGATTCACGACTTTTGCATATGTAAAAAAAAAAAAAAAATTTTTTACCTAAAATGCTTGGTTTCCCAAAAATTTTACATTTTTAAAAAGGGTAATAGCAGAAAATCCCCCCCAAAATTTGAAGCCCGATTTTTACCGATTCAGAAAACACCCCATATGGGGGTGAAAATTGCTCTGCTGGCGCACTACAGGTCTCAGAAGAGAAGGAGTCTCATTTGGCTTTTTGAAAGCAAATTTTGCTCTAGGGGCATGCCGCATTTAGGAAGCCCCTATGGTGCCAGAACAGCAAAAAAAAAAACACATGGCATACCATTTTGGAAACTAGACCCCTCGGGGAATGTAACAAGGGGTAATTTGAACCTTAATACCCTACAGGTGTTTCACGACTTTTGCATATGTAAAAAAAAAAATTTACCTAAAATGCTTGGTTTCCCAAAAATTTGACATTTTTAAAAAGGGTAATAGCAGAAAATACCCCCCAAAATTTGAAGCCCAATTTCTCCCAATTCAGAAAACACCCCATATGGGGGTGAAAAGTGCTCTGCTGGTGCACTACAGGTCTCAGAAGAGAAGGAGTCACATTTGGCTTCTTCAAAGCAAATTTTGCTCTGGGGGCATGCCGCATTTAGGAAGCCCCTATGGTGCCAGGACAGAAAAAAAAAACACATGGCATACCATTTTGGAAACTAGACCCCTCGGGGAACGTAACAAGGGGTAATGTGAACCTTAATACCCCACAGGTGTTTCCCGACTTTTGCATATGTAAAAAAAAAAAAAAATTTTTACCTAAAATGCTTGGTTTCCCAAAAGTTTTACATTTTTAAAAAGGGTAATAGCAGAAAATACCCCGCAAAATTTGTAACACAATTTCTCCCGAGTACGGCAATACCCCATATGTGACCCTAAACTGTTGCCTTGAAATACGACAGGGCTCCAAAGCGAAAGAGCGCCATGTGCATTTGATGCCTAAATTAGGGACTTGCATAAGGGTGGACATAGGGGTATTCTACACCAGTGATTCCCAAACAGGGTGCCTCTAGCTGTTGTAAAACTCCCAGCATGCCTGGACAGTCAGTGGCTGTCTGGCAATACTGGGAGTAGTTGTTTTGCAACAGCTGGAGGCTCCGTTTTGGAAACAGTGGCGTACCAGACGTTTTTCATTTTTATTGGGGAGGGGGGCTGTGTAGGGGTATGTGTATATGTAGTGTTTTTTTATTTTATTTTGTGTTAGTGTAATGTAGTGTTTTTAGGGTACAGTCACATGGGCAGGGGTTCACAGTAGTTTCTCGCTGGCAGTTTGAGGTGCGGCAGAAAATTTGCCGCAGCTCAAACTTGCAGCCGGATACTTACTGTAAACCTCTGCCCATGTGAGTGTACCCTGTACATTCACATTGGAGGGGGGGGGGGGGGGAGAGAAACATCCAGCTGTTGCAAAACTACAACTCCCAGCATGTACGGTCTATCAGTGTTTTTGCAACCAGTGTGCCTTCAGCTGTTGCAAAAGCTACAACCCCCAGGGCATGCTGGGACTTGTAGTTATGCAACAGCTGGAGGCATTCTACTTTGGCTGGGGATTGTAGTTATGCAACAGCTGGAGACACACCGATTTGCTACTTAACTCAATGTTTCACAACCAGTGTGCCTTCAGCTGTTGCAAAACTTCAACTCTCAGCAGTCACCGCCAGCCAACGGGCATGCTGGGAGTTGTAGTTATGCAACCAGCAGATGCACCACTACAACTCCCAGCATGCACTTTAGCTGATTGTGCAAGCTGGGAGTTGTAGTTATACAACAGCTGAAGGTACACTTTTCCATAGAAAAAATTTGCCTCCAGCTGTTGCAAAACTATAAGTCCCAGCATGCCCATAAGGGAATGCTGGGAGTTGTGGTGGTCTGCCTCCTGCTGTTGCATAACTACAGCTCCCAGCATGCCCTTTTTGCATGCTGGGAGCTGTTGCTAAGCAACAGCAGGAGGCTGTTACTCAGCTCCAACTCCTGATCCACGCTGCAGGTCAGTCCCTCGCCGCCGCCGCTCCTGGGGCCCCGATCCCAACATTGATGCCGGGGATCGGGGTCCCCAGCTCCTGGGGTCTTCTTCCCGCACCCGCTCACGTCCTCCGGAAGAGGGGCGGAGCGGGTTGTGGGAGTGACATCCGCAGCAGGTGCCCAGATTGGTCGGTCGGTAAACCGGCTGACGAATCAGGGTGATCGTGAGGTGGCACCAGTGCCACCTCACCCCTGCTGGCTATGGCTGTTCGGGGCCGTTAGAGACCCGAGTGACCCGAATGACCCGGAATCCGCCGCAGATCGCTGGGCTGAATTGTTCAGCGATCTGCGGCTATCGCCAACATGGGGGGTCATCATGACCCCCCTGGGCAATATGCCGCGATGCCTGCTGAACGATTTCAGCAGGCATCGGGCACCGGCTCACCTCCGGCTAGCGGTGGGGGGCCGGGACTGGACAGGATGTACTCCTAAGTCCTCAGTACTTAAGGACTCGGAAACGGGGGCATAGGAGTACGTCCATTGTCCTAAAGGGGTTAATCAGATATATAAATAAAAATAGATTAAACCGTATGGGTCAGGAAGTCCTCAGCCTGCGGGGGTCTGCCCTGTAAGAAAAAGAAACAAGCATATAGAGGAACAATGACAAACATGTGCCCCCATCTGGGTTGTCTGTGTATATACATCAGCACATCGTCGCTCACTCACTCATAAACCTCCAGCTGGAGGCGGATTATACAGATTAAGAAAGGTATAACACCAGGGGAGGTAGAGGAGGAGGAAATAACAGGAACAGCAGATCACGAGGGAGGAGATGAGGACATGGTGTAGACCACACACGAGGGGCCTACCAATCCAGATCTCCTTCAGTATGTGGATTGCCCTCTTCGTCTGCACCCTCTTTTTTAGAGTTACGCCAAAAGAAGGGCAAAGGACGGGGGCAGAACCTAGAGTCTGATTATAAACTACAAGTTATTAATCTTTCTAATTTGTGTATTTCTGACATACAGGTGCAGATACTGGAAAGAGGGTTATCATTTGTGTCTACGACTAGGTTTGACCACTTTGATTGGACAAAAGATCTGCACTTGTATGCTAGAAAACTAAAATTGCATAAGTTTCACAAACTTCAAGATAAAAGGATATGCCATGAGTTAGGCATGACATCTGAGGATTTACATGCCACCAGGGATCTGGAGGCACTTTTGCAGGAAAATGAGAGGGATAGTACTGTAACGCCTTTTTCTGATTGTAAAATTAAAAACAAGACTTTACCCCCTCTGTCTGATACATCAGTGGTTGACGTATTTATGGACTTGGTACTTAGGGACCTCTAGAGCCTCTCTAAATAAAGGTATCAACCTGATAATATCACCAGAGAGGAAAGACCGGCTCTAAGAGAACTAAGCCAAAATCCGGACTTAATTAGAAAACCTTCAGACAAGGGAGGAAATATTGTTTTAATGAATCGGTCCCAATACACTGAAATGTGTTACAAATTGTTGAGAGATAAAGATACTTATGAAGTATTGGAATGTGACCCCACTCCACGGTATCAACAGGAATTAATGAAAATCTTGAAACCTGCGTATGAGAAGAAAATTGCTTGATACTAATGAGCTTGCATTTCTAAGCCTAGGACCCCCGTAATCCCCACATTCTATTCCCTCCCTAAAATACATAAAGGTACATCTCCCCTAAAAGGGTGCCCTATTGTGGAGGGTATTGGGAGTTTAGGACAGAATGTGGGGCTCTACGTGGATCAAGTTCTACGGCAATTTGTGTTAACCATGCCTTCCTACTTAAGGGACACAATGGACCTTCTAAATAAGATTGAGGGACTCAATCTGGATGAGTGTACAATTCTGGCAAGCATATATGTGGAGTACTTGTCATTCAGGGGGGCTTTTCTGGAGGAGCACAATAAAGTTATCCTTGATCAACTGGACTTCGTGTTAACAAGAAATTACTTTCTCTTTGACGGACGGGTGTACCACCAACTCAGAGGTACGGCTATGGGGAGCCCCTGCGCCCCTCCTTATGCCCACATACTCCTGGGTTGGTAGGAGGCCATCCATATATTCGTCGATGAGAGAGAGAAGTTCAGTGACCAAGCTTTGCTTTGGTCAAGATTCATTGACAATATCTTTATTGTATGTAATGGTGCCGTCAGTAAGTTTAAGGAGTTAGTGGGGTCCTTAAATAACAACCAGTTGGGTCTACATTTTACTTTTGAGGTACATAGTCCGGAACTAGCGTTCCTTGATATTAAAATATACAAGGATGAGAAGGGAGACCTGCAGACCATGATATTTAGAAAGCAAACAGCAACTAACAGCTTCATGGGTTGGAGAAGCTGCCATCCGGGCTCCCTAAAAAGGGGGATCCCAAAGGGGCGGTACCTTCGGTTTGAGGAGAAACTATTCAAGTTTGCAGGTCTTCAAGCAGGAGGCTAGGGATCTAAGGACTAGATTCAGAAATACCCTGACTATGTGCTGCGACAGGCTAATAAACATGCATTAGTGACCCCACGGGATACATTTCTTAAACCTAGTATGAGAGAGACAACAAACAATCAGTTACGCCTTATTGGGAACTTTGATAATGCAGCGGATAAAATTAGGAAGTTCTTGACAAGAAACTGGGATGTTCTTAAACCGGATCAAGATCTTGTGGACGTAGTAGGTGATAGGCCACTGGTCACCTATCACAAAGGGCGGATCATAAGAGACACAGTAGTAAGGAATCATCTAACTCCAGAGAGGAGAATGAACAGGACCTGGTTGAACAGCTATACACAACCCTTGGGCTAAACTATAAATGTGGCCATTGCAAGGCTTGTGAATACATGGGAAAATCTAAAAAGGTGACAGATGATGTATGATGCTGGAATACCAAAATCAAACAGTTTATAAACTGCAGTTCAAGAGCAGTGATATACGTAGCTCACTGTCCTTGCCCCCGTTTTTACATAGGCAAGACCCTGCAAGAATTACAAAAACGTATTCTCGAACATATCGGAGATATCTGGAATAAAAGAGAGACACCGATAGCCAAACACAGCGATCACCTAGAGGTGGTGATCTGGATCGAGTGTTACTCCAGAGGGAGTGTAAATGGATTTACAAACTTAAAACTTATACCCCTCCTGGATTAAATGAGCAGTTAAACATCTCATGCTTTTTGTAGGTCTGTGGGCTAAGTCCGGGTGGAGCAGTTATTGGAAGATCAGCTAGACCTCCAATAGGCTATATAGGAGTGGATAGGGTTTACAGCAGGTTCCTGAGCTCCTTATGGGTGAAGTGGCCCCTTGAAAAAGGAAACAAAACGGCGTTGGGGAGCGGAGCACGGCACTTTAGAATGGGTAAGCCCTAATTAGCACCTTATGCACTGACATTTTTTTCATTGTGAGTAGCTATTGCACTTTGATCCAGCTGTAGTTATACACTGGGAGGCTTTTTTCCAGAGGGATTATTCACCCAGCCGGGGTCCCCAGTGTCTACATAGGACAAATTTCTTATTGTGCAGGTGCATTGTATACAACTCCTACAGAGTTGTTCCCAGATTATTACAATAGTGTCCGTGTCTCTGTACTGTTGCTCGGCCTATGTTTTTGAGGTCCTTATTCATTCCAGCTTTATTTTGGTCTTATGTTGTTATATTACATTGATTCAATAAAGATATTGCATTTATTCAAGCGGTATTTTAGTTACTCTTTCCTTTGTGTGTTGTTGTTTATGGGTGAAGCCGCCTAGGCATAGGGCCATATAAACAGGGATTTAATTTCCATACAGTTATATTCCCACCAACCCTAAATAGGGCAACAATTTCCCACTAGCTTACTATGTTCCACCATGAACATGACCTGGACCTATACAATCTGATTGACTGCATCATATATGAGATATGGCTGTTACCGTTGGTCCTCTTTTCATTACTCCCTTCATGGTGTTCCTGGTCTCTGCCTAGTCATTTGCGTTGTGAGTATTAACCATCTCTGTATTCATATTTGTGTTAATCCTTATACCTCATATATATATATATATATATATATATATATATATATATATATATTATCTGAATGAGATATTTGTAAATTTGTAAACTTTCAGCAATCTCACTATATCTGCGTTTGCTACTAGGAGCCAGCAAAATTAGTAATTGACCATTTAAATTATATGAATTCGGGTAGAAAACAGACATGGTGCACATCTACAATCTTGTATAATGATCTGACTGCTTCTCAGCATAATATCAAAAACTAACAGGTTGTTAGTATACATTTTTGATCAAAAAGTACAAGCCCACTCACCACGTCAAGGCCACCTATTTAGAGTGGGTCCCTAGCATAAAATGGCGCAGCACTTCTTTCTTTCCTAGCAGCCTCCCAGTCTGACTGGGAGAGCATGGTAAGTGAGCGATTACACCTTGTTCACACTGGTGTGGTGCTGTGCGGTGTCCGTTGCTGCCGTGGCGCCGTGTCTGCGGGGGGGTACGGCCCACAGACTGGTTTGAGTGGCATTGGGGCTGCTCTGCCGGTGGGTCGTTCCCCCCTGTGGGCATTGGTGTCGCGGCGGTGGTGGTCGCCGCCTGGTGCTGCGCCATTTTATGCTAGGGACGTTAGGGACCCACTCTAAATAGGTGGCCTTGACGTGGCGAGTGGGCTTGTACTTTTTGATTAAAAATGTATACGAACAACCTGTTAGTTTTGGATATTATGCTGAGAAGCAATCAGATCATTATACAAGATTGTAGATGTGCACCATGTCTGTTTTTCTACCCGAATTCACATTTAAATTATATACCTGACATTATGCATGGACCGCAAATAGTTAACATGTCCGGCGAGTGCATGTAACTATGCACCGTCGAAGGACGCGTCGCCCAGGGAAGCAGGGTGGGCATGTCGGATATGACGTAGCGGCCTGGAAGCATAAGAGGTGAGATGACAGCTTTTCGGGTAGCGCGCTGGGCTGGATGTCAGCCGGCCTCTTCACCACCGCGGGAGTGCGCGCCACCGGTTAAGCTTTTTTTAAGTCTCAGAACCGTGAGTAAAATCTGTATGGAGCCCCTTCTCTCTCTGCAAGTGAAATTCACTCTGTGAATATTGAGCTATGTCTTTTTATTTTTTAGGGACACCAGCTGGAGGTTAATGAGTGAGCGAGCGACGATCTGCTGATGTATATACACAGACAACCAAGATGGGGGCACATGTTTGTCATTGTTCCTCTATATGCTTGTTTCTTTTTCTTACAGGGCAGACCTCGCTGGCTGAGGACTATTTTTATTTATATATCTATTTTTATTTATATATTTGATTTAAAGCTTACCTGATAGTATTGCATAAACCCAGTGATATATTAGAACTGTCTGATGTATGTCTGCTGTAGGGGTTAACGGACCCTGGCAGTCTTTTAGTAACTCACACTCACGCAGTGTCCAGCTCACCACTCCCTGTCTCAGTGCACGGAAACGTGTGGACTCCACGTACAAATGCAAACTTGACAAGAAAGGAAAGTCCAGCACTGCAGGTCCAAAGCAAGGAAGCCGTTTTATTGTATAAGAACACACGGACACCAAACGTGGATCACAAGTGACGCGTTTCGGCGAGCTCTATCGCCTTAGTCATACAAAGAAAAATTAAGATCCTTCTGGTCTATATAGGGGAAAGCAGCTCCACCCCCCACCAGGTGAAAACACCTGAGTGGTGTGGGAGGAGCTACCCTCTCCCCACACAGACACAGTCTAAATGTACAATACACATAGAAAAAATTTGCTCCAGTATGTTGTATACAACAATAAATATAGTAAATATACAAAAGTAATAAAGAAAAATGTTACAAAATACATGATTTCAGCTGTGACGTGTACAAAATAGTAAATACACAGTTTCATATAAAATATATAAAATATATAAACATGTTGATCAAAAAAAAAAACCAGCAATAAAAATAATAAGAATAATGAAAATAAATACGGTGGGTGTTACACCACTCATTACTGACTCAGTAACATAACCAATAATGTGCATATAAAATTATATAACAAAAGAACGGGGGGTATAAGCATAAGGTTAAAACCTGTGTGTGTGAACGAGTCTCTAATCATACCTGCATATATGAGCAAGTAATGTGAGAGTCGTTCTAACAGCAAAGTTAGAGAAAGAAAAACGATGAAAAAACTCATGCACCTGATAGAAAACATGTATAGAATTCTAGATGACAAGATTGCATTTATATAATATAAGGTGCAGAGTGATCATCGGAATAACAAAATGAAAACAACTTGAGGGTGATCACTGGACACATAGGACATAAGCAAAGGCAAAAATATATACCTCAAATAATAAGATGTAAATAATTCATACAAATATATGACTGTAGTTATAGCACTATTATTAAATCCAGTGATAACCCAGTAGTTGAAAGAGGTCCGTATAATGATAACTGATATTATTAAAGGGGGACAAGTGTGAACAGGAGGCAATACACACAAACTAACCACACCTAATTCTGAGCTAGTAATATAACATGGTATCTTGCCTCCTGTTCATACCTGTCGGGAACCGGGTGCCCAGTTTAAGGATCCAATAGACCTCTTGGTCCAAAAGCTTCCTTCTATGATCCCCTCCTCGTATTGGGGCTGTGACCTTCTCAATGCCTTGAGCATATAGACTCAGGAAAGAGCCTGCATGATGTTCTGCACAGTGTCTGCTAACCATGGATACGTGGCGGGAATTAAAGTGTGGGATGTCCGACAGATGCCTCCGAATTCTCACTTTGAGGGCACCCGTCGTGCACCCCACATATTGAATATTACATTCCCGGCACGTAATACAGTATACCACAAAAGTGGTATTGCAATTGATGTATCTTTCCATTTGAAATATTTCTCCATTGCTGGTGGACTTAAATTCTGTACTATTAAGCATGACACAACAACATGTGCACTTGTTATGGCCACATTTGTACGATCCTTTGTGTTTAAACCAACAAGGTGTACTACCACTAGTGTGTTGAAACATGCTTGGGGAAACCCTACTTGCAATAGTTCTAGCTTTCCTAGGGACGACTCTAAAACCATTCGAAAAAATCCCAGAATATGCTGGGTCCCCCGAAATCATGGGGATGTATTTGTTGATAATCCTGCGAATGGCAGTAAAGTCGTCACTAAATTGTGTGATAAAGGTTACAGGATTTAGATTTTGGTGTTCAGCGTTAAGGCTAGGGTTGGGGTGTCTCCCCCTCAGTAGCGATCATGGAGCCCTCTGTGTATCCTCTTTGTTTCAAACGTGCCCCTATGGCTTCTGATTCACGGGCAAAATCCTCCTTTCTGGAGCAATTGCGTCTGGCGCGGATCATCTCCCCCACTGGGAGATTCCTAGTAACGTGGGGGGGATGACACGAGTCAGCTCGCAGGATAGAGTTAACAGAGGTGTTCTTCCTATAAGTGGACGTGAAAATGTTGCACTCTTGTGCATTACCAGTGAGATGCAAATCTAGGAAGGACACCGTATCCCTACACATGGTAACCGTGAACTTCAAATTGAAAGGGTTATTGTTTAAATAATCAGAGAACGGTTGTATGGCCGCCACATCGGAACCCCATATGAATATGAGGTCATCGATGTAGCAACCATACCACTGGATAGAGGTGCAGAATGGATTGATGGGGCGAATAATGTCTCCCTCTCCCACCAACACATATATATGTTGGCGAGAGAGGGGGAGAACTTCGCCCCCATCGAAGCACCTGTAATCTGAAGGTAAAATTGCTGATCAAATTGAAAAAAGTTGTGAGTTAACAAAAAATCCACTACCTGGATGATAAAATCACATAAATCACTCGAATATTGGGAGTATGTGTTCAAGAACCAAACAAGAGCCATCTTCGCCAGATAGTGCGGTATGACCGAGTATAGTGATGTCACATCGGCTGTAATCCAAACAAAATTTGGTTGCCAATTCATTTGTTCGCACATTTGGAGAACATGGCTCGAGTCTTTAATATACCCAGGAATGTGATGGATTAAGGGTTGTAATAAATTATCAATCCAGGAGCAAAGTCTCTCATTCAAGGAGGAGATGCCTGCAACAATGGGGCGCATAGGGGGAGGGAACACATCCTTGTGGATTTTGGGGAGAGAGTGGAACACCTCTATGACAGGATGTTGAATTTTAATGTATTCAGCTTGTTTCTCGCTGATGTGTCCACTCTGTACCCCAAAATCCACAAGGGTGTAAAGGCGGGATTTGAAGGAGACGGTAGGGTTAATCGACAGTGGTCTGTAAGTGCTAGTGTCCAACAGCATGTTAAGATTAAGTTGTTGATACAGGCCGCTGTCGAGAACCACAACCGCTCCTCCCTTGTTCGCTTGTCGGACCACTATGTCCTTCCATTCACTCAAATGATCTAGAGCTTGTTTCTCAAGAACAGACAAGTTCCCCCACTTAGTTCGCCTACTTTTGGAAAGAGCCAATAACTCCCGTTCAACCACTTCTTTAAAGTGGTCAAGAACAGGTGTTCTTGACATAATCGGATAAAAATCCGGGTTAGATGTACAAAATTCCGGTGCGGGTACAATGTCCACGCCACTATAGGAATCCTGTAATTCAGACAATAAACAGAGATCCCCAAAAGTAAGGCTAGCACACCCAGAGGGCTCACCCATATCAGTAGTGTGTAATAAGGTAGAAACATTAGACATTCTCATTTGCATGTAATCATCATTTGTAGACTCTATAGCATCAATAGAAACATTAGTTACATTATCCCCATTAGACATATTAGAGAAATGTTTCTTGATGGTAATGTCTCTTACGAACTTATTAATGTCCAACAGGGTTTTGAATAAATTAAATCCACACGGTGGGGCAAAAGTCAGTCCCTTGGACAACACCAAAAGTTCGTAAGGAGATAGAGTCTTAGCAGACAGGTTGAAAACTGGTATGGTGCTCACCTCCTCCTGTAGGAGCGTGGACTCCGTCTTGGGTGCGCGGTGTTTCCTCCCCGCTCGTCGTTTTTTGATGATGACGACGGGCGGTTACCTGGGCCCCTTGATGACGTAGGTAGTGGGGAGGAGGAAGCGGTCGGAGCTCCGGATCCTGAGGCATCCGACTGATCTCCCACATCTGTGGAATCACCATCCGTACAGGTAAAGCTGACTTTAGAATCCCTGCCGGTAGAATTCTCACGATTTCTATTTTTAGGGTGATTCCTCCTTCCTCGTCCCTTTTTCAGAATCGATTTCGGTGTAGCTTTGTTTCCACTCTGTGGCCACTGATACACGTTTTTCTCTCTATAGTCCTGTAGATCACGCATAAATTTAGACTGTTTGACCTCTGTGATTATGGTCTCCATTTTAGCAATATTAGCTTTGATCTTCTCATCCAAGTCACAGAATGTTGGATGACCCTCATATTGTTGAAGGGTCGTTTGCAATTGGGTAATATTATCCCCAGCTTCTATAAGGGCTTGTTCCTCGTACGAAATAATTAGCTTCATAAATTTCAGCGAGGAATCTGTGAGCAATAGTTCCCAATCGGTTTTAAACTGGTCCCCAAAAATAGTGGTGGGGAATTTGCATATGCGTCGGTATCATATTGTTCTCCACATATTTCTTGAGTGTGGAGACATCCCACCATATACGGACCTCATTAGTGAGAGCTTTCTCCAACTGTTGCATGAGAATCTTAAGATCCAACGTATTGGTGGTGTCCGTGTCTTGTGTGTTGAACATAGAAGACATCCTTGCTAGACGTGCTTGACGATCATCATCAACGGATTTCAGGCAGGCACTTGTCGCCATTTTAGCTCCTGAATTAATATTCCTGATGCTGGAATGGGAGACTCGGACAGTCCAATCAATAGAACACACACTCACGCAGTGTCCAGCTCACCACTCCCCGTCTCAGTGCACGGAAACGTGTGGACTCCACGTACAAATGCAAACTTGACAAGAAGTAAACAAGTGCTGGACTTTCCTTTCTTGTCTTTTAGTAACTCCTACTGTTCTAAATACTCCCCTGATGACGTCGCTGAATGAGGCGATAGAAAGGCGTCACCAGAGATGGATGACTGAGGGAGTGATTATTGCAGAACGACGTTATTGAGTTGTTCAAACAGATCTTGGATGTGCGTTTGTGAAACTAATATAGCACTCCAGGTCTGATATATTTATCCTTTAACAGCTCTTTTTTGTTTGTTATATAAACCAGAATGTGAGCACTTGATACACACTATTTGCTTTGTCATTTTAATTATTAATAACAAAAGGTATATTTTAGGCACCTCTTGCAGTGGTTATGGTCAGCTGGTGATTCAACATTGTTTTCAGGCTAAGAGGGAATAATTACCGGTCGTGTACAGTACCCTATTTTTGTGCATATTAGTAACAGAATTTGATAACACAGAATGGTTCACATCTATGCCAGTAGTTTTGAACCAGTTCCTCGATAATAGGTTAGCGGTTTTGCAGAAAAAAAGGCATAGGAGGATCTGTCACTGTAACATTAAGCATGAGATAGTTAAAGGGGTTCTCCAAAAATAAATAAATGTACAGGTGTGCTGTGAAGAACATAATTCAATATTTGGCTCAAATTACAGCAATGTTCCTTTAGTGACATATCCTACAGGTACCCTAAAATTTTAGATCTTGAAAACGCAATATCAGTGGGGCACAATTTTTTATTATTTGCAGGTCACATTTAGGATGTTGCTACTTTCAAGGTCCATCATAAAATGAAAGGGGTATGCCAGACAAAAAGTATACAGCATAAGTTGCTGCATAATTCAGTGATGCAAAAAACACGAAGGAAAATGTTATGCATTGTCTCTCAGGCTCTGGACTCAGCATGACAAAGTGTATCAGTTTTGCCTATTACTACATTATTTTGCTACAAATAGAACAGTGCCAGCCACAGTGATCCCCTATTTGTATCAGTCATAAGCAACGTTTAATGTCAGCCATAGTACCCAGGCCTAAGTTTTGCATTCCTGTTCTAGACCCTAGGTGCTCAACCTGTAGTACATATAACCAGGGGCCACATGTCATGTCTGTACTGGGGACTTTTACTTTGTTCCAACTGTGTCTTTGAAAAGCAGTAATGTTTGGACCTAGCCTTTGCGTCTGAGTAGATTGGACTTGGCTGAGGAATGAGGAAAACTTCTGTAGACCATATTGTAATTCTAGAATGTAGTTGTGTTTAAGATTATTTTGTCAAATGATTTATAAATCCTTGACTGTTTGTCTATTTGTTGTTTCAGAAAGTCATATAACATCAGCATCAGCATTATAACCTATAAAATATCCCAGTTTTAAGAAATATGAGCAGACCTTTACTTGTAGATATAAGGGTTCCATATGGAATATATTTTATCTTCCTATATTACCCAGTGACGTATGTGAATCTTCAGTATAGCTAGCTAACCCTCATGTATAATTCTTGTAGTCTTTTATTCTATATGTTACCATTATAAAGAAAATGCCTTACCTTTATATAAGCCAGCAGTTTTCGTAGGCCCCAAGGAACCACAGCCAGCCATTCCACTCCAGATTCGATCCAGTCTGGATCTTTTATTCCTTCCGCTCCCATGTCAGAGTCAAAACTTGGTCCACTTTGCTTGATACTGAGAGGTCTGACATTTCGAGTAGTATAGTAATTCAGGCAGAAAAAATCGGCTGTGCCTTTTATCATGTTCTTTTCTTCATCTGAGAATTCTGGGAGTCTGGATGTCGTCAATCCTTCTGCTTTACTCTTTCTGGAGATCTTCAATTTCATAATTGCAGGATAATCCCCATCCACGAAGATAGGATTTGCAAACCAATGAAGGCGAAATTTATGATATCGATCACATGCATCTTTATCATCCACAGAATTAGGATCCAAAGGCTCTGCCCAGTCAGAATCCAGGGCAATGGAGACGAGTCCTTTTTGCTTTTCTTTGAAAAAGGTGTTGTAGGCATGCCATGCTTTAGCATGGGCTTTTATCATGTTATGTGCAGACCGATATGCACCAAAGCCCGGTTCCTTTTTCCCTGGGGCAAATATGCCATTCTCATAGCCAAGCTTGGCAAAAACATATGGCTCATTGATGGTAATCCACAGTTTAACTCTGTCACCAAAGGTGGAGTAGCAAAACTTGGCATACTGTTCAAATACTTCAGCTGTCTTCTCAGAGTTCCATCCACCTTGGTCTTCAAGAGCTTGTGGTGTGTCAAAATGACAGAGTGTCACCAGTGGGATTACATTCATCGCAAGAAGACTGTCAATCAACTTGTTATAGTAGTCCACACCTGATATAATGACAAAATAATGCTAAT
The DNA here is from genome assembly GCF_029499605.1 of Hyla sarda. NCBI lineage: Eukaryota > Metazoa > Chordata > Amphibia > Anura > Hylidae > Hyla > Hyla sarda. The sequence goes on along the minus strand of NC_079189.1, from coordinate 69,273,317 downwards.
AAATCATACTATATCATGGCATAACAACTGTATTACACCATTACCTCAAGACATTACATTTTTGTACTAGAAAAGTAGAGAATTTGCCAAATAGTCATATATCTATGCTCTCCCACAAACATGCCTGGCCTTACTACTAAAAAAAAACGATTGAATATCCTTTACATGCCTAATACATTTTGAAAGACCTGTTTATTTCTAAATGGTGGGTTTGGACATTTTGGGTTTGGTAATATCTGCTATGACTTAAGATCTCTGACTTTCAATGTTGCAAAGGATATTTCCTTTTAAACAAGGTGCCCAATGCAATTGGAGTCTCCACAGATATGGTAAGCCTTAGCCAGACAGCTCTGGTGCAAACTTACCCCTTCGAGAACAATAGGGTCAAGCGGACCCTTCTCTCCACTGATGAAGGCGGTGGGTTCGGTTTAGTCTAAGGTATTGGCACCTCAAAGAGGACCTGTCAGCTGCACAACATGGGTGTAAATAAGCACATGGCTAGATATATGAGTGATATGAGTGAAGTTGTATGGGCACCTTAAAGTAGCACTAAAGTAGTAACTTTTTAAATAAATAAAAAAAAAACTTGCCTAGAATGCAGAATGCTGGTATTTTAAAAAATAACTTAAATTATCTTCAGCTGCTCTGCCGGTATCCTTCTTCCAGCATCCGCAGCAGTCCTCTTCCTTCTCCTTTTCGACGATGCATCACACTGCGGCTCAGCTAATCCCTGGACACAGTGATGTCCCACCTTGGCCAGTGATTGGCTGAACGGCAGTGCGATGTTTCGACCACAAGAAAAAGAGGATTGCTGCGGATGCTGGGAGCAGGATACTGGAAACTGGGGTGGGAGGTAAGTAAAGTTTGTTGTTTTTAAATATTGGCATTCTGGGCAAGTTTAGAAAAAAAGTTATATCCTGGAATACTACTTTAAAGTGCACCTGTCAAAGAAAAACATGGGAGTAAATAAGCACATGATAAGATAGAAATTATGGGCATGCCTTTTTTATCTGTTTAATCCTTTCCAGCATCAAGATTTAAACCTTTTTGTTACTAGGCAAATTACGCTCAAAAGCCCAGGGGGCATTCCCCAGCATTGCAGGAGCCCAGGTAAGTCCACCCCAAGTTCTCTTTACTACCACCCACTTATATCCGCCTATCCTGTTTGACTAACAGCCCCTATATAAATAGGGCATGGCATATAGGCTTTCTTCCAGCTTTTCATCCCTAGGACCCAATGATAATTAGTACAGAGTTTCCTGTTCCTCATGACCAGGATAAGCAGGAGTTGTATGGATCCATATTCAGCATATGTGCTGCTGTTCTATAGCAGGAGCAAATCCCCATAACAAACCTATGCTGCTCTGGACAGTTCCTGACATGGACAGAGATGCCAGCAGAGAGCACCATGGACAGACAGAAAATAAATTCAAAAAGAAAATAACTTTCTCTGTAGTATACAGCAGTAAGGTAATGACTTAAATCCCTGCTCATTCTGGCCTTAGGAGTCCAGTGGGTAGTCCTAAACAGTGATTGACAGCTCCCTGCACACTCATATGTGTAAGGCATTGATTACTGATTGGACCACCCTCTGGATTTCTAGGCCCCAAATCAGCATGAATTCGAAGAAAACCTGTCACATTGTAAATGCAGTCTGAGGAGAAGCTGAGAAAACGTATATGTAGTTTTGTTTGAAAAGATTCAGAATTACTTGTCATAAACCCATGTAAACCTTTGCTCATTCTGGGCCATATAGTCAAGTGGGCGCTTCTACTAATTAAAAGGTATTCCCTCCACAGGATAAAGGATAAGTGTCTGATCACAGGCAATCTCCAGATCGAGGCCCCAGCTCTTCCAGCTGCACGGAGCAGCTTGTCAGCACGCACTCCATTCGAATGCAGAAGATACCAGAGTACAGCACTTGAGTATCTTTGTCGCTCAGACAGACAATGTATGGAATGTGTGTTAACAGACTGCTCCATGTAGGAGGGAGAGCTGGGGTCCCATCTGGAGAACCCTCCACGATCTGACACTTATCCCCTATCCTGTGCTTAGAGGATATGTTTTCAAGCATTGGAATACCCCTTTGACAGCTATCAGTGTATAAGAGTGCATATAGAGAACTGTGACTCACTGAGTAGGACCACCCACTTGACTACTTAGCCCAGAATGAGCAGACATTTACATGAATAAATGACACATGCAGATAGCATGTTTAAAAGAAAAACGGTTATCCTGTTTACTCAAATTAAAACCCAATATACTGGGTTGTAGTGCAGGTTAACAGATAAGGGTTACTGACTCCAATATGCACCTTCGCTCCGGAGATATGTTCCTCCGAAGATCCCCTTCTATCTTCTGTGAATTGCTCTCTGGAGGCGGGCCCACCTGCTCAATATTGAATAATCATTGTTGCTGGTCACATGAGCGCTCAATATTCAAATTAAGCCGGTGGGCCCGCCTCCAGCGTGTAATTCACAGAAGATAGAAGGGAATCTTCGGAGGGATATATCTCCGGAGCAAAGGTACGTATTGAAGTCAGTGACCCCTCATCGGTCTCCTGTTCATCCACACTATAATCCAGTGTTTTGGGTTTGATGTGAGTGAACAGGATGACCGTTTTCCTTTAACGCAACAACATTCACTTTAACTCCCATACAGTTTGCATGTAGTGGCGGCACACATACTCTATTACTGCTTCTCCTTATCACGGTCATGCTGGTGAGGGGGACTGGGTAAATCCATTTAGGCAGTCCTTAGAACAATTGTATGTTTATTGTAGGAAACCTCTCACGTAACATATCTGTTGTTCACATCCTTAATAATTAGTGGCAACTACAAGAACCGCTATGTCTACTATATATTGCGGTGATAGTGATGAGTATATATGTGCATTCAAAGCACCACCATCATTTTTATTATGTATTATGCTGTAATACACCTGTTCATTATTATGCATCTTCTATGCAAATGTCTTTTACAGTCGGTCCTGATTTATAAATCTATATGTCTTTACATTGACAACACAGCGGCTTAGCCAAGTCAATACATGACATATAATGCTAATCAGGACATGTTACTAATAGATGGAAATATACCATGGAGCTTTGCTTTGATCTTCGGCTTGTACCCATACATAGATTGATGCTGGTGAACACCAAGAATTAATTATGCCAGACAATAGCAATAACCTTGATTAAAGCTTCAACCTTGTATCCGTAAGAAACAATTACCTTTCTGGTTGATAAAACCTGTCGTCCCATCAGGTAACAGACGTGACCAGGAAAGAGAGAAGCGGTAATGAGTCAATCCAAGCTGTTTGATGCATTTCAAATCTTCTTCCCACAGTGTGTAGCTGCCACAAGCAACATCTCCAGTCTGGTTCTTAAAAACTCGATCTCCTCCCTGATGAGTGAACGTATCCCAGATATTCAGGCCTTTCCCATCTGCATCCCATCCTCCTGGCAAAAGGCAAACAGGCAGTGCTTTATTATAGGTCTTTGTGTAGACTATAAATACACAATGGACATTATTGCTGGACACATTCCAGTGCAGATAGCTTTACCCTTTAGTAAACATGGTTGATGGAAACCAAAGAAAGAGTTAATATGAGGATACTTCCCGATGCATGGACAGAAAAAGCTATTCAGCATTCAACTTTTTGAGTTAAAGCGTACCCGTCAGATCCAACAAAAAGATGTTTTTTTTAATATATCACTCAGTAACCTATTCTGACCATGTCAATCTAATTTTTATGTGTCTAGCACCTTTATTTATATTTTTATTACACTTTAAGTTTAGCTCACTAGTCTGAATTCCACTCAAAGGGAGGAGGCGTGGCCTCACTGTGCAGGTCTCCGCCCCCTCCCTCAGTATGCTGTCTGCTCACATCTCCCCTAGCATTAGCAAAACTACAACTCCCAGCTTGTCCTCACTGACAGTAGCGGGACACAAGCTGACAGTGGGAGGATTTTTCCTCTAGCTGTGAGCCCTGCGCTCACAGCTGTCAATCAAGGAAGTGTGTCCATGGACACAGCAGGACTAGTATATGTCCAAGCAGGCAGGGGGGGGGGCAGTTGTTTGACTGGCTTTTTCAGTATGAAATACTGAAAATTCTCTAATGAAAGCCATAGCAAGCATGCTTTACAACATATCAAAAGTCTTTGTATCTGACAGTGCCCATTTAAAGGACTCTGTTATCAGAAAATGGCTTTAACCGCTTAATGATGCAGGACATATATTTCCATCCTGCGCCGGCTCCCGCCATATAGTGTGGGGTCTCGCGTCATATCGGATTGGTCCTAGCGGCCATCAACAACCAGGACCCGTGGCGATGCGGTGATCGCGCTGTTGCCCTGTTTTAACCCTTCAGATGCGGTGATCAAAGTTGATCGTTGTGTCTGAAGTTAAAGTGGAACCTTCCCGACAGGTCAGGCGGGCTGATCGGGACCACCACAGTGAAACCGTGGCGTCCCAATCAGCTGTACGGATACGAGGAGGGAGCCTACCTGCCTCCTCACTGTCTGATCGCCGAATGACTGCTCCAGGCCTGAGATCCAGACAGGAGCAGTCAAGCGGCGATAACACTGATCAATGCTATGCAATTGCATAGCAGTGATCATTGTAGGAAATCGCTGAGTGCAATGTTATAGTCCCCTTTTGGTCACTTTTTATACCATAAAAAAATATATAAAAATCAATCAAAAAAGTCTGATCAAAACAAAAATGGTACGATAAAACGGCGCAAAAAATGACGCCTCATACAGTCCCATATGAAGAAAAATAAAACAGGGGTCAGAAGAGGACATTTTTAAACGTATACATTTTCGTGAATGTAGTTATGATTTTTTCCAGAAGACAAAAATCAAACCTATATAAGTAGGGTATCTTTTAATCATATGGACCTACAGAATAAAGAAAATGTGTAATTTTTTCCCAAAAATTTACTGCATAGAAACGTAAGCCTCCAAAAGTTACAAAATAGCATTTTTTTAAAATTTTGTCGCACAATGATAATTTTTTTTGTTTCACCATAGATTTTTGGGTAAAATGACTGATGTCATTACAAAGTAGAATTGGTGGCGCAAAAAAAAAAACAAAAAAAAACAAAAGCCATCATATGGATTTGTAGGTGGAAAATTTAAAGGGTTATGATTTTTAAAAGGTAAGGAGGAAAAAAACGAAAAAGCAAAAACTGAAAAACGCTGAGTCCTTAAAGGGGTACTCCGCCCCTAGCATCTTATCCCCAATCCAAAGGAGATAAGATGTCAGATCGGGGGGTCCCGTCGCTGGGGACCAACCTGGGATCTCCGCTTCAGCGCCCCAATATCATTACTGCACAGAGCAAACTCGCTCTGTGCGTAATGACCGGCGATACAGGGGCCGGAGCATCGTGACGTCACGGCTCCATCCCCTCGTAACTTCACGGCCCACCCCCTCAATACAAGTCTATGGGAGGTGGCGTGACGGCTATCACGCCCCCTCCCACAGACTTGTATTGAGGGGCGGAGCTGTGATGTCACGATGCTCCAGCCCCTGTATCGCCAGCCATTACACACAGAGCAACTGAAATATTACAGTATTTACTCTGGCCACTGAGCCTAGTAATAAGCTGACACTTCCTGTTCTGTACAAATCACTTCCAGCAGTCATCTCATTATCATCACAGGTAGAATTATAATAAAACATAATACATGTGTGCATATATATATATATATATATATATATATATATATATATATAGCTGGTGACAGCTTACACCTCCTCTCTCCCTGCACAGGTCATAGAGTATGTCCACATCACTATCCCAGAGAAATTAACCAGTTATTTTCTGCCCACATGACTGCTTTAAAGCAAATCTCTGTACTGCTGATCAGAGTTCAGAGCTACAGAAAGCAAAATGACTGCCCCATGACTATGTACAGAAAATAGAATACTGTGCAAAAGTATGTATTCACTATGGTTCAGTTAGGTTTTATTACATATAAATTATATAAAAAAATAATAAAATAATCAACCCTTACATCCTAAAAGGGAGTAGCGTTAAAAATAATAGAAGATGGGTAGACTGATCAGCACTTTCTAGTGCCATCAAGACACAAAAAAATGCCCACTCTGTCAATCTCTAGTTCAGCAACCATTTTCTATGAGGATGTAGAGTTCAACTGAGACAAATGCACCATTCAGGGGGTATATGAAGGGAAACATAGATTTTGGAACAGCTGTTTGAGGGGACTGGTGAGTATTGGCCTTTTTCCCCTAACCCAGTAAGCCTGCTTCTCTCCCACTTTTTTATTCTATTTCACTGATCATCCCCTTTAATCCAGAGTCTGTCTCATATCCAATACAGCAAAAACAAAATCCTTGGCAAAATGCCATAAAATCCAACTACTTTATTTTAAATATTTTGTGTTATACATTCATGTGGACTATGAGGAGAGCATGTAATGCTGGAAACGCATCGATCTGTTCTATGACTTTTCTGCAAGATGCCATCCGCTTGTATTTAACCCCTTAAGGACTCAGCCCATTTTGGCCTTAAGGACATTAACCCCTTAAGGACATTTTTTCCTCCCCGCCTTCTAAAAATCATAACTCTTTTATATTTTCATCCACAGACTAGTATGAGGGCTTGTTTTTTTGCGCGACCAGTTGTCCTTTCTAATGACATAACTCATTATATCATAAAATGTATGGCGCAACCCAAAAACACGCTGTATAATTTATGGTAAAAATGACATGTGTTCTTTATTCTCTGGGTCAATACGATTAAAATGATCCCCATTATTACGTACCTTTCTATTATTGTTGTGCTTAAAAAAAATCACAAACTTTTTAACCAAATTAGTACGTTTATAATCCCTTTATTTTGATGACCTGTAACTTTTTTATTTTTCCGTATAAGCGGCGGTATGGGGGCTCATTTTTTGCGCCATGATCTCTACTTTTTTTTGATACCACATTTGCATATAAAAACTTTTAATACATTTTTTATAATTTTTTTAAATAAAATGTATTAAAAAAGTAGCAATTTTGGACTTTTTTTTTTGCGTTCACGCCGTTCACCGTACGGGATCATTAACATTTTATTTTAATAGTTCGGACATTTACGCACGCGGCGATACCAAATATGTCTACGCTTTTTGGGGGTAAAATAGGAAAAAACGGACGTTTTACTTTTTTATTGGGAGAGGGGATTTTTCACTTTTTTTTTTTACTTTTACTTTTTTCATAGCAATACCATGATTGCTAATACTGATCTGTTCTATGTATAGGACATAGAACAGATCAGTGTTATCTGTGATCTTCTGCTCTGGTCTGCTCGATCTCAGACCAGAGCAGAAGACGCCGGGAGCCGGAAGGAGGAAGGTGAGGGGACCTCCGTGCGGCATTCTGAATGATCGGATCCCCGGGCGATCCGATCATTCATTCATTCAAATCGTGCACTGCCGCAGATGCCGGGATCTGTATTGATCCCGGCACCTGAGGGGTTAATGGCGGACGCCCGCGAGACCGCGGGCGTCGGCCATTGCCGGCGGGTCCCTGGCTGCGATCAGCAGCCGGGATCAGCCGCGCATGACACGGGCATCGCTCCGATGCCTGCAGTTATGCACAGGACGTAAATGTACGTCCTGGAGCGTTAAGTACCACCGCACCAGGACGTACATTTACGTCCTGCGTCCTTAATGGGTTAAAGGGGTACTCCAGTGGGAATATTTTTTTCTAATCAACTGGTACCAGAAAGTTAAACAGATTTGTAAATTGTATTTAAAAATATTAATCCTTCCAGGACTTATCAGATGCTGTATACTCCACAGGAAAATGTATAGTTAATTTCTGTCCGACCACAGTGCTCTCTGCTGACACGTCTGTATCAGGAACTGTCCAGAGTACAAGCAAATCCCCATAGCAAACCTCACCTACTCCGGACAGTTCCTGACATGGACAGAGGTGTCAGCAGAGAGCACTGTGGCCAGACTGATAAGATCTACCCAACTTCCTCTGGAGCATACAGCAGCTGATAAGTACTGGAAGGATTAAGATTTTAAAATAGAAGTAATTTACAAATCTTTTTAACTTTTTGGCACCAGCAGATTTTTTTAAAAAAATATAGTTTTTCACTCGAGTACCCCTTTAAAGGCTTGTCTAATAAAGAAGTTGGATTTTACAGGAATTTGCCAAGGATTTAGTTTTTTCTGTATTGGATATAACATCTAAGCTGACACCTGTGCATGGAATCTGCAGTAGTGTGGTGGGGTAGAATTTACTTGCTATTTTGTGGTCCATCTCTCATCACAATTTATTTACTGGATAAATCACATGCAGTTGGTCCCATTCAGTAGTGCAATTCTCTGCTATACTGCTACTGCTTTATGTAAATGCATCTTTAGGCCATGTTCACATATCCTAATTTCCATGCAGAATCTGCACAAAAACTCAGCTTGGAAATTCAGTTGCAGCTCCATTTCTTTCAGAAGGATTCTGCTGCATTGGGGACATGGTGGAATTTCCATAGCGGAAACATCTCCCATCGGAATCCGCTCAGAAATGCATTGTTTCCTATGGAGATTTTGGACTTAAAGGGGTACTCCACCCCTAGACATCTTATCCCCTATCCAAAGGGGATAGGGGATAAGATGTCTGATTGCGGGGTTCCCGCTGCTGGGAACCCCCACAATCTCTCCTGCAGCACCACCTGTCATCTGCTGCACGGAGCAAACTTCGCTCCATGCCTGATAACGGGTAATACAGGGGCCGGACAATTGTGACATCACGGCCCCGGCCCCTCAAGACGTCACAGCCACTCCCATAGACTTTTTGGATAGAGATCCTTTGTATAGGGGATAAGATGTCTAGGGGCAAAGTACCCCTTTAAAGTGTACCTGTCAGATCCCACAAGAAAAAAATAAATGCATTTAATATATTACTCAATACCTAATTCTGACCACATACATCTAATTTTTATGCCTTTAACACCTATATTTATTATAAAAATCCCTCTTTTCATTAGCGCACAGAAATCCTCTCAAGGGAAGAGGACATGTTCCTCCCTTCTGGTGGTGGGAGGTGATTGTTATGTCTGCTCACGCAGCTTTGTCCATGACTCATGGACAAGTCTAATGCTGCTGCAGGACTGTCTAGTGTTCCAGTAGGTATGAGGACCCCTAATGGTGGGATTTTCAGTAGCTGTTTTCTCTATTAAATATTGAATTATTTTTAAACAACCATACTACATAAGGTAACAACATATACATTTTTGTTTTGATCTGACAGTGCCCATTTAACTCAATTAAAACACAGGGATGCTCAGTTAAGTGTCGGGGATAGAAAAAAAAAGTGCTTGGCCAACCAGCTTCCTAATGTGTATGGCAAGTGGTCCCATTGCAGGATGTGTCATGTAAGGCCTGCAGACGGAAAAATAAGCAATAAGCGAGGGAAATCCTTTTTGTTTTATTTCTCGCTCATTTCTGGATTTAGTGTCCCTTTAATTGTATTAATGAAATGTTTAATCTGCACAAAATCCTGATGAGATCCACATTGGTTTCTTCCATTATTTATTTCCCAGCAGAGGGAAGATTTACATATGTCAGAAAACTAATTGTGTGTGCAGCGCTTGATTAGAAAAGGATATTTTTGGACAGGACAGACATGAAATGAGTAGCTAAGGGATATTCCTGGTAAAAGGCTGTAAATGACCTTCATCAGTAGGAATGCAGTTTTCGATAAAATACGGCTCCTTATAGAATCTTTTTTGCTCTTGCTGTGATTGCACTCGTCTTTCCCCCAGGCTCTGAGCCTTTACATTAATGGCTAGCTAATGCTTTCCTATTGGGGAGCAAGGTTTCATTAAAACCCGAGGTCACTAAAAAGTATTTTTTTTTTTTCAAATTAATTATAAACTAATACAAATAATGTTAAACTTGTAGCACAAGAACAATTCCTGTTTTAACCTTTTCTCAAATGTCAATTCTATATAACAATGTAGTAATATTATTAGTGGCGTACATAATCCAAAGAAACCTTTGCATTGAACTTACGGTACAAAAATAGAGAATGAGAAAGACTATATAGATTAATTGTATGGAATGTATGGGAATAGGATTATAAAAGTGAATCTCTAGCAGACACATTCCCAGCACTGGTAACTACATGTCTCATGATACCTTGTCCATGCATTTAGGGAAGTGTGATCAGCAAAGTGTAACACCAAGCAGAAGGTTTTACAAACGTATCAATAGTCCTTAAAAGGAGTGCCATCACCTTGGTGGGTTTTTTCAGTGCATAAATGTCCTGGTTTTGGCAAATAAAAGGAAAAGTGTCAGGAGACTTATGATGCCCAAACCACAGGCAGTAGGAAATCCCAACAGGCTAACATGTTATTAACAACTATAATTTACTCTTAAACACTGTGGTGTCTGAGAGAAAACATAGTTTTATATCTAGTCGTGGCACCGGGTAAAGTGTCTAGGTGGTGGTGCTTGATGGACATGTCTATCCACATACACAAATTTGGAGAAAACTACACTGCTCAAAAAAATAAAGGGAACACTTAAACAACACAATATAACTCCAAGTCAATCACACTTCTGTGAAATCACACTGTCCACTCAGGAAGCAACACTGATTGGCAATCAATTTCACATGCTGTTGTGCAAATGGAACAGACAACATGTGGAAATTATAGGCAATTAGCAAGACACCCCCAATAAAGGAGTGTTATGCAGGTGGTGACCACAGACCACTTCTCAGTTCCTATGCTTCCTGGCTGATGTTTTGGTCACTTTCAAATGGTAGCATGAGACAGAGTCTACAACCCACACAAGTGATTCAGGTAGTGCAGTTCATCCAGGATGGCACATCAATGCGAGCTGTGACAAGAAGGTTTGCTCTGTCTGTCAGCGTAGTGTCCAGATCATGGAGGCGCTACCAGGAGACAGGCCAGGAGACGTGAAGGAGGCCGTAGGAGGGCAACAACCCAGCAGCAGGACCGCTACCTCCGCTTTTGTGCAAGGAGGAGCAGGAGGAGCACTGCCAGAGCCCTGCAAAATGACCTTCAGCAGGCCACAAATGTGCATGTGTCCACTCAAACAGTCAGAAACAGACTCCATGAGGGTGGTATGAGAGCTCGACGTCCACAGATGGGGGTTGTGCTTACAGCGCAACACCGTGCAGGACATTTGGCATTTGCCAGAGAAAACCAAGATTGGCAAATTTGCCACTGGCGCTCTGTGCTCTTCACAGATGAAAGCAGGTTCACACTGAGCACATGTGACAGACGTGACAGAGTCTGGAGACGCCAAGGAGAACGTTCTACTGCCTGCAACATCCTCCAGCATGACCTGTTTGGCAGTGGGTCAGTAATGGTGTGGGGTTGGATTTCTTTGGGGGCCGCAAAGCCCTCCATGTGCTTGCCAGAGGTAGCCTGACTGCCATTGGGTACCAAGATCCTCAGACCCCTTGTGAGACCATATGCTGATGCAGATGGCTCTGGGTTCTTCCTGATGCAAGACAATGCTAGACCTCATGTGGCTGGAGTGTGTCAGCAGTTCCTGCAAGAGGAAGACATTGATGTTATGGAATTGCCCGCCCATTCCCCAGACCTGAATCCAATTGAGCACATCTGGGACATTATGTCTCGCTCCATCCACCAATGCCACGTTGCACCACAGACTGTCCAGGAGTTGGCTGATGCTTTAGTCCAGGCCATCTCATCAGGAGCATGCCCAAGCGTTGTAGGGAGGTCATACGGGCACGTGGAGGCCACACACACTACTGAGCCTCATTATGACTTGTTTTAAGGACATTACATCAAAGTTGGATCAGCCTATAGTGTGGTTTTCCACTTTGATTATGAATGTGACTTCATATCCAGACCTCCATGGGTTGATAAATTTGATTTCCATTGATCATTTTTGTGTGATTTTGTTGTCAGCACATTCAACTATGTAAAGACGAAAGTATTTCATACGATTAGTTCATTCATTCATTCAGATCTAGGATGTGTTATCTTAGTGTTCCCTTTATTTTTTTGAGCAGTTTATGAATCAAGACAAGTCAGGTGTGTAGAAGCACTTTCCCAATGCCATGGCTTGGTGTTAAACTATAGTTTCTCTAAAATGCGACAGTAGTTGTTTTATTGTTAGTAATAAGGGAGACTATTAGGATTTTATATTGCCTGAGGTTTGGAGCATAAACAGACATTTACTCTTAAAATTTTAGTAACTATGCTATTGCTAAAGACCCTTGCAAATTGGGAGCAAGATGATGGAGAGCTACAGATTCTATGGCACAGGAAAGGCAGCAGACTGCGGTAAGCTGCAGGCATGTCACATGCAGAGAGCAAACTCCAACCCACTAAAAAAGAGGGGTAAGATAATTATCTGGTGCTAGCCTTACATTATCTACAAGAAGCAGCCTGGAAGAGATCCACTCGATACAACAAATTACTTAAAAATGTCAAGCTGTTCCAAGAACATTCTTGAATTGTTGCTTTCCAATGGCCCAGGTAAGTCTGCCCGATCTCATCAGATCTCTTGCTTTTAATGATTTGGCCTGATCATGGATTTTATGAGTAGCCATTAAATAAAATAAATGTAATAGGTGCATACTAAATGTGGATGATCCAGCAATTTCAGTCAGCAGGACTTGCTGTTGGAAAAGTAGAAAAGCAAAGAGGGATCTCATGGGAGAACCACTTTAAATAGGTGTTCTGAGATTAGAATCGAGCTATGGGCAAGAAGATTTGTTAAGGGACTATTTGATAGGGACACAATGGACCTCCAACAGGCCTATGTTTAGACATATTTATTAAATCCTACCATAACAGGAGCCATGAAGTCAACATTGACAACTCCAAACAAAAATCACTGTCTGATGCTATCTATCCCCTTTTTTGTTACTTCTGAAATAAAGGACCCTTTAGAAAGGCAAACTGTAAGACAAGTGATGATCTTTTTGATTGACAATTGTTAAAAGAGCTTTTACATAACTTAAATATCTTGCAGACAGGACCGCTCTAATGATTGCTGGATTGTTTGTACGGTCCCTTACTTTTATCATTGTCGGCCTCACATTCCTTGTTATACAGGGCGAAGTGCCGCCGACTAACAATGATTTTATAGCCTGATAAAACTATGAAATCAGCCAACATATGAACATTTGCTCGTTCTTCAGCTGATTGCTGGGCCTAGTACACAGTGAGATATCAGCCTATGTGGACGATCACTTGTTATAGGCATCTCTCCACATGATGTGTACATGCAGTGTAATTATCACAGTCTGAAATACAGTATGATACTAGTTTCCAAAGAGAAATTTCCCCAACACACAGGCCCTAATGCTGGTTGTGTATATAGCAAAGTGATCAGTACATAAGTCTTGTAATGTACATACTACTAGACAGAATTTTCTGGGTGCTAAAAACATTGACAACATTGCTTTTCACGTTATTTTGTAACAGGAGACCTAGATTTGGAAAGAGCTTCTAAGTTGGAGATATACTTAAAAAGTTTGTCAAGTCTCAACATTCCAGTGATAGAGTCCCACATATAGTAATTCTGGAAGGTGGAAACTATTTTTGGCACCACTATCTCCTATTTTCTCCTTTCCTGAATATAAAGGGCCCCTTTGAAATAGGGCTAGTGATCACCAATCGAACCAGTTCTTTGTTTGCTGGTTGCTAAGTTTTAACCTTTCAAAAATTATTTGGCCACACATCGCCCTTGTAATAGGGGATATACGGCCAATGACTGATGGTAGCTTAGGGCTGCACAAACAAAAGTACTTCCTGTACAATGTTTGAGCCACGTAATGTTTGAGCTGTAAATGTGTGATCAACAAGATTCATGCTCATTTACGGGTCAGGCTAAGTGATTGGACCATTAGTCTGTTTGAGGCAGTAAGTATACAACTGTCTCATAGCCTGTTCCAGAGCAATGGATCAGATAATCTTGATTGCTGAAGCCTGCATAGTTTTGGGTGGAGTTTTAGTAACCAGACAATGCTTACGCAACAGGTGGCAGTGAGCACTGCTGACTTCGCTCGAGGGTTTAATGGTGAACAAGTAAAGCAGCGCGGTTTGGGCTCAGTCACTTCCACAGTATGAATTGTGGTGCTCAGTCCCAATGTGCAAGTCCAATGCAATAAACTAGTATATAGAATGAAAGGACGGCACCCACTATATGCTCCAAGCACGCTTTATTCCATGATCATAGGCAGGTACAAAGACGGGTGCACTAATCGATAATTGTTTTGCACTGGCTTACACTGAGAAGAAGCACGTGCCAGTGCAAAACAATTAGTAACCATTTAAAGGGGTACGTCACTTCCCCAGCATCCAGAACATTTTGTTCTGAATGCTGGGTGCTGGCTGCAGGGGTTGTGATGTCATGGGCACGCCCCTTGTGATATCACGCCATGCCCCCTCAATTTAAGTCTTTAGGAGGGGGTGTGGCCGCCGCCATGCCCCCTCCCATAGACTTGCATTGAGGGGGCATGGCGTGACATCCCAAGGTTCGTGGCCGTGATGTCACAAAGCCCACACCCAGTGCTGACGCTGAGGCAGTGGAGTACCCCGGTTAACGGTTAACAGATTATAAAGTATCCTATGTTTAGTCTATCTAAGTGTTCTTTGTATCTCTCAAAAATTATGTTCTTGTCCTTGTTTCTTGTTCCACATATTTCCTGTTTGTGTCATCTTGATATTTGTATTTGGATGTAAGTGAAGTCCTGCTTACTTTGTATCCTTGTAAGTTTTTTTTTTTTTTTGGTCAGCTTGTGTTTCCCTGAGTCTTAGTGCTTTATTGTTGTTGTTTGTGCTAGGTATAGTTTATAGTGCAGGAAGGCTCCAAGGAACCAAAACTTCAATGCAAACACTATTGTACAATTGTCCAAACACTTAGTACAATTTCCATAAGGATGAAATAGCACCATTGATATGAACAAACCCAGTCATTTGGTGGGTCACATGGCTTGCAAAGACAATGGATGTTTTGTGCAATATGAAGCAGGCTGTGGTGAATGTCATAGGTTGCTTTATCATTATGGAAATTGTCTTGCATTATGAACTGTACATTGTACATTGCAGTATGGAGTGAGTCTGTTACACTACATAAAGAGCGTATGTACAATAGAGGGAATGGATAGTGCCAGTGGCGTTCTTCCTACTATGCAAACATTTTATTGAAGTACAATGTGGTAGTGCTTGGGTATCTGTTTTGAACTAAGGTACAGGTGTTTGGTGTTAGTTTAGAGTTTAGGGTAAGCTCTAGGGAAAGATTAAGTCCTGTTTCCTAAATCTGTCTTATCTTCTATTTAATAACTCCACTGAAATCTACCAATGAGGCCACAGAAAGACGCATTAAGCTAAAAATGTATAATTTTATTATTAAAGATAATAAGAAAAACAATGCCTCACAATACAGTGCTCAGAAAGGTATCAGATATAGCACTGAATAATGAACACAAAACCAAGGGAGGGGGTTTGGGGTACAGGTGAAAAACCTGACCTGATCAACCCTACCTAGTCTAACCCCTTGCCCTCACTACAATAAGTGTGGACAGGGAGTAGGGATAATATAAGTCACATAAACATTAAGAATAACAATGCAATGACTTAATATGTGTATATTCTTACTCCTAATGACCTACGCGTTTCACCCTTACTTATAGTTAGGGGTTCATCAGGGCTCAGGGGAGCAGTCAACATATCACAACAGATAATAATCAAAAAAACACTATAAATAAAATGTGATAAATAAACAAGTGAAGCACACGTGATACAAAAGTATAATAACCGCACATTGATACTGAGTAATGATAAATAGATGTATGAGAAGTAGATAAATCATTCCACACTGGCCACAATGGAAGAAATGTGGATCCTTATTTGTACTATGAGTAGATGAAGAATACGTCCCTTGTCCAAAGCAAGTACTGCAAAGATAAGATCACAAAAAAACACCTGTCAAAGTCCCATACTCTAGCAAAAATAATAACAACAAATGCATAAAATGTAAAAAATAATATATACCTCCAAATGTAATTAGGTATGCATGAAATAGCCCAACGTCGTATTATAGATATAGCACCCCAGGGATCACTGTTTGCCACACCCTGTGTAAATGAATATGCTAGAACCTGATAAATAAATGCACCAAAATTAACTTAGGTAAAAAAACCAAAAATTAATAATAACACCGAAAATAAATAATGAGCCAGTCTTACCCATGTATGATGGTAATAGGCTAAAAACTGATGACTGGTGTGACACACCAAATACAATGATACAAAATGTTAGGCCAGAGATACTATGAAGATAAAGACAAAAACAAAATGTCACTATCTAAACTATGTGGACATGAGCATAAGCAATATAGGCAAATACAAGATAGAGCTTACCCCCTGACCAGATAATGCAAAGCGTCAGGACGAATCAAGGTGGATTGTGAACAGATTAGAAACACTTCCAACAGAGCACTAAAAATAATAATAAATAAAACACCATATGACCAACAGGTGTTATTACTACCGTACCACTATAGCCCCTATAGTACGAACAAATATAGTATAATATATAAATTGCCTACCCTAATATAGGATGCTTAGAGCGTCAGGCAGCCCAAGATACAAGATGAATATGGTGATAAGAAAACATGGTATCACCTCCCTAATGTGGAGGCTTCAGAGGAGACGATGACTCCTACAATAGGATAATATGAGGGGTATATAGTTACCAAAGGTACGGGTCACATAATGTAAGCAAAGCAATGTAGCCACAGTGCACTTACCCAGTCCCCGATGTCCCTTGTGTGGACTCAGTGTGCGGCGTCAACATTGAACGCCGCGAGTCTGATTAAAAAGCCGCGGGACCGGAAGCGGAAGTGACAGAAGGTATGTCACTGCGCATGTCGAGAGTTAGTGGAACGCAATGCGCTTCAGACGGCGCATGAGTGGTTAGGCAAACCCCAAAGCGAGGCTTGGATGTAATGCATGTCACCCCGCGCATGCGCCCTTTGCAGATATCAGGAAAATAAGAGTGTGGGACGTATTAGAGGATGAAATCTTGACTCATAGCCAAGGATAATGTACATATAAAGAAATTATAAATGTACATAAACTGGGCCAACGTGGAAATGTTAGTAAAGTATGATGGGTACGATCTAAGAATGGTAAACATAAGATAAAATAAAGCAAACAATAAACGATAAATGTATAATTATAAATAAATAAATAAATAAATAAATGGCAGGTGAGTAAAGACACCCAAAAATAATCAGAAGGTGTATGCCATTGGAGGTGGAAATTGTTATATTACATGAAAAATAGCTATAACTACATCAAATGAAAGGACAAAAAGATAGTTGGTCATTAAGACCATAGGGGGTGGTAGTCTTTAGCCGGTATATCCAGCGTGTTTCGGCTTGTAATAATCTTTTGTCCAGGTCACCGCCCCTAATGTCGGGTTTGAGAACTTCGATGACCTGGAAGTCTAAATTAAAGGGGGTGTCCACATGATGCCTAAGCATATGAAGCGACACCGGTTTCTCCCTCTTATGTCTGATGTCACTTATGTGTTCGAGTACCCTACGTCTTACCTCCCTCATGGTCTTGCCGACATAGCTTAAGGGGCAGGGACAAGTGGCCAAGTAGATAACCTTACTTGTTTTGCAGTTCGCATAGTCATAGCACTTGTAGATCTTATTAGTGCTGGGGCTAAGGAATTCTTTGGAAACACGCATGTATTTACACGCTTTACATGATCCACATTTGAATGATCCAGATATTTTGCGGTCAAGCCAAGTTCCTGGACCTCTTGGGGGAGTGTACAAACTGTGTACCAAAAAATCCCCCAGATTTTTTCCCCTCCTATATGTGATTCTGGGTGTCTCTTCCACTAAAGAGCCTACTACCGGGTCCGTCTTGAGAATAGGCCAGTGGTTAGTCAAAATTTGACGTATCTCCTTAGCTGCTGCATCAAATGTGCCAATGATTCGAGTTGGGAGGTCTTTGTCCACTGCCTTAGGTTTAGAAAGTAAAAGTGTAGATCTGTCCACATGTTTTGTTTCTATATATGCCTTTTTGAGAACCCTGTTAGGGTATCCTCTGTGTTGAAATCTGCTGCGTAACTCCTTAGCCTCATGATGGAAAACTTGTTCAGAGGAGCAGTTCCTTTTGAGTCTCAGGTATTATCTTCTATTTAACTCCTGGCTACCATCATTATCATTCAATCTCCAGTTCCAGTCATAAAATAGTGAGTGCCATCTTGTTTTTGCTACCTTTCAAAATTGATATGCTTGTATGTGTTTTCTTTTGAATGCCTGCTGCTCATTTTATTTGGCCCTGCTGCAAGTCGTGGAGTATCTGAGGACCCATGAAAGATGACTGCTTAAGGTGAAGCACCATTCTGCCACCTAGTATTCAGTCAATATCATTACAGTGGGTGACTGTGGGAGCTGTCACCTAAGGGCAAAGCAACCTGTTCACTCCTTTATTTGTCTGTATAAATAGATATTATTTATGCCCATGCCAATTGTCCATTGACATATATAAGGAGTAATAAAATATTTTTTATATATATTTATATGAGAGGTGTCCTTACATGGAGTGAACTGAACTGTTAAGTGCTCTATCCTTTCTATCATGTTTCCTGGTCATTTCTGTGAACAGCTGTGGAAGCAAAGTGATTCAATCAGTAAGTGAATGGAGGGCTAAGTGTTCCCAATATGTTGAGAAGTCCTAAGGGCCGTTCTCAATTGTTCATGCAGATGTAAATGACTCACAGTCCTCGTCAATTAGTTCTCTAATATGTCTGCTTATTCTGCAATCTTGATGGGAACATGTGGAAATGCACTGGAAACATTGAATACATTTGTTTAAAAACAAAATCAGAACTAAGAAGAATTTTCTTAAATATTGTACTCAGTCTAAAGAAATTCTGCTTCCTATATTAGCTTCCTGTATAAGCACAATATATCTGTTCAATGAACTGTTCCTTTTATGAGCAGGAATGATTTGGGCAATGACGGAGGTTGGCAAAGAAGAATTAAGGCCCTCTGGCTATTCTCCCCCCCCCCCCCCCCCCCCTCCAAGAGTCGACCAGCTGAATACACGTGACATGAAAGGTACTTACAATAAGCTATATAATAGTCATTACAATAGACAGGTTGAGAGGTCCTGCATGCATTTCAGGTGCAATCCTATGTTATGCTTCACTGTTCCTAAAGGTTGAATGGCTGCAAGGAATTAAAAACTTCCTTCATAATATTATGTGAGGTAAATTTTTCCAGCTTTATGATTTTTATCAAAGGAATTTTTAAGAAAAGTACAGATCACAAGTTCAAAATTCATGTTAACTCTTCACATATCAAGTACATGACTTGAAGCAGGACTTGTTGAACAATTGGTATGAATGGAAGAAGTAATATAATAAATAGAGATGAGCGAATTTTAGAAAAATTTGATACGGCCGATTTTCCGAAAAAATTTGATTCAATACGTATTTATTTGCAGCAAATCTCTCTCTCTCTCTCTCTCTCTCTCTCTCTCTATATATATATGTATATATATATATATATAAAACTCAATGTGTGTGTGTATTTATATGTGTATGTGTGTGTATTTATGTGGGCATGTATGTGTGTGTGTTCCTGCATCACGTCCAAATGGCTAAAGATATTAACATGAAACTTGGCACACATGTTACTTATATGTCATCAACAAACATAGGATAGGTCATTTAACCCTTACTCACCCCCATTTGCCAGGGTTTTTGTTTAAAGTCCCATACAAGTCAATAGGAAATATATGTTCCTGCATACAGCTGTTGGAGATATTTCGGTAATACTTGGCCACATGTTACTTATATATGTCCACTTAAAATATAGGATAGTTAATTTAACCCTTAACTACCCCCATTTGTTAGGGTCGGGGTTTTTGTTTAAAGTTCCCTGCAAATCAATGGGAAATGTATGTTCACATATAACTTCCGTACGGCTGGAGATATTTCAATAATATCTGGTACACATATTACTTATATGTCAAATAAAAAACTATGATAGTTAAATTAACCCTTACCTACACCCTTATATAAAATATGGGTTTTTGTTTCAAGTCCCATGTATGTATATGGGACTTCCAGTACTTGCTCCACAAGCTCCGCTCTGCATCTCCTGGTGAACGTGTCACTCCGGGTTGCAAGCCACACCTCATCTCACAAAGACACGCTCACTGTTTAAGCCCCACCTCATTTATTCTCTACCCTTTTTGTGCATTGGTCTGGCTTGCAAATCCCGCCCAGTCCCACAAAGCCACATCCCCTTTTATTTTCAGCTTACAATATCTTCATCACAAATCAGTCCCAACTGAGGACAGGATATGAGGACGGGATATGAGGTCGGGATATGAGGACGGGATATGAGGACGGGATATGAGGACAGGATAGGAGGACAGCGTATGAGGACCGCATATGAGGAAGGGATATGAGGTCGAGATAGGAGGACGGGATATGAGGTCGAGATAGAAGGACGGGATATGAGGTCGGGATATGGGGTCAGGATATGGGGACGGGATATGAGGACTGGATATGAGAATGAGGTAAGAGGACGGGATAGGAGGTCGGGATATGAGGATGGGATATGAGGACGGGATATGAGGTCAGGATAGGATGTCAGGATAGGAGGTTGAGATAAGAGGACGGGCTATAAGGACGGGATATGAGGACGGGATATGAGGTTGAGATATGAGGACAGGATATGGGGACGGGATATGACAATATATGAGTAAGGAGTAAGAAGTCAAAAGCTTCCCCCTTTGTTGATTTTCCGCTCTGACAAGGATTAGGAAGGAAAAACCATGCAACGCCGGGTACTCAGCTAGTCTGTATTAAAAACGGCTATTTCTGGCCAACAGAGAGCCTCAATAGGTGTGTAGAACACTTTGCCTTGCTGTAACACGCATAGGGTGTGTGCTGGGTTAGTGAAATAATACTGTTATTCAGTATGACATGCAGATTAGAGGCGTCACTATTAGAATCACTGTCGCAGAGCAGCACAATGACAGAGCCTGGAGGTGGTATCAGTATGAGGAGACAATATAGTGGCTGAAGATGAAAGATATTTTTTTAACATTTAAATAGAAGATCTCAAATAGATAAACCTAAAAAGTTTTATTTAATGTGCCAGCAGCATGAGGAGACCACATGGCGGAACAGTGACACAGCCTGGAGATTGCGGATGCATGGAGGACCATTTAGTGGCTGAATGACACAGCCTGTAATTGGCCTCAGCATGAGGAGACCATATAGTTTCTGAATGACACAGCCTGGAGTTGGCGGTAGCATGAGGAGGCCATATAGTGGATGAATGACAGCCTGAAGTTGGAGGCAGCATGAGGAGAACATATGGTGGCAGAATGAGACAGCCTGGAGTTGGCATCAGCATGAGAACATATGGTGGCAGTATGAGACAGCCTGGAGGTGGAATCAGCAGCATCAGGAGTCCTGAATTGACCAGTGACATAGTGGGGCGGTGGGTGGCAATGCCAGTACCCGCTGACGAAGGTGGGTGAAAAAAGGAGAACCTGTCATTAGATGTGTGGCATCAGGCGGGTGGGAGGATCAGAATAGTAGCTGAGGCAGGTAGGCAGAAGAAAACGGTCTCTTTTGTAAAAGTGTTGGTGTGCACAAGTAAGTATTGAAGATATGCATTACGCAAAACTTTTAATAATATTCTTAGGTTAAAATGTATGTACCCAAATTTTTTTTTTAATCAAACAAAAGAAAAGGTTTGCAAAAAACGCCATGTGCCCCCTACACCACCAAGTATTGATGTGATGCAAAGACCTCTAAAAGATGGAAGGGAACAACATATGGTTCATTGTAACCAGTGGGGGTAAAAACTTAACCTGTAAGGCCCTACTCTTGCATTATTAACCCCTTAAGGACGCAGAACGTTTGAGTACGTCCTGTCAAATCCCAGCCCCCGCCGCTAGCCGGAGGGGAGCCGATGCCCGATGCCTGCTGAAATTGTTCAGCAGGAATCGCGGCATATCGCCCAGGGGGGTCATGATGACCCCCCATGTCGGCTATGGCCGCAGATCGCTGGACAATTCAGTCCAGCGATCTGCGGCAGATTCCGGGTCAATCGGGTCTTACAGGCTGTTCGCGGCCGTCTCTGATGGCTCCGAACAGCCATAGCCAGCAGGGGTGAGGTGGCACTGGTGCCACCTCACGATCGCCCTGATTCGTCGGCCGGTTTACCGGCCGACCAATCAGGGCACCTGCTGCGGGTGTCACTCCCACAACCCGCTCCGTCCCTCTTCCGGAGCACATGAGTGGGTGCGGGACATGGACCCCGGGAGCTGGACCCCAACATTGACGCCGGGGATCGGGGCCCCAGGAGCGGCAGCGGGACTGACCTGTGCCCGGAGCAGCAGCAGCAGGAGGTGAGTGACAGCCTCCTGCTGTTGCTTAGCAACAGCTCCCAGCATGCAAAAAGGGCATGCTGAGAGCTGTAGTTATGCAACAGCAGGAGGCAGACCACCACAAATTCCAGCATTCCCTTATGGGCATGCTGGGACTTATAGTTTTGCAACAGTTGGAGGCACATTTTTTCTTTGGAAAAGTGTACCTTCAGCTGTTCTATAACTACAACTCCCAGCTTGCACAATCAGCTAAAGTGCATGCTGGGAGTTGTAGTGGTGCATCTGCTGGTTGCATAACTACAACTCCCAGCATGCCCGTTGGCTGTCGGTGACAGCTGAGAGTTGTAGTTTTGCAACAGCTGAAGGCACACTGGTTGTGAAAAACTGAGTTAAGTAGCAAACCAGTGTGTCTCCAGCTGTTGCATAACTACAATCCCCAGCATCCCCAGCCAAAGTAGTATGCCTCCAGCTGTTGCATAACTACAAGACCCAGCATGCCCTTCCGCTGTCCGTACATGCTGGGGGTTGTAGCTTTTGCAACAGCTGAAGGCACACTGGTTGCAAAACACTGAGTTTGTTACCAAACTCGGTGTTTCACAACCAGTGTGCCTCCAGCTGTTGAAAAACTACTACTCCCAGCATACACTGATAGATCGTACATGCTGGGAGTTGTAGTTTTGCAACCACTGGATGTTTCTCCCCCCCAATGTGAATGTACAGGGTACACTCACATGGGCGGAGGTTTACAGTAAGTATCCGGCTGCAAGTTTGAGCTGCGGCAAATTTTCTGCCGCAGCTCAAACTGCCAGCGAGAAACTACTGTCCCCGTGCGACTGTACCCTAAAAACACTACACTAACACAAAATAAAATAAAAAGTTAAAAACACTACATATACACATACCCCTACACAGCCCCCCTCCCCTCCCCAATAAAAATCAAAAACGTCTGGTACGCCACGGTTTCCAAAACAGAGCCTCCAGCTGTTGCAAAACAACTACTCCCAGTATTACCAGACAGCCACTGACTGTCCAGTCATGCTGGGAGTTATACAACAGCTGGAGGCACCCTGTTTGGGAATCACTGGCGTAGAATACCCCTATGTCCACCCCTATGCAATCCCTAATTTAGGCCTCATGGCGCTCTCACTTTGGAGCCCTGTCGTATTTCAAGGCAACAGTTTAGGGTCACATATAGGGTAACGCTGTACTCGGGAGAAATTGTGTTACAAATTTTGGGGGGTATTTTCTGCTTTTACCCTTTTTAAAAATGTAACATTTTTGGGAAAAGAAGCATTTTAGGTAATTTTTTTTTTTTTTTTACATATGCAAAAGTCGTGAAACACCTATGGGGTATTAAGGTTCACTTAACCCCTTGTTACGTTCCCCGAGGGGTCTAGTTTCCAAAATAGTATGCCATGTGTTTTTTTTTTTTTTTTTTTTACTGTTCTGGCACCATAGGGGCTTCCTAAATGTGGCATGCCCCAGAGCAAAATTTGCTTTCAAAAAGCCAAATGTGACTCCTTCTCTTCTGAGACCTGTAGTGCGCCAGCAGAGCACTTTTAACCCCCATATGGGATGTTTTCTGAATCGGGAGAAATTGGGCTTCAAATTTTGGGGGGTATTTTCTGCTATTACCCTTTTTAAAAATGTAAAACTTTTGGGAAACCAAGCATTTTAGGAAAAAAAATGTTTTATGTTTTTTACATATGCAAAAGTCGTGAATCACTTGTGGGGTATTAAGGTTCACTTTACCCCTTGTTATGTTCCACGAGGGGTCTAATTTCCAAAATGGTATGCCATGTGGGTTTCTTTTTTTTGCTGTTCTGGCACCATAGGGGCTTCCTAAAGGTGACATGCCACCCAAAAACCATTTGTTGCTCCTTCCGTTCTGAGCCCTCTACTGCGCCTGCCGAACAATTAACATAGACATATGAGGTATATCCTTACTCGAGAAAAATTGGGTTTCAAATACAAGTAAAAAGGATCTCCTTTTTACCCCTTGCAAAAATTCAAAAATTGGGTCTACAAGAACATGCAAGTGTAAAAAATGAAGATTGTGAAATTTCTCCTTCACTTTGCTGCTATTCCTGTGAAACACCTAAAGGGTTAAAATGCTGGGTGAATGTAATTTTGAATACTTTGGGGGGTGCAGTTTTTATAATGGGGTCATTTGTGGGGTATTTCTAATATGAAGACCCTTCAAATCCACTTCAAACCTGAACTGGTCCCTGAAAAAAGCGAGTTTCAAAATTTTGTGAAAAATTGGAAAATTGCTGCTGAACTTTGAAGCCCTCTGGTGTCTTCCAAAAGTAAAAACTTGTCAATTTTATGATGCAAACATAACGTAGACATATTGTATTTGTGAATAAAAAAAATCATTTGGAATATCCATTTTCCTTACAAGCAGAGAGCTTCAAAGTTAGAAAAATGCAACATTTTCAAATGTTTCATCAAATTTTGGGATTTTTCACCAAGAAAGGATGCAAGTTACCACAAAATGTTACAACTATGTTAAAGTAGAATATGTCACGAAAAAACAATCTCGGAATCAGAATGATAACTAAAAGCATTCCAGAGTTATTAATGTTTAAAGTGACAGTGGTCAGAATTGCAAAAAATGGCTGAGTCCTTAAAGGGGTTATCCAGGAAAAAACTTTTTTTTATATAATCTCTGATGACACGTGTCTTGGGATCCGCCCAGTTTAGAAGAGCTTTGCTATGGGAATTTGCTTCTAAACTGGGTGTTTCCCGAGACACGTGTCATCAGAGATTACTTAGACAGAAAAGAACAACCTTAACTTCAGAAGCTCATAAATACTGAAAGGATTAAGATTTTTTAATAGAAGTAATTTACAAATCTGTTAAACTTTCTGGAACCAGTTGATATATATATATAAAAAAAAGTTTTTTCCTGGAATACCCCTTTAACCTCTTAAGAACCCAGGATGTATGAGTACGTCCTGGGTCCCGGTCCTGCGATATAACGCGGGGTCACAAGGTGACCCCGCATCATATCGCGGCGGGCCCGGCATCATAGTGAAGCCGGGACCCGCCTCTAATAGCGCGCGGCACTGATCGCGGTGCCGCGCGCTATTAACCCTTTAGCCGCGCGCTCAAAGCTGAGCCACGCGGCTAAAAGTGAAAGTAAAAAGTGCCGGTTAGCTCAGGGAGCTGTTCGGGATCGCCACGGTATAATCGCGGCATCCCGAACAGCTGTAGCACAGGAGGAGGTCTCTTACCTTCCTTCCTGCAGTCCGAAAACTTCAGAAGCTAATAACTATTGGAAGGATTAAGATTTTTTAATAGAAGTAATTTACATATCTGTTTAACTTTCCGGAGCCAGTTTATATATATAAAAAAAAGTTTTTGCCTGGAATACCCCTTTAATGGCAAACCTAATTAATTCAAAATTAAATCAAAAATTACACAAAGCTAAAATAAATGATAAAGTATATACATTTTCATTTCAATACTGATTTTTCCTACTGTCCAGAAGTAGTCAAACCTAAGAATTACCAGGTCAGCCAGGTTCTACTGCAGTGGTGGGGATTGTACTACTACAACTTTCAGCTGGGGATTGTAGTCTTGCAACAGCTGGAGAGCTGCGGCCTGGAGACCACTGTTCTGATGTATACTCAGATCTTGTTCTTCTTTCTTGGATGTTGTCTCTCTCTAGTGGCCAAAATATATAAGTCTTGTCTATAGAAAAGCAATGTACTACTGACAACCAGTGACCTGGATTTAATACAAATCAAACTGAATCATTTGATTTGTCCCTTTGTAGCATTTGTGGTGTAAATAAATCCTATTTTATTCCTTTTGTAATAGGTTATAAAAATCCATAGCAATCTATAAAGTTTGCTGTGCGTAATATTGGTATACTTCAGAATTTATTCTATTGATTTCTCAGTAGAAAAGGTTTAAAAGTGAATTTTCCCACATTGATTTTTGGATGAATTCATCCAACTCCCTCCCCCCCCCCATCAAATGCATTTTTTTTTGTTTCAATTTTCATCTCAGGTTCAATATATTAACCTCCAGTTACATGAACATTTAATGACATTTTAGGCAGCATTATTTTTTTACTATATATCCTGGTGTCAAGGACTTTCAACACAATCATCGCTAAACCTTTAATTATTTTATTTTTTTACACATATTGTCATTTTATAGATATCCAATTAAGTACTTTAATCCAGAACCCATGTGTGTGTAATTCTTGACAATAGGATATTCAACAATGCAACAATATATACATATATATTAACTGGATATAGGTGACGCTAGAGAGCAGGTATTATTCCTTCTAATTTGCATACTTTTTCCCCAGGAAATATTGCCTGGCTTATAAACCTCTCTATGGAAGTCTGGTGGCCTCTCTAAGGGTATGTTCACACTGAGGGTTTGGAGAGGAATTTCAGCGAGTAATTCTGCTCGCTTATTCCTCTCCAATTCATTCAGCAGTGCCATACCCCATAGTATGTAGTTAACTTTCCTCTCCTCAGTTCACACTGAGGCAATTCCGCTAGCGGAATTCTGTCGCAGAATTCCGTTCCGCATGAAGAATGAACATGTTCTTTCTTCATGCGGAATTCGGCTCGTAACTCCATAGAAGTAAATGTAAACATTTTTGGCAGTCTGCCCAGTTTCCGCGCGGAATTCACACATTTTATTGTGTGTCCTATCCCCTTTCTTTTCCGCGCGGAATTCAGCGCGAATCCCGCGCAAATTCCGTGCGAAAAAAAAACTTCATTTTGAGCGGATTTAATCACCGAGAATTCCGCGAACATCTTAACCAGTGTGAACATACCCTAATACACCTAGAGTTTTGTATATACTGTCACAGATGAGGACATTCTTTCTGGGCATGCTGGGAGTTGAAGTTTTGCACCAATTGGAGGCTCCCTGTTTAGGGTGTTTTTTTTTCTTCTCGTTTCAGATCCATGTATGCAGAGGATTACGGCAGATTCGATGGATTATGACGGATGAACTGGATTTATTTTATTTAAAAAAAAATGGTTAACGAGGACTGTGGGGGAGTGTTTTTTAAAATAAAATAATTTTTCCAATGTGTTTTTATTTTTTATTATTGAATATTTAGGCTTAGTAATGGAGGCTGTCTAATAGATGGAATCCATTACTAAGCCAGGGCTTAGCGTTAGCCCCAAAAACAGCTGGCGCTAACCCCCAATTATTACCCTGGTACCCACCGCCACAGAGGTGCCAGAAAGAGCCGGTACCAACAGGCCCGGAGCATCAAATATGGCGCTTCTGGGACTAGGCGGTAACAGGCTGGCATTATTTAGGCTGGGAGGGCCAGTAACAATGGTCCTCGCCCACCCTGGTAACGTCAGGCTGTTAATGCTTTATTGGTATCTGGCTGATATTATAAATAGGGGAAACCCTATGCATTTTATTTATTTATGAAAAAAAAAATGCATAGGGTTCCCTGTATATTCAGTATCAGCCAGATACCAACAAAGCAGCAACAGCCTGATGTTACCATCTTCTCTATACACTATATACAGCTATCTATAGATAGCTGTATATAGTATACAGTGCCCAAAGGGTTAACCTCCACTGTCCAACAGTGTAAGTTAACTGTTCCCTTGCCGGGCTGGCTTAGCGCACAGCTCAGCAAGGGGATAAGTGTGCAGGCAATGTGAATACCATATACACATTGCAGGCTCACTGTAAGTTCTTGCTGGGCAGTAGATATACGATGTATATCTAATGCTCTGTATCAGCTGTTCTCCCGGCTCTGTAGCCTTGAGAACAGCTGATCCCGACAGTCACTTCAGGAGGATCGCAGCGGGTGTCAGGAGGAGTGACATCCGCTGTGATCTGTACCTTACTGCAGGTACTACTGCTCCCAACATGGAGCACACTCTGCTCCATGCTGGGAGCTGTAGTACCTGTATTAATAGACAGATCGCAGCGAGTGTAACTCCTGACACCCGCTGTGATGCTCCTGTATAATGTATAGATGCGGCCGCTCTCCTATGGTCCCCTGCCGTATATATACACATATTCATATTTCCCACAGAGTTGTGAATGGCTGGAACCATCTGGCCAATCACAGCTCTCTGCCGGGGTATATGAATATGTGTATATATACATGAGTGCAGGGGACCATAGATGAGCGGCCACCGCATCTACACATTCTACAGGAGGATCGCAACAGACCCCGGCGATCTTTCAATTAGTACAGGTAACTACTACTCCCATCATGGAAGTGTGTGTTCCATGCTGGGAGTAGTAGTACTACCTAAAAAATGTCAAAAAAAAAAGTTAAAAACACACACACTACATTTTTATTATTGTCAGCTACATTTTTAGTTCCCTGCCCGCACACATAAATTGGTCCCTGTTTAAAAATGTATTAAAATTTTGTTATAAAAAAGATAAATTGCGTTAAATACAATTTTTTCCATCACTACTGTATCTTTTTAATTATAATTTTTTAATGGTACCCTACGAAATTTTTATAAAAAGGGTATTTCCATCACTCTTTTGGATCGATAAAGTCCAAAAAAGAATAAAAAACGCCTGAAAAAAACGCCAGTTAAAACCCACATGACGTTTTTCTTGGCGTTTTTTCACTCCCATAGACTTCTATGGGAGAAAAACGCCAAGATTTTCCCGAAAAAACGCCAAAGTCTCGACAAGAGGTCGTTTTTTAAAAACTGCCAAGGAGCCCAAAAACGCGAAAAGGATTAAAAAAAACGTCAAACTGAAAAACGCCAAGTGGATTTGGCATTTTGCAGTTTACTATTGAATTGCAGCTAACATCTGGCCGCAGCGGTTTTTCACCAAAAAAAAAAAATGCCATGCAGCAGAATGGGCGTTTTTATTGGCGTTTTTGTAAAAAAAAAAAAAAAAAACGAGTGGAAACCTAGCCTTAAAGGACAGAAGTTACTTAAGGGGGTGCCGTCATGAAGGATTAGTAGAAACCTGAAAAAATGGTAAAAAATCCTTCCACTGCATCCCCCTTCATGATGGCACCATGATGGAGTCATACTAGATAAGTAGCTCGAGAGGGGGGACCCCAACCTGAAGGACTTAACACCCAAAGCTTCAGTCCCTGTTGGCCTGCACATCCACTCTGTAGTGATGGATGGATGCATGTATGAAGTCTAGACCAAATGGCAGCACTGCGGATCCGATTCAGAGATGCATTGGCTTTCTCCACCTATGACAAAGAGACTGCCCTGTAAGAGGGTAATATTTCTAATTTGTATGCTTCCATGATAGCTGACTTAATCCACCTACCAACTATAGTCTTTCAAAGGTTTTTGCCTCTATTACTACCCCCATGCTGAACAAAAAGATTCTCATTTGACCTCCAGTCACCAGTATCTTCCAAGTACCTAGAAATAATTCTTCTGACATTGAGGAGTATGAAACACCTGTTCTCTTTTATCTGGAATATTTTGGTAACTGAGAAAATCTGAGTCTTTTTGTTTAGGGTGGGATGTCTCTTGTCCCAGTGAAAGTGAATATTTGTGGGTGAAGGGATCTAGGCTTTCTTTTTTCAAATGTATTTTCTACTCTAGGTATCGAAAGAGATCCAGAGAATTGTTTAAAGGAGTAGTCCAGTGGTGTAGTCCAGTGGTGAACAACTTATCCCCTATCCTAAGGATAGGGGATAAGTTGCAGATCGCGGGGGGTCCGACTGCTGGGGCCCCCCGTGATCTCCTGTACGGGGTCCTGGCAGCCCGCGGGAAGGGGGCGTGTCGACCACCGCACGAAGCGGCGGCCGACATGCCCCCTCAATAAAACTGTATGGCAGAGCTGGAGCACTGCCTTCGGCAATCTCCGGCTCTGCCATAGTGATGTATTGAGGAGGCGTCGACACCCGCTATCTGGCCGGAGAGCCTGGCCCCCATACAGAGAGATCGCAGGGGGCCCCAGCAGTCGGACCCCCCACGATCTCAAACTTATCCCATATCCTTAGGATAGGGGATAAGTTTTTCACCACTGGATTACCCCTTTAAGTGTGACTGGATTTCTTCCTGGGACTTCATAACTATCAGGAAGTTGTCCAGATCTGGGAATAGCTGGACGCCCTGTTGTCCCAGTTGGGCCACCATGTCTACTAAACACTTGAGGAGCAGAGGAGATTCTGAACAGGAGGCACTGGAACTGGAAATTATAAATTTCCACGTTCAATGACAAAGCAAACTGAAGGTAGGGCTGGTACCAAGGGTTGATAGAGATTTAATAGCATGCGTTCTTAAAGGCTACCATACACATTAGAGCATTCTGAGGAATCAAAGGAACAATGGTACCCAATGACTTCATCAAGAAGTGTCGGTAGACTATCCACCGGTTGAGAAACATTAAAGGGGATATCCAGGAATAGAAAAACAGAGCTCCTTTTTTATCAAAAACCGCTCCCGGTCTGTCTTCAGGTTGGGTGTGGTTCTGCAGCTTAGTTCCATTGAAGTGAATGGAGCCAAGTTGTCAAACCACACACAACCTGAGGACAGACGTGGAACTGTTTTTGAAAGTGTTTTTCTATTCCTGGATAACCCCTTTAAATTTATGATCCTTCGTTATGACGTTTGGCTTCCTCACCAGAAAAAGCTTGGAGTAATGACCAAAACCTTTCTGATCTAGAGAGATCTAGAGAGTAAAAAAACGACATGTCTCAGGGGAGTCAACTCTTCAGGGGATGAGAGGATTTTGGCCTAAAACTTGTAGGGGGAAAGACTTAAATAGAGTAGTAACGTGCCCTAAGACCTGTATGCATAGTAATATGCATGTTTTATATAAAACGCCTTTTGATCTATGTATTACTATGCTCATTCTACTTGCAGACCTCCTAAAGGCTGGGGGCATTTCTTCACAACCATGGCAAACTTGGTTCTTTCTTCCCTTTCCTCTCTCTTGCCATGAGGTCTGCACAAACATTTTTACATTTGCAAAGTTTGTGCCTAAAGTGCATGCTTGATATAACGCTAATGCAACAATGTGAACCTAGATTGTGCAAACACACAAAAAATATGTTCATAAAATGAGCAAAGATAAATAATTTAGCATATAAATAATTTAGCAACTTGAATTGCTTGCCAGTAGTCAGTGACTAGTCAGGAAATGCTCCTCTTCTGAAAAGACTGCAAGCTGTCTGGATCTCACAGGTGTTCAGCTCACACTGGTGAAAGCTGGATTATACACCGCACTGAGGCACAGTAGGGAGATAACCACACTTTCTTTTCCCCTCCTCTCAGAAAAATGGTCCAAAATACCTAGTTGCTAGGACCAAAAAGACTTGGTTACCAGGGTTTGATTACAAAATTAAAGAGATACAGACCACTAGTGGTCCTTTTTTTAAACTATTTTTTCACATCTTTAGCAATCAATTTGTAATATTTTTTGCCGTATAAATTCACTTTTTGTTCCCCAAAACTGGGGGGGGGGGGAAGTTGGTGCATCTTATACGGCGAATACACACCTATCGGCTCGGTCCCTGCGGCCATCAACGGCCGGGACCCGCGGCTAACACAGGACATCACCGATCGCGGTGATGCCCTGTATTAACCCTTCAGACGCGGC
Source organism: Hyla sarda (assembly GCF_029499605.1). Lineage (NCBI taxonomy): Eukaryota > Metazoa > Chordata > Amphibia > Anura > Hylidae > Hyla > Hyla sarda. The sequence continues at coordinate 69,241,340 of NC_079189.1, read as the reverse complement.
GATCAAAGCTGACCACCGCATCTGAAGCGAAAATAACACTAACCCGGCTTTTCAGTCGGGCTGTTCGGGACCGCCGTGGTGAAATCGTGGCGTCCTGAACAGCTTACAGGACACCGGGAGGGACCTTACCTGCCTCCTCGGTGTCTGCTCCATGTCGGGATCCCCTGCATGGCCGGCGCTCTCCTTCGTTGTCATCATATCGTCGCGCACGCCGTCCCGTCATCCAATAGGAGCGGCGTGCATAGCGACATGATGGCGGCGACGGAGAGTGAGGATACTGGGCAGCATTACAGTATTACCTCCTATACCAGTGGTCTTCAACCTGTGGACCTCCAGATGTTGCAAAACTACAACTCCCAACATGCCAGGACAGCCAACGGCTGTCCGGGCATGCTGGGAGTTGTAGTTTTGCAACATCTGAAGGTCTGCAGGTTGAAGATCACTGTCCTATACTTAACATTGTATTTGGTTCAGAATCTTTATTTTCTAGATTTTTATCCTATAAAATTAGGTGCGTCTTATATGCCGAAGCGTCTTATATGAAGAAAAATACGGCATTAATGAAGTCTATTAGGAACTTGCTTATTTTTTTTTTTTTAAGTATTAAATTAAAAAAAGTTTGTTTCTTACATTAAAGGGGTACTCCGGTGGAAACCTTTTTTTTATTTTTTTATTTTTTTTTTATTTAACTGGTGCCAGAAAGTTAAACAGATTTGTAAATTACTTCTATTAAAAAAATCTTAATCCTTCCAGTTCTTATTAGCTGCTGAATACTACAGAGGAAATACCTTTCTTTTAGGAACACAGTGCTCTCTGCTGAATCACGAGCACAGTGCTCTCTGATGACATCTCTGTACATTCCTCTGTAGTATTCAGCAGCTAATAAGTACTGGAAGGGTTAAGATTTTTTAATAGAAGTAATTTAAAAAATCTGTTTAACTTTCTGGCACCAGTTGATTTAAAAAAAATATATATATATAGTTTTCCACCGGAGTACCCCATTAACTCTTGAATTAACCACCCTGACATGTGGTCCATGAGGTCCTTTAATTGAGAGGCATATTCAAAAGGAATAGATGTACGTTTCCCCACCCTAGCGACCTGTACATTTATTTTGGGAACCTCATCCCAGACCTTTCAATCTTCAGGATTAAAGAAAGTTTGTTTCTAAATTCTCTGGGAAATTTACACATCAGAATCCTCCCTTTCCCCAACTTCCAATTCTAAATCTGAGCAGTTGAGGGAGATTCTTGTACAGTTAGTGGAGAAACACTAGGGCCTGGTTCTGTAAGGGAATGCATCCTAGAAAGAGTAAATCTGTACCCTAATATGTCTTGCATCATAGCAGCTCATTTCTGCCGCCTATGTGTGCCATGCAGAGGAATACAGCACACTGCTAAACTCTTGGGCCTCTTTCTATCTCCTTCCTCCCCCTTGGAGGCTCAGTGTCCCCCCTGCAAAAAAAGAACAGAGAGACCCTATAAGTAAACAGTGGTCAGGAAGGGGCATGGGTGGAAACCACCATTCTTACTGTCACAGATGTCTTCAGGGCTTCTGTAGGGCTGGAATCCATGGTGTGCGCAGTCTAAGCACACGTATGGAGGCAAATAGAGCAGTACCATTGGCGCCCCACGCATACAATTGGGACCGCCCATCTAAAAAGGGTAGCAGCGTGTCACCTAGCACCACTCCAAGTCCTGAGGGCAGCCCCCCATCACTCTCTACACTGGTGCCGTGTGTCAGAATCGTCATTCTTCTTTCCAAATGTCCCCACCAGCATACAGCGCCCCTGGGGAATTCACCTTTTGGTGATGGAACGCGCGGGGACTAGAGTGGGACTGGCCTGGGGGGGGGGGGGGGACACTTCCAGCAGGCCTCGATCCCTGTAGGGACATGAGAACAATGGAGTGTGTAAGAGGAGGGGCCCTTTTAAACCTCCCTGTTTACTGTCCCTCCATCATAGTGCAGTCATGAATGGGGATGCAGTGGAAGCCCTGTTTAAATGTCACTTTTGTCTTTTGAAAATCTAAATTCCCATTAACAATATATAAGAGAGAAAAAGCTACAGCTAATCTCATCTCCATTTTTACCTTCAATCTGATAGGCCGCTGTTGATGCCCCCCAAGCGAATGAATCAGGAAACGTGAGTCTGTCCATATCTTATTTTTCAATAGAAATTCAGACAGGAGTTTTTCTTTTTTTCGTTGATGTGGCAGGTCCCTGTCTTACTGTGTGACTTAATTATTGACCTGGAAAACAGAAATTATTCAAAACATCTTTTACTTTCAGTTGCACTTTTGTATAACACTGTAAAGCAACCTAAAGGAAATGTAGAAAAAAAATGACACTGCTAATAGTCAAATGGACACTAGATGGCGCTGCTGCACCACTTCTTATAAAACGTCACCTGAGAGAACTGGCTACATCGTATCTAGTTTTCAATGATTGTGTTCTGGAACACGAGAAAAAAAAAAAAACTTACAAGGAGGTCCAAAATTCCACCTAATAGAGGCTTCAAAGAGGTGGAGGAAGGTGCCGTGCAAGTGAATTGTCTATTCTATGTGTTCTTCTCTTTCAGATATTTTTTTCCTATTCCTCATCTCTTCTTATACTTTTTTTTTCTCTTCTTTCTTATTTTTTGGATAATCATTCTTGGTTGCCGGTTACCTCCTGTGATACAGGTGTTCAAATTTAGTACTATTCATTAAAGGGGTTCTCCGGTGGAAAACTTTTTTTATTTATTTTTTATCAACTGGTGTAAGAAACTTAAACAGATTTGTAATTTACTTCTATTAAAAAATATTAATCCTTCCAGTACTTATCAGTGGTTGTATACTACAGAGGAAATTCTTTTCTTTTGGGATTTCTTTTCTGTCATGACCACAGTGCTCTCTGCAGACACCTCTATCCATTTTAGCAAGAAGCAGGAAATATCCAGCGAGGTAGGATGCAAAACAGGATACTTTATTTAGGACAAATGGTCAGCACATAAAACCAACGCGTTTCGGGTCAGACAGGACCCTTAATCATGGCATGATGCCATGATTAAGGGTCCTGTCTGACCCGAAACGCGTTGGTTTTATGTGCTGACCATTTGTCCAAAATAAAGTATCCTGTTTTGCATCCTACCTCGCTGGATATTTCCTGCTTCTTGCTCCTAGTTTCAGGCCGGTGGCACTGCGGGCCAGTCCGTGCGGGGTGTGAGAGACGCAGCGGAGGTGAGTGGTCCCATCTTCTTTCTGTCTATGCATTTTAGGAACTGTCCAGAGCAGCATATGTTTGCTATGGGAATTTTCTTCTGCTCTGGACAGTTCCTGACATGGAAAGAGGTGTCAGAAGAGATCACTGTGGTTGTGACAGAAAATAAATCCAAAAAGAAAAGAACTTCCTTTGTAGTATACAGCCCCTAATAAGTACTGGAAGAATTAAGATTTTTTTTATAAAAGTAATTTACAATTCTATTTAACTTTCTGGCATCAGTTGATTTAAAAAAAATAAAATAAAAAATTTCCACCAGAGTACCCCTTGAACCCCTTAAGGACCAAGCCAATTTTCACTGTAGGATCAGAGCATTTTTTGCACATCTGACCACTGTCACTTTAAATATTAAAAACTCTAAGATGCTTTTACTTTTCACTCTGATTCCAAGATTGTTTTTTTTTTTCATGACATATTCTACTTTATGCGAGTGGTAAAATTTTGTCAATACTTGCATCACTTCTTGGTGAAAAAATTTTAAATTTAGCATTTTTCTAACTTTGAAGCTCTCTGCTTGTAAGGAAAATAGACATATCAAATAAATTATATGTTGATTCACAAATACAATATGTCTATTTTATGTTGGCATCATAAAGTCGACATGTTTTTACTTATGGAAGACATCAGAGGCCTTCAAAGTATAGCAGCAATTTTCCAATTTTCCACACATTTTTAAAATCAAACTTTTTCATGGACCAGTTCAGGTTTGAAGTGGATTTGAAGGGCTTTCTTATTAGAAATACCCTATAAATTACCCCATTATATAAAAACTGCACCCCTCAAAGTATTCAAAATGACATTCAGTAAGTGTGTTAACCCTTTAGGTGTTTAACAGGAATAGCAGCAAAGTGAAGGAGAAATTCAAAATCTTCATTTTTTACACTCGCATGTTCTTGTAGACCCAGTTTTTACTAGGGGTAAAAGGAGAAAAACCCTCTCAACATTTTTAACCCAATTTCTCTTGAGTAAGGACATACCTCATATGTGTATGTCAAGTGTTCGGCGGGCGCAGTAGAGGCCTCAGAAGGGAAGGAGCGACAATGGGATTTTGGAGAGTGAGTTTTTCTGAAATGGTTTTTGGGGGGTATGTCACATTTTTTGGGGGGTATGTCACCCGAACAGCAGAAAACTCCCCACATGACATACCATTTAGGAAACTACACCCCTCAGTGCACGTAACAAGGGGTTTAGTGAGCCTTAACACCCCACAGGTGTTTGAAGACTTTTCGTTAAAGTCGGATGTGTAAATTAAAGAATAAATAAATCAAGTAAAGTGCAGTTTTTCTCCAAATTTACCATTTTTACAAAGGGTAATGGGAGAAAATGCCCCAAAATTTGTAACTCCATCTCTTCTGAGTATGGAAATACTCCATGTTAGGATGTAAAATGCTCTGCGGGTGAACTACAATGCTCAGAAGAGAAGGAGTCATATTTGGCTTTTGGAAAGCAAATTTTGCTGAAATGGTTTTTTTGGGGAGCATGTCGCATCTAGGAAGCCCCAATGGTGCCAGAATAGCAAAAAAAACTACATGGTATACTATTTTGGAAACTACACCCCTCAAGGAACGCAACAAGGGGTACAGGGAGCCTTAACACCTCACAGGTGTTTGACGACTTTTTGTTAAAATTGGATGTGTAAATGAAAAAAAATGTTTTTGCACTAAAATGCAGTTTTTTCCCCAAATTTTACATTTTTTTACAAGGGGTAATAGGAGAACATTACCCCCAAAATTTGTAATTTCTTCTAAGTATGGAAATACCCCATGTGTGGACGTCAAGTGCTCTGCTGGCGCACTACAATGCTCAGAAGAGAAGGAGCACTATTGGTCTTTTGGAGAGAGAATTTGTTTGGAATGGAAGTCGGGGCCATGTGGGTTTACAAAGCCCCCCGTGGTGCTAGCACAGTGGACCCCCCACAGGTGACTACATTTTGGAAACTACACCCCTCACAGAATTTAATAAGGGGTGCAGTGAGTATTTACACCCCACTGGCGTTTGACAGATCTTTGGAACAGTGGACTGTGCAAATGCAAAATTAAATTTTTCATTTTCAAGGACCACTGTTCCAAAAATCTGTCAGACACCTGTGGGGCGTAAATGCTCACTGTGCCCCTTATTACATTACATGAGGGGTGTAGTTTCCAAAATGGGGTCACATGTGGGGGGGTCCATTGTTCTGGCACTATGGGGGCTTTGTAAACACACATGGCCTTCAATTCCGGACAAAATTTTCTCTTCAAAAGCCCAATTGCGCTCCTTCTCTTCTGAGCATTGTAGTTCGCTCGCAGAGCACATTACATCCACATATGGGGTATGTTCTTACTCAGAAGAAATTGGGTTACAAATTTTGGGGGGCTTTTTTCCTATTTTCCTTTGTGAAAACGAAAAAATTAGGGTAACACCAGCATTTTAGTGTAAATACTCACTGCACCCCTTATTAAATTCTGTGAGGGTGTAGTTTCCAAAATGGGGTCACATGTGGGGGAGTCCACTGTTCTGGCACCATGGGGGCTTTGTAAACGCACATGGCCCCTGACTTCCATTTCAAACAAATTCTCTCTCCAAAAGCTCAATGGCGCTCCTCCTCTTTTGAGCATTGTAGTGCGCCAGCAGAGCACTTTACATCCACACATGGGGTATTTCCATACTCAGAAGAAATGGGGTTACAAATTTTGGGGGTCATTTTTCTCCTATTACTCATTGTAAAAATGTAAAGTTTGGGGGGGGGGGAAACTGCATTTTAGTGAATTTTTTTCTTCTTCATTTACACATCCAACTTTATCAAAAAGTCGTCAAACACATGTGAGGTGTTAAATGGTATATCAACTTTTGATATGTTGTAAAGCATGCAAAACCAATAGGTTTTGCAATTGTTTTTATTAGAACATTTTCAGTATTTCATACTGAAAAAGCCAGTCAAACAACTGCCCCCCCCCCCTGCCTGCTTGGACACAGACTAGTCCTGCTTTGTCCATGCATCATCACCTATGTCATGGGCACACCTCCTTGATTGACAGCTGTGAGCGCAGGGCTCATAGCTCGAGGAAAAATCCTCCCACTGTCAGCTTGTGTCCCGCTACTGTCAGTGAGGACAAGCTGGGATTTGTAGTTTTGCTAATGTTAGGGGAGATGTGAGCAGACAGCATACTGAGGGAGGGGGCGGAGACCTGCACAGTGAGGCCGTGCCCCCTCCCTTTGAGAGGAATTCAGACTAGCAAGCTAAATTAAAAGTGTAATAAAAAAATAAATAAGGTGCTAGAAACATAAAAATTAGATGTACACGGTCAGGATTAGGTACTGAGTGATATACTAAAAAATGTTTTTTTTTGTTGGATCTGACAGGTACGTTTTAAGGCTCACTGTACCCCTTGTTACATTCCTTGAGGGGTGTAATTTCCAAAATTGAATGCCATGTGTTTTTTTTTTTTTTGCTGTTCTGGCACAATAGGGGCTTCCTAGATGTGACATGCCCCCCAAAAACCATTACAGCAAAATTTGCTTTCCAAAAGCCAAATGTGACTCTCTTCTGAGCATGGTAGTTCGCCCGCAGAGCATTTTACGTCCTAACATGGGGTATTTCCATACTCAGAAGAGATGGGGTTACAAATATGGGGGGAATTTTCTCCCATTACCCTTTGTAAAAATGGTAAATTTGGGGGGAAAAACTGCACTTTAGTGAAAAAATTTTTTTCAGTTACACATCCGACTTTAACGAATAGTCGTCAAACACCTGTGGGGTGTTAAGGCTCACTGGACCCCTTGTTACATGCCTTGAGGGGTGTAGTTTCCAAAATAGTATGCCATATAAGGGGTTTTCTGCTGTTCTGGCACCATAGGGGCTTCCTAAATGCGACATGCCCCCAAAAACCATTTCAGCAAAATTCACTCTCCAAAATCCCATTGTTGCTCCTTCCCTTCTGAACCCTCCACTGTGACCGCCGAATACTTGACATACACATGTGAGGTATTTCCTTACTCGGGAGAAACTGGGTTACAAATTTTCAGGGGCTTTTTCTCCTATTACCCCTTGTAAAAATTTAAAAACTGGCTCTACAAGAACATGCAAGTGTAAAAAAATGAAGATTTTGAATTTTCTGCTTCACTTTGCTGCTATTCCTGTGAAACACTTAAAGGGTTCACACACTTAATGAATGTCATTTTAAATACTTTGAGGGGTGCAGTTTTTATAATGGGGTCATTTGTAGGGTATTTATAATAAGAAGGCCCTTCAAATCCAGTTCAAAACTGAACTGGTCCCTGAAAAATTCAGATTTTGAAAGATTTGTGAAAAATTGGAAAATTGCTGCTGAACTTTGAAGCCCTCTGATGACTTCCAAAAGTAAAAACATGTCAACTGTATGATGCAAACATAAAGTAGACATATTGTATTTGTGAATTAATATATAATTTATTTGGAATGTCTATTTTCCTTACAAGCAGAGAGCTTCAAAGTTAGAAAAATGCTAAATTTTCAATTTTTTCATCAAATTTTGTAATTTTTCCCCAAGAAATGATGCAAGTATCAACAAAATTTTACCACTAACATAAAGTAGAATATATCACGAAAAAACTGTCTCGGAATCAGAATGAAAGGTAAAAGCATCCAAGAGTTATTAATGCTTAAAGTGACAGTGGTCAGATGTGCAAAAAACGCTCTGGTCCTACAGTGAAAATTGGCCTGGTCCTTAAGGGGTTAAGGTGAAAATGGGCTTCGTTCTTAAGGGGTTAAGAGAAGACTCCATAACAACTACTGATGGAACCTGCTTAGCACTGAATTAAACAAGGTTTATCTGTTCAGTTAGCAACTAAGAATATATATTTCATAATTTGTAGATCTAAATAGATCTATAACCCACAGAATTAAAGGGGTACTCCGCCCCTAGACATCTTACCCCCTATCCAAAGGATAAAATGGCAGACCGCCGGGGTCCCGCTGCTAGGGACCCCGGGGATCGCTGCTGCAGCACCCCGCTATCATTACTGCGCAGAGCGAGATCGCTCTGCACATAATGACAGGCAATACAGGGGCCTGAGCATCGTTACGTCACGGCTCAGCCCCTGGTGATGTCACAGCCCGCCCCATCAATACAAGTCTATGGGAGGGGGCGTGGCGGTCGCCACGCCCCCTGCCATAGACTTGCATTAAGGGGACGGGCCGTGATGTCATGAGGGGCGGAGCCATGACGTCACGCTGCTTTGGCCCTTGTATTGCTCGTCATTACGCACAGAGCGAACTTGCTCTGTGCAGTAATGATGGCGGGGCGCCGCAGCGGCGATCCCCGAGGTCCCCAGCAACGGGACCGCGGCAATCTAACATCTTATCCCCTATCCTTTGGATAGGGGATAAGATGCCAGGGGCGGAGTACCCCTTTAAGGTTCAACAATTCATATTACCAGTTCCCTTTCTCTATATTCATTGAGATCTGGGAGACAGGTCGTGTGACTCTAATCTTAGCTTCAAAATATTTTGCTGCTATTTCTTAATATGCTGTTGTGTATTGTACTTGGATCTGTATTATTTTATTTTGCTCATTTTTCATATGTTTCCTTTCTTTCTGTATAGAAAAACTTTATAAAGCCTTAATAAATAAACAATTATATAAAAAAAAACACAGTACATTCAAATGTGTCTTTTGCTGCATATAAAAACAAACAAAAAATAGCAAAAAATGCATAAAAACTAACACAGTAGGAACCTAGCCTAGTACACACGAGCAAATTATATTTATATATTAAGCATAAAAGAATTAATACATACCGTAAATAGTCACTATTAAAATATATGTAGTCAATTGCCACTTGGTTACAGCATGCAGCTTCTTTTGTGAGCTCTTAAAAGCCTTTTATCCCTTTTGCGTTTTATTAGGGTGTGTTCACACCACGACTATGCATTTCATGTTATGTATAACATTGGCAACCTGTCAAAGTAGGATGCTGATGTATACAAGCCAGAACAGGCACGAGACCCATTGATTTCAGTGACCTAAACGCATATATGTTTTTACTAGGACTAAAAAGTGCAGCACATAGCGCTTTTGTATCTGAATACATTTTTTTTTTTCAATTACACCATCATTTCCTTTGTACCGCAAGGACAGAACAGTTATACATCAGAAACTATAGTTTGGTACTAGTGAGTACATTTACAGAAGATGGAAACAAAGCCTATACTATCAAGAATTAATGTTTATTTATAGCCGGTGCTGATAACACCCATAAAATGTGTGCTGATCCCATGTTTTACTCCTTCGTAGACACCATCATTAAATCCTGAGTAATGCCTACTCCTGCTGTAGTAAATTCTCTATACTGTAGTCTTATGTGAAACAATGTCTGGTAGACGGTTATGTGGAGTGATTTGTGACCACAGCTGGAAGAGAGAACTTCACACAACTCCTCCGCTGTACACCCAGCGCAGATACATTGCCAGATTGTTTATGTACTTATCACCGGGGAATTCTGCAAAATAGTACGGAATCTAGTCAGTTTGGAAGGATTACATGGAATGGGATGATGGTCCTGAACCCACTATAGCCACTAACTGAGGCTAAAAGGGGTTCAGAATGGTGTCAGCAGAGCCAGAAGAGCAAATCATCAGAGGAGGAAGTGAAAACAGGCATCAGGGCCCGCTAAAGTGCCCGAGCAGGATCGGACAAGGTGAGTATTGTGTAGATTATTGTTTTACAAATATTACAGTATGGCTTTTAAAATGTGCCTGTCGCTTTAAAAAAAAAAAAACATAGACATGTCTTGGAGACATGTCACAAGTTTTGACTAGTCAGGGTCTGAGCGTTCTGACACTGACCGAGCACTAGATTGAGCTGGACGAAAAATGCTCAGCTGAGCGCTTCTCTTCCCACTCTTGTCCGAAATGGTCCCATAGACCTAGCGTGCTCTTATTCCGGTTCATTCTAGCGATCGGAGTGAATCATTATTGACATTGCGCGCCTTATTGAAGAAAAACCCCCAAAATGTAAGCAAATGTTTAAAAAAAACAACAACAAAAAAAGTTAATATGTCTGTCTTGCCTTAGGAAATTGACATCCCACAGCAAGTTCTGAGATAATTATTAATTTGTGCAAAATTTATAAAAGTCAAAATTTATAAAAGTCTATGGATAAATTTGGCACGAGTAACCCAAAAATACAGCAAAAAAAAATAAAAAAAAAAGGCAGGAGGAATGATTGCACACAGCCGCACTATGATAAAATTTAGATCCTTAGATCCTGACTGAAAAAAAAAATTGTTGGAGACATGTCAAAAGTTTTAAAGTGACAGTGCACATTTAAATAAATCAGATAAGGTATGGCCACAGACAAAAATTCACATCATTGACACACCAAAATCCACAGAAAAACACAAGTTAATGGGAAAAATACACTATAAAGCCACAGCATTTCAAAAACTAAAATGAACATGCTATGGATTTCAGGTCTGCACCACACTTCACATTTTGTGCATATTTTTTTGCATAATATGTGGAGGAGATGCTTGTAAATTTCATCCAATTTGCTGCAACTGTAAGGTCTCCAGAATCGGCACTTACTGACAGTTAGCGCGGTCCCATTCACTTCTCCAATGAATTCCTCCAGAAGACTGAACATGTTCACACTTCCACCGAAATCCAATTCGGTGTCAAAAGCTCTGCTACAGAACTTCCATAGGGTAAAATTCACAGCAGAATCCCATTGGGATCAAGCGGAATACTTGCAAAGATTCCATAGTGTGAATGGGGCCTCATTATTATGAACATGATGTGTGAACATATGAGACAATATGCGACACCAAGACAATGCTCTGAGACAGTATAAGACACCTAGACAATGCTATGAGACAGTATAAGACACTTATACACTGCTGCGAGACAGCAGAAGACACCTAGACAATGCTTCGAAACAGTATAAGACACTAATACAATGCTATGAGACCGTATAAGACAACTACACAATGCTACGAAACAGTATAAGACACCTAGACAATGCTATGAGACCGTATAAGACACCTAGACAATGCTACGAGACCGTATAAGACAACTACACAATGCTACGAAACAGTATAAGACACCTAGACAATGCTATGAGACCGTATAAGACACCTAGACAAGGCTATGAGACAGTATAAGACACCTAGACAATGCTATGAGACAGTATAAGACACCTAGACAATGCTATGAGACAGTATAAGACACCTAGACAATGCTATGAGACAGTATAAGACACCTAGACAATGCTATGAGACAGTATAAGACACCTAGACAATGCTATGAGACAGTATAAGACACCAAGACAATGCTATGAGACAGTATAAGACACCAAGACAATGCTATGAGACAGTATAAGACACTTATACACTGCTGTGAGACAGCATAAGACACCTAGACAATGCTTCAAAACAGTATAAGACACTAATACAATGCTATGAGACCGTATAAGACAACTACACAATGCTACGAAACAGTATAAGACACCTAGACAATGCTATGAGACCGTATAAGACACCTAGAGAATGCTATGAGACAGTATAAGACACCTAGACAATGCTACGAGACCGTATAAGACAACTAC